>NC_138769.1:9124978-9732478 GCF_965119305.1 Pelophylax lessonae | reverse complement strand
TTTGGAACCACGCAGGTCGGTGTGTGATTTGCACACTATACCCTTCTCAAATGTGAGTGCTATATATCTTTGCTTTACATCCAATAACGTTTATGGAAATTACTGCACTATGAGGGGTTTTATTTCCTTCTTTTGAGTGGCTCCCTTAAGGCATACTGTCAAGGTATCAATTCTGGGATTCATCTTTGTGAAGAGGTCCGGTCCAATTCGTCACCGAGTGTATTGCAGTTCTATGATAGTTCAAGGCCCAATATACATAACTATCTGGTAAGCGTGTTTTGAACACTCCTTTTGGTGGTGGATTCCTTTCACTTTACTGCAAATTGGTGCCGTGCAATATCACTGGTGGAAATGGACTTCATATTAAAATATGTAAGCATGCAGAGTATATTGGCTCATGTATTTTTTATTTATCTTTTATTTATTTATTCATTTTTTTTTTTTTTACTGTATAAGATAACCTCATAAGGAATCCCCCCCTCTTGTGTGATCATTACCAGAGATGTATTGGTTCATGATGTGGGTGAATGATACTGAGTTTAACAGCACCGCATCCCTAAATATAGAAAACTTGAAAATGGGGGAACTAGTCAGACATTTAAGGGTGCTTAATACAGACAATGATAAACTTTATTAAAAATTCAATAATCTGTACATGGTCTTATTGTTGTTATTTCCATAGTGGTGTAGCAGTATAAACTCCCAACATGTTTCGCCCTTTGGGGCTTCTTCAGGGATAACCGCTAATGATCTGAAAGCTATGTCAGAAAAACAGAATATAAGTGACATACTAGTATGACACACAAATAATTCACATAACATTAGTTATTCAATATTCACAGTGTTGGCCTTGTCCTGCTTACCATATAGTTTACATTTTGAAGAAACAAACAATTTTCATGGCAATGTCCAATATCAGGTTTATGTGTGACCACAGAAGGTTCAGAAGGACCAAACTAAAGTAGATACATGTACTGTAAATAAATATAGCCATTTAAAAAGAAATTGTATAAAGAGAATTATCTTCTCTTTAGACAAAACATTTTAAATGGCTCTATTTATTTACATATATCTACTTTGGTTTGGTCCCGCTGTGTTTGTATGTAGGGTAACCCGGACAAGGTTAACACTCTGAATATTGAAAAACAAATGTTTTGTGAATTATTTGTGAGTCATATTAGTATTCTGTTTTTTTGACATTCTGCTTTCAGATCATTCGTGGTTTTTTTCCCCTGAAGAAGCCTCAAAAGGCAAAACATGTTGGGAGCTTATACTGCTATACCACTATGGAAATAACAATGTACAGATTGTGTATAATTTTGTTATGAAATGTTTTAACATCCTGAATGAATAAATAATTGTTGATATAGTTTATCACTGTCTCTATTACCCTTACAATTCCCACTAGTCCCCCTATTTCCATGACCGGAGATGTGTGTATCCCAATCCTCCCTTATATTGCATATAATATATATATATATATCGTATCAGGTCATCACATTACCTCACTTCATGTAACATCCCAGCTCTCAGTCCTGTTCACCCCTCTAGGCTTTGCCGGGAGTTTGGGTAGTTTTTACGTCTCCATGCTATTACCAAAGCATGCATAATTTTCTCTTTTTTTTTGCATCTTTGTGAGATGAGAGCCCAAAATGTATGGGCATCTCCCATGTATCAGTATTCCACATACTACAGATATACAGGTCAAAAAATGATATACAAAGTCGAGCCACTGAAAGTCAAAGCCCCCTATGGAGGAATTGAACCAGGAAATCACTGTGTGAATAGCGAAACCAATCCCTGTGCTCAGAGGCGTAAGTAGAACATTCAGGGCCCTGGTGCAAGAAACCATGAAGGGCCCCCTGGACCCCTGGCAGAGGCGCTTCCCTTCAAGCTTGGGGCTCTTCCCACTGATCCTGGGGCCCTTTACTCTCGTTGCGGGGCCCTTTGTTACGGTCCTGCATCGGGACCCTTTCACAAGTGGGCCCTCTTCCTGCCATCTTGGGGCCTCCTCACGGTGGTAGAATGCCAGGGCCCGGTCGCAAGTGTGACCTTTGCGATCCTGGAAGTTCACCCACTGGTGTCAGTAGTTTTTATTTTTTTGTTATTTTAATTGTATTATTTTTTATCCTTGTATTTTTTTTTTATTTTTTTTACAATGTGACTGACTATGACTCTGTCCATTCAGAAAAGGAAGGAGCTGGTAAATTACATATTTACCGACCCCTTCCTGGTTCCCTATTGTGACACCTCCCCTGCAGCAGCCGGCAGGAGAGGGGAGAGAGCACAGTGGGGGGGGGGGGGGGCAGCACTGTGGGGGGGGGGACCAGGGGAGCACACAGTGGCCCAGAGACAGCAGCCGGAAGGAAAGGAGAGGGAGCATAGTTGGGGGGGCAGCACAGTGAGGGGGGGTCCAGAGGAGCACACAGGGGCCCAGAGACAGCAGGCAGCAGGAGAGGAGAGGGAGCACAGTGGGGGGGGGACGCACAGAGGGGGGACCAGGGGAGCACACATAGGTCCAGAGACAGCAGCCGGCAGGAGAGGAGAGGGAGCGCAGTGGGGGGGAGCACAGTAGGGGGGAGGGACACCGGGGGAGCACACAGGGGCCCAGAGACAGCAGAACACAAGTGAGCTGGATAGGAGGAGTGGCGGGGGCAGCATACAGAGGAACCAATCTCCTCCATTTTCATCCTGCAGCTACAGGAGGAAAAAGGAGGACAGTGATTTCTCTACATGCTGCCCCTGCCACCACTCCTATCCAGGTGTACAGGGGAGCCCCTGGAGCATGTGGCCTGGTTGCAATTTCAACCCCTGCAACCCCTGTAGTTACGCCCCTGGGATCTCCCATGTATCAGTATTCCACATACTACAGATAAACAGGTCTAAAAAAAATGATATACAAAGTCCAGGCGCTGAAAGTCAAAGCCCCCTATGGAGGAATTGAACCAGGAAATCACTGTGTGAATGGAGAAACCAATCCCTGTGCTGCCAGTCCCAAGCATTGGATGTAGATGCAAAGAAATTTAGCACAATATATGGACAGCGCACAGTGATGGTATTATCCTGTGAAAGAGAACCCAATGGCAGTTATTGATAATGAATGCCAGTTTATTGAGCGATTAAAATCAGGGAATACATTAGTTACCACACGGTTCTGGATGGCAGTAAGGACGTTATAGATGGATGATTACCAGTGGTCAAACCGGAACGTTCCACGCTGTGCCTCTCAGAGTAAATGGATGCATAGAAGGCCAGAAACCAAACACCCTCCATGGAGCAGGAAGAGGGATACTGGCTGGGCACCGCCGGCGCGTGTATCTGCCATTGTACAGGAGTGCCAAGGCAGCGCGGCATCCGGAATTAACGTCACTCAATGGAGACGAGCCAAGTGCAGGAACCAGCACTTGGCACTTGACTTGACAAAACGCAATGCATGTGAAACGTGTAGTCACGGGAACAGGGCTTGCTTGCGCTCCATGCTGGTTCCTGCACTTGCTTGTTTTACTATTGCTAACCAATTTTCACAATTTGTATTTAGATTGTTTTAGTGGTGCTGCGGCTTTTTATTTTTTTTATATTTTATATATTTTTTTTTATATTTATATAATATTTTTATCACTTATGGTTTGCTTTGTTTTTTTGTGTATATAGTTCTACTTAGTATTCTTTTTTTTTTTTTTAAAGAATTTTATTGTCATTTGCACAAAGAGAATACAAGTTACAAACTTCAAATACATACTGTATAAGCAAGTAAATTAATGCTTTTTTTTTTAACACAAAACAAGTATTCCATGCATATCTGCATCATTTGTACATACAACATTTTCTTTTATTAGGACAAGATCAACCTCCAATGGGGAAGAAAAAAGTGGGGATTATTTCATGCATATTACATGAATAATTATTTAGATGTACATATAAAATGTATTCAATGCTGTATATATTTATTTCTTATATATATATATATATATATATATATATATTTATTATTTATTTATTTATTTTTTTGTTATTTTACAAGTAGCCTAAAATCTATCCCCTGAGGAAACCGCTCCGGTGAAACATGTCGGGATTGCTACTCCATGCATAACTGCAAATATATATATATATATATATATATATATATATATACATATATATATATATACATATGAATTTTTTCAATAATATATACAGCAAACAACAATTGGTTTTAATTATGTTGTATGTCTGTCTATTAGTAATTTTTGGCTAATTCCTTTTTAACTACCGAAATAAAATTTGTATGTTTTAAATAATGTTCTGATGTTCAATTTACTGGCACCTTAAAAATACCCACTTTTTTCTTCCTCATTGGGGGTTGATTTTCTTGTCCATTTATATTGGGATGTGGTGTCCTTGAGTCACTCTCCAGCAGGGCTTTTTTTCTCAGAGAATAGGTGCAGGAACTCCTCCTTTCTGGGTATCCCCTTGTCTCCGCCCCTATCAACCTTCGAGAATCGTTCCTTGGTTCCAAACTCCACCCACCTCCCAGTACTGCCCCTTTCAGAGAATATAGAACATTTGTGGTATAAAGTAATTTGCATGGCATTTGTTAACGATAACAAGAAAAGCAGTAAAATACATCCCCTGCAGCCAGGAACACTGGATTCCCCTGGCAACAATGGACCACCTGCAACAAAATACTCCCCTGCCCAGCAACAATAAATTCCCCACAGCAACAACAGACCTCTCCCTCAGGCTAAAATAGATCCCCTCTAATGACAATAGATCCCATCAATAGATCCTGTAGCACACCCCAGCACCCCTTGCTATTGCATACATTTAGTGCTGGAGGTGCCGGAACTGCGTTCCCCCACGTTCCCGTTGAAAAAAAGCCCTGCTCTCCAGGCAACTCCCTTTCTTTCCTATTTCCTTTTATTAGGAAACAAGGAAAAGAGATAATTCTACACTCTTCCAACCAGAAAGTATTACCAGAGAAACATTAAAAAAAAAAATAAATAATAAAGAAAGGGAACGAAAAAGGGGGGGGGGGGTGAAATAAACTCCTAAACTTTTTGAAGTTATTACTTTTCATCTTATAACATACAATTTGTGGTAGCATCATCGGAGCCATTATGCTAATCCAAAGTAAAGTAAACTGTGAGCAATAATAGAAAAACTCGGAGACACTTTATCCTTTCCCTCCTGTTAGGGGCAACCTGCCCCTGTTTCCATGGACTCCACCCATCTAGCCCAAATTCTGGTCAATTATTTAGGACACCTTCTAGCGTCATATGTCATTCTGTGTAAGGTGACATTAGAATTGACCAAAGATTTCCAGGCTGATAGTGTAAGGCAGGGTTTCTCAACCAGGGTTCTGTGGAACCCTAGGGGCTCCTACTGAGGTTGCTAGGGGTTCCTCCTGAGATTCCTAGGGGCTCCTCCTGAGGTTGCTAGGGGCTCCTCCTGAGGTTCCTAGGGGTTCCTCCTGTGGTTGCTAGGGGCTCCTCCTGAGGTTGCTAGGGGCTCCTCCTCAGGTTCCTAGGGGCTCCTCCTCAGGTTCCTAGGGGCTCCTCCTCAGGTTCCTAGGGGCTCCTCCTGAGGTTGCTAGGGGTTCCTCCTGAGGTTCCTAGGGGCTCCTCCTGAGGTTGCTAGCGGTTCCTCCTGAGGTTCCTAGGGGCTCCTCCTGAGGTTTCTAAGGGTTCCTCCTGTGACTGCTAGAGGTTCCTCCTAAGGATGCTTGGAGTTCTTTCAGCAATGGGCAATTTCTGCATCTCAGATAAGTTCCCAATGCCACCATTGTTCCTTTTAGCTATCTGTAAGGGGTTATTCTTCCCAATGATGAGAAGAGTAAGGGGCATTCTTCCCACTGACTGTCACACTAATGTGTCATGAGTTGTAGATTTTAAATTTTTAGTCGGGGTTCCCCGAGACCAGAAATTTATTTCAAGGGTTCCTCTGTGTTGAAAAGGTTGGAAAAGGCTGGTGTAAGGTGTCCTGTCCTTATTCAATTGATTGCACACAGTTTTTGAACATAAAAGAATAATAATCTCAGAAGAGTTTTTACATTGTTATCCATAAACTCATCTTCTATTATTCCCAAAAGTCCAACCATAGGACTGCAACTTTGTATTCCTTTCAGTTATTGGGTATTGGGGTTGATCCTTTATTAAGCTAATATGATAAATAAAGTGCAATAATAAAGTGCATAATAACATTATTTAGGTATACAATGTATATCTCTCCATGTGTTTGGTTTTTTCTTTTTTTTTATTATTATTTATTTTTTTACTTTAGAAAATTAGGACCTGAGAAATCACTTGCGTGATCATTACATATTGCACAGATTGGGTCACCACATTGACATTGTGTAATGTTCCAGTGGTCAGTCCAACCTCTTCCTTACAATAACACAGTGTGCACCATTTTTCTCTTTTAAAATAAAATAAAAATGACATAAATCTTTCCCCTAGTTTGTAGACGCCATAACTTCTTGCGCAAACCAATCAAAATACCAAAAAAAATTGTAGCAGAATACAAATTGGCCTAAATTGATAAAGAAATTCAATTTTTTACATTTTTTTTTTATTGGATACGTTTTATAGCAGAGTAAAAAATATTATATATATATTTATTTATTTTATTTTTTTTAATGATCGCTCTTTTTTTTGTTTATAGCACAGGAAAAAGAAATCGCACAGGTGATCTAATACCACCAAAAGAAAGCTCTGTTTGTGGTAAAGACGTCAATTTAATTTGGGTACAGCGTCGCACGACTGCGCAATTGTTAGTTAAAGCAAAGTAGAGCCATATTGCCAAAAATGGCCTGGTCAGGATGGGGGTACAACCTTCTGGAGCTAAAGTGATTCATTTTCAACCGTGATTGGCCGGTTCCTTTAACCGATTGCCGACCGCCGCAAGTACATATACTGCGGCGGTCAGCCCCGGCCAGGCAAAGTGACGTACCGGTACGTCACTAGCCTGGGAGCCAATAGCGGGCGGGTGCGCGCCGCCGGAGGCGCGCTTCCAGCTCGGCTCGTTCATGGACACCTACGTGCGTGTGACCGGCGGACCCGATGTCCGCCGGTCACTCGCGATCGCCCGCTGTGAAGGGAGAAAGGCAGGCGTCTAATGTAAACAAAGCCGCCTGTCATTCTTCCCTGTGTAAAAGCACAGATCTAACGGTTCTGCTATGTAGGACCGTTGATCTGTGCTTTTACACACACAGCCACATCCCTGCACAGTAAGAATCACGCCCCTAGGGACACACATAGTCACTGCATCTCTAATAAAGTTAACCCCTTCCCTGCCAGTGTCATTTTTACAGTAACAGTGCATATGTATAGCACTGATTACTGTAGAAATGTCACTGGTACCCCCAAAAGTGTCAGAAATGTCAGTCAGGGGTCCGATCTGTCCGCCGCAATGTCGCAGTCCCGCAAAAAAAATCGCAGATCGCCATTACTCGTTAAAAAAAACACAACAAAAATGACAAAAATCTTTCCCTTAGTTAGTAAACGCAATAACTTTTGCGCAAACCAATCAAAATACGCTTATTGTTTTTTTTTTTTTTTTACCAAACATAGGTAGCAGAAAACAAATTGGCCAAAAATTGGCCAAAAATTGATTTTTACATTTTTTTGGGGAATTTCATATAAAAAAAATGTGAAAAATATTGTTATTTTTGAAAAATTGTCGCTCTTTTTTTTGTTTATAGCGCATGATCAAAAAATCGCACAGGTGATCAAATACCACCAAAAGAAAGCTCTGTTTGTGGGAAAAAAAGGACGTCAAATTCATTTAGATACAGCGTCGCACGACCGCGCAATTGTCCGTTAAATTCACGCAGTGCCGAATCTTAAAATACCCCCTGGTCAGAAAGGGGGTAAAATCTTCCGGGGCTTAAGTGGTTAACCTGCCTGCTTTGTGACTTCAATTTATTATGAAAAACCACTGCGCTTGCTGGGGCTCATGCTCATGAATGGTTTGGGGCACAAATATACTCAAGTGTAATATACTAGCGCACCCAGAGAACAGAAGGTGGCCCATACAGCTGGTCATAGATGGGGATGGCAGTACATGGCCATACCTAGGCTAACACCAATGTGTTCATGCATTGACATTTGCATGTCACATGTGCAACCAAATACTCGTTACTAGGAAAAATTGGGAAGCTTCCACCCTCTGTCCAGACTTGTTATACCTCTAACATACCTCTGGGGGCTTCACAGAACAGCTGTATTTATTCTGAGATTAAATGACACACAGGTGAACTATTTACTATTTAGGTGACTTCTGAAGGCAATTGGTTACTCTAGATTTTAGTTAGGGGGTATCAGAGTAAAGGGGGCTGGACAGGGCTTCTGTTAGAAATCACAGGGCTCCATACAGCCTACCTGACAGGACCCCCCCCCCCCCCCCCGGCTGAAAGTGACTGAAGACATAGATGCATCAGTCCCTTTCTCTACAGTCTCAGCTGCACAGATGGAGGAATAGGAAGCTCTCTGAGGCTTCCTGGGCATTCACAAACTGAAACATGGTATACACAGTTTACTATGCTTCGGTGATGAATGGACACAGGAGTGATTAGTACTGATCACTCACTGTGTTCATTTAGGAAAGGAGGAGGCCAGGAAATGATTTCCCCCTGTGTGCCCGCAGCAGCTGCTGGCGGGAGAAGAGGGAAGCTGGCAGCACTGCGGGGGGAAAGGGGAAAAAGGGGGGGGGGCCCAGACAGCAGATGGAAGGGAACCAATCCCTTTGCAGTGCAGACGGAGGGAGGGAGAGGAGGAGAAGCTGGCAGTGCTGCAATAGGAGACAGAAGAGTATCGGTGGCTGCAATAAGACAGCACAGCTGGCTCTTCTGCTCAGTAGGTACTGATGGGGTCCTGACTGGGCCCGGACCCCTTTTGAACTGATGGGGTCCGGGCCCCCCCCACACCCACACACACGCACACACACACTTTTCACAGATTTAGTTGAAAAAAAAATTTGAAAAACCTTTATTATTTTCCTTCCACTTCACAATGATGTGCCACTTTGTGTCGGTCTATCTACAGTGATGGGGAACCTTGACACCCCAGATGTTTTGGAACTACATTTCCCATGATGCTCATGCACTCTGCAGGGTAGTTGAGCATCATGGGAAATGTAGTTCCAAAACATCCGGGGTGCCAAGGTTCCCCATAACCGGAATCCCAATAAATACATTTATGTTTTTGGTTGTAACATGACAAAACATGGGAAATTTCAAGGGGGTGAATACTTTTTCAAGGCACTGTATATCTAGTGCTAACAGCTGCTGCTAACTATGGGGGTTTATTTAGTAAAGACAAATCCACTGTGCACTACAAGTGCACTTGGAATCGCAGTCGCTATAGATCTGAGGGGGACATGCAGGAAAAATAAAAAACAGATCTTTTGCTTGCACGTGATTGGATGATAGAAATCAGCAGATCTCCCCCCCCCCCCCCCCTTAAATCTACAATGACTGCACTTGCACCATGGATTTTCCTTTAGTAAATCAAAGGTGTCAAACACAAAGCCCAGGGGCCGAATCTGGCCCGCCAGGTCATTTCATGTGGCCCTCGCACCTCTCCTGAGCTGAGGCACCCCCCTCTTCTCCACCCGCCTCCCTGACTCAGCAGTCAGCAGCAGAGAGGAGGACAAAACTGCTGAGAGACTTGTCTCTGCCCTTGCCCCTCGTTTGAGGAGTCAGTAGCTGAGAGGAGGACAGAACTCCTCCTATAGATCTAATGCCTCTCTGTGCAGCAGAAGTTCTTCTCTCCGCCTCCCCTGGCAGAGGCGTAACCAGATCCTTCAGGGCCCCGGTGCAAGAAGCCATGAAGGGCCTCCCAGACCCATAGCCGGGGCCCTTCCCTTCAAGCCTGGGACTCTTCCCACTGACCCTGGGGCCCTTTACTCTCGTTGCGGGGCCCTTTATTACAGTCCCGCAGCGGGACCCTTTCACAAGTTCTGCAGTGGGCCCCCTTCTTGCCATCTTGGGGCCTCCCCACAGTGGTGAAATGCCAGTGCCCGGTCACAAGTGTGACCTTTGCGATCCTGGAAGTTCACCCACTGGTGTCAGTAGTTTTTATTTTTTGGTATTTTAATTGTATTATTTTTATCGTTTTATTTTATTTTTTTGGTATTTTAATTGTATTATTTTTATCATTTTATTTTTTTATTTTGGTATTTTAATTGTATTATTTTTTATCACTTTATTTTATTTTTTTGGTATTTTAATTTTATTATTTTTTTATCATTTTATTTTATTTTTTTGCAATGTCACTGACTATGACTCTGCCCATTCAGAAAAGGAAGGAGCTGGTAAGTTACATATTTACCGACCCCTTCCTGGTTCTTTATTGTGACACATCCCCTGCAGCAGCTGGCAGGAGAGGGAAGGGAGCACGGGGGGGGGGGGGGGGACCAGGGGAGCACACAGGCGCCCAGAGACAGCAGCTGACAGGAGAGGGGAGGGAGCACAGTGGGGGGGGGGGGGCAGGGGAGCACACAGGGGCCCAGAGACAGCAGATGGCAGGAGAGGGGAGGGAGCACAGTGGGGGGGGGGCAGCACCGTGGGGGGGGGGGACCAGGGGAGCACACAGGGGCCCAGAGACAGCAGCTGGCAGGAGAGGGGAGGGAGCACAGTGGGGGGAGCAGGGGAGCACACAGGGGCCCAGAGACAGCAGATGGCAGGAGAGGGGAGGGAGCACAGTGGGGGGGGGCAGCACAGTTGGGGGGGGACCAGGGGGAGCACACAGGGGCCCAGGGACAGCAGAACACAAGTGAACTGGATATAAGGAGTGGCGGGGGGGGGGCAGCACAGTGGAGGGGACCAGGGGAGCACACAGGGGCCCAGAGACAGCAGAACACAAGTGAACTGGATAGGAGGAGTGGCGGGGGGGGGGGGCAGCACAGTGGGGGGGGACCAGGGGAGCACACAGGGGCCCAGAGACAGCAGAACAGAAGTGAACTGGATATGAGGAGTGGCGGGGGGGGGGGGGGCAGCACAGTGGGGGGGGACCAGGGGAGCACACAGGGGCCCAGAGACAGCAGAACACAAGTGAACTGGATAGGAGGAGTGGCGGGGGCAGCATACAGAGGAACCAATCTCCTTCATTTTCCTCTTACAGCTACAGGAGAAAAAAGGAGGACAGTGATTTCTCTACAAGCTGTCCCCGCCCCACCCCCCCCCCCTCCTCCTATCCAGGTGTACAGGGGAGCCACACAGGCCCCCTCGAGCATGGGGCCTAGTTGCAATTGCAACCCCTGTAACCCCTGTAGTTACACCCCTGGTGGGGGGGGGGGGGCTCTTGACATCTCTGATGTAAGGGGATTGAGGTGCTCTGGACATTTAGTCTTACAGATAACAGGGGAACCATAATGCTGATGCAACTGAGTTTGACACCCCCTGCTTTAGACCCAAAACAAAAAAATGCATCAAAATAAAAAGAGAACACCAATCTCTTGGAACAATGTTAATGTATACAAAAACACCATCCAATGAAATAAAAGTCACTTTAATAATCCTAATCCATATATAAAATTGATATCACATTCTGTGTTGACCATTTCCACAACATGCCTTTAATTCCTCTCTGTTACATTCCCCTGTGCGTTACATTCCCCTGTGTGTTACATTCCCCTGTGCGTTACATTCCCCTGTGCGTTACATTCCTCCACCTTCTACAAACCGGAAGAGACTGACTTTCATCCAGTACTGGGACGGGTTCCTCCGATGCCCAGGCCATGGATGTGGAACTGCATAAAACAAAGCAGAGGCAGAGTGCTACTACCCAATAAGAGTAGGGCATTTTTTTCAGAGCTGCCTGGGTGCACAAAAAAGCAGTCGCACAGCCGCAGTGGCAATCCTGAGGAAAAATAGTCCACAACTCCTTTCTTGCTCTTTAAAATGCATTGATTCTCCATAAACAGACAGCCAAATGTAAACGTGTTCCAGCCTTGTGGGCCTTGTTCCCTACTAGCTCCCCCCCACTGTTCAGGCATGCCATAGTGTATCATGTGTCCATTTTCTTGCTCTGCTGTGCCCAGGGACAGCTGTCCCTCCTGCCCACCCCCTTGTCTCAGCCCTGCTTTTATCTAGAGGAGATTCAATCACCACCTGAGGACCCAGGACTGGTACAAGGGGAGGGGCACCCCACCATAATATACATCATTATTTCAGGTACTTAAATAGCGATGTCAATTTACACAGCACTTTACATATACATCGTACATTCACATCAGTCCCTGCCCTCAAGGAGCTTACAATCTAAGGTCCCTAAATCACATACATACACAGTAGGGACAATTATATATATATTTTTTTTATACATGATCCAATTAACCTACCAGCATGTCTTTGGATGTGTGGGAGGAAACCGGAGTATCCGGAGGAAACCCACACAGGCACAGGGAGAACATGCAAACTCCAGGCAGGTAGCGTCGTGGTTAGGATTTGAAACAGCGACCCTCTTGCTGCGAGGTGAAAGTGGTAACCACTACACCACTGTGCGGCCCAACCACTACACCACTGTGCCGCCCAACCACTACACCACTGTACCGCCCAACCACTACACCACTGTGCCGCCCAACCACTACACCACTGTGCCGCCCAACCACTACACCACTGTGCCGCCCAACCACTACACCACTGTGCCGCCCAACCACTACACCACTGTGCCGCCCAACCACTACACCACTGTGCCGCCCAACCACTACACCACTGTGCCGCCCAACCACTACACCACTGTGCCGCCCACTACACCTGTATTCGGACATTTTTGTTTAACTCAGATTAGATACAACTTTAATTTGCTAGCAGATTTGGACACATACATTTTGTGTTTTCCTGATTTCTATTAGCAACAAGTGGTTAAAAAAAAATAGGAATAAAACCTCTTCATGTAATTTTTTTTCCAACGCTGCGTTTATGTGATTTGCTACCACCAGGAGAAGTCACCACACTATGCAGAAGCAATTCTTTTATGCAGCACGCCCCTAAGGATTTGTAGAAGGATCATAAGCCTTGGAGCTGAAGCTGGGCAAAGCTCCGGGTCCCAGCTGTCAATGACAACCAGAGGTTCCAGTGCTGGTGCTGGTGGGGGACTCTCAGGAGATCTGGTCTGGATGCAGTTCTTAAGCCCCATACACTCGAGTAGCAATTCGGCCGGGAAATTTCGTCCGACGTCCAATCTGCCGATTTTCGGCTTGTTAGTATGATGCTTCCGACAACCGACTCCGACTTTTCGGCCGAAAAAATCCTGGTGTGCAGGCTATATAATTTTTGTTGACCGTCAAAACACGTCTGGTTTTCGTCTCATTAGTACAGATTTGGATGGGGAAAAATCTTATGAACAAGACTGGGCATGCTCAGAGGAGAAAGAACACAAAGAAAGCAAACCAACACATGGCATCACTTCTGAAGTAGAATTCTGTCGTACGGGAAAATTCGTGTGCAGTCTAGGCACATTCCAACCAACAGACACCACTCTGGACAAAAGACGGACGACCGGTCGGCGGAAATTCGTTGCGTGTGTACAAGGCTTTAAAGGACACCTTGGATTCAGGAGGTTAAGCTTCCAGTAGAGGATATCCACACAGAGAATATCAGAGAATGAAGCTCACGTGAGGAGGAGATGTCAAGCAGAACGATGGAAGAAGATCTTTTTTTCTTTTCATGCAGATGGCCCCCTTCATTGCTCACTCTGGAAGTTTCATTTCGGTAACGGTCACCGGTTTCCCATCTGTAAGATAGTAAATGTGTCACCTTCATCCAAATATTCTCCAAAACTGAGCAGTAATACAATAGAAATTCATTTTGAAAAAAACACCCAGTCCAACCCTCCAATCCCTTCTGTAGGACCTGATGATGTTTAGCGGTTGCTCCTTCCTAGAGCCCCTGGTGGTGACTTCACTCTCTGACCTCAAGGCAGACTGTGGAGGAACCAATGGAAATGGCTGACAGCCACTTTGCCATCTACCTACAAGATCATCCAGAGCAGCCGTTCTCAACCTTTTCAATGTGGAGGAACCCTTGAAATAATTTTCAGGGTCTCAGGGAACTTCTAAAATTACCATATTTACAACTCATGATACATTAGTGAGATGGTCGGTGGGGAGAATGCTCCTTACACTTGTGGATACTGGGAAGAATTACCCCCTTACAGATAGCTAAAAAGATCAATGGTGTCAGAGGAACTTATCTGAGAGGCAGAAACTGCCCATTGCTCAAGGAACCCCTAGCATCCTTTGGAGGAACCCCCAGCAACCTTTGGAGGAACCCCTAGCAACCTTTGGAGGAACCCCTAGCAACCTTTAGAGGAACCCCTAGCAACCTTTGAAGGAACCCCTAGAAACCTTTGGAGGAACCCCCAGCAACCTTTGGAGGAACCCCTAGCAACCTTTAGAGGAACCCCTAGCAACCTTTGAAGGAACCCCTAGAAACCTTTGGAGGAACCCCTAGCAACCTTTGGAGAAACCCTAGGTTGAGAACCACTGATCTACAGCCCAGGATGAATATGCCAACCTGTGCCCCCTTCCCCCCTCCCCTTCCAGATGTATGAGCGTTGTGTCAGCAAAAATTCCTCTAGCAACCTTTGGAGGAACCCCTGGCAACCTTTGGAGGAACCCTAGGTTGAGAACCACTGATCTACAGCCCAGGATGAATATGCCAACCTGTGCCCCCTTCCCCCCTCCCCTTCCAGATGTATGAGCGTTGTGTCAGCAAAAATTCCCCTAGCAACCTTTGGAGGAACCCCTGGCAACCTTTGGAGGAACCCTAGGTTGAGAACCACTGATCTAGAGCCCAGGACGAATATGCCAACCTGTGCCCCCTTCCCCCCTCCCCTTCCAGATGTATGAGCGTTGTGTCAGCAAAAATTCCCCTAGCAACCTTTGGAGGAACCCCTGGCAACCTTTGGAGGAACCCTAGGTTGAGAACCACTGATCTAGAGCCCAGGACGAATATGCCAGCCTGTGCCCCCTTCCCCCCTCCCCTTCAAGATGTATGAGCGTTGTGTCAGCAAAAATTCCCCTAGCAACCTTTGGAGGAACCCCTAGCAACCTTTGGATGAACCCCTAGCAACCTTTGGAGGAACCCCTAGCAACCTTTGGAGGAACCCTAGGTTGAGAACCGCTGGTCTAGAGCCCAGGAGGAATATGCCAACCTGTGCCCCCTTCCCCCCCCTCCCCTTCAAGATGTATGAGCGTTGTGTCAGCAAAAATTCCCCTAGCAACCTTTGGAGGAACCCCTAGCAACCTTTGGAGGAACCCTAGGTTGAGAACCACTGATCTAGAGCCCAGGACGAATATGCCAACCTGTGCCCCCTTCCCCCCTCCCCTTCAAGATGTATGAGCATCGTATCAGCAAAAATCTCCCCACAAAAATTGAGCACTAATCTGCATGCTTACCCCCTAAGCATAAATTCCCCCTCCTCCCATTAAAAATCCACCCCCCTGCCAAATTTACCAATTTCAGCTCAAATCTTGGCCCCCCCCCATGCCAAAAAATCCCCCCAGCACAAATGACCCCCCCCCCCCATTAAAATTCACCCCTCCTAGCACAAATCCTCTACCCCTAAAATTTCCCCTATTAATATACATCATCCCCATACTTCAACCCCCCCCCCCTAGCACAAACTGTTATTATTATTATACAGGATTTATATAGCGCCAACAGTTTGAGCAGCACTTTACAATATGCAGGAAGACAATACAGTTACAATACAATTCAATACAGGAGGAATTAGAGGGCCCTGATCCTTAGAGCTTACAATCTAGATGGGAGGGTCAAGTGAAACAGAAGGCAGTAACTGTGGGGGGTGAGCTGATGGAAAAAAGGAGGTACATTTGTTAGGGGTTGGTAGGATAGGCTTCTCTGAAAAGGAGGGTTTTCAGAGATCGTCTAAAAGCTAATAGAGTAGGAGATAATTGGACAGATAAGGGTAAGGAGTTCCATAGGATTGGAGAGGCTCTGGAAAAGTCCTGGAGGTGAGTATGAGAGGAGGTGACGAGGGAGCTAGAGAGCAGGAGGTCCTGGGAGGAACGAAGAGAGCCATTAGGTTGGTATTTTGAGACTAGGCTAGTGATGTAGCTGGGGGCTAAATTGTGGATGGCTTTGTAAGATGTTGTTAGTATTTTACCCCCAAATACCCCCACCTAGCACAAATCTTCTTCCCCCATCCCCCTCCCACCACAAATCCCCCTAAATCACCACTCTTAGCACCCCCTCTCCCGAATTTTCCCTCCTAGAACAATACTTACCCCCTGTGGCCCCTGATATTCCCCCTTCCAATACAAATCCCCTCTGCCCCAATCTTTGTGGTGCCCCCCAACCTCACCCGATACCACAGTGCCCAGGGCAGCCGCCCCTTCCATCCACCCCTTTTCCCAGCCCTGATACTACCTCCGAGGACAACTTAAAGTGCTTCCAAAGCCAGAGAGCTTTTTTTATTTTTAACCTTAATGCATTCTACGTTTTAACCACTTCAGCCCCGGAGGATTTTCCTGCTCAAAGACCAGGGCCTATTTTTGCGATTCGGCACTGCGTGACTTTAACAGACAATTGCGCGGTCGTGCGATGCTGTAAGCAAATTAAATTGACGTCCTTTTTTTTCCCACAAACATAGCTTTCTTTTGGTGGTATTTGATCACCTTTGCGATTTTTATTTTTTGCGCTATAAACCAAAAAAGAGCGTAAATTTTGTAAAAATAACAATATTTTTCACATATTTTTATATGAAATTCCCCCCAAAAAATGTAAAAATCTAAATTTTTTAACATTTTAGGGCAATTTGTTTTCTGCTACATATTTTTGGTATAAAAAAAAAATCGCATTAAGCGTATTTTGATTGGTTTGCGCAAAAGTTATTGTGTTTACTAACTACGGGAAAGATTTCTGTCATTTTTATTGTTTTTTTTTTTAACTAGTAATGGCGGCGATCTGCGATTTTTTTTTTTTGCGGGACTGCGACATTGCGGCGGACAGATCGGACCCCTGACTGACATTTTTGACACTTTTGGGGTTACCAGTGACATTACTACAGTAATCAGTGCTATACATATGCACTGTTACTGTAAAAATGACACTGGCAGGGAAGGGGTTAACTTTATTAGTGATCAAGAGGTTAAGTGTGTCCCTAGGGGCGTGATTCTAACTTTAAAGGGGCGTGGCTTGTGATGTAATCACAGAGACATACGATCCTACATAGCAGGATCGTATGATCTCTGCAGTTACACCAGGGAGAATGACAGATGGCTTTCTTTACATCAGCCGCCTGCCTTTCTCCCTCTCCAGCGGGAGATCGTGGGTGACCGGCGGACATCGGAGCCGCCGTTCACTCGCGCGGGGAAGGCAGGGAACGAGCGGGGGCGGGAGCGCACCTCCGGCGGCGCGCGCTTGCCCCCTAGAGGCTCCTGGGCGAGCGACGTAGCCCTACGTCGGTTTGCCCAGGAGAGCCAGACTGCCGCAGTAAATAGTCGTGCGGCGGTCGGCAAGTGGTTAATATCACATTAAAAAACATATAAAATAGCAAAAAAAGAAAATGATATAATATATACAAATGCTACAAAAGTTTTATTGTAATTAAATGTTATTATAAATGACTTTTTCTTTTCAATCTGCAGTCGCTGTTATTTTCTGTAATATGCAATATGGCCACCTGGAGGCGCTCTGTAGACACAGAACACTCCCATAAATGTCATTTCCTGCTTGTGTGATTGGTTCACTGATTTTCCCAGAAGTCTGCAGTAAGATTTTAAGCATCCCCTGCAATGGGAATTTTTGGTGAGATACTCCCGAAGGGAAATCACATCCAAATAGGGGCTGCAGACCCATCCCACTTTCCTCATTAGAACCCTGCAAGTGCAGCAGCTGATTGATAATTATAAAGTCGCTCCTATTTACATTCACATGGACACAGAGAAACAAACAGCTATTTCTACAGGATAACAAAAAGGTAAGAATCTGCCATAAAAGTTTGTTACAGTCCCTGCAATGTTTTTAGATCACCCAGTGGGGGGGGGGGGGGAGGTGTCTTAACAGTAGTGGAGTTACTCTCTTACCCCCTTCCCTTTTTTTCTTTTATATTTTTTCACCTAGCAATCCTGCCAATGACAACACTCACCTACTGTCCTGTATCTATGGAGGACCAGCATGTTACCCTTTAGGATGGGACACACCTCCCAACTTTCTGAGATGGGAACGAGGGACACCTAGCAAAGGTATGTAGGCATAGGACACATCCCCCACCACGCCCCCCTAAAGGAAAATTATTTTTAAAAAAATGATCCATTAAACCCATAAGCGCTTTTTTTTTTTTTACCACTACTATTCCTTTATACCAGCTTTTGAAATTTACAAATGCAGACAGGGCTGTGATAAGGGGTGGGCAGGAGGGGGCAGCTGCCCTGGGCACAGTGGAGATTTGGGGTATTTTGCTAGAAGGGGTAATTTGGAGGGGGGGTTGTGTTAGGAAAGGGGCATTTGGAGGGGGAGGGGGGCTGGATTTGTGCTAGTAGGGATGATTGGTTGCTTTGCGCCAGTAGGGGAAATTTCGGGGGGGGGGGGGGGTTTGTGCTAGGAGTGGTGATTAGGGGGGATTTGTGCTAGGAGTGGTGATTTGGGGGGATTTGTGCTAGGAATGGTGATTTGGGGGGGATTTGTGCTAGGAGTGGTGATTTGTGCTAGGAGTGGTGATTTGTGCTAGGAGTGGTGATTTGGGGGGGATTTGTGCTAGGAGTGGTGATTTGGGGGGGATTTGTGCTAGGAGTGGTGATTTGGGGGGATTTGTGCTAGGAGTGGTGATTTGGGGGGATTTGTGCTAGGAGTGGTGATTTGGGGGGGATTTGTGCTAGGAGTGGTGATTTGGGGGGGATTTGTGCTAGGAGTGGTGATTTGAGGGGATTTGTGCTAGGAGTGGTGATTTGGGGGGAATTTGTGCTAGGAGTGGTGATTTGAGGGGATTTGTGCTAGGAGTGGTGATTTGGGCACTGGATGACCTTGTCCTGGCACTGATTGCAGTAGGGATGATTTGGGGATCTGTGCTAGAAGGGGAAACTTGAGGGGGGATTAGTGGTAGAAGAGGTGACTTGGGGGGATTTGTGAAGGGGTGGAGGATTTATGCTCAGTGGAAAATATGAATGGTTAAGGATTTGTGCTAGGGGGGATTTAGGAAGGGAGAGGATTTGAGTTGAAAGGGGGAATTTGTACTAGACGAGGGCGGATTTTTGTTTGGGGAGAATTTTGGCTTGCTAGGGGGATTTATGGTTAGAGGGTAAGTGCTTAGATTAGTGCTTTCATTTATTTTTGGAGGGGAGGGAGGAGATTTTTGCTGACACATAATGCTTGGTGTGGGGGGGGGGGGGTGCTGTTTGGCATCTTCACCCTGGGCACTAGATGACCTTGGGGGGGGGGGGGGGGGTTAGTGTTAGGAGAGGTGATTTGGGGGGAATTGTGCAGGGGGGGGATTCGCAGGGAAATATATAGGGTTGAGGAATTGTGCTGGGGGGGGGGTGAATTTAGGAAGCAAGAGTATTTGAGCTGAATGGGGGAATTTGTACTGGAAGAGGGCGGATTTTTGTTTGGGGAGAATTTTGGCTTGCTAGGGGGATTTATGGTTAGAGGGTAAGTGCTTAGATTAGTGCTTTCATTTATTTTTGGAGGGGAGGGAGGAGATTTTTGCTGACACATAATGCTTGGTGTGGGGGGGGGGGGGGGTGCTGTTTGGCATCTTCACCCTGGGCACTAGATGACCTTGGGGGGGGGGGGGTTAGTGTTAGGAGAGGTGATTTGGGGGGAATTGTGCAGGGGGGGGATTCGCAGGGAAATATATAGGGTTGAGGAATTGTGCTGGGGGGGGGGTGAATTTAGGAAAGGAGAGTATTTGAGCTGAAAGGGGGAATTTGTACTGGAAGAGGGCGGATTTTTGTTTGGGAAGAATTTTGGCTTGCTAGGGGGATTTATGGTTAGAGGGTAAGATTTACATTTTTACATTGTTTTTGGAGGGGAGGGAGGAGATTTTTGCTAACACATAATGCTTGGTGGGGGGGGAGGGGAGTGTAGTTTGGCATCTTCACCCTGAGCATTAGGTAACCTTATATAGGGTGAAAGGAGCGGAACCCCATCGCTGCAAATAATTTCATTAGCGCATGGATGGGGTTCCGCTCCTTTCACACCCATATGTGTGTATGTGTATATATACATATATGTGTGTGTGTATATATACCCCTATACAGAAGTTCAGATGTCATGCCTGCCTCCAAAGATGCCCAAAAAATGCCCAATAAAACGACTGCAACAAAAACGCCCAGGTGTGAAAGGAGCGGAGCCCCATCCCTGCTCTACTAAAAATTCTAAGAAAAATGATCTTTTTTTTCTGGTTCTGGACATGCTACAGAGCTGACACTTCACAGGTACACTTTTTAGACCTCCCCAGACACTAAATCCAAAGAAATCTCATTTTTCTTTTTTCAATAATTTTTTCATTAATTGGCTCTCTATCAAAAATGACAATTTTTAAGAACTTTTTTTTGTGTGATTAATAGTCCCTGGGGCATGACCCAGAACCCTGGGCACTTTTTAGAGGCATTTATTGGGTTTTAGGGCTTCAAAATTGTGTTTTTTGATTACCGAAGTTCAGGTCCCATTGATTTCAATGGGGTTCTGGAATCCAGACCCAAACTTTCGGGAAGTTCGGGTGTTCTAGCAGTTCGATCATCCCTATTAAAGTTCATGTGCGTGTAAAGGCAGGTGTCCCAATACTTTTGACAATTCAGTGTAAATACACTTTACCCGTGCTGCTTGTTGAAGAGAAAGTGATTTTAGTTTCCACCTTGCGTTGAGTTTTCAGATCCTGTTTTATTTTCAGCTATTTCTCATTTTCTATATAAAGAGGAGGTGGAAGTAAATTTTCACAATCGATGTACACAAAGGCGTTGCAAGAAGAAGAACCATAGAGTTCCTGAAACAGATGCACAGCATTTAACCTCTTCCCATCCGCACTATAGCCGAAAGACAGCTACAGCGCGGACCTTAATTGCCGGGAGGGTGTCCATGTTCATCCTCCCAAGCACGAGCTGCCTGTGCGCACCCTGCGGAGTGCGTGCAGCTCGCTCTGTGATCAGTGAGTCCATGAGACACGGCTGATCACAGATCGGAGTAAGGGGGCGATCCCAACCCCTTACCATGTGATCAGCTGTCAGCCAATGACCGCTAATCATGTGATATAAACAGCAACCGACGATCAGCTGTTTTTTTTCTCCTCACACTGTCAGTGGGACATCGGTCCCGAAGAGGAGAGGAGCATCTGTGCCCACCAGTGCCACATATCAATGCCCACCAGTGCTACCTATCAATGCCAATCAGTGCCCCATCATCAGTGCTTCCTATCAGTGTCAACTACCAGTGCCTATCATTGCCCATTAGTGTCACCCATCAGTCTCACCTATTAGTGCCCATCAGTGCCCATGAGTGCCAGCTATCAATGTCCACCAGTGCCACCTATCAATGCCAATCAGTGCCCCATCATCAGTGCTGCCTATCAGTGTCCCCTATCAGTTCCTATCATTGCCCATCAGTCTCCCCTATCATTGCCAACTATTAGTGCCCATCAGTGCCACCTACTAGTGCCCTTTAGTGCTGCCCATCAGTGCCACCTATCAATGCCCACCAGTGCTACCTATCAATGCCAATCAGTGCCCCATCATCAATGCTTCCTATCAGTGTCACCTACTAGTGCCTATCATTGCCCATCAGTGTCATCCATCAGTCCCACCTATTAGTGCCCATCAGTGCCCATGAATGCCACCTATCAATGCCCACCAGTGCCATCTATGAATGCCAATCAGTGCCCCATCATCGTTGCTTCCTATCAGTGTCACCTACCAGTGCCTATCATTGCCCATCAGTCTAACCTATCATTGCCATCTATTAGTGCCTTTCAGTGCCACCTACCAGTGCCCTTCAGTGCCGCCCATCAATGCCACCTATCAGTGGCCATCAGTACCACCTATCAATGCCAATCCGTGTGCCATCATCAATGCTTCCTATTAGTGTCCCCTACCAGTGCCTATCATTGCCCATCAGTGTCATCCATCAGTCCCACCTATTAGTGCCCATGCGTGCCATCTATCAATGCCCACCACTGCCACCTATAACTGCCAATCAGTGCCCCATCATCAGGTTTTTCATTGCCGATACCGATATTTTGGTCAATGCATATCGGTATCTGCTGATATTTTCGTACATTTAAAAAATGATTATTATTATTTTTTTTTTCTTTGACCGGTACTCTTGTGGAGAGATCTGGGGGTCTAAAAGACCTCAAATCCCTCCTCTGCACTTAAAAGCATTCAAAACGCCAAGTTTGGGTGTTTTGAATGCTGTTATTTTTTGAATCTGGCGCCGAGTACCTGGAAGTGATGTCATGACATCACTTCCGGGTTTTTGCATGGAGACCCGATCAGAGCCGAATGCGACTTTGATCGGGTCTTCTCTTCAGCGGTGGTGGAGGTAGGATGCCCCGGTCTCCCGGCTGGACGGGAGACCTGGGGGAGCCACAGAAGGCGGTGGGAGGGGGGCTATGGACGCCGGTACCGGGGTGATACCTCTAGCTGCAGGGATCACTCTGTTACAGCACTTTCCCGAAAGATCGGCAATATCGGTAACCTCCGGGGCCGATTCCGATATATTGGGGAAAGTGCAGATCGGCTTTGCCGATAATAGGTCGATCCCTAGTCTAAACAGACCTTTGATGTCTCACCATGGAGACAGACAAAGAAGATTGAGGACACAACCCTCTGCCTCCATCTCTGCACCCTCAGCTGCACACAATGAATGTACAGGAATAGCTCTGTACAGAGGCTTCCCATTTATTCACAAACTGAAGCATAGGAAACACAGTGTACTATGCTTTAGTTATGAAAGGACAGAGTAAGTGATTGGTACGGATCACTGACTCTATTCACTCAGACAAGGAAGGGTCCAGTAAATGACACATTTAGCGGCCCCTTCCCTGTTCTCCATCCTGACAGCGTCAACCACAGCAGCTGGCAGGAGAGAGGGGGAACCCCACAAAGCTGCAGGGGAAAAGGGGGGCCAGGAGAGAGCACAGGGGCCCGGGGGCAGCAGAAGGAAGCTGGATAGGAAGGGGCAGTGGAATACAGAGGAACCAATCCCTTCCATCTTCCTCCTACAGCTGCTGAATGCCTGCGGGAGGCAGAGGAGGAGAAGCAGGCATTCTGTAGGAGAAAAATGGTGGAGATCAGTTCTTCTATTTTCCACTGCCCCTTCCTATCCAGGTGTACGGGAGGGCCACACAGAGCCTGGAACATGGTGCCCGGTCGCAATTGCGACCCCTGCGACCCCTGTAGCTATGCCCCTGGCTCAGTGGGAAGGATTTCCCCATCCGCACTGAATGTATGGATGAAAGAATTTGGCACATTTTTTTTCGTTCAACTTTCTGGTCGAATGAACAAGACAGGTTGAGTGGTCATGCTACACTGTACCCAAATAAAATGAATGTTCTTTTTTCCTACAAATATAACCTTTTTGTTGGTATTTTATCACCTCTGAGGTTTTTATTTTTTGCGCTATACATAAAAAACCGACAATTTCGAAAAAAAATAAAAATTTGGAAATTTCTGTGATAAAACATATCCAATAAAAAAAATGTAAAAAACAAATTTCTCCATAAATTTAGGCCAATTTGTATTCTGCTACATCCCAATAAGCGTATATTGATTGGTTGGCGGAAACTTTATAGCGTCCACAAACTAGGGGATATATACTGCAATTGTTTTTTTCTTTTATACTAGCAATGGCAGCAATCAGTGACTTATACCGGGACTACGATATTGTGATGGACGAATCTGACACTAACTGACACATTGTGGGAACCAGTGACATGAATACAGTGATCAGTGCTGAAAATATGCACTGTCACTGTACTAATGACACTGGCTGGGAAGGAGTTAAACATCTAGGGCAGGGGTCTTCAAACTTTGGCCCTCCAGTTGTTTAGGAACTACAATTCCCATCATGCCTAGTCATGTCTGTAAATGTCAGCGTTTTACAATGCCTCATGGGATGTGTAGTTCCGCAACAGCTGGAGGGCCGTAGTTTGAGGATCCCTGGTCTAGGGTGATCAAAGGGTTAAATGTGTGCCTAGCCAGTGTTTATGTGTGTACTGTGTGCTGTTTTTACTAAGGGACGTGCTTGGCAGGGAGAGAAAATACATTCCTTCCCACGTCACAACGTCACAATGTCACAACGAAGCTCTACCTTGTTTATCCCATTCCTCGTGTTTTCCCGTCGATGGGCAGTCATCCATTCACCGGCTGATAAGCTTCTGCTGTATGAGCAAGGATGATCAAGTTTGGGGTGGAGGAACTTGACTGACCTGCACAGAGTCCTGACCTGATCCTGATAGAACACCTTTGGGATGAATTAACCACTTTACCACCGGAGGATTTTGCTGTCTTACGTCCAGGCCACTTTTTGCGATTCGGCGCTGTGCGAATTTAACTGACAATTGCGCGGTCGTGCAACGCAGTACCCAAACGAAATTTACGTCCTTTTTTTCCCACAAACAGAGCTTTCTTTTGGTGGTATTTGATCACCTGTGCGATTTTTATTTTTGCAATATTAATAAAAAAATGCAAAAATTTTGAAAAAATAACAATATTTTTCTACTTTGACAGTTAAAAAATATCCAATATATTCAATTTTTGTCATATATTTAGGCCAAAATGTATTTAGCTACATGTCTTTGACAAAAAAATTCTCAATGAGCGCTTTAAGACCGGAAGATTTGACCCCATTCCTGACCAGGCCATATTTTGCGATTCGGCACTGCGTTAATTTAACAGACAATTGCGCGGTCGTGCGACGATGTACCCAAAAAAATTGATGTTTTTTTTTCCCCACAAACAGAGCTTTCTTTTGGTGGTATTTGATCACCTGTGCGATTTTTACTTTTTGCGCTATAAACAAAAAAAGAGCGACAATTTTGAAAAAATAACAATATTTTTCACATTTTTTGAAATTCCCCAAAACAAAATGTAAAAATCAAAATTTTTTAACATTTTAGGCCAATTTGTCTTCTGCTACATATTTTTGGTAAAAAAAATCGCAATAAGCGTATTTTGATTGGTTTGCGCAAAAGTTATCGCTGCTATCAACTACGGGAAATTTATGTCATTTTTATTGTTTTTTTTAGCTAGTAATGGCGGCGATCTGCGATTTTTTTTTGTGGGACTGCGACATTGCGGTGGACAGATCGGACCCTTTACTGACATTTTTGACACTTTTGGGGGTACCAGTGACATTACTAGAGTAATCAGTGCTATACATATGCACTGTTACTGTAAAAATGACACTGGCAGGGAAGGGGTTAATTTTATTGGAGAGGGAGGGGTTAATGTATGCCTGGTGCTTACTAACGTGTGTGGGGGGAGGGGACTATGTGACACAGACACAGATCGCAGGTTCAGCTATGCTGAATCCTGCAATCTGTCCCTGAATGTCACTTAGGAGATCCGCCCGCTTTGTTTACACAAGCGGGCGGATTTCCACACTCGATCCCTGACGATCGGGGAAGAGCAGCGGTGATCACCGCCGCTCCTCCCCTGGCCCGACTCCCGCTGTGACTGAAAACAGCGGGAGCGAGCCTCCAGCGGTGCGCGCACGCCGCCCACAAGTGGAGGAGTCCAGTGACGTAGGTCTACGTCGCTGGACGATATCGAGCCACTTTGCCGCAGTACGGTCAATGTGACCGGTCGGCAAGTGGTTAAAGCGCCGCCACAAAGTTGGGAGCATGAAATTGTCCAAAATGTCTTGGTATGCTGACGCCTTAGGAGTTCCCTTCACTGGAACTAAGGGGCCAAGTCCAACCCCTGAAAAACAACCCCCAGCCCATGATCCCCCCTCCACCAAATGATTTGGACCAGCGCACAAAGCAAGGTCCATAAAGAAAAGACATGGATGTGAGAGTTTGGGGTGGAGGAACTTGACTGGCCTGCACCTCAACCCGACAGAACACCTTCGGGATGAATTAGAGCGGAGACTGCGAGCGAGGCCTTCTTGTCCAACATCAGTACCTGACCTCACAAATGTTCTTCTGGAAGAATGGTGAAACATTCCCATAGACACACTCCTAAACCTTGTGGACAGCCTTCCCAGAAGAGTTGAAGCTGTTATAGCTGCAAAGGGTGGGCCAACTCAGTATTGAACCCTACGGACTAAGACGGGGATGCCATTAAAGGTCATGTGCGTGTAAAGGCAGGCGTCCCAATACTTTTGACAATATAGTGTATTTGGGCGCAGCACTAAACAAATGAGAACATTAGAAAAATATGTACCATTAATAAGTGGAAAAAAAAAAAAAAAAAAAAAAAAAACCTCTTTGCAAGCAGGAAAAATACAGAGAAACTATAAATGTGAAAAAATAACAACTATGAGACCAAGTAATAGTCCATTAATCAATGTGTGTAATAAGTCCACCAATTACAGAGCATATGGTGCATAAATTCCTCCTTTACGTCTTTCGTGATTTGTGAATTACACTGTGAAAATCCACTGCGCCAAAAACCACCACCAGAACTCCACACTCACCGTCAGGGCTGAACTGGCCTACCAGGATACCGAGAAATTGCCCAGTAGGCCGGCAAGTCCCCCTGCCATGGGGCTGCTTGAAGGGGAGTGGCACCCGTAAAAAATGGCTGCTGCTGGCCCAAAAAGTCAACTGCGCATGCGCCGCCGCCACTAAGGAAAGCCCATACACGCATGTGCAATGACGTGATGGCGCAGAGCGGCACGTTTTTGTAATGTAAGGCGCCTCACAGATCGTTAAGTAAGACCCATTTGCTGTGCCTGCATCTTCTGTACCATGCCTGAAGCCTCTGCCTCTCCTGTACTGTGCCCGCAGCCTCTGACATCTCCTGTACCATGTCCACAACCTCAGACATCTCCTGTACCATGTCCGGAGCCTCTGACATCTCCTGTACCATGTCCACAACCTCTGACATCTCCTGTACCATGTCCACAGCCTCTGCATCTTCTGTACTGTGTCCGCACAGCCTATGACATCTCCTGTACCATGTTTGCAGCCCCTGCATCTCCTGTACCATGTCAGCAGCTACTGCATCTCCTGTACCATGCCCGCAGTCTTTGCATCTCCTGTACCATACCCGCAGCCGCTGTCATCTCTTGTGCCATTACCACATCCCCCTGCATCTCCTGTACCATGTCCGCACAGTCTATGACATCTCCTGTACCATCTCCGCAACCCCTGCATCTCCTGTACCACGTCTGCAGCCACTGCATCTCCTGTACCATGCCAGCAGCCTATGACATCTCCTGTACCATGCCAGCAGCCTATGACATCCGTACCATGTCCGCAGCCTCTGCATCTCCTGTACCATGCCTGCAGCCTCTGCATCTCCTGTACCATGCCTGCAGCACCTGCATCTTCTGTAGCATGACCGCAGCCTCTGATATGTCCTTCTGTACTAGGTCCACACAGCCTATGACATCTCCTTTACCATGCCCGCACTTTTACCACTTTTAACCGGAATTTTCTCTGATACAGTCAGGTCTATAAATATTGGGACATCAACACAATTCGAATCTTTTTGGCTCTATACACCACCACAATGGATTTGAAATGAAACAAACAAGATGTGCTTTAACTGCAGACTTTCAGCTTTAATTTGAGGGAATTTACATCCAAATCAGGTGAAAGGTGTAGGAATTACAACAGTTTGTATATGTGCCTCCCACTTTTTAAGGGACCAAAAGTAACGGGACAATTGGCTGCTTAGCTGTTCCATGGCCAGGTGTGTGTTATTCACTCATTATCCCATTTACAAAGAGCAGATAAAAGGTCCAGAGTTAATTTCAGGTGTGCTATTTGCATTTGGAATCTGTTGCTGTCAACTCTCAATATGAGATCCAAAGAGCTGTCACTATCAGTGAAGCAAGCCATCATTAGGCTGAAAAAAACAAAACAAACCAATCAGAGAGATAGCAAAAACATTAGGTGTGGCCAAATCAACTGTTTGGAACATCCTTAAAAAGAAAGAACGCATCGGTGAGCTCAGCAACACCAAAAGACCCGGAAGACCACGGAAAACAACTGTGGTGGATGACCGAAGAATTCTTTCCCTGGTGAAGAAAACACCCTTCACAACAGTTGGCCAGATCAAGATCACTCTCCAGGAGGTAGGTGTGTGTGTGTGCCAGATCAAGAACACTCTCCAGGAGGTAGGTGTATGTGTGTCAGATCAGGAACACTCTCCAGGAGGTAGGTGTATGTGTGTCAGATCAGGAACACTCTCCAGGAGGTAGGTGTATGTGTGTCAGATCAGGAACGCTCTCCAGGAGGTAGGTGTATGTGTGTCAGATCAGGAACACTCTCCAGGAGGTAGGTGTATGTGTGTCAAAGTCAACAATAAAGAGAAGACTTCACCAGAGTGAATACAGAGGGTTCACCACAAGATGTAAACCATTGGTGAGCCTCAAAAACAGGAAGGCCATATTAGAGTTTGCCAAACAACATCTAAAAAAGCCTTCACAGTTCTGGAACAACATCCTATGGACAGATGAGACCAAGATCAACTTGTACCAGAGTGATGGGAAGAGAAGAGTATGGAGAAGGAAAGGAACTGCTCATGATCCAAAGCATACCACCTCATCAGTGAAGCATGGTGGTGGTAGTGTCATGGTGTGGGCATGTATGGCTGCCAATGGAACTGGTTCTCTTGTATTTATTGATGATGTGACTGCTGACAAAAGCAGCAGGATGAATTCTGAAGTGTTTCGAGCAATAAAATCTGCTCATATTCAGCCAAATGCTTTAGAACTCATTGGACGGCGCTTCACAGTGCAGATGGACAATGACCCGAAGCATACTGCGAAAGCAACCAAAGAGTTTTTTAAGGGAAAGAAGTGGAATGTTATGCAATGGCCAAGTCAGTCACCTGACCTGAATACGATTGAGCAGGCATTTCACTTGCTGAAGACAAAACTGAAGGGAAAATGCCCCAAGAACAAGCAGGAACTGAAGACAGTTGCAGTAGAGGCCTGGCAGAGCATCACCAGGGATGAAACCCAGCGTCTGGTGATGTCTATGCGTTCCAGACTTCAGGCTGTAATTGACTGCAAAGGATTTGCAACCAAGCATTAAAAAGTGAAAGTTTGATTTATGATTGTTAATCTGTCCCATTACTTTTGGTCCCTTAAAAAGTGTGAGGCACATATACAAACTGTTGATTATGCTACACCGTTCACCTGATTTGGATGTAAATACCCTCAAATTAAAGCTGAAAATCTGCAGTTAAAGCACATCTTGTTTGTTTCATTTCAAATCCATTGTGGTGGTGTATAGAGCCAAAAACATTAGAATTGTGTTGATGTCCCAATATTTATGGACCTGACTGTATATATAAAACCCTATGTGCTTTCATATCTGTCTTATCTATATATAATACATTCTTCAAATGTGCTTTAAAATGCATGGGTTTCCCTTTTATGAACAAGAAAATAATGGCGTTATGCTGTTGGGCCGGTATAATAATGCTATGAGGCTGGGATGAAATGATTTCCAGGGCTGAATTTTATTCCCAGTCCGGCCCTGTTCACCATAACATGTGGCTGTGAAAGGTTTTAAGCTGTGTAATCACCCAGATGACAACAGCGGTCCCTTTAAATGGATCCACCCACCAAATCTTAAAGATCCAGATCGAATGAATGTAGAGTGTGGCTGTATGGGATAAACACTCACCAAATGGAGCCAGATATACTCACAAAAGTGAGTACACCCCTCACATTTTTGTAAATATTTTATTCTATCTTTTCATGTGACAACACTGAAGAAATGACACTTTGCTACAATGTAAAGTAGTGAGTGTACATCCGTTTGTCACATGAAAAGATAGAATAAAATATTTACAAAAATGTGAGTGGTGTACTTACTTTTGTGAGATACTGTATGTATTTAAAACAGTAAAAAACATAGGTTAAAAAAAAAAAAAAAGTCGCCAGCACTTACAAACACAGAATCCAGGTGGCGGCGAGATGTCAGCATTCTAAACTCCGTCAAACGCATTTCCCGCTCTAGCGGATCTTCAGAGGCATGAGTAACTGAGTGGACATATTGCATCTGGAAATTATAAAATGATTGACCTTTGGTGTAAAATTTGAAATAAAATCATGAACCGATTTGCACCACAGCTTAGAAGATTTTATCAGATAGGCCATAATTTCTGAGGGAGAGAGCAAGAACATTGCATCTGGAAGTAAAAAAATGATTATAATTTTGTTTTGGTGACTGAGGATGGGAAAGATTTAGGCTACGTTCACATCTTGGCGTTGCTATTACAGGCGTTTTTATGGGCGTTTTTTCAGGTGTTTTTATGGGCGTTTTTGCAGGCGTTTTACAGGCATTTTTAAATTGAATAGAGACCAATGGAAAACTCCTGTAATCTGCCCAAAAAGAAGCTCATGTACTTTTTTGAGCGTTGGGCATTTTGCTCACGGCGTCAAAACGCTCAGATGTGAACAGGGGCCATTGAAATGAATAGGATTTTTCTTGTTGGGCGTTTTGAGAGCTGATCCTAGAGCAGAAAAACGCCCCCAAAACGCCCCAAAATGCCTACATGTGAACGGAGCCTTAGGGCTTTGCACCACAGATATCAAGCCTGTATGGGCAGGCCACAATTTCTGACTGACTAAAGGCCCGTACACACGCACCGATTGTTGGCCGTAAATTTTCGGCCAACGTCCGATCGGCCGATTATCGGCTTGTTAGTATGATGCTTCCGACAACCGACTGCGACTTTTCGGCCTAACAAAATCTGGTGTGCAGGCTATAAAATTTTTGTTGGCCAACAACAGAACGGCCGATTGTTCGTCAGTCAGTACAGATTTCGGCCGACAAAAATGTGATGATCAAGACTGGGCATGCTCAGTGAAGAAAAAACACACGAAAAGTAGACCAGAACAAGACATCACTTCTGCAGTTGGTTGTTGTTGGCCGACAAAATTTGTGTGCAGTCTAGAGCACATTTCAACCAACACAACAACACTGGACAAGAGACGGCCGATCGGTCGGCCAATAATCGGTGCGTGTGTACGGGGCTTAAGCATGCATATTTCGTCTCGAACACAAAAGTAAGTTCTTTTTGTGTAATATTGAAAATATAAATGTTGGATGAAATTGCACCACAGTTTTCAACCATTTCTTTGAATAGGCCACAACTTCTAAGGGAGAGAGCAAGTAGATTGCATTTGCAAGCAAAAACCCTTTTCATAGACTGAATTGAGGAAAATTTGACAGATTTGATGCTCAGCTTGTAATCCTCTTCAGCTGGAACACTTTTTCTGAGAGCGAGAGCGCAATCAAAATTAATCAAGTAGAGGTTAACAGATTAGCACCACAAAAATACTGTTTAGACAGGCTGCTAAATGTTAGCCATACAACAACCAGATTGCAACTTCCAAATGCAATGGTTATTCCTTCCCAAATAGGAGAGAGAAAAAATATTAAGAAATGCAGCACAGATTTTATACCCCTGAAGAGGCCAATAGTGTTGATATAGAGAGAGAGCAGGAAGATTGCATCCACTGGAAAGGAGGATTTATTCTATTATTATTTGAAATTTAAACCCGAAAAATTTTATTGATTTCAATGACACCTTTTTCAGCCTTTTTGGATAGACCACCAATTTCTGAGGCAGAGAGCAGGTAGATTTCAGCAATAAATATAAAATTTGATAAATCGTTACGTATATGTTTACTGTACAGATTTGCTGTAGCAAATCTCATCCTTATTAATGGAAGAATGGTTTTAAGCAGGGGCGTAACTACAGGGGTTGCAGGGGTTGCAATTGCAACCGGGCCCCATGCTCAAGGGGGCCCATGTGGCTCCCCTGTACACCTGAATAGGAGGGGTGGTGGGGGCAGCATGTAGAGAAATCACTGTCCTCCTTTTTCCTTCTGTAGCTGCAGGAGGAAAATGGAGGAGATTGGTTCCTCTGTACGCTGCCCCCAGCCACTTCTCCTATCCAGTATACTTGTGTTCTGCTGTCTCTGGGCCCCTGTGTGCTCCCCTGGTCCCCCCCCCCACTTCTGTGCTGCCCCCCCCTTCAGAATTCTCCCTTCCCTCACCGTAATAAAGGGCCCCGCAACTAGAGTAAAGGGCCCCAGGGGTCCAGGGGGCCCTTCATGGTTTCTTGCACCGGGGCCCTGAAGGTTCTAGTTACGCCTCTGGTTTTAAGGCAGAGATTAGCCCAATTTTAGCCAGAAATATAACCTGAATTAGTGTTGTTTCATATATGGGTTTTTAAAAATTGCACATATTTTCAGAAGAGAATCTCATCCTTTTCCATAGGAGGCACATTTGGAAGCACAAAGTCAGCTTCTATCAGCCAGAAATACACTTTATCAGGTACACCTGTTCAATCTCTTGGCAACACAAAGTGCTAATCAGCCAATCACATGACACTTAGTGCCGGTTCACACTGAAGCGGCACGACTTTGGGGGGCGACCTGTGAAGTCGCGTGCACAGCTGTGCACCGCGACTTCATCGCGACTTGCACGGACTTCATATAATGAATGTCTATGCAAGTCACTCCGAGGTCGCCCCAAAGTAGTACAGGACCCTTTTTCTAAGTCGGAGCGACTTGTGTCGCTCCTATTAGAACGGGTCCTGTAGCAGTCAATGGACCGCAACGGACCGCGACTTGTCAGGCTGACAAGTCGCCTGACAAGTCGCGGCAGTGTGAATGGGCTCTTTGAGTCGGTTCAGACTAATCCGACTTAAAGTCGCCCCGACTTCGGGCAACTAATGAAGTCGCCCGTGCAGTGCGACTTCAGTGCGGCTTGCAACGACTTCTCATAATAGAAGTCAATGCAGGTCGCTCCGACTTTGCCAAAAAATAGTGCAGGAACCTTTTTCTAAGTCGGAGCGACTTGAGTCGCTCTGATTAGAATGGTTCCATTGCACAGCATTGGAAGCTACTTGTCAGGCAACCAAGTCACCTGACAAGTCGGAACAGTGTGAACCGGCACTTAGGCATCCAGACATTGTGAAGACCACTTACTGAAGTTCAAACTGAATGAGGAAGGAATGGGATTTGAGAGACTTTGAACATGACATGATTGTTGGTGCCAGATGGGCTGGTCTGAGTATTTCTGGGATTTTTACACAAAACCATTTCTTGGGTTTACAGAGAATGGTGGGGAAAAGAGAAAATATCCAATGAGTGGCAGTTGTGTGGAGGAAAACACCTTGTTGAGGTCAGAGGTCAGAGGAGAATGGGCAGATTGGTTCCAGATAATAGAAAGGCAACAGTAACTCAAAAAACGACTCATTGCAACCAAGGTATGCAAAATACTATCTCTGAACACACAACACATTGAACCTTTAGGCAAATGGGTTACAGCAGCAGAAGACCACACTGGGTGCCACTCCTGTCAGCTAAGAACAGGAAACGGAGGCTACAATTCACACAGGATCACCAACATTGGACAATAGAAGATTGGAAAAACGTTGCCTGGTCTGATGAGTCTCCATTTCAGCTGCGACATTCAGATGGTCGGGTCAGAATTTGGTGTAAAAAACATGAAAACATGGATCCATCCTGCCTTGTATCACCGGTTCAGGCTGGTGGTGGTGTAATGATGTGGGGGAGGAAGGGGGGGGGGCAACAGTTCAGGCTGGTGGTGTAATGATGTTAGGGGATATTTTCTTGGCACACTTTGGACCCCTTAGTACCAACTGAGCATGGTTTAAACACCACGGCCTACCCAAGTATTGTTGCTGACCATGTCCACCCCTTTATGACTACAGTGTCCCCATCTTCTGATGGCTCCTTCCAGCAGGATAATGCACCATGTCACAAAGCTCCAATCATCTCACCACTGGTTTCTTCACCATGACAATGAAGTCACTGTCCTCCAATGGCCTCCACACTCACCACATCTCATCCAATAGAGCACCTGTGGTGGAATGGGAGATTGGCATCATGGATGTGCAGCCGACAAATCTGCAGCAACTGTGTGATGCTATCATATCACTATGGAGGAAAATCTCTGAGGAATGTTTCCAAAACCTTGTTGAATCTATGCCATGAAGGCAACAACGGGTCCAACCTGGTACTACCAAGGGGTACCTAATAAAGTGGCTGGCGAGTATACAGGTCCCTCTCAAAAAATGAGCATATTGTGATAAAGTTCATTATTTTCTGTAATGTACTGATAAACATTAGACTTTCATATATTTTAGATTCATTACACACAACTGAAGTAGTGCAAGCCTTTTATTGTTTTAATATTGATGATTTTGGCATACAGCTCATGAAAAACCAAAATTCCTATCTCAAAAAATTAGCATATTTCATCCGACCAATTAAAAAAAAGTGTTTTTAATACAAAAAAAGTCAACCTTCAAATAATTATGTTCAGTTCTGCACTCAATACTTGGTGGGGAATCCTTTTGCAGAAATGACTGCTTCAATGCGGCGTGGCATGGAGGCGATCAGCCTGTGGCACTGCTGAGGTGCTATGGAGGCCCAGGATGCTTCGATAGCGGCCTTGAGCTCATCCAGAGTGTTGGGTCTTGCGTCTCTCAATTTTCTCTTCACAACATCCCACAGATTCTCTATGGGGTTCAGGTCAGGAGAGTTGGCAGGCCAATTGAGCACAGTAATACCATGGTCAGTAAACCATTTACCAGTGGTTTTGGCACTGTGAGCAGGTGCCAGGTCGTGCTGAAAAATGAAATCTTCATCTCCATAAAGCTTTTCAGCAGATGGAAGCAAGAAGTGCTCCAAAATCTCCTGATAGCTAGCTGCATTGACCCTACCCTTGATAAAACACAGTGGACCAACACCAGCAGCTGACATGGCACCCCAGACCATCACTGACTGTGGGTACTTGACACTGGACTTCAGGCATTTTGGCATTTCCCTCTCCCCAGTCTTCCTCCAGACTCTGGCACCTTGATTTCCGAATGGCATGCAAAATTTGCTTTCATCCGAAAAAAGTACTTTGGACCACTGAGCAACAGTCCAGTGCTGCTTCTCTGTAGCCCAGGTCAGGCGCTTCTGCCACTGTTTCTGGTTCAAAAGTGGCTTGACCTGGGGAATGCGGCACCTGTAGTCCATTTCCTGCACACGCCTGTACACGGTGGCTCTAGATGTTTCTACTCCAGACTCAGTCCACTGCTTCCGCAGGTCCCCCAAGGTCTGGAATCGGTCCTTCTCCACAATCTTCCTCAGGGTCCGGTCACCTCTTCTCGTTGTGCAGCGTTTTCTGCCACACTTTTTCCTTCCCACAGACTTCCCACTGAGGTGCCTTGATACAGCACTCTGGGAACAGCCTATTCGTTCAGAAATTTCTTTCTGTGTCTTACCCTCTTGCTTGAGGGTGTCAATGATGGCCTTCTGGACAGCAGTCAGGTCGGCAGTCTTACCCATGATTGCGGTTTTGAGTAATGAACCAGGCTGGGAGTTTTTAAAAGCCTCAGAAATCTTTTGCAGGTGTTTAGAGTTAATTAGTTGATTCAGATGATTAGGTTAATCGCTCGTTTAGAGAAGCTTTTCATGATATGCTAATTTTTTGAGATAGGAATTTTGGTTTTTCATGAGCTGTATGCCAAAATCATCAATATTAAAACAATAAAAGGCTTGCACTACTTCAGTTGTGTGTAATGAATCTAAAATATATGAAAGTCTAATGTTTATCAGTACATTACAGAAAATAATGAACTTTATCACAATATGCTAATTTTTTGAGAGGGACCTGTATAGTGAATATATATTCTCAGAAAGACACTTTATGAGAACATATGTGTGGAATATAAATATGCATTAGCTAAGAATAGTGCTTTCCATTTTAATGGGAGCTAATCTTGGAGACTAGCATTCGTCTTTTTTCAACATGAAAAATAAATGAAATTGTACTTTTTTGGGACATCACATGTCAATTTGTATGGATTTGATTACTTTATCCTTTGTCATGATAACTCATGGGAACAAATGTAATTTTTTGCTGAACATAATCACATTTAAACATGTGCAGGCCGGGAAATTTTAGTTTGGTTTCGGATGCGTCCGTTCTTTAAAGAATTAATTTTGTCATATTTGTTATGTTGTTAAACCGATTCGTTTTCAGAATTCATTTTGTATCTTTGGCATTTGTTTCGTATGTTCGTAGGTCTGGGTGGATTCAAAACATTTTGCAGTTTTTCCAGAAGATTGCTACATATTCTAAATATTATCAAATTGTGCGGATTCAAACCAGAAGAATTCAATATGATTGGATGCTAGTCCCAACCCACCAAGAAAAAATGGCATGAGCTGATTGGACAATATCGACTAGTGTCATGGGCATTCGACATAACAAATGGAATAAAAATTGGATCTAGTCATTATCCAAATCCAAACTAACTGCCAGTTCGTTTGGATCCAGACGAATCCAACTAGCTGCCAGTTAGAGAATGAGAAAAGGTAGTTTCTATTTGAAAAATCACTACTTTAAAGAACACGTTTTCACAAAAAGTCTGGATTGTGCCAATGTAGGGTCAAAATGTTGATATGAACAACATGATAAAGCTTGCATGCAAGTCTAAACAGTTTCAATACTGAGAAGGACATGAGTTCATAAACCGTTGTCCATCCTCAATGCACTATAATGAAATGCAAACAATAATCACCAATGCAGTGGTTAGCCAGCCACAAAATCTAGAAAAATGCTTTAACTTTGGGAAACAGCAGCCTAAAAATGTGGCTTTGAGTTTGGTTGGTGCCACGTCGTAAACCAACACAAATATTCTTGCAGAGCACAAGATGTTACCTTTCAAAAAACATTTTATTATTTGCAATTGTGAAATGACTGCAGAAACATTGGGTGTGATGTGTTAAGTGCAGTGCTATTGATTAAAAAACATACAAAAGTCTCAAATGCAGACTAAATGAATTTAATGAAAAAACAAAAAGTAAAAACCACACAAAGTGATCAGAATATAAGAATGTGAAGAAATATAATAAAATTAAAAAAAAAAAAAAAAAAATCCGGATATGTGTAGTAATCCTAAATCCATTGACTGGTCTTCCACAAAGTAAAACAGTTCCTCCCGTGTGACACAGAGGGTGGCAGTCCACTCGCCAAACATATCAGGAAACAACAGCCATGAAATATCAATCATGAAACACCTCTTGTGTTATAAAGATATCTTCATTGTGCTCTCCCTTCACCATTCAGGTGCACTCACCAGAAGCTGGAATAAACCAAGCCCTGTAATGGTGTCAATCATATTGTTGTAGACATAGCCTGTTATACCGGTCCCAGTCCCACGATCACCGATCATATAGGGCGTACTGCACAAAAAATCTCCGCTTGGATGCACACATGCTGCAGTTGAGCTCAGATCAGGCTGCCATGTTCATCTTCACCTCTCCGAGGTAGGTTCATCTGGCCGGAGTGCTGCTGTGCCTGGCCAGGTGGGGGGGGGTCAAGGAAACGTTTGCAGAGGGTTCAATCAATCTTAAAGAGGTTGTAAACCCATTTAAAAACAATAAACAAATCCTGTAAGACAAAGGCATAATGAGCTATTATGCATCGCATACTAGCTCATTATGAAATACTTACGTTAGAACAAAGCCCTCGCAGCAACGCCCGCGCAACGCTGACACGACCGACATCTTTCCCTGTGTTTCTTCCAAGTTTGCGGACTCCTGCGCTGTGATTTTCCAGAGCCATGATGACATTGCCGCCATTCACGGCACAGGTCTCTAAAGGAATGGCACGGGTGGCCGTTGTCAGGGCTTACCTTGGTTGGAGTCTGTAGCGCAGAGATGTACGCTCACCCTTGCAGATATCCCCAGTCCAAGGTGACCAGGTAAGGAAGCCACCTGGACTGTGAATCTGAGCACGGGGGCATGGCAGGAAAGGTGCTCCAATTAGCAGGAATACAAACAGGAGGATAGTCCAGGAATAACTGTAGTCAATGGATGCCACAAGTCAGGATGAACACGGAGCGGAGGTAAGGACAGAAGCTGGAGTCAGTCTGGAAAACAAGCTCAGGAGGATAAGAACACAGGAACTAAGTCTGTCAACCAGGAACAATGAAATGACACTGCTCTCAGGGAGAGGCAGTGTTGTATACTTTGCTTAAACAAGCAATTAGCTTCAGGTGGACAATGAGAGATAGGAGCATACACAGGTAAAGTCCAGCCCCCTAGTGCTGCAGGCAATGCCAGATAAACAAGACTGGATCCATGAGCTGAACTGTGGCTCAGAAGCAGGATAACAGGACAGAACATCAAAGTACCCAGGTTCAAATCCCCTGTTAGGTACTTAACGGCGTCCATGCTTGGCCGTCTGTAAGACACGGCGAGAACCGTGACAGCCGTTCCTTCAGAGCGCATGTGCCAGTGATGTCACTGGCTGCATGCAATGTAAATATCTCCTAAACGGTACATGTTTAGGAGATATTTACAGTACCTATAGGTAAGCCTTATCATACGGGTACAAGTTACAGAGGGAGATTTACTTCCTCTTTAAAGATGGCCCTGGATCCAGAAGGGGTAATTTTAACCAGTCAGCCAGTCAACTGTGTCTAGGGATGGACAAAGACCCAGCAGTGCTGTATATTCGGCCGGGATGCTGGTGCAGGGCATTGCACACTGGGCAAGCTCTGGCAAGTGAGCCATCTTCATAACTTAGTAATCATGGGGGTCATCCATTGAAAGGGTGTCAACATTCGCCATTGACCCCATGCAATCCTCTGCTATATGATTCAGCTATTGCCAATAACTGTTGGCTGTGAATAGCGCTGGGGGCTGGATATAGAAAAATGCCTCACTTAGGCAGGTACCCCAATGACTGCTCCTTTGTTCAATGACAGTAGACTCCAAGCCATATTGTCTGTAAGACATTATACTGATGGCATTTGGAAAGAAGATTAATAGATTCCTTGTCCTCAAGGTGTTTCATTTTTTTGTTCCCTTTGCAAAGGCAGAATGCACTCTGTGCCTTAACCATTGTAACATGGATCCAGGAGGGTTCCCAACCAGTAATGCAATGCTGCATCCTGTATGAGGAGCCACTGATATGGGGGGGAGAACCCCAGCTCTTGCGAGCCTGTCCTCATGAAATACACGGTACTCATTTATGGACCACTGATGTATGTGCAGCTGCTGCAGGGGTGTCAAGGTGACCAAGGTAGAGATTTGCTGAGTGGATGCTAGACAAGGCACATGTTTGAACTTTCCCTGCTGAAGGGTGAATAGCAGGTTGGTGCCATTGTCACGCGCAACCATTCCTGGCACAAGATTGTGTGTGGTTAACCAACTCTAGGCCTGTCCCTGAAGATCTGACAGAAGCTCTGCTCCAGCATGGCTCCTGCCCCCTAGGCAAACCAGTTAAAACACTGTGTGGCATAATTTTTCCTGAGCCATTGCATTGCCTCTTGAATGCTTGCAGGATACTGGTGGCTCAGAAGGTGACTTTTGAAGTTGACATTGAAGAGGAGAAAATGGAGGCAACTGCACTGTCACTATTACCAGCTGTGAGGATAAAAGGTAGATGTCATGGTTAGGGTTAGGGGTCAGGTTTTAGAGCCTGCAACTGCAGCACAGCACAGACCACAAAGTCATGCGAAGTGGCTGAATCCACCAGCTTGAAAGGCAAGAGCTGTAAAGCTAGAATTTGTGCCACGTTGGCCGCTTGGCATGGAGGAGGCTAGAAGTGTACTTCTTTTGTTCCAGCAATTGGGAAAGAGTAACTTGCCTGCCTAATGCTACAGCTAGAGATAGCAGGGGTTGACAGAATCAGAGCATGGTAAAGAAAACACTTGCCCCTACTACGTGTTAACCCTGTTACCTGCTGTAAGAGCCATAAGGCAAACCTCTGGCACCCCTTAAAAGACTTTGATCCCTATCACCAAAGGCTGCTGATGGGGAATCTTGTATAGTGAGGGTATAGGTGTAAAGAGAGGGGGCTAGAAGAAGAAGGAGTGCATCCTTAATCTTGCTAACAGCTAGCCTTCAGGTGCTTCTCTCAACGAGCTGCATGGTTAGAGGTCACATTTCTCTTCATACATGCGTTACTCAAATGTCCAATGGTGTTGCCACTCCTGATACACTTTAGGCAGAGATTTCAAATTACTGTTGTGTGGTCTATAGCACATTTGTCCTAAAATAGTCCACACAGCTGAGCTCTGGTGAGTGGACATGGTAATAATAGTGACCTGTACCCATGGAGGTCTGCCATCCGGTGTAATAGGATAAATACCCCTTCCACTCCTGTCCCTTGATGCCTGTCAGGGAATCCCTGTGAGACGTCTGGGACATGGCCGTGCACATGCGCAGGCTATTCCCAGAAGAATGGCTAATGGGCATTCGCGCAAATGCGCATGAGCGCACGCACAACGGCGCTTGGTGCCAGACGGGCTATTTAAAGGAAGTTCAATCCTGTTTCCTTTGCTGACTGATCTTCAGCTGTACCCTGTGACCTGATGATATCTGTATGCTTCCCTGTTGCTGACCTGCCGTGTTCTGGACTTGATCTTGGATTCTGCTTCTGCCTCTCTGCTAAACCTGACCCGACTCTGTCCCCGACTTTGGCTCTGCTTATGATTTGGTACCTTGCTAGTCCGCCTGTTGATGACCCTGGCTTTCCCGCAACTCTGACTCTGTCTCTAACTTCAGCTCTCAGAGCTACTTGAGTGCCTGCCTGGCTGTCTGCTGCACCTGTTCCATACATCACTGCATGTTCCAGTTTCTGGGATCCGGACAAGCTGCCTATCTTGACCCATTAACAACTACAGTCACTCGTGTTCCTCCTGTCCCTTGATACCCTCTGTCTCACCTTCAGTGGGGTCAGGGCGGGAGATATAAGAGAGGCCGACCTCGTCAACTCAGTCTCCTCCCAGGTACGTGACAATGTCTCTGCATCACTAATGTTGTGCCTCTCCCTCACTTTCTTTCTCCTCAATATCTGGCAGAGACCTCGTCATCAACCCCTTTGCTAAAGCCAATTTGGCAGTAGTCTACAGTTGCAGGAATATCTGTGCCAACTGCTTCTCCCTGCCTGTTGTCACCTCCCTCTGTGCTCCCGTTGCTCTGTACCATTTTGGCATGTGGGTACAGATACTGCTTTCCCCCCGATTGCTACCTGGAAACCACTTCTGCCTCCCTCTTTGGGTCTCCCAAAAATTATACTGTTAAAGTGGGGCTTCTTCCCTACATTTATTAGTAGTTATTTCAAGAGCTACAGTATATGTGTATGATGAGATGCATGGGGGCACTGGAAACTGCGGTGATACTGTATGTGGACTAAACTGCACCACAATGATATGCGGTGCACCACTGCAAACAATGGGCAGCTTTTGTGGTGTCATCAACAACTTCATGCTACTGCTGACCCCCTCAGAAATGTTAAATAAATAAAAATCCTAATAAAGTTAAAACACAAACAGAGCTGAAGGGCAAACAGCAACCCTAAGACCCCATTCACACTAGTCGCGGTGGGTCACCTGTCATTGATTAGCACAGGACCCATTCTAATAGGAGCGACACAAGTCTAGCCTGTACTACTTTGGGGCGACCTGGGGGCGACCTGCATTGACTTCAATGATATGAAGTCCGTGCATGATGCTGTGCACCGCGACTTCACAGGTCGCCCCAGCAAGTCGGGTCGCCCCTGTGTGAACGGGGTCTAAAATCCTACAAGGAAGATTTAAAAAAAAATGCTAAATTGAAATAAAAAAATAAATAAAAAATACACCCCTGAATAAAACAAAAAATTGGGAACAGCAGCAATACAGCAACAGACGTTGTTGGGACCATCTTATGAAATTACAGTGAATGCTGGTGGGTTCACACTCCACTCTTCCCAGCCATATAAACTGCAATTCATTGAAAAATATCAATAGCAGTATACAGCACTGAATATAGCACTATATACATATACAAAAAAAAAAAAAAGCATGACTGCCAAAAGAAAGTAACAATATTTGAAGTCAACGGGATTGAAGGTGAATAGATATGCATAATATAGTTACATGCAAAAATATCAAACAGGAGTACTATATCCGCATAAATCCATATATCAGTCATCTCGGTTAAAGTGGAGTTCCGGCCTATTTTACAACTTTAGTGATTCCTGAAGTGCTCGCTATGCTGATCAACAATTGGGCATTTTCAATTTTTTTGGGGGGTCCCTTACCTTATTTTCAGGGCATTTTTGATTGTACTTCCTCCTTCTCCCCCCTCTGTGGCCACGGCCACCGACATCACTTCCGCCTTTGCATTGCATCCTGGGAGCTGTTTGTCATCACTCCCAGGAGGCTGGAATCAGGAAGAACTCCCAGAACACTCCCTGGAATCAGGAAGAAGGACACAGCAGATTACACTGTGGCTTCAGATGCCCACATCCAAGATGGCCGCACCCAGACAGCGTTTTTAAAAGTACGATTTTGACTAAAATCCAATACTGTTCACCTTGTAAGTATGAGAATAGCGGTTCTGTAAAGGGCGATGGATTAGTATTATAGGGGTATTTTTAGTTAAAAAAGGTATTTGAGGCTGGAACTCCGCTTTAAGTTTAACCCTAAACACTGAGTGCATAAATGAGAGGACAGATGTTAAAAGAAAAGAAGAGGAGAGAGGGGATAAAGTGGGCAAGTAAATGCAGGAAGAGAGAGGGGGAAGGGAGAGGTTAAGCACCTTGCTCAAGGACAAGATCCCAACCATGTTCATGATGAGATATATTTGACAATTATTACTAAGCAACCAAAAGCATTAATACCCATTAAATTATTATGGACTCATGGAGTTGTCGTCAGAAGCCATAATCTCTGCAGAACGAGAAGTGGACTTGAATTCTAACCAGCATACCCAAATTTTAATAAAGATAAACTGAGCCTTACGTAACTCATAGGTAAGGTCTTCCATTGCATAGATATGGTCTAAAGCAGTGGTCCTCAACTCCGGTCCTCCGAACCCACTAACAGGGCAGAGTTTAGGTATCACCTTGGGGAGATGCAGACTAGAATACTGCAATCACTGAGCAGCAAATGAAATCACCTGTGTATTTCACTTATAGAAACATAGAATGTGTCGGCAGATAAGAACCATTTGGCCCATCTAGTCTGCCCAATTTATCTGAATCCTTATCACTTATCTTGCAAACCTGGCCTGTTAGTGGGTCCTGAGGCCCGGAGTTGAGAACCACTGGAACTATAGTTTTAGTGATGGTACTTGTTTTTTTTTCCCAAAATAGGGGGGAGCAAAGCTTTTGTTGCATTAAGTAGATGGGGGGGCTAAGGGAGCATTATATAGGCCTATAGATTCAGGAGAGCAGTGGAATAGAACTAGGCAGGGGTCATCAGGCACAGAGTAGCCTTGTTTGGATAAAATTAAAGACCTAATAGAAGACCAGTAGTGGTGCATTAAAGGGCATGTCCACCATATGTGGGCATGTGTGGCCTCCAAGCCACATGCTCGCCAGCAGAGTAATGGATAATCAGGTAATAGTTGGCGTAACCTATCTGGAGAGTAATGCCCTCATGACAGCAACTTGAGGTTCATCTCAGCTGTTTTGGAGGATGATGAAGATATATAAGCCAGTTGTAATATTTTATCCCATTGGGCATCCGTGAGCGGTTGTTGTAGTTCTGTTTCCCATGCGGATAGGTAGGGTAGGATAGGTAGCTGGGTTATTCGGTGTACTCCACCTCTTGAAGGGCCAGACAGAACTGTGATATCTCCCTTGGCATGTTTCGAGGCAAATAAATGCTCTATTGAATTTAGATCTTTGTATGATCTTAGAGGTTTTCGGCAATGAGCGAAGTTGGAGAAAATGCCATTCATCCATCTTAGTAATTGTGGAAGGTGACTTAACTAGGTGGAGTAGCAACTGAGGAGAGTCAGTCCATATATGAAAACCAGTGTCCATTTTAAAATATAGCACTATATATACAGAACTGAATCTAGAACTGTATAAAGCACTGAACATAGCATTAAATATATATGTATGTATGTATGTAAAGCACTGAATCTAGTACTGTATAAAACACTAAATATAGCACTGTATATATTACTGTATATAGAACTTAATATAAGACTGAATATAGTACTGTACATAGCACTCTCCTAGTTAGGCGGCTAGGTAAATTTAGTTTGTGGCTTGCTGTTTAATTACAGGAGCGTGATTTTTCTGGTCTGATCTGTTCAGAGCTTCACATGCTGAGGGTTTGATTACTTCTCCCTGCCTCTGTAAGAAGTTTCTAGAGCTTAGGGAGGGAGAATTCAAATATCCAGCCTGAAAATTAAGCAGGGACCAGCCAATCCCTGGTGAGGCATGCCCAGATGGTGGCTGGGTTGCTGCTAAATAGTCTGGAGCCCAGAGAAGATTGTCTTTTTGCCTCTTAGGGGATGGAACTAGGAGCTGAGAGGAGAGGGGCTGCTTGCCCCTGGAGCCCTTTTGGACTGGATGCTGGATTACTTTACAAGACAATACGCCTATGGACTGATTCTGTTCCAGGATACTGTTATAGACCCTCCTCTGGAGCTGCACATCTAATTCCCCATCTGTGAACAGTGGACTGTCCCATTCTACCTTTACCTGTGCTAAAGTTAAAATATTGGTCCCCATCTGGGAACAGTGTACTGCTTCAGTCTACCTTTACCTGTGCTAAAGTTGAATTCATGGTCCCCAGCTGTGAACAGTGGACTGTCCCAGTCTACCTTTACTTGTGCTAAAATTGATTTCATGGTCTCCAGCTGTGAACAGTGGTAGACTGGGACCAGCTGTGGAACAATGTAGACTGGGACAGTCCACTGTTCACTGCTGGGGACCATGAATTCAACTTTAGCACAGGTAAAGTTGGACTGGGAAGTCCACTACTCACAGCTGGGGACCATGAATTCAGCTTTAGCACAGGTAAAGATAGACTGGGACAGTCCACTGTTCACAGCTGGGGACCATGAATTCAACTTTAGCACAGGTAAAGGTAGACTGTCCCAGTCTACCTTTACCTGTGCTAAAGTTGAATTCATGGTCCCCAGCTGTGAACAGTGGACTGTCCCAGTCTATCTTTACCTGTGCTAAAGCTGAATTCATGGTCCCCAGCTGTGAACAGTGGACCCTCCCAGTCTATCTTTACCTGTGCTAAAGCTGAATTCGTGGTCCCCAGCTGTGAGTAGTGGACTTCCCAGTCTAACTTTACCTGTGCTAAAGTTGAATTCATGGTCCCGAGCAGTGAACAGTGGACTGTCCCAGTCTACATTTATCTGTGCTAAAGTTGAATTCATGGTTTTCAGCTGTGAACAGTGGACTGTCCCAGTCTACCTTTACCTGTGCTAAAGTTGAATTCATGGTCCCCAGCTGTGAATAGTGGACTGTTCAAGTCTGCCTTTACCTGTGCTAAAGTTACATTTATGGTCCCCAGCTGTAAACCGTGGTCTGTTCCAGTCAATCTTTACTTGCATTCAACCTACTTCATGGTCCTCAGCCGTAAACCTATAGACTGTTCCAGTCTACCCATACTTGTGCTGCAGTCATCATCATGATCTGTGCTGCAATCAACATCACTACTTGTGCTACAAACTAACTCATGATCCTGACTTTGAGATTACAGACTGCTTCAGGCTAACAACTGCTTTATAATGTGCAGCTGTGAGAGAAAGACTGTACTATTTCTGCTATTTTTCTAAAGAGAAAAGTGTCCTCTATCTACTATGCCTAAGATTTTTCAATCAACCGGCGTGAATGCACTGTTGTTGCTGTGACTGGCTGCCTCTGCACTGTTTTGGGAAATAACCTCTCAAAATTCCGGCAGCCCCTACGGGGGTAGCGCTACATATACAGTATAGCTGTAGTAGCGCACTACAATGTCAACTCCTTCTCTCTCACCAACTAAATTCTCATACAGTGACCAAGGGCTGCTGGAACAGCAAACTTTTTTTTCGTGATCGTGCTATGACTTTGTTAAAAACCATTATTGGCCGAAGGTTTGACCTAAATAAATAGTGTAGAGAAAAGACAGGCGCCACTCTAAGTGCAGTAGGAAGGTTTAATGTAGCATGTCAATATACACCAATATACTCACAATTGAGCAAGTATGGAGGGCAACATATTGTATGTAATCATGTCCGTCCATAAGAAGAGTTCGTCAGGATGTCTCCGGCAGTCTCTAGTACTCCGTTGCAGCCGCTGGATATCGGCACTTCCTGGTGACTGGGACGCAGGGGTAGCATCTGGCGGCACTTCCTGGTCGTGACGTGATAGCGTGATGACGTGTAGCGTGATGACGTAGGCAATGCATTTACGGAGCATGCGCTCCTTCTTCAGGCCTCTCTTCGTAAACGCGTTGCCTACGTCATCACGCTACACGTCATCACGCTATCACGTCACGACCAGGAAGTGCCGCCAGATGCTACCCCTGCGTCCCAGTCACCAGGAAGTGCCGATATCCATCGGCTGCAACGGAGTACTAGAGACTGCCGGAGACATCCTGACAAACTCTTCTTAAGGACGGACATGATTACATACAATATGTTGCCCTCCATACTTGCTCAATTGTGAGTATATTGGTGTATATTGACATGCTACATTAAACCTTCCTACTGCACTTAGAGTGGCGCCTGTTTTTTCTGTACAGTATCCTTCAAGTTTCCCTTCTTACTTGTGGCAGAGCAGCCTTCAGTGCCAAGGACTTTTATATACATATGGACTTATATATGGACTCTTTCATGTGTATATGTGTATTAGACATTTTAATTGTGTAAGGTAGAAACCGCTGGCTTCCTTCTTCATTTGCGCCAGTATACTAATATGTTCTAAATAAATACAGGGAGTGCAGAATTATTAGGCAAATTAGTATTTTGACCACATCATCCTCTTTATGCATGTTGTCTTACTCCAAGCTGTAAAGGCTCGAAAGCCTACTACCAATTAAGCATATTAGGTGATGTGCATCTCTGTAATGAGAAGGGGTGTGGTCTAATGACATCAACACCCTATATCAGGTGTGCATAATTATTAGGCAACTTCCTTTCCTTGAGCAAAATGGGTCAAAAGAAGGACTTGACAGGCTCAGAAAAGTCAAAAATAGTGAGATATCTTGCAGAGGGATGCAGCACTCTTAAAATTGCAAAGCTTCTGAAGCGTGATCATCGAACAATCAAGCATTTCATTCAAAATAGTCAACAGGGTCGCAAGAAGCGTGTGGAAAAACTAAGGCGCAAAATAACAGCCCATGAACTGAGAAAAGTCAAGCGTGCAGCTGCCAAGATGCCACTTGCCACCAGTTTGGCCATATTTCAGAGCTGCAACATCACTGGAGTTCCCAAAAGCACAAGGTGTGCAATACTCAGAGACATGGCCAAGGTAAGAAAGGCTGAAAGACGACCACCACTGAATAAGACACACAAGCTGAAACGTCAAGACTGGGCCAAGAAATATCTCAAGACTGATTTTTCAAAGGTTTTATGGACTGATGAAATGAGAGTGAGTCTTGATGGGCCAGATGGATGGGCCCGTGGCTGGATTGGTAAAGGGCAGAGAGCTCCAGTCCGACTCAGAAGCCAGCAAGGTGGAGGTGGAGTACTGGTTTGGGCTGGTATCATCAAAGATGAGCTTGTGGGGCCTTTTCGGGTTGAGGATGGAGTCAAGCTCAACTCCCAGTCCTACTGCCAGTTTCTGGAAGACACCTTCTTCAAGCAGTGGTACAGGAAGAAGTCTGCATCCTGCAAGAAAAACATGATTTTCATGCAGGACAATGCTCCATCACACGCGTCCAAGTACTCCACAGCGTGGCTGGCAAGAAAGGGTATAAAAGAAGAAAAGCTAATGACATGGCCTCCTTGTTCACCTGATCTGAACCCCATTGAGAACCTGTGGTCCATCATCAAATGTGAGATTTACAAGGAGGGAAAACAGTACACCTCTCTGAACAGTGTCTGGGAGGCTGTGGTTGCTGCTGCACGCAATGTTGATGGTGAACAGATCAAAACACTGACAGAATCCATGGATGGCAGGCTTTTGAGTGTCCTTGCAAAGAAAGGTGGCTATATTGGTCACTGATTTGTTTTTGTTTTGTTTTTGAATGTCAGAAATGTATATTTGTGAATGTTGAGAGAATGTTGAGGGAGTATCTGTGAGTACCTGAGTACCTGTGAGTACCTGAGTATCTGTGAGTACCTGTGAGTACCTGTGAGTACCTGAGTATCTGGGAGTATCTGTGAGTACCTGTGAGTACCTGAGTATCTGGGAGTATCTGTGAGTACCTGAGTACCTGTGAGTACCTGAGTATCTGTGAGTATCTGTGAGTACCTGAGTATCTGTGAGTACCTGAGTATCTGTGAGTACCTGAGTATCTGTGAGTACCTGTGAGTACCTGAGTACCTGTGAGTACCTGAGTATCCGTGAGTACCTGAGTATCTGGGAGTATCTGTGAGTACCTGAGTATCTGTGAGTATCTGTGAGTACCTGAGTATCTGTGAGTACCTGAGTATCTGTGAGTACCTGAGTATCTGGGAGTACCTGTTACTACCTGAGCGTTGTGCGTCTGACCGGGCTGTGCGACTCGGGGTTGTGCGTCTGACCGGGCTGTGCGACTCGGGGTTGTGCGTCTGACCGGGCTGTGCGATCGGGGTTGTGCGTCTGACCGGGCTGTGCGACTCAGTGTTGTGCGTCTGACCGGGCTGTGAGACTCAGTGTTGTGCGTCTGACCGGGCTGTGCGACTCGGTGTTGTGCGTCTGACCGGGCTGTGCGACTTAGTGTTGTGCGTCTGACCGGGCTGTGCGACTCAGCATTGTGCGTCTGACCGGGCTGTGCGACTCAGCATTGTGCGTCTGACCGGGCTGTGCGACTCAGCGTGGTGCGTCTGACCGGGCTGTGCGACTCAGTGTTGTGCGTCTGACCGGGCTGTGCGACTTGGTGTTGTGCGTCTGACCAGGCTGTGCGACTCAGCGTTGTGCGTCTGACCGGGCTGTGCGACTCAGCGTTGTGCATCTGACTGGGCTGTGCGACTCGGTGTTGTGCATCTGACCGGGCTGTGCGACTCGGTGTTGTGCGTCTGACCGGGCTGTGCGACTTAGTGTTGTGCGTCTGACCGGGCTGTGCGACTCAGCGTTGTGCATCTGACTGGGCTGTGCGACTCGGTGTTGTGCATCTGACCGGGCTGTGCGACTCGGTGTTGTGCGTCTGACCGGGCTGTGCGACTTAGTGTTGTGCGTCTGACCGGGCTGTGCGACTTAGTGTTGTGCGTCTGACTGGGCTGTGCGACTTAGTGTTGTGCGTCTGACCGGGCTGTGCGACTGAGGGTTGTGCGTCTGACCGGGCGGTGCGACTCAGTGTTGTGCGTCTGACCTGGCTGTGAGATTGTGAGTGTTGTGCAACTGAGTGTCAAGTGAGTGGAGCGGAATACCAGAGGGTGAGAAGGTAGCGTTAGGAAGCCAGGAAATAGCCACATAGGATAGGCTTAAATCGCTGAATCCCCATTAGATTAGATAGTAGGTACAATGCCCGGCGGGTGTGGAGATGCGACTCGGTGTACATCTTGTGATATGTATGCGTTCCTCGGTCATGTGATCGAAGGCGAATACAAATGTGCAAAATGTGAGCACGTTGCTTCCCTGGAAGCTCAGGTCCTGAATCTAGGGAAGCAGCTGGCAACACTGAGAAGAATGTCCATACCGGAGGAGAGCCAGGATTGTACCAATCAGGTGCAGGCAGGGGTCTGCACAGAGGTGGGCGGAGTATCGGAGGTGCAGGCATCAGAGCAGAGTAGAGGGGTGACAGTTAGGAGGGGTAGAAGGGAACAAGGCAAGGAGGCTGATCCTGGGCTGGAGCACCCCAATAGATACGCCCCGTTGTGTGATGTTGGGGAAACCAGTCAGGGACCAGCATTGCTGGAGCAGAGCGACGCCCCTAGCTGCCAGGGGAAGAACTCCTCCAGTGAGGCTGGGAGAAAGGGAAAGGAAAGACAGGTGCTGGTGGTAGGGGACTCAATTATTAGAAGGGCAGACAGTGTAATCTGTGACCAAGACCGTGTGCGCCGAACAGTCTGTTGTTTGCCGGGCGCTCGGGTTCGGCACATAGCGGATCGGGTGGACAGATTATTGGGTGGGGCTGGGGAAGACCCAGCTGTCATGGTACACGTGGGTACCAATGACATAGGCAGAGGAAGACGGAGAGTCCTAAACGATTTCAGGGACTTAGGCGCTAAGTTGAGGACTAGGACCTCCAAGGTAATATTTTCCGAAATACTACCTGTACCTCGAGCCACACCAGAGAGGCAGCGGGAGATTAGGGAAGTTAACGAGTGGCTGAGGAGCTGGTGTAGTAAGGAGGGTTTCGGGTTCCTGGAGAACTGGGCCGACTTCTCAGTCGGTCACCGGCTCTTTGGTAGGGACGGATTGCACCTAAATGGGGTGGGTGCAGCCGTACTGGGTGCGAGGATGGCCAAAGAGTTAGAGGGGCTTTTAAACTAGGGAATGGGGGGGAGGGTACAGATGTAGAATTACCCAGTGGAAAGCAAGTTTCAGCGGGCAGAAATGGGGGCATTAGCGATAGGGTGTGTGGAGCTCCTATACCCAGGGTGGGTACGGGGAAAAATCAAGAGAGCAGCCTAAAAACATCAAAAGAGGATAAATATAACCGATCAAAATTACGAGGTTTGTATACCAATGCCAGAAGCCTGGCCAACAAGATGGGAGAGCTGGAGCTGCTGATATTTGAGGAGGACTTAGATTTTGTGGGGATAACTGAGACTTGGTTTGACAGCTCTCATGACTGGATGGCGTCCATTCAGGGGTATTCCCTTTATCGCAGAGATAGAGAAAGTAAAAAAGGGGGAGGGGTATGTTTGTATATTAAGAACAGTATACAGGTAAATATGAGGGATGATATTAATAATGGAGCTATGGACGAGGCAGAATCCCTATGGGTAGAGCTTCAAAGTGAAGGCACGGCGGGGAAGGTAATATTGGGCGTATGCTATAGGCCCCCCAACCAGAGGTAGGAGGGTGAGGCGGACCTCATGTTACAGATAGGATTGGCAGCAAGGATGGGAAATGTCATTATAATGGGGGACTTTAATTATCCAGATATAGACTGGGCAGAAGGAACCGCACAATCAGCAAAGGCTCGGCAGTTCCTAAATGCTTTGCAGGACAATTTCATGGGTCAGATGGTGAATGCACCGACAAGAAGCAATGCGGTACTTGACCTACTGATTACCAACAATACAGACCTGATCACGGATATAGAAATACGGGACAACTTAGGGAACAGTGACCATAGGTCAATTGGTTTCAGTATTAATTACAGTAATAGGAAACACAAGGGTAATATAAGGACGCTGAATTTCACAAGAGCCAATTTCCCTAAACTGCGCTCGCTGCTAGAAAATATCAAATGGGATAGAACCCTGGGAACAAAGAACACGGAGGAAAAATGGGAGTGCTTCAAGAGCATACTTAACAAGGGAGTGGGCCAGTGCATTCCACAGGGAAATAAATTTAAAAGAGCAAAACTAAACCCTGGGTGGCTAAACTCCAACATTAAAATGTATATTAGAGCTAAAGAAAAGGCCTTCAAAAAATACAAGACTGAGGGGTCATTGGCAGCATTTAAGCACTACAAAGAGTGTAATAAGAAATGTAAAGATGAAATCAGGGCGGCTAAAATAGAACACGAGAGACATATAGCGGAGGAGAGCAAAAAGAACCCCAAGAAGTTCTTTAAGTATATAAACAGTAAGAAAGCGAGGCCAGAGCACATTGGCCCCATAAAAGATGATAAAGGAAAAATGGCCACTGAGGACAGAGAAAAGGCGGAAGTGTTAAATAATTTCTTTTCTTCAGTCTTCACAAAGGAATCGGGGGGCTACACGAAACCCGCTTGTAAGGCCGAACTAAATAATACACCTCAGGAAGTGCCGCCATGGCTAACAGAGGATAGACTTAGAGCTAAACTAGAGAAACTTAACATAAATAAATCCCCGGGACCGGATGGCTTGCACCCGAGGGTTCTTAATGAGCTCAGCCAGGTGATTGCCAGACCATTATTCTTGATCTTTAAGGATAGTTTACAGACGGGTATGGTGCCAGCTGATTGGAAAAAAGCCAACGTGGTACCAATATTTAAAAAGGGGCCGAGATATATCCCGGGTAACTATAGGCCGGTCAGCCTAACATCAGTAGTCTGCAAAATTTTGGAGGGGATGATAAGGGACCACATACAAGACTTTAGTAATGAAAATGGTATTATAAGTAAAAATCAGCATGGATTCATGAAAAATCGTTCGTGCCAAACCAATCTGTTAACCTTCTACGATGAAGTGAGCTGCCACTTAGATAAAGGAAAGCCTGTGGATGTGGTGTATCTGGACTTCGCAAAGGCCTTTGACACCGTTCCTCACAAACGCTTACTGTACAAACTAAGGAAGGTAGGTATGGATCATAAGGTGAGTACCTGGATAGAGAACTGGCTCCAGGGGAGAGTACAGAGGGTGGTGATTAATGGGGAGTACTCGGATTGGGCGGTTGTGGAAAGTGGGGTCCCCCAGGGTTCTGTCCTGGGACCAATCCTGTTTAATTTATTCATAAATGATCTAGAGGAGGGGATATCTAGTACAATCTCAGTATTTGCAGATGATACTAAATTAGGCATGCCAATATCTTCTATGCAGGATGTGGAAATCTTGCAAGCAGACCTGAACAAAATAACGGGGTGGGCAACCACATGGCAGATGAGGTTTAATGTAGAAAAATGTAAAGTAATGCACTTGGGTGCCAGAAACCAGAAAGCAAGCTATTCACTAGGGGGTGAACCTCTGGGTGAGTCTAGGATGGAAAAGGACTTGGGGGTACTGGTAGACAACAGGCTTGGCAGTGGCATGCAATGCCAAGCCGCCGCAAGCAAAGCCAACAGAATACTGGGATGTATAAAAAAGGGGATTCACTCCAGAAATAAAGAGATTATTCTCCCGCTCTACAAGACTCTGGTCCGGCCACATCTGGAGTATGCTGTCCAGTTCTGGGCACCGGTCCGCAGGAAGGATGTGCTGGAACTGGAGAAAGTCCAGAGGAGGGCAACAAAAATAATTAGGGGAATGGAGGACATCGGCTATGAGGAAAGACTACAAGCACTGAACCTATTCTCTCTGGAGAAGAGAAGATTGAGGGGGGATATGATATCAATGTACAAATACTGTACTGGCGACCCTAGCATAAGGAACAAACTATTCAGAGAAAGGGAATACAATAAGACACGTGGCCACTCACTAAAACTTGAGGAAAGGCGGTTTAACCTTAAAGTGCGTAAGGGGTTCTTCACTGTAAGAGCGGTAAGGATGTGGAATTCTCTTCCACAAGCAGTCGTATCAGCGGGGAGCATAGATAGTTTCAAAAAACTATTAGATGTACACCTTAAAGACCACAACATACAGGGGTATACAATGTACGGTTAAAAGCAAACACACACACGCATCATGGGTTGAACTGGATGGACTTGTGTCTTTTTTCAACCTCACTAACTATGTAATATTGGTTTCACTGGTAAAAATAAATAATTGAAATGGGTATACTGTATCTTTGATTTTTGTTAAGTTGCCTAATAATTATGCACAGTAATAGTCACCTGCACACACAGATATCCCCCTAAAATAGCTAAAACTAAAAACAAACTAAAAACTACTTCCAAAAATAGTCAGCTTTGATATTAATGAGTTTTTTGGGTTCATTGAAAACATGGTTGTTGTTCAATAATAAAATTAATCCTCAAAAATACTAATTTGCCTAATAATTCTGCACTCCCTGTAGAGATCACGTGCAAAACTTTGACCAAGGACAGTTGTGCTGTTAATGCATCATGAGATGTTTAAGAAAGCCCTTGCTGCTGAGCATCCTGATAGTTCGGATTTCATCCGAACGTCCAAACAGCCAAAATTCAGTCTGAACTTAGGTACAAACTGACCCCATTAGCTCAACCCTAGCCATAGCGAACGCAGATAACAATAACTTTGAACCATGATAAACGCCTAAGGGTCTGATGAGTTGGATGCTGCTAGCTAGTGAGGGGGCAGGCTGAGGATTGGTCCATCCAGACCCAAAGTATACTGCAAAAATAGAAAGAGCTAGACTGGCCGCCGCATACCTCACCCGGCCTCAGTGGTTAGCAGGTAAAATCAGCCTCATCTCGATTCATCCAGACCACAACTATAACATGTTTCGCCCCGCCCTCGGGGCTTAATCATGGAAAATGCACCTGAGGGCAGGGCGAAACATGTTGGAGTTGTGGTCTGGATGAATCGAGCTGAGGCTGCTTTTACCTGCTAACCACTCGGGCGGGTTAAGGTGTGCGGTGGCCAGGCTATCTCTCCCTATATTAGCAATTTGAAATAACTTTGTATATTTTCAAACAGAGATTTATACAGCCAAACTTCAGATCAAATCTGTTTTGTTGCCCCGAAGAAGGGGGAGATATTTAAGCCTCTGGAATGTGTTGGATATTCTATGTTTTATTTGTGGACTAATACTATTATTAAAAGTTTTTAGACTCTCAGACTGTTTGGTCCACTCATTGGATTTATACACATGAATCTTCAAACTTTGGACCCCTGTTTGAGGGACACATTTTTTTTTGTCAAGAGCGGCCTTACCGTCGCCAGTGCTTTAAGTGGGCCGGTACACACCGGTACTCAGTACCGCCACTTCCAAATATGGCTCTTGAGGGTACCTCTCCTTAACATACCGGTATGCTCATTTTGGACATCTGCGCCAGACCAGTCACCACCAGTGAGCCCCCCTGGCTCCGGAGTCCCAGCCCAGGCCAGCAGCGGCAGCAGGGCTGCCACACTGCTGGCCTGTACTGCAGTGCACTGGTTGCTATCGCTGCTCGGCGTCTAGCAACCAGTGAGGTCATCTGAGGAGGAGGAAAGCGAGGCCCCAGCATACACTGCGGAGCCTCCTTCCTCCTCTGCTGCACGCCGAGTGGAGTGTTGGCTCCACCCACCTCCTCCCTCCAGCTACTCCAAGACAGCACAGCACAGTGAGTCCTGTGTGTCAGCTGCCCTCAGCCTAAAAACGAGAGTAGGAGCAGTTCTGGGGATCCTGATGTGGGATGGGATGGGGGGGCTCTGTGGGGACCCTAATGTGAGGGGGGTGCTCTGTGGGGACCCTGATGTGGGATGGGAGGGGATGGGGGTGCTCTGTGGGAACCCTAATGTGAGGAGGGGGATGCTCTGTGGGGACCCTGATGTGGGGTGGGGGGGGCGCTCTGTGGGGACCCTGATGCGAGGGGGGGCGCTCTGTGAGGGCCCTGATGCGAGAGGGGGCTCTGTGAGGACCCTGATGTGGGGAGACTCTGTGGGGACCCTGATGTGAGGTGGGGGGTGCTCTGTGGGGGCCCTGATGTGAGGGGGGCTCTGTGGGGACCCTGATGTGGGGAGGCTCTGTGGGGACCCTGATGTTAGATGGGGGGCTCTGTGGGGACCCTGATGTGAGGTGGGGGGGCTCTGTGGGGACCCTGATGTGAGGGGGGGCTCTGTCGGGATCCTGATGTGAGGGGGGGCTCTGTTGAGGCCCTGATGTGAGAGGGAGCTCTGTGGGGGCCCTGATGTGAGGGGGGGCTCTGTGGGGACCCTGATGTGAGGGGGGGCTCTGTGGGGACCCTGATGTGAGGGGGGCGGCTCTGTGGGGACCCTGATGTGAGAGGGGGCTCTGTGGGGACCCTGATGTGAGGGGGGCTCTGTGGGGACCCTGATGTGGGGGGGCTCTGTGGGGACCCTGATGTGAGGTGGGGGCGCTCTGTGGGGGCCCTGATATAAAAAAAAATTATAGGCTATAATAGAGTACCGGCACCTCTTTTGGGCCACTTAAAGCACTGACCGTAGCCATCATTTTTTGTCACTATCTGACTGATCTGATCATTTGAATCCAGCTCCTTGTTTCTGCTTGATCCATGGCTGAAACAGATAGCTGGGATGAAGACCAAGGGGTCTATTTATAAAACATTTTGTAGTGTGAAACTATCAGGGCTTTTTCACTCAGAGAGTAGGTGTAGGAACTCTCCCCTTCTGAGTCGCCCCTTGTCTCAACCCCCACCCACCCTCAAGCACGTCCCTTGGTCCCACCCCCAGTACCGCTCGTTTTAGAGAACACAGAACCCAGTATCATTCTGTGATGCTAAGTCATTTGTATGGAACTTGTTAATTATAACAAGAAAAGCAGCAAAATAGATCTCCTGCAGCCAGCAACAATAGACACCCCAGAAACAAAAGATCATCAACACAACAATACCCCCCCCAACAAAAAAATACTACCCCAGCAATAATAGATCCACACCAGCGACAATAGACCTCCAGCAGCAACAAAAGATTCTCCAGCAGCTAGCAACAATAGACCTCTCTCTCAATAGTAGATCCCACCTAGCACCTACTGACTCCCCAGAAATATAAGACCCCCTCCCAGCAACAATAGATCCTCCACCAGCAACAATAGACTCCCATGCAAAAAATATCCCTACCAGCGACAACAGATCCCCCTGTGGCCAATCCTCAATAGACCCTCCAGCACACCCCAGCACTTACACACTTACATTCAGTGTTGGAGGTGCCGGAACTGCGTTCCCCCCCCTGAAAAAAATCCCTGGAAACGATGCAGAATATAGATTCTCAGATTTAACCAGCTGTTGTGAGAAAGGGCAAAATCAAATGTTTTTTGGGTATTTTCGCCTCTGGTTGGATGTTCTTACGCTAGATTGTTTTAGGCTATTTTATCTTCGGTGTTATAGAGCAATCTTTTGCAACCAGGGTACTGTGGCACTCTGGGGTGTCTTCTGGGTTCTTTGGGGATTCATTGGCAAAATGCCTAAAAATTGCCCCAAATGGCCAGCTGGTGGATCAAACCTGACTTTTTTTGTTACACAAAGCCAGTTTTTTTTTATTTTTATTTTGCAGCATTGCAAGCTTGGGCACTGTTTGGGCCGGCTCCTACGAATCAATGACATCATAAGTTGATAAGGAGGATGTGAGGTGCCTGAAGATGTCCTGGTTTGCCCCCCTCCCACCCCTCTTTATCAGCACCGCTAAATGAGGAGAGATACTGAGGGAGAAGAAAAATGCTGGAATACCAGTCAGTTCCAACATTCAAAAGTATATAGCTTTGTGAAAATCACCTCTAATGTTGGGTGTTTTAGGTGAGTAGATGATGCTGCGTCATGTAAAACTATTGGTTGAATTTTTCACAATGAGGTGCCTTGAGATTGTGCACACCTTTAACCACTTTAGCCCCGGAGGATTTGGCTGCTCAAAGACCAGGGCCCATTTTGCGATTCGGCACTGCGTGATTTTAATGGACAATTGCACGGTCGTGCAACACTGTACCCAAATGAAATTGATGTCATTTGTTTCTCATAAACAGAGCTTTCTTTTGGTGGTATTTGATCACCTCTGCGATTTTTACTTTTTGCGCTATAAACAAAAAAACAGCGACAATTTTGAAAAAATAACAATTTTTTCACATTTTTTTATATGAAATTCACCCCCCCCCCAAAAAAAAAGGCCAATTTGTTTTCTCCTACATATTTTTGGTGAAAAAAATCGCAATAAGCGTATTTTGATTGGTTTGCGAAAAAGTTATTGCGTTTACTAACTACGGGAAAGATTTATGTTTACTAACTACGGGAAAGATTTTTTTTTAACTAGTAATGGCGGCGATCTGCAATTTTTTTTGCGGGACTGCGACATTGCGGCAGGCAGATCGGACCCTTGACTGACATTTTTGACACTTTTGGGGGTAACAGTGACATTACTACAGTAATCAGTGCTATACATATGCACTGTTACTGTAAAAATTACACTGGCAGGGAAGGGGTTAACTTTATTGGTGATCAAGGGGTTAAATGTATCCCTAAGGGCGTGTTTCTAACTGTGGGGGGGCGTGGCTAGTGATGTAACCACAGAGACATACGATCCTACATAGCAGGACCGTATAGTCTCTGCTCTTACACCAGGGAGAATGACAGACGGCTTTGTTTACATCAGCCGCCTGCCTTTCTCCCTCTCCAGCGGGAGATCGCGAGTGACCGGTGGACATCGGAGCCACCGGTCACTCGCGCGGGGATGTTACTGAACAAGCGGGGGCGGGAGCGCACCTCCGGCGGCGTGTGCTCGCCCCCTAGAGGCTCGTGGGCAAGCGATGTAGTATTACATCGCTTTGCCCAGTAGGGGCTGACCGCCGCAGTAAATAGTCATCAAGTGGTTAAAGGGCGCCTTGACTGAAAAAAGGTTGAGAAACACTGTTAAGCCCCATGCACACTAACAGCTGAAAAAAAAAATGCCAGAAAAACGCCGGAACAAAAACGCTCATATTTAGCGTTTTTGTCCTGGCATTTAGCACTTTTTGTGCTGGCGTTTAGCAGTGACTAGCGGATTGAGGAGTGAGCGGCTGCTGCGTCCATAACAACTGATAACTCATCAGCTGTCAGAGGAATTCAGTGGGAATGTAAAAATAAATGCAGGCATGAATTTTTTTTTTTCAAAAACTGTTTTTGACAAGTCCTTCATTAAAAAAAAATAGAAATAAAATTGTCGCCTGGTGTAGATACAATGTCAATAACGATAAACACGGGGCATTGATCCGAAAAAAAAGGGGTCTGCATTCGACGCTGGCTCCTGCTAAATGACAGCTCTGCTGCCTCCCGCTGCTAAATAAACTAAGGGGCAGGGCCGCCGGATGACATCACCTGGTGATGCCACCCCCTTGTGGCATCATCCACCAGGGCGCGCTGGTGTGCATTGACACATGATAATACTATTTGCTTCTAGAAGTACATGCCATTTTTATTTTTATTTTGGCATACACTTCCCCTTTAAAATCCATAACAGACCCTTATCCAAGCATGCAGCCCTGCAGGCCAGGAAAGGGGGAAACGAGCGACTATCCCCCTTCTGAACCATACCGGGCCACATGCCCTCAACATAGAGGGGTGCTTTGGGCCTAGGGGGGGCTCCCCCCTTCCCCAAAGCACCTTGTCCCCATATTGATAGGGACAAGGGCCTCTTCCCCACAACCCTGGCCAGTGGTTGTGGGGATCTGCGGGTGGGGGGCTTATCAGAATCAGGAAGCCCCCTTTACCAAGGGGGCCCACGGATCTTAGCCCCCTCTATGTGAATGAGCATGTGGTACATAGTACCCTTACTCTTTTACCAAAAAAAAAAGAGTTGTGTAAATAAAGACAGGAACCAGTCATTTATTTAAAACAAAAATAAAATTGTCCCCTGATGTAGACCCAACGCCAATCACGACGACCTGAAAAAAAAAATGAAGAGGTCTGCATCCGACGCTGGCTCCTGCTAAATGGCAGCTCCGCTGCCTCCCGCCGCTAAATAATCTAAGGGACGAGGCCACCCAATTACATCACCTGATGAATCCGCCCTCTTGTGACGTCACTGACCGGGGCATGCTGGTGTGCATGGGCACATAGAATAACACTATTTGCTTCTAGAAGCGAAAAGAAGCTCAAAAACTGCTGCTAGGAGCGTTTTTTTTTTTTTTTTTAAGCAAGTGTGCATGAAGCCTTATAAAGAACAGAACTCATTATTGATATGTGTGAAAGGAAACACTGGTAAATGTAGCTTGATACTTTGTAATAAGACACAATCCGATCCCAAAGACTTAACGTGCACCTAGCATGCAATCCCATGTCTCTGGTGGAAATGAGTGAATGAATGGTGTCTGCAGGAAAGATAATGACTGACATGATGAATAAATAAATCAGCTGGTGCTTCTTCTCTTCTTCTAGAGAATATTACACAGCACTCACAGATAATCAAAAGTATCAAGTTAAGTAATTAGAGCTCCTCAAAGGAATACTATGTTTCCAGTTCATACAGGTCTGAGTATTCATATGAATGGAGATCGGCATGTCCTCGGAAGAATCCAAAGACCTCTGCTGTGTCCTAGCACAATGCCACTGTTGCTGACAGGGCTCCTTTAAGAAACCACAGGGCTCCATTGAGATAATCTGACATGTGGCCCCATACAGCCACCACACAGCCAATGCTTCAGGTATATATGAATACAGTGAGTGATCAGTACCGTCGTTATTCAGGAAAGGAAGTGGCTGGTAAGTATAACCAGGGGCAGACTAGCAACTTTCAGCCCAGGGGGCGTGTACAAACCAGAGGCCCATGGTGCAGCGACTCCCCCCCCTCCTCCCACTCTTCCTCTTCTTGTCCCCCTCCTGACCCCCATTCCCGGCTGAAGTCCTGCTCCAGGTACTCTCTACTCACCGGCTGAATCCGGGTTCCCAACCTGGCCAGCAGGGGGTGGTTGGGGCTGGACAGGGGAGGAGAGTCCCGAGTGGGGCATGGAACCTGCCTCTGCTCAGACACAGTTTAAACCATCCATGCTGGGGAGGGAGGCCTGCGCTCTGTCCTTTTCTTCATCCTACACCCAGTAGGTCAGTGGCAGAGACATTTTACTTCTCTTCACCAGGAATCCTTTAGGCATGTCTGTGGCAGAAGCGGTGCAGTCTTCTTGCAGGAAATCAGAGCGGCCCGGGGGCAATTGCCCCCCTGCCCCCTGGCCCAGTCCTCCTCTGTGTATAACCTATTTACCAACCCTTCACCCACTCTACATCTTGCAATAATTTATTGTGGTGCTTGCAGTTGCTGGCGGGAAGGAGAGCACTGTGGGGCTCGGGGAGGGCACGCAGCGGGGCCTGGGCAGCAGGGGGAAATGTTTGGTGCAAAGGGAAGGTAACCGGTGTGGCAGGGAGGGGGGCAATTACCGGGACCAATCCCCTGTATGGCTCTCTCTGCAGCAGCTGAAAGCCATATACTGTAGGGGATTGGTTCCAGTAATTGACCTTCTCCCTGCCACACTGATCACCCTCCCTGCCCCCAACAACGTTCTCCTCAACACATCATATTACAAGGGAATATAATGTGATTGGTGGATGGCATTCTCCTCAATATGTCATATTATCAGGGACATAATGCGATTGGTGCCAGAGCAGCTTATTCTTCATCCTTGTCCACAACTACTCCTGCCATAGCCCTAGCATAATGCATAGAGGAGTCAGCTGAATTATTTGAACACAGCATCAGCCACTTTCACCTTGAGGATGCACAGCCATTACTTGACTCTGATATTGGTTCTGATGTTGAGGAAGAGAGTAACATAAGCCTACAGGGAGGGGAGAACACTGAGAAACACTGAGAAACAACAAATTGGCAGTCATGTTCCCGCTGCAGCGTATTGCCAAGTTGGCTCCAGTGATAATGAGGATGGAGGGGATGATGATGGTGAGGTCACTGACACAACTTGGGTGGCGGATAGAGCAGAGGAGGAAAGTGAGGGGGCGAAAAAAACCCAACGAAGCAGGATGTCCTCCAGAGACAGTCATTATAGAAGAATAGAGAGCAGCCATCGTTCCATGGGAACGTTCCAGCTGTGTGGGCCTTTTTTAGCACATGTGCAGCCGATCGCACTGTTGCAATTTGCAATCTCTGCTGCAAGCAGTTCAAGTGGGGCAAAAACACCAGCCATTTGGGTACCACATGCTTGACAAGGCATTTAACCTCCCACCACTCAGCCTGTTGGCAAGAGGACTTGAAAGCCACACACAAGGGACCCAATTCTTCTCCTCCTCACCTTTCATATCTACCCCCACTATATCTCATGACCTCTAAGTAGCCTCCGCTGACAGGAATGATGGTATAGCAAAAGGTGTCACAGGTCCTTGCAACCTGTCTGCCAGCAGCACACCACCACCTGTAAAGTATAGCAGGCAAATTTCTCTGCCCCAGCTGCTGCAGCACAAAAAAAAAAAAAATACACTCCTTGCCACCCACATGCCCAGCGTCTAAATTCCAGCTTGTGTGAATTGCTGAGTTCATGGCAATGGTCTACAACAGGCTATAGGTCTCACAGTGTAAAGTAAGATTAAATCTTCATATATTTCTTGAGGGATATTGTTGATAAAATATTACTGTCCTATTTGAAGCAAACCAAACCATATTTTCAGTGTCCAATAAGTAGCTGTCCATCATTTTCTTGGTCACCCTGTGCTCCTAATAGACACAGGGTGACTTACACATAAGAGGGGCCTAGGAAGCTGAGACAGGGATCTCGCAACCTCTTTAAGGTAAACTGTTTTCCACGGGCCCCCCCAACCAAAGTGACTCACAGTTGGGCAAGGCAGTCAGCCACAAGGTCCACATTACTTCTGACATGTGGTCCAGCAGGCATGGTAAGGAACGCTGTATTTCATTCACAGCACACTGGGTAACTCTGCTTGCAACTTGGAAGGGTGCAGGAAGGTGCTCAGTGCTGCAGCTTATTGTGCTGCCATGTCTCCATAAAGCTGGTGGTGATAATGCGAGATTTTCCGGCTCCACCCCCTCCTCCTCCTTCATGCCCTCCTCTGCCGAATTGTCCTATGAACCACCAGTACCCCCAAGCATTGAATGGGCTATTCAAAGAGTCAGGCTAAAAGATGCCAAGCAGTGCTTCAGCTGGTCTGTCTAGGGGACAGGTGCCACATCGGAGCAGAGATTATTTCAGGTCTGCAGGAGCAGGCCCAGAGGTGGTTCACAGCATGGCAGCTTGAACCAGGAATGGTGGTGTGCGATAAATGGGATTAACCTCCTGTCCGCACCCTCGACAGGAAAAGTTGACACATGTGCCATGCCTGGCACATGTCCTCAATTTAGTGGTGCAGCATTTCTTAAACAGGTACCCATAATTGCAAAATCTTCTGAACAGGCCAGAAGAGTCTGTGGCCATTTCAGGTGGTCATACACAGCTAGTGTTCGGTTGGCTAAAATTCAGCAGGAATTTCACCTGCCCGTAAACCGCCTGATTTGTGACATACCCACCACATGGAACTCAACTTTGGCAATGCTGCAGCAGCTGCACATGCAGGTGAGGGCTATGAAGGAGTACCTGTGGGAGTAGGGCACAAGGACAGGCTCAGAGCAGCTCAGCTTTTTTTCACCAATGGCTGCTGATAAAAGATGCATGCACTGTACTGTCACCATTGAGAAGGCGACAAGGATGGTGAGCTGTGACAATGCATGCATCAGTGACGCAATCCCTGTTGTGTTCCTGCTGGAGCTATTCTTGCAAAACCACAGAACACACAAGAGGAGAGGGAGGAGGATTCTGGCAGTTTTGGAGGCAAAGAAGCAGAGGAAGACATACATCAAACCTTAAGAGTTGGTTTTCAGTCCCCAGAAACCTTGGGAGTAGTATGTGGCTGGGAGGAGGCAATTTTAGATACTGAAATCCTTAGTGACCCCAAGGACTCTGCTTCTTATGCCTGCTCAAACTTGTGGTGCATGGGCTCCTTTTTTCTTTAAAGCCTGCGAAAGGACCCAATAAATTGTGGCATCAAGGATAAGGACCATTATTGGTTGGCATTCCTCCTTGAACACCATTACAAGGGGAAAGTCTCAAAACCCATCTTACTCTTGCAGAGGGAGCACAGGATGAAATATCTTAAAGCACCCAAAAGAGGAGTTTATGTAATGCCTTTCCAGACTCTAGAAGGTTACAGTTCCATGGAAAAGCTAGCTTTGAGGTTTCTTTTGGTTAAAGGAGGAGCAGTGGAGAAGGGGGCCGCCTTCATGATGCATTTCAAAATGTATTTAGTCTTCGGCACCCAGGGTTGTCAGCTTCAAGATCCCATCGGCAGTGTCTTCATTATATGGTGGAAGATTATCTGGGGGTGAAAACAGACATGGAGAGCTTTAAATTTACGATCCACTGGGTTTCTGGTTCAAGAGAATAGACCACCTGCCAGAACTTGCCCAATATGCAATTGAGCTTCTGGGCTGCCCTGCATCCAGCATGCTTTCCGATCGATAAAAGAGCGCATCTGTCCACAGACTCCGTTGACCAGTTGACATTTGTCAAAATGAATCAGTCCTGGATTAGCAGCAGCTATAAAGCCCCTCATGGCGATGTCACAGAATAAGTGTTATCGGGATCTTGAATCTCTGCAAGCTTTGTGAGTGTTGATTTTATCTTGAAGTCATTTTTTGATATAGGTTTCATGGGCACACATAACACCCAAAGACCAATTTTTCTGCAACTGTTTGACCGGGCGTCAACTTTGAATTTTTTACAGCAAGGTTATGGTGCAAAGGCACCATCAACACCCAAAGCCTAATTTTTCCACAGCTGTTTTACAGGGGTGTCAAATTTCAATTTTTTACAGCAAGGCCAATTCTTGCTTTTATCAAGAGTACTGCTAGAAGGTTACGGGGTGAAGGCACCACCAACACCTAAAGCCAAATGTTTCCACAACTGTTTGACTGGGGCATCAAATTTAAATTTTTTACAGCAAGGCCAATTCTTGCTTTCATCAAGAGTACCTCTAGAAGGTTATGGTGCGAAGGCACCATCAACACCCAAAGCCCAATTTTGCAACAGCTGTTTGACAGTGGCATCAAATGTCAATTTTCTACAGCAAGGCCAATTCTTGCTTTTATCAAGAATACCTCCAGAAGGTTATAGGGTGAAGGCACAACCACCTACCCAAAGACCAATTTTTCCACAACTGTGTGACAGGAGCGTCAAATTAAACTGTTTTAAAAGCAAGGCCAATACTTGCTATCATCAAAAGTACCTCTAGAAGGTTACAGGGTGAAGGCACCTCCAACACATAAAGACCAATTTTTCCTCAAACTGTTTGTCAGGGGTGTCAATTTTAAATTTTTTCAGCAACGCCAATTCTTGCTTTCATCAAGAGTATGGCTAGAAGGTTACAGGGTGAAGGCATCACCAACACCCAAAGCCCAATTTTTCCGCAACTGTTTGACAGGGGCTTCAATTTTAATTTTTTTTTACAGCAAGGCCATTTCTTGCTTTCATCTAGAGTACCTCTAAAAGGTTAAGGGGTGAAGGCACCACCAACACCCAAAGCCCAATTTTTCCACAACTTTTTGACAGGGTCACGAACTTTAAATTTTTTTACAGCAAGGCCAATTCTTGCTTTCATCAAGAGTACCAAGTCTAGAAGGTTGATTAGTATTGATATTCCATGTGTAGCTCGATTGCACATCAGACTTGTTCTGCTTACCTACTTTTATGTTTTATGTATTCAATTTCAATTTTGAAATATTTCAATAAAAATTATTGAAACTAAAAGTACCTCTAGAAGGTTATGGGGTGAAGGCATCACCAACAACCAAAGCCCAATTTTTCCACAACTGTTGACAGGGTCTTCAATATTATTTTTTTTACAGCAAAGCCAATTCTTACTTTCATCAAGATTACCTCTGGAAGGTTACGGGGTGAAGGCACCACTAACACCCAAAGTCCATTTTTTCCACAACTGTTTGACAGGGTCATCAATTTTAAATTTTTTACAGCAAAGCCAATTCTTGCTTTCATCAAGTGTACCTCTAGATGGTTATAGGGTGAAGGCACCACCAACAGCCAAAGCCCAATTTTTCCTCAAACTGTTTGACAGGGGTGTCAAATTTACATTTTTTACAGCAAGGCCATTTCTTGTTTTCTTCAAGAGTACCGCTAGAAGGTTACGGGGTGAAGGCACCACCAACACCCAAAGCCCAATTTTTCCTCAAACTGTTTGACAGGGGTGTCAAATTAAATTTTTTTACAGCAAGGCCAATTCGTGCTTTCATCAAGAGTACCTCTGGAAGGTTACGAGGTGAAGGCACCACCAACATCCAAAGACTGATTTTTCCAAAACTGTTTGACAGGGTCATCTATTTTCAATTTTTTACAGCAAGGCTTATTCTTGCTTTCATCAAGAGTACCTCTAGAAGGTTATAGGGTGAAGGCACCACCAACACCCAAAGCCCAATTTTTCCTCAAACTGTTTGACAGGGGAGTCAAATTAATTTTTTTACAGCAAGGCCAATTCTTGCTTTCATCAAGAGTACCTCTGGAAGGTTACGTAGTGAAGGCACCTCCAAAACCCAAAGACCAATTTTTCCTCAAACTGTTTGTCAGGGGTGTCAATTTTCAATTTTTTCAGCAACGCCAATTCTTGCTTTCATCAAGAGTATGGCTAGAAGGTTACAGGGTGAAGGCATCACCAAGAACCAAAGCCCAATTTTTCTGCAACTGTTTGACAGGGGCTTCAATTTTAATTTTTTTTTTACAGCAAGGCCAATTCTTGCTTTCATCAAGAGTACCTCTGGAAGGTTACGGAGTGAAGGCACCACCAACACCCAAAGACCGATTTTTCCACAACCGTTTGACAGCGGTGTCAAATTTAAATTTTTTACAGTAAGGCCAATTCTTGCTTTCATCAAGAGTACCTCTAGAATTTTATAGAGTGAAGGCACCACCACTACCCAAAGACCAATTTTTCACAACTGTTTGACAGGGGTGTGAAATTTAACGGTTTTAACCACTTAACGTCTAGCCACGTAGATCTACATCGGCTGACTTTGCGTGGTTATACCGGGATGATGCCTCTAGCTAGAGGCATCATCCCGGTACCGTTGTTTGAAGCCGACGGTCGGCTTTCCGTTGGTAACGACCGATGCGGCTCGGGAGCCGCTCGATCGTTACCCGGGGGGTGGGAGGGGATGCCCCCCCCTCCCGCCGCCTTCCGTGGCTTTGCTCGGGGCTCCCGTCCCACCAGGAGCCCCGAGCACCCAGCCGGCACGTCCGCCGGCTGGATGGAGTCCTGATGAATGCTGGAAACGGCATTGATCGGGTCTCCGATGAAGTAACCCGGAGGCGGCGTCCATGACGTCACTTCCGGGTTACTGTGCTGCAAAAGGCGGCATATTTGAAAAACGGCTGTATGCAAAAATGCCGTTTTCGGCGTTTTGCATACAGGGAAGTGTAGTGGAGGGGTCTAGGGTCTTTTAGACCCTCGATCCCTCCATAAAGTGTACCTGTCACTACATAATGGTGTCACAAGGGATGTTTACATTGCTTGTGACAACAATAAAAGTGATCAGATTTTTTTTTTTTTAAAAAAAACCTGTAATAAAGTTAAAAAAAAGAAAAAATAAATAGGAAAAAAAAAATGTAGCTGCCCCCGTCACCGTTAGCTCGCACACAAAAAAAAACGTATACGCAAGTCGAGCCGCGAATGAAATCGCTGTTCAAACCACACATGTGAGGTATCGCCGCGATCGCCAGAGCGTGGGCAATAATTAAAAAAAAAGAGCTACACTCCAACTCTAAACTGGTAACCGTTAAATAAATTTAAAGCGTCGCAGATTGAGATCTCTATTGACCGTAGTTTGTCGCCATCCCCAAAAAAATGGCGTTTTAAAGACTGCTGCGCAAATACCGGGTGACAAAAAATTTTGCAATGACCGAAATTTTATTCTCCAGAGTCTTTGCTAAAAAAATATATATAATGTTTGGGGGTTTTAAGTAGTTTTCTAGCAAAAAATACTGATTTAAACTTGTGAACAAAAAGTGTCAAAAATAGGCTCAGTGGTAAAGTGGTTAAAGCAAGGCCAATTCTTGCTATCATCAAAAGTACCTCTAGAAGTGGTTTGTGCGGTTCCTGACGTATTTTCTTCAGATGAACCCACGCACCTTCTAATAGATTCTGTTGAGTCTTTTGAAATTTTCTCTAGTCTTTAGGCACTATGGATCTGCTTTCCCTTGGGTTATATAGATCTTTCTGTATCACCTCCATTCTTGCGCTAGAATGTTAAGTGGGGTAAAGGTCAAGTATCATCCTTATGCTATGCTTCTATTTTGATACCTGTTCATGTTTGAATTTTGTTTACATTTTGAACATATAAAACTTTTGCAAATGGAAAACTTTTGATGGTGAGAGGACGTTAAGGTTGGACGTGGTGCTCCCCACCCCAGGATACAGTTTGTTCCCATTGGGGTGCCCAGGGGTGGTGGACATTACTCTGAACAATAGGTGAGCGTTCACATTAATATGCCTTTTGTATGCATAAGTTAGTTAAGAACTCTGTTTGTTCAATGCATAATATTGATATTCCATGTGTAGCTCGATTGCACATCAGACTTGTTCTGCTTACCTACTTTTATGTTTTATGTATTCAATTTCAATTTTGAAATATTTCAATAAAAATTATTGAAACTAAAAGTACCTCTAGAAGGTTATGGGGTGAAGGCACCACCAACACCCAAAGCCCAATTTTTCCGCAACTGTTTGACCGGGGCATTAAATTTAAATTTTTTATAGCAACGCCAATACTTTCTTTTATCAAGCGTACCTCTAGAAGGTTACAGGATGAAGGCACCACCAACATCCAAAGACCAATTTCTCTGCAACTGTTTGACCGGGATATCAAATTTAAATTTTTTTACAGCATGGCCAATTCTTGCTTTCATCAAAAGTATCTCGATAGGGTTACGGTGTAAAGGCACCACCAACACTCAAAGACCGATATTTCCCCAACTGTTGGACGCTTCAATTTAATTTTTTTTTTTTTTACAGCAAGGCCATTTCTTGCTTTCATGAAGAGTACCTCTAGAAGGTTACGGGGTGAAGGCACCATCAACACCCAAAGCCCAATTTTTCCACAACTTTTTGACAGGGTCGCAAACTTTAAATTTTTTATAGCAAGGCCAATTCTTGCTTTCATCAAGAGTACCGACTCTAGAAGGTTACGGGGTGAAGGCACTACCAACACCCAAAGCCCAATTTTTCCACAACTGTTGACAGGGTCTTCAATTTTAAATTTTTCTACAGCAAGGCCAATTCTTGCTTTCATCAAGAGTACCGACTCTAGAAGGTTACTGGGTGAAGGCACTACCAATACCCAAAGCCCAATTTTTCCACAACTGTTTGACAGGGTCTTCAATTTTAATTTTTTTTTACGGCAAGGCCTAATTCTTACTTTCATCAAGATTACCTATGGAAGGTTACGGGGTGAAGGCACCACCAACACCCAAAGCCCATTTTTTCCTCAAACTGTATGACAAGGGAGTCAAATTAAATTTTTTTACAGCAAGGGCAATTCTTGCTTTCATCAAGACTACCTCTGGAAGGTTACGGGGTGAAGGCACCACCAACACCCAAAGACCGATTTTTCCACAACTGTTTGACAGGGTCATCAATTTTAAATTTTTTTAAAGCAAGGCCAATTCTTGCTTTCATGAAGAGTACCTCTAGAAGGTTATAGGGTGAAGGCACCACCAACACCCAAAGCCCAATTTTTCCTCAAACTGTTTGACAGGGGAGTCAAATTAAATTTTTTTACAGAAAGGCTAAATCTTGCTTTCATCAAGAGTACCTCTAGAAGGTATAGAGTGAAGGCACCACCACTACCCAAAGACCCATTTTTCCACAACTGTTTGACCATGGCATTAAATTTTAATTTTTTACAGCAACGCCAATACTTTCTTTTATCAAGCATACCTCTAGAAGTTTTAAGGATGAAGGCACCACCAACATCCAAAGACCAATTTTTCTGCAACTGTTTGACCGGGGCATCAAATTTAAATTTTTTTACAGCAAGGCCAATTCTTGCTTTCATCAAAAGTATCTCGATAGGGTTATGGTGTAAAGGCACCACCAACACCCAAAGACCGATATTTCCACAACTGTTTGACAGGGGCAATACATTTTAATTTTTAACAGCAAAGGCCAATCCTTGCTTTCATCAAAAGTACCTCTAGAAGATTATGGTGTGAACGCACCACCAACACCCAAAGCCCAATTTTTCCGCAACCGTTTGACAACCGTTTCTTTTTTAATCACTTGCCGATTGCCACACGACTATATACTGCAGCAGTCAGCCTCTCCTGGGCAAAGTGACGTATGGATACGTCACTCGCCCACGAGCCTGTAGGAGGCGAGCGCGTGCCTGCGGTGGCGCGCTCCTGCCCCCGCTCATTCCCTGCCATCCCTGCACATGTGATCGGTGGCTCCAATGTCCGCCGGCCACTCGCAATCTCCCTCAGGAGAGGGAGAAAGACAGATGGCTGATATAAACATAGTCATCAGTCATTCTCCCTTAGATCATCACAGAGGCTATGCGATCCTGCTATGTAGGATCGTATGTCTCTGTGATGATCTAACAAGCCACACCCCCTAACAGTTAGAATCACGCCCCTAGGGACACACTTAACCCCTTGATCACCAATAAAGTTAACCCCTTCCCTGCCAGTGTCATTTTGACAGTAACAGTGCATATGTATAGCATTGATTACCATAGTAATGTCACTGGTATCCCCAAAAGTGTCAAAAATGTCAGTTAGGGGTCCGATCTGTCCGCTGCAATGTCGCAGTCCCGCAAGAAAAAAAATCGCAGATTGCCGCCATTACTAGTTAAAAAAAAAAAAACAATAAAAATTACATAAATCATTCCCGTAGTTAGTAAACGCAATAACTTTTGCGCAAACCAATCAAAATACGCTTATTGAGATTTTTTTTTTACCAAAAATATATAGCAGAAAACAAATTGGCCTAAAATGTTAAAACATTTAGATTTGTACTTTTTTTTTTTTTGACAATTTCATATAAAAAAATGTGAAACATATTGTTATTTTTTCAAAATTGTCGCTCTTTTTTTGTTTATAGCACAAAAAAAAAAAAAATTGCACAGGTGATCAAATACCACCAAAAGAAAGCTCTGTTTGTTGGGAAAAAAGGACATAAATTTCATTTTGGTACAGCGTCGCAAGACCGTGCAATTGTCCGTGGAAGTCACGCAGTGCCGAATCACAAAATAGGGCCTGGTCTTTGAGCAGCCAAATCCTCCGGGGCTTAAGTGGTTAACAGCAAGGCCAATTCTTGCTTTTATCAAGAGTACCTCTAGAAGATTACAGGGTGAAGGCACCACCAACACCCAAAGGCCAATTTTTCCTGCACCTGTTACTTTTATCCAAAGTCTGCGAAAGAGGCATCAGACTTTATCCAAAAAAAAATGGTTAATCTTGGACTAAGCGTACCATAATTTGGGTTCTTCACATTAGGCTTGCTCACTGTGGTGCAAATTTTTTTATTTCCATCCAGAGTCTGCCAAAGAGACACCAGAATGTATCCAAAAAAACTCACTAATCTTGCTCTGAGAGCACTAAATTGTGACCTCATCATATAGACTGGCTCCCCAAGCCGTTGTTTACTAAATAAAGAAAGCTTGTACGGAAATCAATCTAAATATAATTTTTTTTTTCTTTAAAAATGTCATTTTTGCTGCAGCAGGTTCTATACATGGTACAGATGCGCCACCTTACAGGCAGACTAAGGAGACCCCCCAGTCACTATTTTTAAAGGAATTTTTCATTTTTATTGTTTCACTTTATGCATCATTAAAATCACTGCTCCTTTAAACACTATCTTTTTTTAATTTTTTTTTGCATTGATACATGTCCCCCAGGGCAGTACCTGGGCCCCCCATACTTTTTTATATCCAATAACTTGCATATAAGCCTTCACAATTAGGACTTTTGATTTTTTTAAGTCCGGGTCTCACTGACTTTAATGGAGTTTGCCGTTTGGGTCCGAACCTTTGCGATGTTTGAGAGTTCTGGCACGAACCAAATTGGGGAGGTGTTCGGCCCATCTCTACTCAATACCAGGGGCGGACTGATAACCTATGGGGCCCCCGGGCAATATGAGATCATGGGGCCCCCCTGTGTCCATGTCCATGAGTACACATGTTGCAGCAGGAGTTAAACCCCCTGTTGCTTTTGGTGGGTTATCGTGACCCATTCAAGTGAATGAGGCCCACTCAGCAAACACCCTGCAACCATGTGCAATGCACATAGTTTCAGCATGCTAGTGTGTGATTCAAGGAGTTGAAGCAGGTGATGAGGAGGCAATACAACGCCTTCTCATTGCCTACTTTAACCCTTTTTTTTTTTTTGCTGTACTGCACAAGGTTGCACAGCCTTTGCAATGCAGCCCCATTCACATGAATGAGTTATGCTTGGCAGGTGCTACATCTGCCAAGCGTGACAGGACATATAATTCCTGATGCGGATGCAACATGTGTACACCCCTGGCCCTTGCAGTTAAAGGGGGTGTGGTGGGGGTGAGTAAATACAGGGCTCAATTCTGAGGTTTTCCTGCCCCCAAACTGCAAATTTAAACAGGCCCTTGCTGTCCTGAACAACCTATCCCAGTTGGTGTTTAGGGGACCCCTTGAAAGAGGACAGAGAGGGACCCCTGAGATAAAGACAGAGAGTGACCCTTGGAATAATGACAGAGAGTAGCCCCTGGGATAAGAACAGAGAGGGACCCCTGGGATAAGGACAGAGAGGGGCCCCAGGGATGAGAGCAGAGAGGGTCCTGGAATGAGAACAGAGAGAGGGTCCTAATATGAGAGCAGAGAGGGGGTCCAGGGATGAGAGCAGAGAGGGGGTCCTGAGATGAGAGCAGAGAGGGGGTCCTGAGATGAGAGCAGAGAGGGGGTCCTGAGATGAGAACAGAGAGGGGGTCCTGAGATGAGAACAGAGAGGGGGTCCTGAGATGAGAACAGAGAGGGGGTCCTGAGATGAGAACAGAGAGGGGACACTGGAATGAGAGCTGAGAGAGACCCCTGGGATGAGAGCAGAGAGGGGGCCTTGGGATGAGAGCTGAGAGAGACCCCTGGGATGAGAGCAGAGAGGGGGTCCTGGGATGAGAGCATCGAGGGGGCCCTGGGATGAGAGCTGAGAGAGACCCCTGGGATGAGAGCAGAGAGAGACCCCTGGGATGAGAGCAGAGAGAGACCCCTGGGATGAGAGCAGAGAGAGACCCCTGGGATGAGAGCAGAGAGAGACCCCTGGGATGAGAGCAGAGAGGGGGTCCTGGGATGAGAGCAGAGAGGGGGCCATGGGATGAGAGCAGAGAGGGGGGGTCCTGGGATGAGAGCAGAGAGGGGGGGTCCTGGGATGAGAGCAGAGAGGGGGGTCCTGGGATGAGAGCAGAGAGGGGGCCATGGGATGAGAGCAGAGAGGGGGTCCTGGGATGAGAGCAGAGAGGGGGGTCCTGGGATGAGAGCAGAGAGGGGGGTCCTGGGATGAGAGCAGAGAGGGGGGTCCTGGAATGAGAGCAGAGAGGGGGTCCTGGGATGAGAGCTGAGAGAGACCCCTGGGATGAGAGCAGAGAGGGGGTCCTGGGATGAGAGCAGAGAGGGGGCCATGGGATGAGAGCAGAGAGGGGGTCCTGGGATGAGAGCAGAGAGGGGGCCATGGCATGAGAGCAGAGAGGGGGCCATGGGATGAGAGCAGAGAGGGGGCCATGGGATGAGAGCAGAGAGGGGGCCCTGGGATGAGAGCAGAGAGGGGGTCCTGGGATGAGAACAGAGAGGGGGTCCTGGGATGAGAGCAGAGAGGGGGTCCTGGGATGAGAACAGAGGGGGGGTCCTGAGATGAGAGCAGAGAGGGGACACTGGAATGAGAGCTGAGAGAGACCCCTGGGATGAGAGCAGAGAGGGGGCCTTGGGATGAGAGCTGAGAGAGACCCCTGGGATGAGAGCAGAGAGGGGGTCCTGGGATGAGAGCATCGAGGGGGCCCTGGGATGAGAGCTGAGAGAGACCCCTGGGATGAGAGCAGAGAGGGGGTCCTGGGATGAGAGCAGAGAGGGGGTCCTGGGATGAGAGCAGAGAGGGGGTCCTGGGATGAGAGCAGAGAGGGGGTCCTGGGATGAGAGCAGAGAGGGGGTCCTGGGATGAGAGCAGAGGGGGGGTCCTGGGATGAGAGCAGAGAGGGGGGGTCCTGGGATGAGAGCAGAGAGGGGGGGTCCTGGGATGAGAGCAGAGAGGGGGGGTCCTGGGATGAGAGCAGAGAGGGGATCCTGGGATGAGAGCAGAGAGGGGGTCCTGGGATGAGAGCAGAGAGGGGGTCCTGGGATGAGAGCAGAGAGGGGGCCATGGGATGAGAGCAGAGAGGGGGCCATGGGATGAGAGCAGAGAGGGGGCCATGGGATGAGAGCAGAGAGGGGGCCCTGGGATGAGAGCAGAGAGGGGGCCCTGGGATGAGAGCAGAGAGGGGGCCCTGGGATGAGAGCAGAGAGGGGGTCCTGGGATGAGAGCAGAGAGGGGGTCCTGGGATGAGGAGAGAGGGGGTCCTGGGATGAGGAGATACGGGTCCTGGGATGAGGAGAGAGGGGGTCCTGGGATGAGGAGAGAGGGGGTCCTGGGATGAGAGCGGAGAGAGGGGGTCCTGGGATGAGGAGAGAGGGGGTCCTGGGATGAGGAGATACGGGTCCTGGGATGAGGAGATACGGGTCCTGGGATGAGGAGATACGGGTCCTGGGATGAGGAGATACGGGTCCTGGGATGAGGAGATACGGGTCCTGGGATGAGGAGAGAGGGGGTCCTGGGATGAGGAGAGAGGGGTCCTGGGATGAGGAGAGAGGGGTCCTGGGATGAGGAGAGAGGGGGTCCTGGGATGAGGAGAGAGGGGTCCTGGGATGAGGAGAGAGGGGTCCTGGGATGAGGAGAGAGGGGGCCCTGGGATGAGGAGAGAGGGGGTCCTGGGATGAGGAGAGAGGGGGCCCTGGGATGAGGAGAGAGGGGGTCCTGGGATGAGGAGAGAGGGGGTCCTGGGATGAGGAGAGAGGGGGTCCTGGGATGAGGAGAGAGGGGTCCTGGGATGAGGAGAGAGGGGGTCCTGGGATGAGGAGAGAGGGGTCCTGGGATGAGGAGAGAGGGGGTCCTGGGATGAGGAGAGAGGGGGTCCTGGGATGAGGAGAGAGGGGTCCTGGGATGAGGAGAGAGGGGGCCCTGGGATGAGGAGAGAGGGGGTCCTGGGATGAGGAGAGAGGGGGTCCTGGGATGAGGAGAGGGGGGGTCCTGGGATGAGGAGAGAGGGGGCCCTGGGATGAGGAGAGAGGGGGCCCTGGGATGAGGAGAGGGGGGGGTCCTGGGATGAGGAGAGAGGGGGCCCTGGGATGAGGAGAGAGGGGGTCCTGGGATGAGGAGAGAGGGGTCCTGGGATGAGGAGAGAGGGGGCCCTGGGATGAGGAGAGGGGGGGTCCTGGGATGAGGAGAGAAGGGGTCCTGGGATGAGGAGATAGGGGGTCCTGGGATGAGGAGAGAGGGGCCCTGGGATGAGGAGAGGGGGGGTCCTGGGATGAGGAGAGGGGGGGTCCTGGGATGAGGAGAGGGGGGGTCCTGGGATGAGTGGCAATCTGCACCTCTTTGATTTGGGGAGAAGGGGCGGTAAGAGAACATGTGCTGGGGGGTGCATTTGGAGGGGAGAGGTCAGAGTTGAAATCCCCTCACACCACCTCCTCACCTTCTAGCACAAGTCATCCCCCCTCCAAAAGCATCCCCCTAGCATATGCCCCTGCCCCCATCACATCTCCATATGTGCATCCTTGTTATCTGTCCCCCTTCCGTATCCATAAACTATGTACAGTACATACCTCAGATAATCAGTGCAGCTCTTGAAGTTAATGTCCCTCCTCCCCGGCTACTCCTCCTCCTCCTGTCTGTGTACTTCAGAGCCGTGGAGGAGGATCCTTGGTGAGCTCTGTGTGTACTGTGCAGGCATCAGTTGGGGGAGAGATGTAAGTGTCAGCTGCTGCAGAGGGACGATCGCTGCGTGAGGGAGCCCAGGCACCCTCAAAGAGATGCAGGGAAGGTGTCCTGAGTGCCCACGCTAGTGTGTCTCTGTCAGGCCAGTTACCGGAGCTCAGTGCTGGAACTTGTTCTGGCACTGGGCTCCGGGATCATCACAGATGCTTTGGAAGGTAGGTGCCAGGAGCCTTTCATGGGGCCCCCTACTAGCCCCGGGCCCTCGGGCAGTGCCCGAGTGCCCTAATGGTCAGTCCGCCCCTGCTCAATACATTATATTATGTGAGGGACATAATGTGATTTGTAGATGGTGTTCTCCTCAATATGTCATATTATGTGAGGAACATAATGTGATTGGTGGATGGTGTTCTCCTCAATGCGTCATATAATGTGGGGGACATAATGTGATTGGTGGATGGTGTTCTCCTCAATACGTCATATTATGTGAGGGACATAATGTGATTGGTGGACAGTGTTCTCCTCTATACATCATATAAGGATGGACTTAATGTGATTGGTGGATGTGTTCTCCTAAATATGTATATCACATTACCAAGGACATAATGTGATTGAAACACAAGAAAAGAGTGCAATTGTTCGGGATCATGATAATAACCCAAACGCATCCAGGGTGTGTATGTATTTAAAAAAAAAAAAAAAAAAAACAAAAAAAACAAGGGTAAAACAAGGAGATGCGGCAAATAACAATGGATAAAAAGTCAAATAAATCAAAAGTCCCTACAAACAGGGGCAGCCATCCAGGGGGACCAAAAGTAGAGTCCCAAATTGCTGCAGGAAAGAGGAGAACAGGAGGCGCCTCTAAGTATAATAGATACGTGATTTATTGGAAAAAAGTTGTAAAACAAATCACAAAATCAGAGGAGTTGAAAGCCTGTAGACTGATGTCCTGTGTGAAACGTCAGTAGTCTTCTGGCAACAGCAGATGCTGTCAGGAGGGATCCGTGCACCGTGATGGAAGGCCGGCTGATCGGTGAACAAGGGCGGCCCGGCTGACGCTGGCTAATGGACGAGCTGAAAGCGAGGCGAGGAAGCCGTGCTGGAAGAGGTGGTGATGTCACAAAAGCACGACGCGTTTCTGAGCTTGCTGGCTGGGGTGATGTATGCAGCGACGCTCCTTCTTCAATAGCGAGGACGAATAAGGAGCAGCCAGCAAGCTCGGAAACGCGTTGCACTTTTGTGACGTCACCTCCTCTTTCAGCACTGCTTCCTGAGTCCCAGGCCTCGCTTTCGGCTCGTCCATCAGCCAGCATCAGCTGGGCTGTCCTTGTTCACCGATCAGCCGGCCTTTCATCATAGTGCACGGATCCCTCCTGACAGTATCTGCCATTGCCAGAAGACTACTGACATTTCACATAGGACATCAGTCTACAGGCTTTCAACTTCTCTGATTTTGTGAGTTGTTTTGTTTCTTTTTTCTAATAAATCACGTTATTACACTTAGAGACGCCTCCTGTTCTCCTCTTTCTTTCCTGCATAATGTGATTGGTGGATGGTGTTATCCCCAATACATCATATTAGGCAAAACGTTTCATAGGTTTGGATAGAGAAAGGAAGGTTTAAAGCGCGTGCCAAGTTATTATTTTTTTTTTGGGGGGGAGGAGTTAGAACAAATCTCCCAAGGTGAGGTACTCCCATCTTAAACAGTTGTCCCTGTTGCAGGTGCCGCTAATGGAAAATTCCCACTTTCTTTTTGTTCTAGGGACAACTCTTTTTTGGATTTCCTCTCACTTTCTGTTTTGTTGGGAATGATCACCAGTACAAACATAGGGATTAATCTTCTCAATGAGAACACAGATAGGAATAAAGACCTGACAGAGGGCTTAACCCTCCCTACTCAATCCAAAACTAAAAACTGTGCTGGTGGTGTCTGGGTCTTCTAGTGGCACTTCTGGTCTTTCTCCCTGGTTTGTTTGTTGTAATTCCCCCATTAGATTAGACTTTGTTAGGTCATAATACCTGATATGACAGCTCGGGCGGTCCTCTTCAATCTCCCCTCTTTCACCTGACAGAAGTACGGTTTATTTGTTTCCACATCCAATTTCAGGATGGACTCCACCATCTTCCGGCCATTACCGATGTCAGTTATATTACGTGTTCCATGTTCGGACAGATCCTTGATCTGCTCATCATACCACTTGATCCAGGGATTCCTGAACACACCAATCTCAATACACTTCAGACGCTTCTTCCCATCAATTTGAATGACTGTAACTGTTGACTCAGCTGCATTTAAATCTAAAAATAAAATAAACTGAACGTTACAATAGAACTCCAAATTTACATTTTGTTTAAATAATATGTTGACCACTCATTTTAAGAGTGAAACATGATCACTGCAGTACTCAATGGGTTTCCAGCGTTGCCCTCTTCAGAAAGTTCTCTCCACTGCTTGTTCTCCTTTGTGTTGTCGTAACATGCAGTATTTAAAATAAAGCCCCAGGGGGATGGCATTCTAGGGGGCAATTTTTTCTTGCAATGGAAAAATGAATCAAACAAAAATGAGATGACGTATTGATTGCATAGAGTCAATACTTTGTAAAACCAGCTTTGGTTGCAATGTAAGCTATTTGGGATTTTTTTTTTTTTTTTTGGGGGGGGGGGTACCAGCTGCTTTAAACAATTAGAACTTAAACTTTTTTTTTTTTTTTAACCTGTTCCCCATATCCAAATTGGTATACTTCTATTGAGCTGGATGGAGACCTTTGCTGAATTGCAACTTTGAAGACTTGCCTCAGATTCTCAGATGGACTCTTTGACTGGCTCTTCATTATGCATATAGGTTCTTCATTTTATAATACTCCAGGGTAGACTTGGCTGTGTGTTTAGAGTCCTTGTCCTACTGAAACTTACTTGATTCATTGCCCAGTCTCAGGTCTCTTGCAGGCTGAAACAGATTTTCTTCTAGAATTGCTATGTATTGGCAACATCCATCTTGCCCCCCATGGATGGCTTCTTTCATCTCAGCTGTGGAACTTCACAGCTATCTCAGGGTTACAAATAATCTCTTGGTTGTATGTCAGATTAATATCCAGTTATGTATTCTGTGTAGCCAGCCTTCATTATGCACAGTTGTGCTGTTTTCTTTCCAGGGTTTTGATAATAGATTTGTTGTATTACACTGGGTTATATGATATGCTTCACTATTGATGCAGGATTTTTGGTTTTTGCATGAATCATTGTGAGTGCCATAAGGCAGCGAAATATCTGGGGATTATCGGCATGAAGGAGAGAGACGGATATTTGTATCAAGCCTAATTTTCCCCATTGATACATAAGGGTCAGAATAATCGAATAAACAAATCTGTCACCTATTGTTTTACAGACATGAAAGGCAGACCATTACCTAAACTCCCACTGAATACAATTCTCTTTCTATCTGTATGCTGCACAGGTCTAAGAGCTGTGGTCATGTTTTGTCTCATCTGATAACGAATGCAATCTGCTGTGCATCCAGGCTTCTCCCAGCCTGGTAAACTGCTTCTCCATATGAGCTCTTCCCAGTCCCACAGTCATGACTGTGTAAAAGCGTGTATTCCTGGCTTTGGGCCCCAGCACTCCTTGAGAGTTCTAACTTCCCCAGAGAGTGTTTTGGGTTACCCTGAGAGAGTTCCCAGTTACCTCAAGAGCAGTGGCGGCTGGTGCTCCATGGGCCGGGGGGGGTGTCAGATGGACCATAAAATACCCCCTCCGGCCCACACCAGTCTGCACACCATACCGCCCCCCCGGTCGCCGGTAACTCACCCTGAACATGTGGAGGGCAGGCGGCGGCTTCTTCTCAGTCTCCTGCGTCTCCTCCCTTCTCCGCCTTGGCCAATGGCGTGGCTTCTCCTTTTGGCCAATCTGGAAACGGGTCTCAGGACCCGCTTCCTGATTGGTCAGGAGGAGGATCCATGTGACAATAGCGAATATTAATTTGCTATTGTCACACAACTGGGTGGGCTCAGGGCGCAGTGATCTGCGTCCCGAGCATGCCCTTTTTTGAAGCCTATTAGAGCCTCTGGCTCTAATCACGTGCTTCAAAAGAAAAAAAAAAACATTGGAATCCATGTGTCCAGTGCCCTGCATGTAGATTAGGGGGCCGGATGCATGGATGGGGGCGGCGCCCCTGTGCCCCAAATGGATGGGCCGCCACTGCTCAAGAGTGTTCTGAATTACCCTGAGAGAATTATGAGTTTCAAGTTACTCTGAGAGTGTTCCGAGTTATCCCGCTAATGTTCCGAGTTATTCTGAGAGTATTCCAAGCTACCCCAAGAGTGTTTGATTACCCCGATAAAATTCCAAGTTAATCTGAGAGTGTTTTGAATTACCCCAAGAGCGTTCCGAGTTGTCATTAGAGTGTTCTCAGTTACCTCAAGAATATTCTGAATTATCCTGACAGTGTTCCAAGTTCCCTCAAGAGTGTTCTAAAATACTCCAAGAGAATTCTGAGTTCCAAGTTACTCTGAGAGTGTTCTGAGTTAACCCAAGAGTATTCCAAGATATTCTTAGAGTATTCCAAGTCACTCTGAGAGTGCTTGGAATACTCCAGCATTCCAGTGTCCTTGCATCTTCTGTAAAATCTGTATCTTCCATGTGCTACTTCATATGTCTTCAGTGACCCCCAGAGTTCTGTGACCTCCAGCACCTGTGTGCTCCAGTGGTACTGAGTGTCCCACCAGTTTAAGGGAGCCTTGCATTTCTGCTACCACATTTGTTCCAACTTGCTAACATTCGAGAGGCTTTTACACTCCCAGAGAGCTTCCTGCATTCCAACACTGTGTGTTTTGTATACTCCCTGTGAGCTTCTAGCATTCCTTAACATATGTGCCTTTGAACTTCTAGTAAGCTTTCTGTGTTCTCAGCATCCCACTGCTGCATGAGAGTCTGATTCCTGCCTTCCTGTGATCCCAGCATCCCAGTGCTCCCTAGAGACCCTTGCACTTGTGCCCTTCTGTGTGTTTAGCACCACAGTTTTCTAAGTACTTCTATTCCATAGTGCACCCCTGAGTAATAGGTACCCCCAAAATCCCTTTTTCCTTTGTGATAACTGGTCAGCTGTAGCATGCATGGGTGCATTTGAAGGCCGTAACCTGAGAGCTGTTCAGCCCATCACATCAGGGTGCTCTGGTGAATACCTACTGCACATTAGACTCTGTGCCTTAAGCACACCACTATCATACGTGCAGGCTGCTTGGTGGGCCCACAATCCCCAGCCATATGTGACTGTATAGAGTTGATGAAATGGGAAGCTAGAAAAGCTGTGTATTTTAGGCCATAGACTGCATAGAGCAGCACTTACTTCCTATGGTTAATTCCACCTTCTTGTCCCCATGGCCTTTTCCATTGGCTGCTCTGCAAAAATAAGTTCCTTCGTCATCGAAGGTGACCTCTTGCAGTGTCAGGTCCACTGTTCCCTGTGAGAAATCTTCAGACAAATGGGTGCGTTTCGTGTAGCTTATATCTTGATCTTTGAGAATATCCTGGCCATGTATAAACTTGTGAGCGATCAATCTTCTCCCATCCTTGTCCTTCTTCTCCCAGACCACTGACAGACCTTTCTGCCCATTTATAAAGGGAAACGAGCACGGGAGGATGACGGTGTCATAGAGGGAAGCAACCACTTCAGTCATATCTGTGGAGGAGAGCAGAAATATTAATTAAAAATGAATCCTTCATACAATCAGCCTCATTCTGGATATCTTTCACACGATCTCCATGTGTTACATTGTGTAATGGTTAGTATTTTTTTTTATAACACTAAGAAATGTGTACAGATATTTTGGATCATTTTCAATTTTGTGTCAAACCTTAGTAGCTCAACCAACAAACCACACAAACAAGAATGTGTAATATGCAACCAGACAACAGAGAGAAGTATCTGCATTCTGCCTGGCCAATCCTTGAAATCAGTGGAGGTTCAGGATATTGTCCTGTGGCCAGCAATGATATTAACCTGTGGCCAGAAGGATATTTTATGGTGGCCAGGAGGGACACTGTTTGATGGCCAGGAAGAATATTGTCCATTGGCGAGGAAAGATAAACAGTATATCTTCCCAGACTTCTCTGCAGAGATACAGAGAAGAAGGGTGGGATTTATAGATATCAAGAGGCGGCTGCGGCAGTTAAAACAACCAATAATATCCGGTGTGACTGAGAGTGGCAGCACAAGGAGTGGTTCAATCTTTTGATACACCTGCCACAGCTACAACTTGGTTGGAAAGAAATGAGTAGTCTAAATAAATTCTGAGACAAGAGGTACAAATCTTAAGATGGGGACACAAGGGTCTTTATATTGGTTCAGTAACATTTTCTTTATATAGGAGCATCGGGTTGGAGTTATGATTTAACCACTTAAGCCCCGGAAGATTTTACCCCCCTTCCTGACCAGGGCCTATTTTGCGATTCGGCACTGCGTGAATTTAATGGACAATTGCGCGGTCGTGCGACGCTGTACCCAAATGAATTTGACGTCCTTTTTTTCCCACAAGCAGAGCTTTATTTTGGTGGTATTTGATCACCTGTGCGATTTTTTGATCGTGCACAATAAACAAAAATAGAGCGACAATTTTGCAAAAATAACAATATTTTTCACATTTTTTTTTTTTATGAAATTCCCCAAAAAAAATGTAAAAATCAAAATTTTTTAACATTTTAGGCCAATTTGTTTTTTGCTACATATGAAAAAACAAATTTAAACCCGCGCTGCACAATAGTGATGAATTATTCAGTGAAAAAACTGTGAAAGTGTGCAGCTGCTGCAAACACTAAGAAATTCTTAGAATAAATGAATGAAAACAAATTTATGCAGCGCTAGCAACAAATTAGTGACAAAAATTGTTTGAAATGAAACCAATCTATATCATGTAAATTCAATATGTAATGATAAAATATATCAATCACATTAAAGTGCATAAATTCCTATAATAATAAAATTAAAGTGCATAATTAAACTAAAAAATTAATAAATATACATTCAAAGTGTGAGATTTAAAGTGCAAAAATAGTGGAATAAAGTCCTTATTGATGATCCAAAAAGGTGCCAAAGTGCCAAGTAAATAAAGGTGCTTGTGAGGTGAAGGTGCCCTCTTGGTTCCCCACTCACCGGAATTAGATTGTATAAAAGCCCTTGATTTTATTGCACATTTGCCCAGGATCAGATGTGGGATTCCTCCGATGTGTCCTCCGTGTTGAAATCGTTCCCGATAACACCATTAAAAGAAGAGAGGGCCATACATGGTGAAGTACGTAAGATATAATTTTATTCCCCAAAAAACGATTGAATACTTACAAAATCAAAGAGTTAAAATGGCATGTAGCAAACAAAGCAAGTGGCGCCGCTCTTGGCGTGCGTTCCACATACAGGAAGTTGCCGACCGGAAATGACGTTACGTCCGCAACCGGAAGTGCGTCAACGCGTTTCGCCGTCACACACATCGTCTTCAAACGCGTTTCGCCGTCACACACATCGTCTTCAAAGGACCTTTGAACACCTTTGGTGTTTTAATGGTGTTATCGGGAACGATTTCAACACGGAGGACACATCGGAGGAATCCCACATCTGATCCTGGGCAAATGTGCAATAAAATCAAGGGCTTTTATACAATCTAATTCCGCTCCGCCCAAATGACGGCGGAGCGGTGCGGCTCTTATTCAGCGACGACGTCATATGACGGCGCCCCAGAACAGCCTCTCTCGCGCACCCACGGAGCGTGCAGTGAGGCGATCATGGCCGCGCCGTGTTGCTAGGACATGGCGTGACCCCAATCTTGGTAAAGAGCCAATAACGTGGCTCTTTACCCATGTGATCGGTTGTGTCCAATCACAGCCAGTCACATGTAAATGAGGAAGTGCCCTTTATCGGCTCTCCTTGCCTCACACTGTCAGTGTGTGGTGAGGAGAGCCGATCAGCAGCTCCTCCTCAAAGGGGAGCCTAGGACAGGTAATCAAGGCACTGATCATCAGTGCCCTGATTACTGTAAAGTAAAGAAAAACAGTGCCCAAAAGTCCCCCCAACCAATGCCCATCAGTGCCCATCATCAGTGCCCACAGTGCCCACTATCAGTGCCCACAGTGCCCACCATCAGTGCCCATAGTGTTGCCAGTCAGTGCCTACCAATCTGTGCTGCCCATCAGAGTCCATCAGTGCCACCTGTTTGGTGCCCATCAGTGCCACCCCTCAGTGCTCATCAGTGCTGCCCATAAGTGCCATCAGTGCCATCCATCAGTGCCCATCAGTGCCACTCATCAGTCCCCATCAGTGCCATCCACCAGTGCCGCCTATCAGTGCCCATCAGTGCCAACCAGTGCTGCCCATCAGTGCTAATCAGTGCCGACTATCAGTGCCCATCAGTGCGGCGTATTAGCACCTCCTCATCAGTGCCACCTCAGTGCCCATAAGTGCCACCCCATCAGTGCCCATAAGTGCCACCTCATCAGTGCCCATCAGTAGGGATGATCGAACGGTTCGGGTCAACCATCGGTTCGGCCCGAACATTGGGTGTTCGAGGTTCGGCAACCAGAACCGACCAAAATGCAATGGGACAGGAAATGGGCTTTAAAAGCCCGTGCTTGGACCAGAACCATCAGTAAAAGCCAATTGAGGGGCAGGAGAATGCTAGGAATGTGATTGGAGTGACTAGGGGGTCCATAGGCCAATCATTAGTGAATACGCCCCCCAGTATATAAGATCGCCCCCGCCAAATTCCTAGCATTCTTGTACGGGACATGGAAGAGAGTGGAATGCTGTTCTGTTCTAATGTGTTACAAAGTGTCATTTAGCTATTTTTAGTGTGAGGAAAGGGATATCTAGTGTAGTTAGAGTGCTCCTTTTACACTTTAGTTAGCTTCAAAAATGTAGTTTCTGCAGGGAAAGTGTTAAGTGTAAGGGGACCGTAGTGTAGTGTAGGGTTAACTGACAGTGACTGCTATGGAAGGGTGACAAAACCCTTCCATAGCAGGGTGACCGCTATAGAGAAATGATCATTTCTCTGAGTTGCTTCGGAACTGGAATATGGCTTCTCACCAGCCGAGCATTTTTAATGCTGCAGCGGTTGCCACTGCCAGTGCTTTTTTGAGGACATGTTTGATGTCAGACATGACATCTGAACATGTGTATAGGGGGTATATATACACATATATGTCTGTATATATACCCCTAGACATATATAGGTGTGATAGTAGCAGAAATATATGCTTGCGCTATTTAAATCATTTACACAGATATATTTCTGCTACTATCACACCTATATATAGCTAGGTGTCTATACACATATAAGTATGTGTGTATATATACCACTATACACAAGTTCAGATTGTTCAGATTCAGTTTTGCCTGCCTCAAAAGAACCTAAAAAAATGCCAAAAAAAACGCTAGCGTCAAAAAAAAAATGCCCAGGTGTGTTTTTGCTGGCATTTTTTGGGGGTTTTTGGAGGCAGGCAAAACATCTGAACTTGTGCACAGTACCACTTTACACAAGTTCAGATGTTTTTCCTGACTGCAAAGAACCCAAAAAAATGCCTGCTATTAAACCGGCAAGGTGTGAAAACCGAGGAGAAGCCAACATCCTGTGCTGAAAGTGTTCTAATACAAACAATCTTTTTTTATGGTTCTGGACATGCTACAGAACTGAAACTTCACATGTACACTTTTTAGACCCCACAGATACGAAATCCAAAGTAAAAATCCAAAAATCTCTTTTTTTTTCTTCAATAATTGGCTTTTTTTAATCAAAAATGACAATTTTTAAGAACTTTTTTTGTGTGATTTTGTGTCTGGGGGGTCTAAAAGGTGTACCTGTTTCAGCTCTGTAGCATGTCCAGAACCAGACAAAAAAGATCATATAGGTGTAAAAGGAGGGTCCCACATCCCTGTTGTACTGAAAAATTATCTTTTTTTTCTGGTTCTGGACATGCTACAGAGCTGAAACTTCACATGCACACCTTTTAGACCCCCCAGATACTAAATCCAAAGTCAAAATCAAAAAATCTCTCTCTCTTTTTTTTTTTTTTAATTTTTTAAATAATTGGCTTTTTTTATCAAAAATGACAATTTTTAAGAACTTTTTTTTTGTGTGATTAATAGTTAATGGGGCATGACCCAGAACCCTAGGCACTTTTTAGGGGCATTTATTGGGTTTTAGGGCTTAAAAATTGTGTTTTTTGATTACCGAAGTTCGGGTCCCATTGATTTCAATGGGGTTCTGAAATCCGGGCCGAACTTTCAGGAAGTTCGGATGTTCTGGCCGAACCGAACTTTTCAAAAGTTTGATCATCCTTAAGTGCTGCCTCATCAGCGCACATCAGTGAAGGAGAAAAAATATTTATTTTCAAAATGTACTCACAGAAAATAAGAAAAACTTTTTTTTTTTCAGAATTTTCTGTCTTTTTTTTTTTTTAAGAAATAAAAAACCCAGCGGTAAATAAATACCACCAAAAGAAAGCTCTATTTGTGTGGAAAAAAATGATAAAAATTTTATATGGGTACAGTTTAGCATGATCGTGCAATTGTCATTCAAAGTGTGACAGCGCTGAAATCTAAAAATTGGCCTGGGCAGGAAGGGGGTGAAAGCGCCCTGTATTGAAGTGGTTAAAAATGTGTTTAGGAGGGGCCCCTATATATATATATATATATGAGGATTCACAAATTACACATATAAAAAAATATTTTTTCTTCTTTAGAAATAGGATGTGCATGGAGGTGATGGTTTGTTCATGGAATGTGAGGGGAATGGGTGACCTGTTAAAAAAATTGCCCTTTTTAAGAGTATCAGTACTTTATCTGCAGGAGACACATTTAACTAAAGAAACAGTGTCACGTTTAAAACATAAATGATTTCCCTATCAATATCACTCCCTACTACTCCGGTTCGCACCAGAACATCTTGAACAGGGGAAATGTTCTAGCGAACATACGAGCACAAACAATCACAAGTCCTCATTTTAAAGACTTAAATGTAAGTGACTATTAATCACCCGCTGACCAGGGCACCGAGCCAGCTGATTAACCTAAGAGTCTCTCTGCCTAACTAACTTCTATCTGAGTTTGACAGCTCCTTTATAGGGCTCTGATGTCACCAGCGCCCCATAATGCACTGCTCAGGTGCAGTGCACAAATTACTGACATCAGTAATTTAATTACTGCACCTGAGTAATGGATTATGGGGTGCTGGTGACGTCAGAGCCATATAAAAGAGCTGTCAAACTCAGATAGAAGTTAGTTAGGCAGAGAGATTCTTAAGTTAATCAGTTGGCTCGGTGGAGTAGCTGGTTGAATAACAGCTAGCAAATGAGAGGCTGGGGGTTCGAATACCCTTGCCAGCGGGTGATCAATATTAATTATGGATTTTAATTAAAACCTATTAATTGTCTCCGCCCCTTCTGACATGACATCAGTCATTTATTCACCGCACCTGAGCAGTGGATTATGGAGCACTGGTGATGTCAGAGCCCTATAAAAGTGTTGTCAAACTCAGATAGAAGTTAGTTAGGCAGAGAGAGTCTTAGTTTAATCAGCTGGCTGGGTGGTGTAGGTGCTAGAATAACAGGCTTGCAAATGAGAGGCTGTGGGTTCCATTCCCTGGCCAGCGGATGATTAATAGGGATGATCAAGCTTTTGAAAAGTTCGGTTCGGCCAGAACATCCTAACTACCTGAAAGTTCGGCCCGGATTTCAGAACCCCATTGAAATCAATGGACCCGAACTTCGGTAATCAAAAAACACCATTTTAAAGCCTTAAAACCCAACAAATGCCCCTAAAAAGTGCCTAGGGTTCTGGGTCATGCCCCAGGGATTATTAATCACACAAAAAAGTTCTTAAAAATTGTCATTTTTGATAAAAAAGCCAATTATTGAAAGAATTAAAAAAAAAAAAAAAAAAAAATGCCTGCAACAACACACCTGGGCGTTTTTTTTTTGGGCGCTAGCGTTTTTTTGGGCATTTTTTTTGGTTCTTTGGAGGCAGGCAAAACATCTGAACTTGTGTACAGTACCACTATACACAAGTTCAGATGTTTTTCCTGACTCCAAAGAACCCAAAAAAATGCCTGCTATTAAACCGGCAAGGTGTGAAAAGCGAGAAGCCATATTCCAGATCTATAATTGCACTAATACAAACAATCTTTTTTTTTTCTGGTTCTGGATATGCTACAGAGCTGAAACTTCACAGGTACACCTTTTAGACCCCCCAGACACAAAATCACACAAAAAAAGTTCTTAAAAATTGTCATTTTTGATAGATTTTTGATAGAGAGCCAATTATTGAAAAAATAACAAAAAATAAAAAAAATAAAAAAGTGGTACTGTACACAAGTTCAGATGTTTTGCCTGCCTCCAAAAACCCCCAAAAAATGCCTGCAATAACACACCTGGGCGTTTTTTTTTTTTTTTTTGCGCTAGCGTTTTTTTGGGCATTTTTTTGGGTTCTTTGGAGGCAGGCAACATTTTTTTATTTTTTTTATTTTTTTTTATTTTTTCAATAATTGGCTCTCTATCAAAAATCTATCAAAAATGACAATTTTTAAGAACTTTTTTTTGCGTGATTTTGTGTCTGGGGGTCTAAAAGGTGTACCTGTGAAGTTTCAGCTCTGTAGCATGTCCAGAACCATAAAAAAAAAAAAAAAAAGGATTGTTTGTATTAGTGCACTTATAGAACAGGTTGTTTGCTTCTCGCTTTTCACACCTTGCCAGTTTAGTAGCAGGCTTTTTTTTGGGCATTTTTTTGGGTTCTTTAGAGGCAGGCAAAACATCTGAACTTGTGTATAGTGGTATATATACCCGTATACACAAGTTCAGATGTTTTGCCTGCCTCCAAAAACCCCCAAAAAATGCCTGCAACAACACACCTGGGCGTTTTTTTTTTTTGACGCTAGTGTTTTTTTGGGCATTTTTTTGGGTTCTTTGGAGGCAGGCAAAACATCTGAACTTGTGTATAGTGGTGTATATACACACATACTTATATGTATATACACACCTAGCCATATATAGGTGTGATAGGAGCGTAACTATATTGGTGTTAATTATTTCATTAGCGCAAGTAGTTTTTTCTGCTCCTTTCACACCTATATATGTCTAGGTGTATATATACAGACATGGTTGTGTATATATACCCCCTATACACATGTTCAGATGTCATGTCTGACTCCAAACATGTGCTCAAAAAATCACTAGCAACGCCTGCAGCCAAAAAGAATGCTGGTGGCGGCGAAGCCATATTATAGAAGCGAAAGTGACTTGAGAGAAACTAGCTTTTCTCTATAGCGGTCACCTTGCTATGGAAGGGTTTTGTCACCCTGCCATAGCAGTCACTGTCAGTTAACCCTACACTACACTACGGTCCCCTTACACTTAACACTTTCCCTACAGAAACTGAATAAATTAAAGCTAACTATAGTGTAAAAAAGCACTCTAACTACACTAGATATCCCTTTCCTCACACTAATAAATGCTAAATGACACTTTGTAACACTTTGTAACAGAAGTAACAGAACAGCATTCCATTCTCTTCCATGTCCCGTATAAGAATGCTAGGAATTTGGCGGGGCTATCTTATATACTGGGGGGCGTATTCACTAATGATTGGTCTAGGGACCCCCTAGTTACTCCAATCACATTCCTAGCATTCTCCTGCCCCCTCAATTGGCTTTTGCTAATGTTTCTGGTCCAATCACAGGCTTTTAAAGCCCATTTCCTGAAGCATTGCATTTTGGTCGGTTCTGGTTGCCGAATTCCGAATTTTTTGGGCAAAAAGTTCTAAATTCGGCCGAACCTCGAACACCCAATGTTCGGGCCGAACCGATTGTCGACCCGAACCGTTTGATCATCCCTAATGATTGATATTAATTATGGATATTAAATAAAACCTATTAAATTAATTATGGATGCAGGGACTTGAAGTTCCCGCAAAGAAGCCCATTTATTCGCCATTCGGCGAATGGACAAACAGGCAGTGTTCGAGTCGAACTTAGGTTCGATTTGAACACGAAGCTCATCACTACTCCCTATCAATATCACTTATCAATAGCACAGCTTCTGGCCATGCCCAGAAGCTGTTTAGCAAGGAATGATGCGCCCGCACCGGAACAGGGCCGGTGCAGGCGCATTGACTCCTGGGAGCGATGACGTTCAGCTCCCAAGAGTCATCGCAAACAGGAAGAGACGGCAGAGAGAGGAAGTAGAAGGAAGGTAAGTATACTTTCTTCAAAAACAAGGTAAGTAAAGAAAAAAAAATCGGGAGCATCCATTTGTTTTTCAGGGCATTCGCAGCAAGCGGATGGGCCAAACTTGTTTTTGAGCCTGGAACTCCGCTTTAACAGATGTACAATGGGATGGCATAGTAACCTCAATAGATACACTATCCCTCTCAGCAGCCCAAAAGCTCACACAGTTTTACATACATCATAGAGTATATTATACGCCAATTTTTTTTTTTTTTTTTGTTTGGGGGATGATCGGATGCATCCTGCCCCAGATGTAAAGCCGCAGTTGGAGATCTGATTCATGTGCTATGGAGGTGCCCCAAGTTACATAGGTACTGGGAAGAGGTGTTGGATAGAATAAATTCAGTATTTGGACAAATTTACGACCAGATCCGGTACTATGTGTATTGGGGTACATAGAGCAAAGAGTGGGCAATGGGGCCAAGCGAACAGCAGTTTTAAGATGCTTGTATCAAGCTAGAAAAGCCGATACAGGGAAGTGAATAAAATCCGGACCACCACATATAACCGATTGGCTGAGGAAGGATAATAATAATTAATTAGAGAAAAATGGGTCTATATAAGAAGGGGAGGTATAAAAATATTTGAAAAAATATGAAAAGCACCTTTGGAAACTCCTGACATGACACCGGAGTTAGTGAATATGTAAAATGTCTGCTTGGGTAATGTAATCCCAAGTGGGGGAGGGGAGGTAAAAGGAAATATTGAATGTTTGTTACTGCTTTTGTATGTGATTTTTTTGTCTATTGAAGAAAAACTAAAAAATATAAGAATTAAAAAAAAGAAGTTGTCTTTGCTTGTGAATAGTTAATTTGGTGTATCCTACTAAATCCCTCCTCTTATCCAATTTCTCCAAAAAAAACACAAAACACCTTCCCTAGACTAGTCATTGGAGACAACGAGTGGAAGAGTGTGTGCACTTGGCTGAGTGAAAATACCCTGTAATTGGCTGTGGATTAATCATAATAATCATAATGGCATAATTATCAAAGGGGCTCCTGCGGGAGTAGAGCTACAGATATTATGCAGAGGTCAGGAAGAATATTGCTGGTGGCCAGGAAGGATATTGTGTTGTGGCCATTAAGGACATTACCCAGTGACCAGGAAGAATTTCGTTCTGTGGCCAGGAGGAATATTGTCCAAGAAGAATATTATCCAGTGGCCAGGAAGGATATTGTCCTGTGGCCAGGAAGAATATTGTTCAAGAAGAATATTATCCAGTGGCAAGGAAGGATATTGTCCTGTGGCCAGGAAGGATATTATCCAGTGGCCAGGAAGGAAATTTTACAGAGGCCAGGAAGAATTTTGTCCAGTGGCCAGGAAGGATATTATCCAGTGGCCAGGAAGGATATTATCCAGTGGCCAGGAAGGATATTATCCAGTGGCCAGGAAGGATATTGTCTTGTGGCCAAGAAGATTATTAACCTGTAGCAAAGAAGGATATTATCCAGTGGCCAGGACAGAAATTATGCAGAGGTCAGGAAGAATATTGTCTGGTGGCCAGGAAGGATATTGTGTTGTGGCCATGAAGGACATTACCTAGTGGCCAGGAAGGAGTTTGTTCTGTGGCCAGGAAGTATATTGTACTGTGGCCAGGAAGGATATTGTCCTGTGGCCAGGAAGGATATTGTCCTGTGGCCAGGAAGGATATTGTCTTGTGGCCAGGAAGGATATTGTCTTGTGACCAAGAAGTATATTGTCTTGTGGCCAAGAAGGATATTGTCTTGTGACCAAGAAGGATATTAACCTGTAGCAAGGAAGGATATTATCCACTGGCCAGGAAGGAAATTATGCAGAGGTCAGGAAGAATATTGTCTGGTGGCCAGGAAGGATATTGTGTTGGGGCCATGAAGGACATTACCTGGTGGCCAGGAAGGAGTTTGTTCTGTGGCCAGGAAGTATATTGTACTGTGGCCAGGAAGGATATTGTCCTGTGGCCAGGAAGGATATTGTCCTGTGGCCAGGAAGGATATTGTCTTGTGGCCAGGAAGGATATTGTCTTGTGACCAAGAAGTATATTGTCTTGTGGCCAAGAAGGATATTGTCTTGTGACCAAGAAGGATATTAACCTGTAGCAAGGAAGGATATTATCCACTGGCCAGGAAGGAAATTATGCAGAGGTCAGGAAGAATATTGTCTGGTGGCCAGGAAGGATATTGTGTTGGGGCCATGAAGGACATTACCTGGTGGCCAGAAAGGAGTTTGTTCTGTGGCCAGGAAGTATATTGTCCTATGGCCAGGAAGGATATTTTCCTGTGGCCAGGAAGGATATTGTCCAGTGGCCAGGAAGGATATTGTCTTGATACCAGGAAAGATATTATGCAGTGGTCAGGAAATAATTTGTTCTGTGACCAAGAAGGATACTGTTTGGTGATCAGAAAGTATACTATACTGTGTCCAGAAAAAATATATTCATGGCCAGAAAGGATGGTGTATGTGGGCCAGGAAGGATGTTGTCTGGTGGCCAGAAAGAGTGTATGGTGGCCAGGAAGGACATTGGTGGCCAGAAAGGACACTGTCTGGTGGCCAGGAAGAACATTATCCGGTGGCAAGGATGTACTGTACATTGTATGCGGGTCAGGAAGGATGTTGTCTGTGGCCGGAAAGGTGGTATGGTGGCCAGAAAGAACATTGGTGGCCAGAAAGGACACTGTCTGGTGGCCAGAAAGGACACTGTCTGGTGGCCAGGAGGGTTTATAATCTGAGGCCAGGAAGGACATTGTCTGGTGGGCAGGAAGGATTGTAGCAAGGTTTCCAGGTCTATGGCCTGATGTGGGTCTGCCATTAGTGCCGGAATCCTCTCCAGCCCATGTGAGCTGAGTCCCCAGGTGTGACAATTGAGACAGTGACAACTCCGGCATCTTTGTTTGTGGTTTTTATTGGAAATTACGGAGATGGGAGAAGGGAATGAGTGGGATACTCCTTTCGGCTTAAACTAATTACAATTGGGACTTGATCCTGGAAAAATGCCTTTGGCGCTTCCTTGACGCTAGCCAGCGTCAGCCAACGCTCACTGACTGAGAATACTCTGTAACACAGAGAAAGTGTTGAATCCCCGACTTATAGTCCTGTAGATCCAAGACTGAGAACTGTAGAACTCCTGACACTGCTGTGCTGTGTAAGCCACCAAATAATTTCCCCCGCTTGGTACAGCTTGAGGTAGTATGTTGTAGACAGGGCCGGTGCTTCCACTAGGCAAACTAGGCAGCCGCCTAGGGCGCATTGCCACCTAGGGGCGCAGCCACGAGTCAGCACTCACGCTCCATCATGAATGATCCTTGTGAGCTGAGGAAAGGGGCGGCAGTGGGGCAGGAAGTAGGGACAGAGGAAGATGCCAAGTGTCTGGGGCGGTGGCAGAACTACCAGGCCCTGGCTTTCCACCATTGTTGGGGGAGCCCCAAGGGGCAGGAAAGGAGCCCACCGGAGTGCTAGCTGCATAATGATCCTCTTCGTCTGGAGCTGAGCAGCCTAATCCCTGGGCGGGAAGTGACTCTCTAATCTGAGCTGGTGGGCAGCCGTTCATTTCCCTGGGTCGGTATTAAGCAGGGAGTGGAGGAGAGCTGAACCTGAGCCGGAGCTCGACACTGGAGGGCGGCACCTTTACTGGAGCAGAAGCGACGAGGCAACGGAATGGTCTGAGGATTCTGGTGATGAAGAAGTTGCGGAGCTCTCTGACTGCTGCTTCTCCGTCCACCCGGAGCCGGTTGGAGCTGCGGTGAGCACTGTGGTCCAGGAGAGGAGCGTCCTAGGAGAAGGAATACGCAGGATCATGGTGAAGGAGGGCAGAGTGCAGGCCACTCTCTTCATACTGCCCAGTAAGTGTCCCCAGAAAAGGGAATTAGGGTCCCAGGGTGTGACATGGAGTATCCCTGGTGTGAAAGAGAATTGCGGTCACCAGGTATGCCATGGGGAATCTGAGTCAACAGGTGTGACATGGGGGAGAGGGGTCACAAGTGTAACAGGGGTTTGGGGTCACCAGGTGTGCCATGAGGAATTGGAAACCCTGGGTGTGCCATGGGGGATTGAGATCCCCAGGTGTGACATGGAGGAACATCAGGGTCCCCAGGTGTGACATGGAGGAACATCAGGGTCCCCACGTGTGACATGGAAAAACATCAGGGTCTCCGGTTATGACATGGAGGAACATCAGGGACCCCTGATGTGACATAGAGGAACATTGGGATCACTGGGTATGACAGCATTACATGGAGGAACCATCAGATCAGGGTCACTGGATATGACATAGAGCAGTTTTTAACCCCTTCCCTTTTTATTTTTATTTTTTTTGGGGGGGCGCAAGTAGCTGATCTTGCCTAGGGCGTAAAACAGTCTAGCACCGGCCCTGGTTGTAGAACTCTGTGTAACTGTCACTGTACTGATACACTCTGCACAATTCAGGGCCCAAACTGCAGGTGCCCCCTTTGACCTCGAACTCTTCAGGGTCCACTGACTATGTACCCCCTTTACAACTTCAGGGTCCTCAACCCAGGTACATCCTTTACCGCTAGTAAAACACTGGATCCCAGAACCTCTCCCGGAGTGGTCCCCTCTGACACTAGGCAGACCCCCAGGGGCAATCCGCAGTACTCATGACCTGTGTAGGCTTTCCTGGGACTGGACCCTTCTCTCTCTCCGCAGGTTCTCGGCTCACCAGATCCCCTCAGCTCAGCTCAGCACTCTCTGGACTCTCAGGCGACACCCCAAGACATCCGCTTCCTCAGAGAGGAGGAGAGACAGCCGCACTCTCCTTCCTGAGACTCTGCTCCCACCAAAGACAACCTGTCACGCACTTCCCCCAAACTTATACCAACTCCCAGAATCCTTTGCAGCTTAATCTGCCTTCTGGGGTAGTTACAAGCTGGGATGTGTCCCCTGATTGGGCTTCCCACACTTCCCTATGAGAAGCCTCTCACAGGAGCCAGTGGGGATACTTCTCCACTCAGTAGGCACATATGGAAGCCCTGACACCCTAACTAACAAATCACAGCTCTGCTGTTAAGCAGACAAGGCCCACTATACATTTACCTAGCACCTACCTGTAGGGTGCTACAGGATATTGTCCTGTTGCCAGGAATTTCCCCCAAGACGTGTACTTCTTCAGAAGTAACATTGCAGTGACATCAATTCCTCCTCTGTAATGTAGAGTAGGAGTGGTTTCTGTCTCTATTGTGAGTTAGAATCGCAGAAGTGGAGGAGGATAAGGAGATAAAAGAACTCACTTTACCAGCATCTACCTACAAAAAATTCCATTTATGGTAGAGTGACCTTCTTACAAAAAGTTTTCTTAGGTTTATTATTATTTTAGAAAAAGTCCCTCATCGACTTACATTAGGGAAATACATGGTAATGTCTCCCATGCAGAGATACATACAACAATAAAACAGAAAAGATCACTAAATTTGCTCAGACCCTAGTCAAGCTATAGGTAACAATCTGTACATTTAATTGATTGTAAAGCTTTGATTTTTTTTTTTTTTTTAACAAAATAATAAACATGTTAAACCTACTACGCTCCGTGCAATGGTCTCACACAGAACAGCATTAATCCTGCTCTTCTGGGAACCCCTGCTGGCGCTCCTGGCTCCTCCTCTTCAGCAATTTCCCGGAAAGAAAGCAGCTTTCTATGGAAGGGGCACTTGTTGGGGCTTGCTCCCGAGCCACTCTCTCTGCATCTATTGACACAGACAGGAAGGCTAGGTTCCATCTCACAAATCCTTTGACACGATGACTCCATTGTTTTTCTTTTTTTTTTTAAAGGGATTTTTCACCTTTATTTTTACCTGCTGATCTTTCCTAGGGTGACAACACTTGCTAATCATACTGTAGTGTATACTGTATTGGGAGAACAGAAACAGGACAGGACTACGGAACACCCCCTGCCCTTCTTAATAACATAGAGGAAGGAGTTATGTAGAGATAGCAGGAAACAATATAGCTAATAGGATAGGAGTGCAGCACATGAAGAGAGCCTAGGAATTTATTAGCTCACTGGGATTCTGGCACGACCAACAGGTATTTTTTTGTACTATTGGAGCATACGTAATAAAACACTTTTGATGGAATATTTAACAGACCAAACGGGAGAAAAGAAGAGAAGACCATTGTTAGGATTTGCATCCCCTTTAATAAACACACTTCAGGACATAAAAGTGCATTTGTGCTTGGCATGTGGGAGATGATTTTGGGTCACCCTGTCCTTAAGATTTCTGGTAGTAGTAAAACCAGCACTCCAGGCACATCGGGTGACTATGGTATTCTAGTTGTTCTGCTTCTCCTTTCTGTCCGGTGCTCTTGCTGCACCTTTTTTTCACAGCTCCTCTAAGGTGTTTGCTGTCATTGTCCTTATACTTGGTTTCCATGCTCTCATTCAGGTGGTGTGAGGTTCATATGGCCCCCAATTCGTGTTGCGGTTGTTGGTGGAAATCAGACGATGTTGTTCCATCACACAATCCAAAAAGGGCATATTGTTGTCTTGAAAACCTTGATCTTTTCGTAAGAAAGTCACTCTACCCTAAGTGGAATTTATTGTAGGTAGATGCTGGTAAAGTGAGTTCTTTTATCTCCTGATCCTCCTCCGCTTTTGCGATTCTAACCCACAATAGAGACAGAAAACACTCCTATTCTACATTATTGAGGAGGAAGTGATGTCACTGCAATGTTACTTCTGAAGAATTATACATCTTGGAGGGAAACTCCTGGCAACAGGACAATATCCTTCCTGACCACCGGACAATGTCCTTCCTGGCCACAGATTATTAACCTTCCTGGCCACCAGACAATGTCCTTCCTGTCCACCAATGTTCTTCTGGGCCATCATACCACCTTTCTGGCCACAGACAACATCCTTCCTGACCCGCATACAATGTACTTCCTGGCCACCAAACAATGTTCTTCCTGGCCACTAGACAACAGCCTTCCTGGCCACCATACACCCTTTCTGGCCAACAGACAATGTCTTTCCTAGCCACCAAACAATGTCCTTCTTGGCCACCATACACCCTTTCTGGCCACCAGACAACATCCTTTCTGGCCCGCATACAATGTGCTTCCTGGCCCACATATACCATCCTTTCTGGCAACAAGAGAAACTATCTTTTCTCTATAGCGGTCACCCTGATATGGAAGGGTTTTGTCACCTTTCCATAGCAGTCACAGTCAGTTAACCCTACACTACACTACGGTCCCCTTACACTTAACACTTTCCCTACAGAAACTGAATAATTAAAGCTAACTATAGTGGAAAATAGCACCCTAACTACACTAGATATCCCTTTCCTCACACTAATAATTGCTAAATAACACTTTGTAACAGAAGTCACAGAGCAGCATTCCACTCTCTTCCATGTCCTTGTATAACAATGCTAGGAATTTGGCGGGGGCTATCTTATATACTGGGGGGCGTATTCACTAATGATTCGCCTATGGATCCCTAGTCCATAGGTCGGCAACCCGCGGCTCCGGAGCCGCATGCGGCTCTTTTGAACCTTTGCCGCGGCTCCGGGGCGGATGCTAGCGAGGGGAGGAGGCAGGAGGAGGCGCACTGTGCGCCCCGACACTCCCCACTGTGCTGTACTGGCTGTGATGTTGTGTTGGGGGCGGTGCGTGCATTAGTCAAAAAAGTTGTTTTCAAATCCTGTGATTTTTTTTACCAAAAATATGAAGCAAAAAACAAATTGGCCTAAAATGTTAAAAAATTTTGATTTTTACATTTTTTTTGGGAATTTCATATAAAAAAATGTGAAAAATATTGTTATTTTTTCAAAATTGTCGCTCTTTTTTTGTTTATAGCGCAAAAAGTAAAAATTGCGCAGGTGATCAAATACCACCAAAAGAAAGCTCTATTTGTGGGAAAAAAAAAGGACATTGATTTCATTTGGGTACAGCATCGCACGACCACGCAATTGTCCGTTAAAGTCACGCAGTGCCGAATCGCAAAATAGGCCCTGGTCTTTGAGCAGCCAAATCCTCCGGGGCTTAAGTGGTTAAAGGGGCGTGGCAGGGGTGTGTCCCTTTTGCTAATAGGTGTCCCTCGTTCCCATCTCAAAAAGTTGGGAGGTATGCTAGTTAGTCCAGTTAGTTGATCCAATTTGCTCCAATGGACAGGAAATTAATTCCTTCCTGATCCCCAAAAAGGAGATGGGATATTCCCTGGATTAACAATCCCTGGAATTATTACTAATATTTAGGGTAATGGGTTTCCATACTCACCCCTTTATCCATACATATTGATAATTTATCCTAACACAAAAATATTCTGTTCCTATTACAACCCATACTCTGCATTGTGTCCTCTGTGTTCTATGTCGTCACATTGGAATTCACAACATGGATGGAGCTTGAGAGGTTGCAATGGTGACCTCCGCCCCGTCCATGCTCCAGGGGTCCGTGCAGCGTCCCTGTCACATTAGCTTTTACAATGTGTTGCTGCATCACCATGCGTAGGTACAGTAATTCAGTAAACTCAGAGGGCCCGGGCCTGGATGGGCCCCTGCTCAGCTGGCCCAGGCCCTCTGAGTTTCCAGTTTCACCTACAAAGGGTGATGGGGCAAGATTTTTTCCTCAGCAGTGTACTCTCTGCTCAGCCCCCTTGCCTGGCCCAGTACAGCCCTTCCCTGCCCTGTTCAGCCCTGCACAATCATGCACGTGCACACAAGGTGGGGGCAGGCAGGCCACACTCTGGGCAGCCGGCTGAAAGCAGTGGGCTTGTACATGAATCTGGAAGCCAGAGTGCCCAGGCCAGGCATTATGGGAGCATCTTGACATGCGATGGAAGCAGTGGGTGGTAGTGGGGGCCACGGGTCAAAATTTGTATTGGGGCCCACAAGCTCCAAGCTACATCTCTGATCCATAATAGAAACACCCAGTAACATTAAACACAGTATGTATGTGCATAAAACAGCATATATATATTATAAACAGTATATTGTACTGTATGTGTCCATACACATAGCCACTTACCTGAGAACTGAGCATGCACAAAATGTATGTACGATACCATTGCAACCTACAACATATAAATGATACAATAGTCATTATATTGATACCAAATATTTGATAAAGATTAGCCAACAAAACACATACAGTATCTTCTATTTTTACACAGTACAGTGTCATTGGGATAAACCAGAATAAAGACTTGAGTGCTGCTCAAAGTTTATAATGATGATTGTTGGATCAGGAACTTGCCTATAGACAAAGACAGGACAAGACCACGGGCAGATAAAATCTCCTGTAGGTGCATGGCCATCAAGGCTGCTCACTTCTTCCCACTGTTAAGCCTCATACACACGCAACGAATTTTCACCGACCGGTCGTCCGTCTTTTGTCCAGAGTGGTGTTTGTTGGTTGGAATGTGCTCTAGACTGCACACAAATTTTCCCGCACGACAGAATTCTACTTCAGAAGTGATGTCATGTGTTAGATTGCTTTATATGCGTTCTTTCATCTCTGAGCATGCCCAGTCTTGCTCATAAGATTTTTCCCCATCGAAATCTGTACTGACAGCGCGAAAATCGGACGTGTTTTGACGGAGGACACAAATTTAATAGCCTGCACACCAGGATTTTTTCGGCCGAAAAGTTGGAGTCGGTTGTCGGAAGGAAGCACCATACTAACGAACCGAAAATGGGCAGATCGTTCGTCGGACGAAAATTCCCGGCCGAATTTCGACTCGTGTGTACGGGGCTTTATGCAGTGGGGATGGACTGTGTGCCTGTACCTTCCACTGGCACCTAAATGCCAGAGCCTTGGGCACCTTAGACCCAGGAAACAGGTTTCTAGCGTTCCTGAGCCCTATTGTTTCCTCTGTATCCTGCACCTTGTTCCTGGATCCTGTGCCCAATACCCTGCTCCAGATTCCTGCCACTCCGCTGACTGATTTTCTTGGTTACGACATTACCTGTTTGTGTTAACCAACAACATCTGCTACCCACCTCGACCTCTAGCCTGTCTTCAACTCTTCATCTGTTGGATGATTTGGTGAATTGCCCTTATTGCATATGAACCATCTATAGTGGGGCGAACCTGAAGTTTATTCCACCTGAGGAGTCTGTCAAACAAAACCAACTCCCCTTGAGGGGTCCCCTAATGCAAACTGAACTTTCTTTGGTTCTTATGTTCTTAGGCAAGACTACACCACCAGCGGGAGACACAGAAAGTCTGCCACTTATGGTCAGGCTTTAGTTGCCCCTTACCTTTCTTCAGCTGTCCCTGGTGCCCTACTAGCTGCATTGAGGTAGGTCAAATCCATTGCCCTCCTCTCCTACCTCCATAGGAACCGTAGATACATGTTCACCTGGTGTAAATGTACATCTGTAGAGTGGAAGATCATTGGGTGTACAGCTTGTCCAAGATGACCAAACGCCATCTAATGTGTGTAGGGAGTGTTAGATTTTGCTCCTCAGGGGATGAAAACTCCTCCTGTGAATAAACTCCAATCATCTCAAATTATGTCCAACTAGAGATGGCCTTGCGGTTCGCCCGGCGGTCGGTTCACGGCAAACTTTGCTCATTCGCAGTTCGCAGATCTTGCGAACATATGGCGATGTTCGCGGTGGCCATATTAGTTTACATTGGGGAGAACTTTGACCCATGACACATCCATCAGGTGGAACAGGACAGCCAATTGAGACATTTCAGCACATGAACATACCCCCTACCTTATAAATGGACCTGACCTGGCTGCCATTTTACATTCTGCATTTTGTCAGTGTAGGGAGAGGTTTGCTGTGGGGAGCAGGGACAGATTGTCAGTGACACAGATCGCTCTGTTAAGGTCCATAAAAGTCCTTTCAAGGGCTGGTATTTGGTATAGGTGTACTACTCTTTGGTAAACAGTGCACTATATAGGGGTGTAATACACTTATAATATACTTTCTAATATAGAAAGCATATTATAGTGGATTTGTATTGTGCACTGTGCAGCATTGTGACTGGTGTGATGAGCGTCCCACCTTCCACTACTTGCTTTGCCTTTTGCTGTTTTGGCCCCTGCCGGATTCCGTGGAGGAACCGGCAGTGCGCCACTGCGTCATTTCCGGTCACGGGCTACAGTGAGGCTGCCCATCCAGGGAGTCCCCGTTACACCCAGCATCAGCCCAGTGCCTGCACAGCCCTTCACACAGGATTAGATCACCGCCGGAGGTCTGTAGATGAGCATGCACCATCTGTCTTCACAGTGAGGATCCTTCCTAGCTACTACACAGGCTGATGACTGCAATTCCCCATGTAAGTTGCTATAATAAAGTTATCATCTTTCATTTACTCCTTTTGACCTGGCGCCCTTGCATTTTTTCTTTTTTAAAAAAGTATTATAACTGGTGTGATAGACCAGTGGCCCCGCAATACCACAGATTAAAAGTGGGGTGTTATCTAACAGTATACTTTTATAACAGTGTATTTGTGTCCTGCAAAAATATTGCCTCTTTTGCTGCATTAACTCTGCTACACACAGTGCCAAACTTACTGGCCAATTATTTGTAGAACTGGTGTGATAAACCTGTGGCCCCCCAATACCACAGATTGAAGCGGGGTGTTATATACCATCTTCCACATATACTGCGCTTCACTAGCGACTTTTGTCACAGGGTAATTAAAAAAATGGCAGGCAGAGGAAGAGGCAGGCCCTTACGCAGGGGTAGGGCAGGAGCAAGCAAAGTAGATTAACTGTCGGTGCAAATCACCTATTCCCTGCGCTCTGAGTGGTGCAATCCTCTATCCAGCTCGGCTATAGACTTGTAGATGAGAACAAAGGACACGGCAACCTTGTAATGCTTCAGCCTTGCAGCCCCTCACTAGACCAGGGATGGTCTGGGAACACTATAAACGATAAACAAACATAAGGGCGCACCGGCCTAGTGCATTATCCTTTAAGCAGGTTTATTAAAATATGAATTAAAAAATACTCACAAACGAGTTCTAGATAAAAAAGCACATCAGACAAAGTATAAAATCCTCAGCATTGAGATTGGGATTGGATCATCCCCCCGAAGCTGTACAGGCTTACGCGTTTCGAGGCAGCGCCTCTTCTACAGAGGCTCTGAAGAAGAGGTGCTGCCTCGAAACGCGTAAGCCTGTACAGCTTCGGGGGGCGATCCAATCCCGATCTCGATGCTGAGGATTTTATACTTTGTCTGATGTGCTTTTTTTTTATCAAGAACTAATTTGTGAGTATTTTTTAATTCATATTTTAATAAACCTGCTTAAAGGATAATGAACATGGCTAGTGCGCCCTTGTGTTTGTTTATTGTTTGTAGGGCAGGAGCAGTAAGCCGGAGCCAAAGTGTGAAGTTTCAGAAGGTTCGTTCGATTACGTCAAAGGACGCACCAGACTTGGTTGGGCTAATTTTGGGGCCTGGAATGGCCGACACTTACTTCTGTATCCTGTGAATGCCTAATGTACCTTCAGCCACAGAATACTACGTTCTTAGCTGTCAGGTAAACCCATGTGGGCTAATTTTTGGGGCCTATACTGGCTTACTTACTTCTTTATCCTGTGAATGCCTAATTTTTCAGACTGGAATTGAAAATCAATGGATCTGTAAAGGTTCCGCCAAATTGTGGAATGGATGCGGACCCATTTTACAGATGTGTGAATGGACCCTATATGTATTAGAAAATGTATTTACCAGATGCTGTCAGTTCTGGCTGATTTAGAAAGAAAAAAAAAACTTTTTTTGCTGGAAAAAATAAAAATACATTTTTTATGGCAACTTTTCCAATAGCAATACTTCTGTTATGACATTGTCCATGTGGTGGAACTATTTGTGCAAAGCTAGTAAGTATTTTGTGGCTGCAAATATGACCTAAAGGTTTTTAAAGTTCGCCTGCCATTAAAGTCAATGGGGCCCGCCGTGAACTTGCGGTTCGCGAACATTTGAGAAAGTTTGCGGATAACAATCGCGAACCGCCCTGGCCGATGTTCGTCCATCACTATGTCCAACCCTTCCTGGAGCACCTCTACATCTTCACATCTCCTCCTTGTTTATGTGGTTTCATTTGCATTCAGTATTCCAGAAGGAAATAACCAACAAGCATTAACAGAAGTTCATAAAAAAAAAAATCTTCAGAACCTCACCTGAAATAGAAGTCTCATAGCAGTTGGTGGTCTGACTTCTCTTCCTAGATGAAACATAAAGAGTTATTTAGATATACGGAAGAGTTGGGATGCTTACTTCCTAAGAAAACAGTCATAGGCTTTCATCACATTTCCTCCTTTTCAGTTTCTCTTTTATTTAACCAGTTGAGCTCTAGAATAAATGTTGTCTTCTGTCTGTCTGACGTGATATTTACTGTAGATCTTTTTCTGTATACGAGTTATTTACATTGGTTGGGTGTTGTTGGGGACAATGGTAATAGTGAGTGATCATGGTCCTCAGGACAAATAGAGAGGGTTATTTGCCCTAACAGGGACACAGTCAGAAATTAAAGGCTGACAGGGGGTCTAATCCCTTTCCACTCCATCCAAAACAAAAAAAAAAAGTGTTGTCTTTAGATGTACTTTAGGGACATTTGACCTGAGATACGCAAGGAAGGAATGGGTGACACAGAGAGAAAGAGAGGGGGTGACAGGGAGAGTGAGAGGGGGTGACAGGGACGGAGGGGAAGATGACAGGAACAGAGGGGGGTGACAGGGACAGAGGGGGGAGAGGACAGGGACAGAGGGGGGAAGAAGACAGGGACAGAGGGGGATGACAGGGAGAGACAGGAGGTGACAGGGACAGGGGGGATGAAAGGTACAGAGAGGGGGGGTGACAGGGACAGAGGGGGTGGTGAAAGGGACAGAGGGGAGGGGTGACAGGGACAGAGGGGGGGAGGTGGGGGAGTGACAGGGACAGAGGGGGGGAGGTGACAGGGACAGAGGGGGGAAGATGACAGGGACAGAGGGGGTGACAGGGACAGAGGGGGGTGGTGACAGGGACACAGGGGGGTGACAGGGACAGAGCGAGGGAGGTGGAGGGGGGGTGACAGGGACAGAGGGGGGAGGTGACAGGGACAGAGGGGGGAGGTGACAGGGACAGAGGGGGGAAGATGACAGGGGCAGAGGGGGATGATGACGGGGCAGAGGGGGGTGATGACAGGGGCAGAGGGGGGAGAGGACAGGAAAAGAGGGGTGAGGTAACAGGGACAGAGGGGGGAAGATGACAGGGACAGAGAGGGGAAGATGACAGGGGCAGAGGGGGGTGATGACACAGGGGGGCATGACAGGGTAGGGTGGAGTTAGTCCGGTCAAAGTGCTCATCTTACTCACTCAGTCAGAGATGTTCACCATGTAGCTGCTGGCTGCTAATGAAACTTTCCTGCCCACACATCTCCTTCACACAGGCAGGGGCTGCACTGAGTGTGTGGGTGGGCACAGGGAGAGAGAGAGAGGGGGGCGGGAGAAAGCAGAGCAGATGCAGCCTTTCCCATTCCTGGAGGGGGGGAGCTGCTCACTGGGCTATGAAGCACACACACACAGCCTTGTGACAGGAGGGGCAGGCTGAACGGAGGAGCTGCATATTCCCCCTACAGTACAGCCCTGTTACAGTACAGCCCTGTTACAGTACAGCCCTGTTACTCGCCCTGCTCATCAATCCACTCGCAAGATGCGAGCAGGTGAGTGGAATTTCTGAGGGCTGTATACATATATACAGTGCCTTGCGAAAGTATTCGGCCCCCTTGAACTTTTCGACCTTTTGCCACATTTCAGGCTTCAAACATAAAGATATAAAACTGTAATTTTTTGTGAAGAATCAACAACAAGTGGGACAAAATCATGAAGTGGAACAATGGAGCCCTTTCCCCTGTGAACAGAAGGAATTTATTGTGGATGTCATTAGGTTCGCCATGACCCACAATTAATAAGTATTACTTGCAGAATCGGGGAGTCGCGATGGAGCAAAATTTGCCCCCAGTCTAGCGAACCTGTTCATGGCCAAATGGGAGGAGGATGTCATTGATTTTGAGCCTCCGCCGCAATTGATTTTGTGACGGCGGTATATCGATGACATCCTCCTCCTATGGGATGGCGACTCCTCATCTTTAGAGTCCTTCATCTCTGGGCTTAATATCAATGATAGAGGTATCAAATTGAACTATACCAGTAGCACGACACATATTACATTTTTAGATTTGAATTTGGTGGTAGATAATGATAGAATCGTCACCACCACTTTCTTCATAAAAACTGATAGGACTAGTTTTATTCCAAATAATAGCTGTCGCCATCAATCGTGGCTTAAGGCTATACCAAAGGGACAATTTTTATGCCTGCGACATAATTGTACCCGGCTTGATGACTTTGTCCAACAGGCTGGTGCCCTTAAATCAAAATTTCTTGATAGGGGTTATGATGCTGCCCAATTGGACACTATCATCAAAGATACAATAGCAACAGATAGGTCTTCCCTACTTGTCCCCAGCCTTAAGAGGAATGACAATCAAAATTTTAAAAACTCGTTTGTCACCTCTTTCTCGACCCAACATTTTTTGATAAAAAACATCATCAAGAAACACTGGTCGGTCATTAAAAAAACGACCGCATTTTGGGTCCTATTTTATCCGATCATCCTAAAGTCATCTTTAGAGGAGTGCCCTCACTGAGACACATGATTGCTCAGAATGTGATTGAAAGACCAGTTCAACCAACTTTTTTTGGTGAGTTTAAGGGATATTATCCTTGTCATAGATGCAAGATTTGTTCGCTTAATTCCTTCAAGGGAAGAAAAATCGACAAATTTGTATCTTCAAGCACTGGCCGTGAAAATAGCATTAATTCCTTCATCACCTGTTCATCTACCAACGTAGTTTACCTACTACAATGTTTGTGTGGTAAACAATACGTGGGGTGCACCACCAGGAAGATGCAAATTAGGTTGTGAGAACACGTAGGAAATATCAGGAAGGGTTTCCCTGGACACAGCGTGTCTGCACGTTATGACCAGTGTAACCACAAAAATCCAAAAAACACACTGTTCTAAGCCATTGATAAATTTTCACCCCATTGGAGAGGATCCAATGTTAGGCGTGAAATTTCACGAATGGAAACACGCTGGATATATTCCCTCAAGACCTATGTTCCGCATGGGTTAAACATAGAATGGGAGGTTAATTATTTTATTAATAATAGTTGATTTTACAATTTCAATCATTTTATGCCTGTTTTTTTGTATTTTATTGGTATGTATAATTTTTATGAATCCTCCACGTGGTATGGGTATGTGTGGTATATTACCTTGTGTGATTTTTTAGTTTATCATGTCTGCCATCATATTGTCTTTATTTGTCACTTGCACTTTTTCAGTGTTTTTGCAGTGTTGGAATTTTTTTAAATAATACAATATTTTTTTTGATTATTTTTATCATATATATTTTTTTCACTTTCATAATATTCACTTATTTTTTTCAGTAGAACTTCATTGTTCTATTGATCCTATTTTCAATATTCATTATCCATTATGATCAAATATGTTTGTATGAATGATGGCGTCAATGTATATGTTTATATATTATCTTCTTTGTGGTATTACATGGGCCATCTAGTCACATTAGGTATTCATACATCATTTTTGGATTTAGTCCTTTTTCACGTTTTTCTTGGATAAGGGTTTGGAGGGTTAATTCCCTCCTGCTTTTTATCTCCTGTTTTGACTGCCTATATTTAGATATTATTTCTTGTTATCCTTGATGTAATATTATTTATCACTAATCACTGGCTTTAATACTATTTGTCCACAAGATGGCGTTAGTCTTTACACACATAGGTATTGTGCCACACAAAACCCATACATTACTCTAATTTACGTGGTTTTAATATATAATGTTTTAAAATACTGGATTTACTGTAGATCTATTTTTTTTAGATTGTCATGATTCTATTGAACTTAGTCCAATCGAATGTATGTGCATTTATGATTTGTATTATTTATATGAGAACATGGCACATTAAGTTCTGCCTTTGTTTTCAAGGTGATTGGCATTCTTATACGCCGTTCACCCTTCTTGTAATGATATGACATATAGTTCTCCGCCTTTGCAGAGGTGTGATTGGCCGGGTCATCCATCAATCACCTCACGGTCTGTGTGACGTGGGTTTGTCTGCTTCCGCTTCCGTCCTCCCTGCTATTGGCCGAGATCTATGTCACTCATGTAGCCCAGGGGGATTATATGGCGTGTGTTTTGCGTCTGGTAGTCACGCCCAGACAACGTCTTTTGATGACGAAACGTTGGCGACTCCAGATGCAACGTCCACACGCCCCTTCTACGAGCCGGCTATTATTGCTCATGCTGACTGGATACATGCGGGACGCCGCGATTGAATCCCCAGCCACCATTTTCTATGTGCCTGTTTGTACATCTTATACGTGAGTAGTTCTTTTAATAAATATACCATTATTATTTTACGGGATTACGCTATGGTCTTCTGTACAATTCTTTTCCATACTCCCATCTGATTTATTATGGAGCTACCTTAAGGGATTTACCATCTCTCGGCGCTACCTATGATTACTTGGAGTTCCTGAGATTTATGCTTTATCTGGCGAGGCTGTCTCATTCAGTTGAGTAGCCATGGCTTTCTGGTAAGCTGCTTCTCACATTAGTGTCCCCTCTTTTCACATTCCCTGGGTGTCACAAGGAGGAAGGATTGTCATCAAATCTACACTTCTGGATTTGTTATAAATTTGACTTTCTTTTTGGGTTTCCTAGTCACCCCTACCTTTTTTATGTTTTCCAAATGAACTTTAATTGATTGTTTGTATCATTTGTCATATTTTAGCGCTGCACTTTTTGATAATAAAAGTGGGAGGGGGGCCAAGTCGCTGCACCATGGGCTTCTGGTTTGTACTTCAAAGTGCTCCAAGTAGAATCTGTGACATTGGTGGTGCTCCACAAGCCGTGCTCCCTTATGGTCTCTCATTCACCAGAGGTCAGTCCCCTCTGGGGGGGGGGGGGTATCAGGCCTTGCAAACAACCAGCTCCGACCGCTTTAGCCGACTCAGAATCCATAACCAGATGTCACCTTAAAGTGGAGTTCCAGCCTTTTTTTTTTTTTTTTTAAATCACCCCCGTGATAGTTGCCAAATATGTATTGGAAATCTGCATATGCTGCATATGTCAACATTTTCTGTATCATTAAAAGTATTAGTACTCACTGTAGCCTTCTGTTCCAGCAAGTGTCCATCCTGAGTGTGGGCATCTGAAGCCCACTAGGAGTCTCTCTCGGGATAAGGCTACCCAGCAAGCACCTCACAATCTCACGCATGTGCAGTGGGACTTTATCACAGCCGTAGCAATGGAGCCTAGCATGGCGTCATTTCTGGTTTAGAAGCAACGCGATGCTAGCCGCGGAGGATGCCCATTGACTCCTGGGATTGCTTACACTGGTAACCCAATGCGAAAGAGGATAGGACGTACTTCGCTGCAGCTGGTTTTGGACGGAAGTAGATCTTTTTTAGAAGAAAAGGTACTATATTTAAAAAAAATGACCCTATCCAAAAGGGAATGGCGGAGTGATCAGCAGCACATGCAGATTTAAAGGCAAATTAGGGTGGAATTCCACTTTAAATCCACGTCTTAATACCCATATACATGCTGCGATATAAAAAGCAACAGCCCATAGCGCATAGCAGTTTGATACATTTTATTACAGACCTTAAAATAACGCACTTACTACAATGTGCTCTCAGTTCAGCATGTGAAAACAAACTGGAAGTCCAGGTTCAGTGCGCTCCATGGACCGTACCGGAAGTGAAGCAAACATGCTTGTGGCTCCGCCCTACGCATTTCGTCACAATGACGTCATCGGGAGCAGCGAAATATTGCCTCACTTCACGCTATTTATACTTTCCAGTTAGCTAGCAACCCCGAGTCACATGGTTTGGTGGCCATATTTGGACAAATTTTATGTCAGATGGTAATGAAATGAGTATAGGAGTTACCTAGCAACTCTGGAAAAGCCAAATATGACAGCCGTATCTGTTCCAACAAGCCGTGCTAATGGGAAGGGCACAATCTACCCTCACTTGACCTAATAATTCAGGCTCATGCAGCATAATGTCTCAGGGTATGCCACAATGATGAACTACATGTGCACTAATATGCAAATTGTAGCATGGTACAAACAAAATTACATAGGCGTGCGCACAGGGTGTGCCGGGTGTGCCTGAGCACACCCTAATCACCTAGTGGACATTAGCATTATCGCTCTGTGTGCAGGTGGGGAGATGAGAAATATCTCACTCTTACCAGCTCAGCCATAAGAGAAGTACTTAAGCACTTCTCTTTCATTGTGCCAGCAGGGAGATGAATTCATCTGGGCCATATATATTTATACACACACTTACATGTGTGTTTGAGATTTGGGGTGCACACCCTAATGCAATAGGCTGTGCACACCTATGCAAAATTATATGATCATACAGAAAAAGTTAAAATATATAACCACATAGGGAAAAAAAAAATAACTAATGCAAAAAATATATAAAAAAATTAAATTGCATTAAAAAAAAATATATATATATATATATCATTCAAAGTGTGAGAGCGCTGAAAGCTATAAATTGGTCTGGGCAGGAAGGGGTTTGTAACTGCTCTGTATGGAAGTGGTTAAGACCAACCCTCATCTCTAAGATACTTATATATTTTTTTTCAGTATGAATACAGATCATTGGTTCCCCTTCTAAATAAATAAATAAATAAATATATATATATATATATATATATATATATATATATATATATATATATATATATATATATATATATATATATATATATATATATATATATATATATATGTGTATGTATGTATCATATATATATATATATATACTGCACATTTAAAATATCTTTCCTAACATATTATATGGCTATTTTATTTATTTAAATTTTTATAGATTTCTTTCCACCTTTATAAATAAAACATTTTTTATATATATATATATATATATATATATATATATATATATATATATATATATATATATATATATATATATATATATATATATGTGTGTATATATATATATATATACATATAAATTAATAAAATAGCCATATAATATGTTAGGAAAGATATTTTAAATGTGCAGCAATATATATATATATATATATATATATATATATATATATATATATATATATTTAGAAGAGGAACTAATGATCTGTATTCATACAGAAAAAAAATATATAAAAGTGTCCTAGAGACGAGGGTTGGTTAGATATATATAAGTGTCTATTTGGTTGGTAAGCAGACTGGTTGGCAAATTGAACTGGGAATTTTATCTTTGTTTGTTTCATGTGCGTTGCCCTTCCATGTGTTCTTTGCTATGAAGGCCAGTTATAGGTGGGGGCAGAGGCCATTTTCTTTGTTGTATATGTGTACTGGTGAGTGGACATACTGGGTGCCTTTGCTGTAATACTATCAGCTGGGCTTCCATTATGCCCCCAATTACCTTTCAGGAGGGATGGGCCACCTCCAGGCTCACCTGCCCCCTATCTATCCATTAGCTTGCATGTGCTTCCACTGTGGAGACTCTTTAAAATTCATTAGAGTTAGGACTGCAGGTAACAGGGAGCCTTGACGTGGCCCTGCAGCTTTCACATGCGTTTGCAAATGTGTGCTAACTAAACCCCTGTATTGACGCAAACTATTAGACAGGCCAATTTGGTTGGTAAGCAGACTGGTTGGCAAATTGAACTGGGAATTTTATCTTTGTTTGTTTCATATATATAAGTGTCTTAACCACTTCCATACAGAGCAGTTACACCCCCTTCCTGCCCAGACCAATTTCCAGCTTTCAGCGCTCTCACACTTTGAATGATATACAACGCTATACCCAATCATTTTTTTTTTTTTTTTTTTTACACATATCTTTCTTTTGGTTGTATTTAATCACCACTGGGGTTTTTTATTTTTTTGCGATATAAGTGAAAAAAGAGTGAAAATTAAAAAAAAAACAAAAAACATTTTAGTTTCTATTATAACATTTTGCAAATAAGTAATTTTTTTTTCATAAATTTGGGCCAAAATTTATACTTCTACATATCTTTTGTAAAAATAACCCAAATTAGTGGTTATTATTTAGTCTGTGTGAATGTTATAGAGTCTACAAGCTATGGTGCCAATCATTGAAAATTGATCACACCTAATGTACTGACGGCCTATCTCATTTCTTGAGGCCCTGAAATGTCAGGACAGTACAAATACCCCCCAAATGACCCCTTTTTGGAAATTAGACATTACAGGGTATTTAGTAAGAGGCATGGTGAGTTTTTTGAAGTTGTACTTTTTTCCCACAATTCTAGGGAAAATGAAGAAATAATTTTTTTTTTTTACACAAAATGGTCATAACAACAAGTTATTTCTCACACACAGTATATGCATACTTGCAATGACACCCCAAAATACATTCTGCTACTCCTCCTGAGTATGGCGATACCACATGTGTGAGACTTTTACACAGCCTGGCCACTAACAGAGGCCCAACATGCAAGGAGCACCGTCAGGCGTTCTAGGAGCATAAATTACACATATAATTTCCTAACAACCTATCACACTTTTGAAGGCCCTGGAGCACCAGGACAATGGAATTACCCACAAAATGACCCCATTTTGGAAAGCAAACCCCCCAACGTATATTCTATGAGGCATAATGAGTATTTTGAACATGTTGTTTTTTTTCCACACGTTTTTGGAAAATGTGGAAAGAAAATGAAAACGCATGTTTTTTTACACAAAGTTGTCAATTTATAAGATATTTCTAACACATAGCATGTACATAGCAAAAATGACCCCCCAAAATACATTCTGCTACTCCTCCTGAGTATGGCGATACCACATATGTGGGACTTTGTCACAGCATAGCCACATACAGAGGTCCAACATGCAAGGAGCACCGTCAGGTGTTCTAGGAGCATAAATTACACATATAATTTCATTACAACCTATCACACTTTTGAAGGCCCTGGAGCACCAGGACAATGGAAACACCCACAAAATGACCCCATTTTGGAAAGAAACCACCCCAACACATAATCTAGGAGGCATGGGCTGCAGATAGGTACTCAGGTACTCTGATGGGCTGCAGACAGGTACTCAGGTACACTGATCGGCTTCAGAAAGGTACTCCGGTATTCTGATGAGCTTCAGAGAGGTACTCGGGTATTCTGATGGGCTAGAGACAGGTACTCGGGTGATCTGATGGGCTGCAGATAGGTACTCGGGCACTCTGGGCTAGAGACAGGTACTTGGGCACTCTGGGCTGGAGACAGGTACTCGGGTACTCTGGGCTGGAGACAGGTACTCGGGTACTCTGGGCTGGAGACAGGTACTCGGGTACTCTGGGCTGGAGACAGGTACTCGGGTACTCTGGGCAGGAGACAGGTACTCGGGTACTCTGATGGGCTACAGAGAGGTACTTGGGTACTATGATGGGCTGCAGAGAGGTATTCAGGTACTCTGATGGGCTGAAGACAGGTACTCGGATACTTTGATGGGCAGAAGACAGGTACTCAGGTACTCTACTGGGCTGCAGATAGGTACTCAGATACCCTGATGGGCTGGAGACAGGTACTCAGGTATTCTTATGGGCTGTAGATAGGTACTCTGAAGGGCTAGAGACAGGTACTTGGGTACTCTGATGACAGGTACCCGGGTACTCTGATGGGCTGGTGACAGGTACTTGGATATGCTGATGACATGTTCCTGGGTACTCTGATGGGCTGCAGAGAGGTACTCGGGTACTCTGGGCTGGAGACAGGTATTTGGGTACTCTGATGGGATACAGAGAGGTACTCGGGTACTCTCATGGGCTGGTGACAGGTACTCGGGTACTCTGATGACAGGTACTCAGGTACTCTAATGACAGGTACTCAAAGTACCCGAGTCCCTGTCATCAGAGTACCTGTCACCAGCCCATCAGAGTTCCCGAGTACCTGTCATCAGAGTACCCGAATACCTGTCACCAGCCCATCAGAGTACCCGAGTACCTGTCATCAGAGTACCTGATGGGCTGGTTGCAGGTATTCGGGTACTCTGATGGGTTGGTGACAGGTACAATGGTACTTTGATGGGCTAGTGACAGGTCCTCTTTATTGGAGGGGGCAATCAGTGTGTTTTGAGGTGCACTATGATCGGTAACTAGCTGTTACCACAATCTCGTCCTCACTCAGGATCAGTGTGTGAGGAGGAGAACATGGTGACAGCTAGTTACCGTGTTCTCTGTTGACATTCTGTGACCGACTGTGATTGGATACAGCCGGTCACGTGGTAAAGAGCCAATTTACTTTACCCTGATCAGGGATGGACTGTGTCAGAGTGACACTCTCCATCCCCTATTGGGGGCGTGCACGAGGGAAGTGCATGTGGCTGGCTGTGTCCATTGGACACAGCTGGTCACATGGTAAAGAGCCATTTTTTTAATGGCTCTTTACACCGGGGGGGCTGGAGAGCAGCAGATCCGGGTGGACGTCATATGATGTTCGCCCGGTGTAGGGGAGCCTTCCTGCCAGCATCATATTTCTATGGCCCGGTAAGGAAGTGTTTAAAGATGAGGGTTAGTTAGTTAGTAGAGATGGCCTTGCGGTTTGCCCGGCGGTCGGTTCGCGGCAAACTTTGCTCGTTCGCTGTCCCCCGATCACATATGGCGATGTTCGCGGCTGCCAAATTCTTTTACATTGTGAAGAACTGTGACCCATGACACATCCATCAGGTGGTACAGGAAAGCCAATTGAGACATTTCAGCACATGGACATACGCCCTACCTTATAAATAGACCTGACCTGGCTGCCATTTTACATTCTGCTTTTTGTCAGTGTAGGGAGAGGTTTGCTGTGTGCAGCAGGGACAGATTGTCAGTGACACAGATCGCTCTGTTATAGGTCCACAAAAGTCCTTTCAAGGGCTGGTATTTGGTATAGGTGTACTATTATTTGGTGTGCAGTGCACTATATAGGGGTGTAATACACTTATAATATACTTTCTAATATAGAAAGAATATTATAGTGGATTTGGGTACTGCAGAAATTTTGCCTCTTTCGCTGCGTTAACTCTGCTACACACAGTGACAAAAGTTACTGGGAATTTTTTTTTAAAACGGTGTAATAAACCAGTGGCCCCTCAATACCACAGATTGAAGCGGGGTGTTATCTAACAATATACTTTATTAACAGTGTATTTGGGTACTGCAAAAATGTTGCCTCTTTCGCTGCGTTAACTCTGCTACACACAGTGACAACAGTTACTAGAAAATATTTTTCATAGCTGGTGTGATAAACCAGTGGCCCACCAAAACGACAGATTGAAGCGGGGTGTTATACTTTCATAATAGTGTATTTGTACTGCAGAAATGTTGCCTCTTTCGCTGTGTTAATTCTGCTAAAAATATGCACTGTTACTGTACTAATGACACTTGCAGGGAGGGGGTTAACATTGTGGGTGATCAAGGGGTTAAATGTGAGCCTAGGGGAGTGATTGTAACTGTGGGGGGTGTGGCTTGTGAAATGACCATAGAGACATGGGATCCTATATAGAAGGATCACAGGCGCTCTGTGATCATTCCAGGGAGAAGAACGGTCTGCTGTGTTTACAACATCCGACCGTCCTTCTCTCTTAATGGGGAGCCATCGCGGTTGTCAGGAGGCAATCGGAGCCGCCTGCCCACTGCATCCGCTTCCCCACTAAGTGGGAGCAGCGGCACGCACTCACCCCCTAGCCTCTGCTCGCGACCGCCGTACAATTACGGCGATTCGCGCAGAAGTAATGCGGCGGACGGTCGTAAAGAGGTTAAGGACACGGCAGCTGGCTTGCCGGCCCGCTCCTTTACAGCTAAACATTGGTTGTTAAGGACACCAGCGGGCCAATAGCCAAGACAAAAATAATGCTGGAAACTGGCACTTAGCAGCGGCTAACAGCTTTTAGGAGCTTATAAGAGCTGTTAGCTTTTTTTTCTGCTTGGAAAATTGCTCCAAAAAAACGCAAAAAAAGCGCAAAAGCTAAAGCTTAAAAAACGCTTTTAAAAAAGGCTCAAAGCAGCTGCTAAGAGTTGAAAAATAAGGCAATGTGCATGGAGCTGGAAAATGGTTTCTTCTGAAAGGAGGTGGGACTTAGAAAAGTGGGTGTGGTGACATGGGTGAGATTTCAGTTTCCCACCTTTGACTGCAAGAGGTTGTCAGTCGCAGTGACTGCTCCACCATTGCAGGTGAAACCTTCCAATGAGTTTATGGAATTTAAAAAAAAAAAAAAAGCACCCCCCGCCCCCTCCCCCATCTCCTTTTAACCTTGGAGTTTTTGCTTTCAATGCTACTGGAGAATTCCCCAGGGTTCTGATGTTTATGTCCTTGTTGCTTTGTATTTTGGAAAATTCCAAAAAAACATGTTTAAAAAAAAAATAAAACACATAGCCACTCATCCAGAAAATCTAATGTTTTCTGTTCTGATCAAATATTCTTTATTTTTGGCAGTAGTAAAATAATATTATTATCATTATTATTATTATTATTATTATTATTATTATTATTATTATCATTATTATTATTATTAGTATTATTATTATTATTATACAGGATTTATATACAGCCGTAGCCAAAAGTTTTGAGAATGACACAAATATTAATTTTCACAAAGTCTTCAGCCTCAGTGTTTATGATGGAAATTTGCATATACTCCAGAATGTTATAAAGAGCGATCAGATGAATTGCAATTAATTGCAAAGTCCCTCTTTGCCATGAAAATTAACTTATTCCCATAAAAAACATTTTCACTGCATTTGTGAAGAAGGCTTCAGGGCGCCCAATAAAATCCAGCAAGCACCAGGACCGTCTCCTACAGTTGATTCAGCTGCGGGATCGGGGCGCCACCAGTGCAGAGATTGCTCAGGAATGGCAGCAGGCAGGTGTGAGTGCGTCGGCATGCACAGTGAGGAGCAGTGTTAATTTCGTTGACTAAAACCGACTAAAACGTTTTCGTCGACTAAATTAACACAATTTTAGTCGACTAAAATACAACTAAAACTAAAACAATTCAGATGACTAAAATACAACTAAAACTAAAATGGCATTTTAGTCAAAAGACTATAACTAAAACTAAATCGAAATTTGCTGCCAAAATTAACACTGGTGTATGCTCAATTCTTAATACCATAAATAATAACATATTAGATTTTTCACTCCAGGACCAGCAGTAATATATAATGAGTTTGGAAATTGTAGAGATTGACTAAAATGAGTTTTAGTCGACTAAAATGTAGGACGCTTTAGTCGACTAAAATGTACTGGAGTTTTAGTCGACTAAATACGACTAAAACTAAAACACTTGCAGAAGACTAAAATGGGACTAAAACTAAAATGCCATTTTAGTCCTAAGACTAAGACTAAAACTAAATTAAAATTTGCTGCCAAAATTAACACTGGTGAGGAGAAGACTTTTGGAGGATGGTCTGGTGTCAAGAAGGGCAGCAAAGAAGCCACTTCTCTCCAGGAAAAACATCAGGGACTGACTGATATTCTGCAAAAGGTCCCGGGATTGGACTGCTGAGGACTGGGGGGAAAGTCATCTTCTCTGATGAATCCCCTTTCTGATTGTTTGGGGCATCTGAAAAAAACCTTGTCCGGAGAAGAAAAGGTGAGAGCTAGCATCAGTCCTGTGCAGTGTTGGGGAGTAACTAGTTACATGTAACAAATTTAATTACAAAATAAATGTAACAGTAATTTGTTACAGTTACTGAGAAAAAATGTGTAATTAAATTACAGTTACTTGTGAAAATGTTAAAGATTACAAATAGGGTTACACTTGAATATTTTCTTTAAAAACCTAGGATATGTTGAATAATAAGAGAGGATGTGGGGAGAAGGAGAAGAGAGAGGAAGTCATACCCTGTGTGCTCCTCATATGACAAGCCCAGCCTACTCACGGTCAGATGAGAGATGAGATGATAGGGACCATGGGGCAGCCGCAGTACCATGATGACAGAGCCAGATTGGGGGATCAGAGAGACCTTCGATTGCTCTCTTCTACTACCAGTTGACACAAGGACGTTCGTCGGCACCGGCGGGCGTAGCATCATGAATCGCCGGCCTCACACAGGGACGCGCCGCACCCGGAAGTAAGATATAACGTAAGATATACAGAAGTCCCATGGCTAAATGCTCATCTATCTGGAATAAAGCACATAGATCTTCATTGGCCACAGCAGTGATTCTGGAGATTGCTAATAAGCATTTTACTGTCCCATCAGTCACAAGATGGAACTCAGAGTTCAGGGCTATCACAAAACTTGCAGGGCTCCCAGAAGAAAAGCTGAGGGAGATCTGTGATAAACTTGATGTGCCATAGCTTCATCCACAAGAGTCTGCATTCGTTAAAGAGTGCACAGAGGTTCTGAAGCCTCTAGCATTTTGCCATTGACATTCTCCAGGGTGAAAGCAAATGTTACCTAGGATTTTTAATTCCTACTTTGCTTAACCACTTTACCACCGGAGGATTTTGCTGTCTTACGTCCGGGCCTACTTTTTGTGATTCGGCGCTGTGCGACTTTAACTGACAATTGCGCGGTCGTGCGACGCCGTACCCAAACGAAATTTACATCCTTTTTTTCCCACAAACAGAGATTTCTTTTGGTGGTATTTGATCACCTGTGCGATTTTTACTTTTTGCGCTATAAACAAAAAAATAGCGTTTATTTTGAAAAAATAACAATATTTTTAACATTTTTTTATATGAAATTCCTCCCCAAAAAATGTAAAAATCAATTTTTTTTTAAATTTTTGGCCAATTTGTTTTCTGCTACATATGTTTGGTAGAAAAAAATCACAATAAGCGTATTTTGATTGGTTTGCGCAAAAGTTATTGCGTTTAGTAACAAAGGGAAAGATTTTTGTCATTTTTGGTGTTTTTTTTTTAACGCGTAATGGCAGCGATCTGCAATTTTTTTGCGGGATTGCGACATTGCGGCGGACAGATCGGACCCTTGACTGACAATTTTGACACTTTTGGGGTTACCAGTGACATTACTGCAGTAATCAGTGCTATATATATGCACTGTTACTGTAAAAATGACACTGGCAGGGAAGGGGTTAATTTTATTGGAGAGGGAGGGGTTAATGTATGCCTGGTGCTTACTAACGTGTGTGGGGGGAGGTGACTGAGTGAGTCAGGGACAGATTGCATGTTCAGCTATGCTGAACCCTGCAATCTGTCACTCCCTGTCACTTAGGAGATCCGCCCGCTTTGTTTACACAGGCGGGCGGATCTCGAAACTAGATTCCCCGAAGAGCGGGGAAGAGCGGCGGCGATCGCCGCCGCTCCTCCCCTGGCCCGACTCCTGCTGTGACTGAACACAGCGGGAGCGAGCCTCCGGCGGCGCGCGCGCCGCCCACAAGGGGCGGAGTCCAGCGACGTAGGTCTACGTCGCTGGACGATAACAAGCCACATTGCTGCAGTAGCAGCAATGTGAGCAGAGTTAAAGTGGTTAACCTCAAGACAAAGCTATTTGAAAAGATGCCTCATTTGCTCTACAATGCACACACTGTTACCAGTATGAGTGAGGCCATAGAACAGCGCTTTGGATCAGTGTTAGCCAGCCCTGAAGCAAAGATGGCGACCACAACCCTGCCAAAGTTCCGTGTAAGCTGGCTTAGCCCTGAGAAGAGAGAAGACCTGAGGAGAACCTTACTGCAGGAAGCTATTGCTCTGGAACCCCTGCACAGTCCAGCTGCAGTGAGAGATGACAACTCTGTGAAATCTGATGAGTCAGAGGAAAACTTGTCTTTAATAATGCCAAAAAATCATCTGACAGCACAACTTATGACGAAGTCAGAAAGTACTCAGAAGTTTCTGATAACAACAACCTGACGTCTTCTGGGCATTTCCCATAGTTAAGAGACTTTTTATCAAGTACAACACCACATTGCCTTCTAGTGCTCCAGTCAAGTGTCTTTTTAGTCATGGGGGCAATATTTTCATCTCATCTTGAAACAGAATGAGTGATGACCACATGGAACAGGTCTTACTGCTCCGTTACAACAAACAGCACTGTCCCACTGACCTAGCCCAAATGACTGATGTGTGATGTGGACACTTTATCTGTCGCTCTATTGTCCAGTTTGATTTTTGGAGGATAAAGAGCACACACACACACAGACCCCCAGATTTAAATCATTTATTTCCCTAATTGCATCGATGGCTATGAGACACCAGTGTTTTTTTTTATTTTATTAACTGTTTTATTGCCTATTTGGGTTTATGTATATGCTTTAAGTTTTTTTTTCAAGGCATTGTTACTTGCCAGTGTGTCCTGTTATAGCTATGCAAAGAGTTGATTCCTAAAACTGTATTAAACATTTCTTTTTGTTATGAACTCTGGTTTTGTAATGGCTGTGCTTTAATCACTTGCCGTCTGCTCACTCGAGCACTGCTGCGGCAAAGTGGCTCGTTATCGTCTGGCGACGTAGACCTACGTCGCCAGACACTCCCCTTTCTCGGCAGGGCGGCGCGCGCGCGCCGCCGGAGGCTCGCTCCCGCTGTTTTCAGTCACAGCGGGAGTTGGGACAGGGGAGGAGCAGCGGCGATCGCCGCTGCTCTTCCCCAATCATCGGGGAATCGAGTGTGGAGATCCGCCTGCTTGTGTAAACAAAGCGGGCTGATCTCCTAAGTGACAGGCAGGGACAGATAGCAGGGTTCAGCATAGCTGAACATCCGATCTGTCCCTGTGTCACTCAGTCACCTCCCCCCACACACATTAGTAAGCACCAGGCATACATTAACCCCTCCCTCTCCAATAAAATTAACCCCTTCCCTGCCAGTGTCATTTTTACAGTAACAGTGCATATGTATAGCACTGATTACTGTAGTAATGTCACTGGTACCCCCAAAAGTGTCAAAAATGTCAGTCAAGGGTCCGATCTGTCCGCCACAATGTCGCAGTCCCGCCAAAAAAAATTGCAGATCGCCACCATTACGCGTTAAAAAAAAAAACACCTAAAATGACAGAAATCTTTCCCTTAGTTAGTAAACGCAATAACTTTTATGTCTTTACAGAGGAAGACGTTCTAAGATTGCTGTCTAAAGTGAAGACAAATAAGTCACAGGGTCCTGATGAGATACACCCAAAATTATTAAAAGAGCTTAGTGGTGAGCTGGCAAAACAATTAACAGATTTATTTAACCAATCATTAAGTAACAGAAGTCGTCCCGGAAGATTGGAAATTAGCAAATGTCGTGCCCATTCACAAGAAAGGTAGTAGGGAGGAATCGAGCAACTATAGACCAGTGAGTCTGACATCAATAGTAGGCAAATTAATGGAAACCCTATTAAAGGATAGGATTGTGGAACATCTTAAATCCCATGGATTGCAAGATGAAAAACAACATGGGTTTACTTCAGGGAGATCATGTCAAACAAATCTTATAGATTTTTTTGACTGGGTGACTAAAATAATAGACGGTGGAGCTGCAGTAGACATTGCATATCTAGATTTTAGTAAGGCTTTTGACACTGTCCCACATAGAAGACTTATCAATAAACTGCAGTCATTGAGCATGGACTCCCATATTGTTGAGTGGATTAGGCAGTGGCTGAGTGACAGACAACAGAGGGTTGTAGTCAATGGAGAACATTCAGAACAAGGTCATGTTACCAGTGGGGTACCTCAGGGATCTGTACTGGGACCAATTTTGTTTAATATCTTCATAAGTGATATTGCAAAAGGCCTCGATGGTAAGGTTTGTCTTTTTGCTGATGACACAAAGATATGTAACAGGGTTGATGTTCCTGGAGGGAAACGCCAAATGGAAAAGGATTTAGGAAAACTAGAAGAATGGTCAGAACTCTGGCAACTGAAATTTAATGTGGATAAGTGCAAGATAATGCACCTGGGGCGTAAAAACCCAAGGGCAGAATATAGAATATTTGACACAGTCCTGACCTCAGTATCTGAGGAAAGGGATTTAGGAGTAATTATTTCAGAAGACTTAAAGGTAGGAAGACAATGTAATAGAGCAGCACGAAATGCCAGCAGAATGCTTGGATGTATAGGGAGAGGTATAAGCAGTAGAAAGAGAGAAGTGCTTATGCCGCTGTACAGAACACTGGTGAGACCTCACTTGGAGTATTGTGCGCAGTACTGGAGGCCATATCTCCAGAAGGATATAGATACTCTAGAGAGAGTTCAGAGAAGAGCTACTAAACTAGTACATGGATTGCAGGAAAAAACTTACCAGGAAAGGTTAAAGGACCTTAACATGTATAGCTTGGAAGAAAGAAGAGACAGAGGGGATATGATAGAAACTTTTAAATACATAAAGGGAATCAACTCGGTAAAGGAGGAGAGCATATTTAAAAGAAGAAAAACTACCACAAGAGGACACAGTTTTAAATTAGAGGGGCAAAGGTTTAAAAGTAATATGAGGAAGTATTACTTTACTGAGAGAGTAGTGGATGCATGGAATAACCTTCCTGCAGAAGTGGTAGCTGCAAATACAGTGAAGGAGTTTAAGCATGCATGGGATAGGCATAAGGCTATCCTTCATATAAGATAGGGCCAGGGACTATTCATAGGATTCAGATATATTGGGCAGACTAGATGGGCCAAATGGTTCTTATCTGCCGACACATTCTATGTTTCTATGTTTCTATGTTTCTATGTTTCTAACTTTTGCGCAAACCAATCAAAATACGCTTATTTTGATTTTTTTTACCAAACATATGTAGCAGAAAAAAAAATTGGCGAAAAATTTAAAAAAATTTTGATTTTTACATTTTTTGGGGGGGGGGGAATTTCATATAAAAAAATGTGAAAAATATTGTTATTTTTTCAAAATTGTCGCTATTTTTTTGTTTATAGCGCAAAAAGTAAAAATCGCACAGGTGATCAAATACCCCCAAAAGAAAGCTCTGTTTGTGGGAAAAAAAAGGACATAAATTTCGTTTGGGTATGGCGTCGCACGACCGCGCAATTGTCAGTTAAAGTTGCACAGCGCCGAATCGCAAAAAGTGGCCTGGACGTAAGACAGCAAAATCCTCCGGTGGTAAAGTGGTTAAAATTAAATTAATATGATCCTTATTCAAGTGAGGAAAGATTTTGAAATTCTAACAGTAAACAGAGTTGAGTACTACTATAACACCCAGCCTGTTATAAATGTTTGGAAATAGTTTAGTTGAAAATATCTATTATAAACTTAAAAGTAATTAAAAAGTAATCAGTTCCTTTACTTTTATAAAGTAATTGAAAAGTTACACTACTTATTACATTTTAAATAGGGTCATTTGTAATCTGTAACCTATTACATTTCCAAAGTAACCTTCCCAACACTGGTCCTGTGTCATGCCTCCTGATACCATTCATGTGTGGGGTTGCTTCTCAGCAGGGGCTGACTGGCAACTTTCAGCCCAGGGGCAGGTACAAACCAGAGTCCCATGGTTTAGCGATTCGGCCACCCCTCCCACTCTCCCTCTTCCCGTCCTCCTCCTGACCTCCTCCTAACCCCCATTCCAGGTACTCTCTAATCACCGGCTGAAACCGGATTCCTGACCTGGTCAGCAGGGGGCGGTTGGGGGGAGCTGGGACAGCCCAGTTGGGGCCAGAGGAGAGACTCCAGGGCGGCCTGGAACCGGCCTCTGCTCAGACACAGTTTACACCATCCATGCTGGGTGGGCCTGCACTCTTTCCTTGTCTTCAACCCGCACTCAGTAGGTCAGCGGCACAGACATTTTACTTCTCTTCACCAGAAAACTTTAGGCATGTCTGTGGCAGAAGCGGTTCAGCTTGTTTACGGGGCATCATAGTGGCCCAGGGGGCAATTGCCCCTCTGCCCCCTGGCCCAGTCCTCCCCTGCTTCTCAGCCAAGGGAGTGGGCTCACTCACAATTCTGCCTAAGAACACCGCCATGCGTAAAGAATGGTCAAAAAAAATCCTCCGAGATTACAAGGTCCTCACCAGATGGTATTTGGTTCCCACTAGGATCTCTAAATATGTGCCTCAGTACTCCCCACGTTGCTTCCGGGGATGCGAATCCCCAGGTACCCACATACATATCTGGTGGGAGTGCCCAGTGGTTCAAACCTTCTGGTCCAAAGTGCACGAAACTCTGTCTACCATGTTTGGCGTCCCTCTTGTCCCTGACCCGACATCTGCTCTCCTGAATCGTAAGCCACCTAACCTTACACACCGTCAATTCAAACTTTACCTATATGTCACGACGGCTGCAAAGCAAACCATCGCGAAAGCATGGAAATCCCCAACTCTCTGTCATCTGGCTATGCTACACAGGGTTACCCAAGCCATGCTCCATGCTAAAACGGAAGCAATTTTGTTGAACAAACTGGCCCCCTATGAACGGCTATGGCGACCCTGGATTGACCATTGCCTACCTCCTGACCTTGACGACAGCCTTGTACTCACCTGATTGGGCGTCCTCATTACCACCTGGGCCCCTAGTAGGGTTCGAGGCTCCCTCCGGGCACCTGCTGTTACCTCTCCCCCACTACCCTTCCCCACTTACCCAACTTGCCTCCCGGCCCTGCCAACCCCTCTCGGCCCCTGGCGTACCCACTTGAGAGCTATACCTTGGTTTTGGTTGAGACCCCTTCTGTGTTGGGGTCCATCCACGCAGCGTGGCCTTGGCCACACCTACAGTTTGAACGTACCTTCATTACATTCCAGACGGGACGCCGGGTCGATCCCATATATGTATTGCATTTGCTACATGTTGTTAGTATGTTATATACAGCAGTTTTGTATCTCAATGCACCTTGTTTTATCTAGGCACGTTCCTACTATTTTCACTGCATATTGCTGTACCATGTTTATTTTGCCTTCAATAAAAACCGTTTAAAAGAAAAAAATCCTCCGAGAACAACTTCTCTCAACCATCCAAGAACAGTTTTGCGAGTAGGGATGGGCTTAATTTTTGAGTCGAACGTAAGTTCAACTCGAACATCAGCTGTTCGTGTGTTCAGTGAAATGGGGCGCTCGGCGGGAAGTTCGCCCACCGCACCCGAAAAATAGAAAAATTTTAAAAAATGCCCTCACCTCTTCACGCGCCTCACACGAAATTAGCTGTTTGAGCTGTGACAGCTCTTTTATAGGAAAGGGGCGGGGACACCCCGGGCGGGGACACGTCACGAGTGCCCCATAATGCACTGTGCTGGTGCAGTGAATAAATTACTGACGCGACATCAGAAGAGGCGGTGCCATCGGGTGACGTAACCGGGTGTCCACGCCCCTTTCCTATAAAAGAGCTGCCATGGCTCAAACAGCTCATTACATGGGAGGTGTCTGAAGAGGCAGTAGTGTCGTTTTTTGATTTTTTCTATTTTTTGGGTGCAGCGGTGGGCAGCGTGATTGATGATGGATTTACATTGGGGGCACTATCTCACTATCTTTTTATTTTTATTTTTTAATCAAGGATTTGTCAAAAACTGGCTTTTGTCTTTATTTTTTTGTACACTTTTTTGGTGAATGGGTAGGGGTACGATGTACCCGATATCCATTCCCATTGGGGGGGGGGGCTGGGATCTGGGGCCCCCTTGTTAAAGGGGGCTTCCAGATTCCAATAAGCCTCCCACCTGCAGACCCCAACAACCACGGCCCAGTGTTGACCAGAAGAGGCCCTTGTCCCCATCAACCCCAGCACCCCAAAGCACCCTCCCCATGTTGAGGGCAAGCGGCCTGGTATGGTTCAGGGGGGGGGCGTTCTAGCCAGGCTGCTTGCTCCGATAAGGGTCTGGTATGGATTTTGGGCGGGACCCCACATCGTTTATGTTTTTCAATTTTGGCGTGGGGCGATCCCAAGCTGTTTTTTTTTTTCTATTTTTTTATCTGTATTGCCGGGAGCCGACAATACATTACAGCTGTGAGCAAGTTTAAATGACATTTTTTCCTTTAGAAATGTCAGTATTGCTGCAGCAGGCTCCATACATCGTACAGATGCGCCAGTTTACAGGCACATTAAGGGGACCCCCCAGGCACGATATTTAAAGGAATGTTTCATTTTTATTAAAATCACTGCTCCTGTAAAAAACTAATGTTTAAAGAAATGTTTTTTGCATTGATGCATGTCCCCCAGGGCAGTACTCGGGTCCTCATGCACTTTTTATGGCAATAACTTGCATATAAAACCTTTAAAATGAGGACTTATGATTTTTCATGTTCGTGTCCCATAGACATTTAGTAGAGTTCGCATGTTCGCTAGAACTTTTTCCCTCTTGGAGATGTTCTGGTGCCAACCGACCTGGGGATTTTCGGCCCATCACTATTGGTGAGGAAAAAACTCTGAGGACGTCACAGGAAGTGACGAAACGCGTTAGTTTGGAACGCATAGCGGCATTACGTCAGTCAGTTGGAACGCAAGCCAGAAGCACCGCTCGCCACTCTGCAGAGAGGACACGCAGCCCACACCAGCCGACCACTGACCACCACTGCTTATGCAATCTTTTACCTTTTAACCCATATTATTGGATAATAAACTTATTTGACGATACTATACTATCTGGGGCTTGTTTTTCCTTCCATAATTGGCCGAACACCATGATGTGAGGAGGAGCCAGTTAACAATCCAAAATCAGCCCAGTAGGTAAAAAAGGGGGGAACCCACCCTAGCCCAGGGGGCACTAAAGCACGAAAGGTCCTAGTGCTGTAAAGCACATAGGACCCACTGGTTCTGGTAAGTGATTTCATCTACCCACAAATCACGGCGAAATGGATTGATGTCACAGAATTTTATGGACACTCACGTTTGAGCACTTGCACCTTTGAAATCGTTGAACCATACAGTTACTAAGGACTTTTTATTATATCGAGCACCACAGTCACTTTATTCCGATTGGACTTTTTTATATATGACCATTCACGTGTTATTATTTATTTACCATTGATTGTCATTTTGATTGAACTATGTATTTAATTATGTTATTAATTATTGGGGTATACATTTGATAATTTTTATCATTACTCAGCAAGCGCTGTAGTTAGCTCTTTGGCCCAGAAGCTAATCCCTTTCATTGGTGAGGAACAATGCCTTTTCCGGCATGATGGAGCACCTTGCCATAAGGCAAAAGTCATAACTAAGTGGCTTGGGGAACAAAACATGGAAATTTTGGGTCCATTGCCAGGAAACTCCCCAGACTTTAATGCCATTGAGATCTTGTGGTCAGTCCTCAAGAGGCGGGTGAACAAAAACCCCACAAATTCTGACAAACTCCAAACATTGATTATGCAATGGGGGGGGGGGGGGGGGCGTCCATCAGTCAGGATGTGGCCCAGAAGTTGAGTGACAGCATGCCAGGGGGGATTGCAAAGGTTTTGAAAAAGAAGGGTCACCACTGCAAATATTGACTCTTTACATAAACTTCATGTAATTGTTAATAAAACCCTTTGACACGTATGAAATGCTTGTAATTATACTTCAGTATCCCATAGTAACATCTGACACAAAGATTTAAAGACACTGAGGCAACAGACTTTGTGAACTATCTTTTGTGTCATTCTCAAAACGTTTGGCCACGGCTGTACATGCCCACCTGTTGACAAGGAACATACCGACAAGAGGAAAGAGCAGCGTGAGCAGAATCAGTCTTCTGCTGCTCCATCACTATCCAATCAGCAGGCTGGAGGAAGAGAGAGGACACCAGGGCCGCTGATAAGGCAATACAACCAGCCCTGTTGTACTGGGCCCGGGCCCTATCAGCTGATCGGGGGGGGGGGGCAAACAAAAAAAATAGGGCTCAATAAATGACACCCCCGCTCCTACTTGCCTAGGGGGTGTATAATATTTTTCTGGGCTCCATTAGGTTAGCAGAGGGGCACGGGAGGTGGGAGCTGAGGAGGGACTATTTTTTCATTTTCGGGCGGAGATACACAAACCGGTGCTCAGCTGCATGCTCTAGTTCCGGGCGCTGTTCTCCTTCCCTGGTGCTTGGCGGAGTGATCTGTACAGTGCTTTCCCTGCTCCGCTGGAACGGCTAAACTAATCCTGGTGGTGGCGGAGAGTAGTGCAGCACACAGTAAGTTGAGGCAGTGGCGTAGCGTGGGTTGTCAGCGCCCAGGGCAAGGTAAGTAATTTGCGCCCCCTGCACAAGCCTACTGACCTAGCTGACCACTACAGAGACCTACCTTATTCCTAAACTGACCTACCTGACCACTACACTGACCTACCTAATTACTATACTGACACCTACACTTAAAGCGGAGTTCCAGCCATTTGACTCACCTGTCCAACGGTCCAGCGATGTGGCCGCCCGAAGCCTCGATCCTCTCCCCCGGCGCCGGCATCACTGCTGTGGGCACCCGGCTGTTACAGTTTGCGGCTTCACAGCCGGGTACCCACTGCGCATGCGCGAGTCGCGCTGCGCGCCGTGATTGGCTGGCAATCTTCTGGGACCTCTGACGTGTCCCAGAAGATTGCAGGGAGGGAGGGGGAGAGGAGAACTTCCGCTCAGGGCGCCGCGGCGCTCCGAGCGGAAGTGGGAGCGGGTACCTGTCAAAACTAGGTACCCGCTCCCCCCCACCAAAAAAATGACATGCCAAATGTGGCATGTCAGGGGGGTAGGAACACCTAAAGCGGAAGTTCCATTTTTGGGTGGAACTCCGCTTTAACTACCTAAGCACTACACAGTCCTACCTGTTTCCTGTACTAACCTTCCTGATTACTATACTGACACCTACAGAGATCTATCTGACCACTACAGAGACCTACCTGATCACTACACTAACCGACCTGATCACTACACTGACCTACCTAATTACTATACTGACCCCTACACTGAACCCTACACTGACCTACCTGACACCTTCACTGCCCCCCCTACACTGACCACTACACTGACCCCCCTACACTGATGCCTACACTGACCCCCCCCCATACACTGACACCTACACTGACCCCCCCCCCATACACTGACCCCCTTCACTGACACCTACACTGATCTCACACACTGACCCCCCTACACTGATGCCTACACTGACCCCCCCCCATACACTGACACCTACACTGACCCCCCCCCCCCCATACACTGACCTCCTTCACTGACACCTACACTGATCTCACACACTGACCCCCCTACACTGACAACTACCCAGACCCCCCCTACATTGACCTCCCCCCATACACTGACACCTACACTGATCCCCCCTACACTGACCCCTCTACATTCCCACATACACTGACCCCCCTATACTGACACTGATCCCCTCATACACTGACACCTATACTGACCCCCCCACAACGACCCCCCCCTTACACTGACCCCCCTACATTGACACCTACACTAACCCCCCTTCACTAATACATACACTGACCCCCCCCCATACACTGACCCCCTACACTGACCCTCCTACATTTCCACATACACTGACCCCCCCCCTACACTGACCTCCCTACACTTACCCCCCCATACACTGACCTCCCCATACACTGACACCTACACATATACTGACCCCCCATACACTGACCCCCCTACCCTGACCCCCCTACATTTCCATATACACTGACCCCTACACTGACACCCCCTACACTGACAGCTACACTGACACCCCCATACACTGACAGCTACATTGCCCCCTCCCATACACTGACACCTATACTGACCCCCCCTACATTCCCACACACACTGACCCCCCTTACACTGACCCCCCCCCATACACTGACACCTACACTGACCCCCCTACATTTTCACATACACTGACTCATACATAGCACACACACACATACATAACACACACACACACACACACACACACACACACACACACATAACACATACATAACACACATACATAACACACACACAAAAACATAGCACATACATAACACACACATAACACACATACACACACACACACACACACACATAACACACACACACACATAACACACACACATAACACACACACACACACACACACACATACACATAACACACACACACACACATAACACACACACACACACACACACACACACACACACACACACACACATACACATAACACACACACACATAACACACACACACAACACACACACATAACACACACACACACACACACACACACACACACACACACACACATAACACACACACACACACACATAACACACACACATAACACACACACACACACACACATAACACACATACACACACACACACACACATAACACACACACATAACACACACACATAACACGCACACATAACACACACACATAACACACACACACACAAAACACACATACATAACACACACAAACAACACACACACACATAACACACACACACATAACACACACACACATAACACACACACAACACACACAAGAAGTGTTCCTGGTAGTGTGTGTTATAGGCTTGATACAATTTTTTTACTTTTACTTTCACTTTCTATAAGCAGAGATCTCTTTTCTCAGAAATCATGTGACTTCTCTTCTCTTCTTTCACTTTATCCCAAGGGTCATCAGTGCATGAAATAAATTCCAGTCCTGACATCAGCTTCCTGTATAAATTGGCCAATGTATGTGTTAAAAAAAAAAAAAAAAAAATCAAACCAACCCAATGCATCACATTATCCTTCTCCTCTCCTCCCTTTCCTTTCCATCTCTCTCTTTCTACTTCCAATTCTTCCCTAGCCCCATCCCCTTAATATTTGAATAAGCTACCTGAACTATTATTCCTGACACCCAGGATTCTATGCCTGCTATAAACACATAGGGGCATTGGACTCCAATGGGCCAGGAGTCACATCTCAGAGGTGGGTCCACCTATCCTCCTGCGAGGGGACAAGTTGCCTCTACTGTTCAGCCATGCGATTCCCTTCTATGTTTTCCAATGTGGAATATCTCCCCCCCCCCCCACACTTACGATAATTTCTATGATGATGAAAGGGAAACCCCAAAACTCATGGGTTTCAGTAATATTTTGACTGTGGAAGCCAGATTGAAAATGATTTATTAGACAAACATGTAGGTAAACAGGTTTGGAGAGCAATTCAGTACATACATTCTGTTGATTTGATAGCCATTGCTCTTTCTTCCTAAGGACTTGTATTACAATGTGTGTGGCACCTATCTAACGTTTCTTTGAAGTCATATTTGAGTCATAGGTGTGCGCAGCCTATTGCATTAGGGTGTGCACCCCAAAGTTTAAATACACATACATGTGTTTGCCTACATGTATATGGCCCCGGTACATTACTCTCCCTGCTGGCAAAGTGAAATAGAAGTGTGTGGCACTTCTCTTATGGCAGAGCAGGTCCGAGGGAGATCTTTCCCATCTCCTCACTGGCAAACAGAGCGATAATGCTAATGTGCCCTAGGTGATTAGGGTGTGCCCAGGCACACCCGGCACACCCTGTGCGCACGCCTATGATTTGAGTCTTTGGTGACATTCTTTGATATGCACATGGTCATTTACACCACTTCCAATGCTTGCTTGCTGAACAGGTCTTCAAAGGTCTAGATCAGGGGTGGGCAAACTTTTTGACTCGAGGGCCGCAATGGGTTCATATATTGGACCCGGGGGCCGGACCAAGAGTAGATGGATGGTGTGTATGTGTGAATTAATATAAATTAAATTTCAATCTCAATACAGATATGCCAGCGTGCCCCCTTGCAATGCAGATATGCCAGCGTGCCCCCTTTCAATGCAGAAATGCCAGCGTTCCCCCTTTCAATGCAGATATGCCAGAGGGGGCCCCCCGCGAAACCAGTGCACTTACCTCAGGCAGCGCTTCTCTTCAGTCCCCCGACGTCTCCTCGAGTCCTCAGTCCTCCCGCCTCCTCCTCGGCCAATGGCATGAGGTTTGCCTTTCGGCCAATCAGGATGCGGGAGGACCCGCTTCCTGATTGGCCAGGAGGAGGATCTGTGTGACAATAGCAAATTTTCATTCCCTATTGTCACACAATGGGCGGGCTCGGGGCGCACTGCTCTGTGCGCCCCGGCCGCCACTGCCGAAGTTCCTCGGGCGGCCCGGTACCGTTTGATCCACGGGGGTTGGGGAACACTGAAAAATGATTCCCCTTTAAAATGGAAAAACGCGAACGCTAAACGCGGGTCATCGCGTTCAGACGCGTTTGGACGCGTTTGTGCGTTTGAAACGCCGGGAAACACACGTTCGAACGCAAATAATTGCGTTCTAAAAAAAATCCCTGAACGCAACTGCCTGCAAATGACTGTAAACGACCCTGTGTACATGGACAGATAAGATAAAATGTAGATGGGTTCAGGGGCTTCTGAAAAAAACGCCCAACTGCTCCTAAACGGCCATTTCCAGCGTCCCTTGTACATGGAGCCTTAAAGTTCAAGTCTAAGCACAACTCCAGTTGTGTTAATGTAACCATTTGTTTAAACCTTTGTTATATGTTTTGATACATAACAGATAGTAGTGACACAACTTTCCTACACCTCTGTACTTTTCCACTCTGAAAATCACAATAAAAATGTATTGAAATTAACCACTTGCCGACCGCCCACAGTATATTTACTGCGGCAGTCAGCCCCCCCCGGGCAAACCGACGTAGTACTACTCAAAACGGAGTGAGAAAGAAACAAAGTTCCTGTCCAAACCACTCAGCGCTTAGGTGTTATGCAATGCTCAATAGAATAGACACTAAACACCTAACAGCTCAGCAAGGTGTTAAGGCCCCTTTCACACACGCTGTCAGTTTGTCAGTTTTTCATCCATCCGTTGACGGATGAAAAACGGACATCAATGCATCTCTATGTAAAAACGGATGACAACGGATGAAAGACGGATAACAACTGACGAAAAACTGATAACAACTGACGAAAAATGGATGACAACTGACGTAGTGTGAAAGGGGCCTAAATCACAAAAAGCCAATATCCACAGCAAGCAGCTGCTATATCTTACCAATATCCAAAACAAGGTGCGCACAAGAGCAATAGCCCACATAAGCACTAGCAGCGCTAAATGCAACCTATCTGACAAAGAGCAGCGAATATATAGCTATATACATTTAGCAAGTGGATCCTTACGGACCAATATTGTTTGTAAAGTCCATAAAAAGTTCTTAGGGTGGAGTCCTACAGAAAACGAGGTGTATGGAAGACTAATGCCCCATACACACGTGCAGATTATCTGCAGACTTTTGTCTGCAGACTTACCAAAACCAGATAATATGAGGTCAAACCTAAACACTTTCAATTTGTATGCAATCCGGCAGGCCCTTGCACTACATAGAAAAGGTAAGTCTGCAGACAAAAGTCTGCAGATAATCTGCACGTGTGTATGGGGCATTAGTGTTCTGATGTTAATAGTAAGAACCAGTGCTGTATAACACAGAATCTTCCTTGCTGATCCCACAGCAGCCACCAAGATCCTTCACCACACCGCTGTGCTCCCCCCTATCAGGGCCGGTGCTAGACTATTTTACGCCCTAGGCAAGAACAGTTACTTGCGCCCCCCCCCCCAAAAAAAAATAAAAAGGGAAGGGGTTAAAAACGTCTCTATATCGTACCCAGTGACCCTGATCTGATGGTTCCTCCATGTTATGCTGTCATACCCAGTAACCCCCATATTCCTCCATGTCACACCTGGGGACCCTGATGTCCCTCTATGTCCCACCCAGGGACCCTGATGTTTTTCCATGTCACATTCTGGGACCCCAATATTCCTCCATGTCTTGCTGTCATACCCACTGACCCCGATGTTCCTCCATGTGGCACCCAGGGACCCCCGTGTTTCTCCATGTCATGCTGTCATACCCAGTGACCCCAATGTTCCTATATGTCACCCCAGGGGCCCCTGATGTTCCTCCATGTCATACCCAGAGAGACCCTGATGTTTTTCCATGTCACACCTGGGGACCCTGATGTTCCTCCATGTCAAACCTGGGGAGCTCAATCCCCCATGGCACACCCAGAGACACCAATTCCTCATGGCACACCTGGTGACCCCAAACCCCTGTTACACCCGGTGACCCCTATCCTCCATGTCACACCTGGGGACTCCGATTCCCCATGGCACACCTGGTGACCCCAATTCCCTTTCACACCAGGGATCCTCCATGCCACACCCAGGGACCCAGATCCCCTGTTCTGGGGACACTCACTGGGTGGTATAAAGAGAGTGGCCGGCACCCTCCCCTTCTTCACTGTGATTCCTTTTCCCAGGACGCTCCTCTCCTGGACCACAGTGCTCACCACAGCTCCAACCGGCTCCTGGTGGAGGGAAAAGCAGCAGTCAGAGAGTTCCGCACCTCCTTCATCACCAACCTCCTCAGACCATTCCGGTGCCTCGTCGCTTCTGCTCCAGTAAAGGTTCCGCCCTACAGTGCCGAGCTCCGGCTCAGGTTCAGCTCTCCTCCGCTCCCTGCTTAATACCGACCCAGGGAAATGATGGCTGCCCACCAGCTCAGTGCAGAGAATCACTCCCTGCACGGGGTTTAGGCCGCTCAGCTCCAGCCGAAGAGGATCATTATGCAGGCAGCACTCCAGTGGGCTCCCTTTCTGCCTTCTGGGGCCCCCCAAAGCCAAGGCTTGGTAGTTCCGCCACTGCCCCAGACACCTGGCATCTTCCTCTGTCCCTCCTTCCTCCCCCACTGCCGCCCCTCCCCTCAGCTCACAAGGATCATTAATAAAGGAGAGAGAGTGCCGACTCCTGGCTGCGCCCCTAGGTGGCAATGCGCCCTAGGCGGCTGCCTAGTTTGCCTAGTGGAAGCACCGGCCCTGCCCCCTATAGTGTGCACACGTACCCTTAGCACTTGGGTAAAGCGCTTTATTCAACCAGAGATCCAGTTGGAGTTGAATGCTAAGGTGGATCGCCATCATAAAGTGGAGGATCTCTGGTTGAATTGTCGCTCTTTTTTTGTTTATAGCGCAAAAAATAAAAATGGCACGGGTGATCAAATACCACCAAAAGAAAGCTCTGTTTGTGGTAAAAAAAAGACATCAATTTCATTTGGGTACAGCGTCGCACAACCGTGCAAATTGTCTGTGAAATTCACGCAGTGCCGAATTGCAAAATATGGCCCTGGTCTTTGAGCAGCCAAGTCCTCCGGGGCTGAAGTGGTTAGAAAAGTCTAACCTAAAAATCAAATAGACAAAGTCCCGCAGCACCTGGCCACGTGTGTTCAGATCGCCACAATATGTGTAGATAAAAAGTTTAAATCATTTTTTCCCCACCACAAATAGAGCTTCCTTTTGGTGGTATTTATTCACTTGCTGGGCTTTTTATTTGTTGTGCTATGGACAAAAAATAGATCGAACATTTTATAAAAAAAAAAAAAAACAATATTTTTTACTTTCTGCTATAAAACACATCCAATAAATTTAGGCCAATATGTATTCAGCTATGTCTTTGTTAAAAAAAAAAAAATAAAATCAGGGGGGGGCGTGGTTTAGCAGAGCACGTAGATGGCCGCTTGAATACACCGCTCCTGCATAACAAGGAGCACAATTCACTTTTCAGGGATCCCTTCACCCTCTAGAGCTATGGGTAAGCAGACCAGAAGTGCCTCTACACCCCGCACCTCGGCTGAGACCGGAACGCAGCTCAGCCGGAACATCCCGGAGCGTTTCCGGACGTAGCGGATGGACAGCCACGCGACTCCGCAGGTTTCAGGCCCTGGCTCCCCCAGCAGTGAGGCGGGCTCACTGAGAAGAGGAGAGCCGACGCATAGCTCACAGCAGCCCCAACCTCCAAGCCTACTGGACCTACAGGCAGTGGCATTGGACATTAAGAATACCATCAAAGCCGCTATAACCGACCTCAAGGCCAACATACAGGCTTTGGCACAGACAATTCACACCCACGCGGCCGCCATTCGCCAGGTCCAGAAAACCTACGATGCCCAACCTTCTCATCTGTTTGACCTACACCGCCATGTGGAAGATCTAGATAATCGTGGACGGAGACATAATATAAAAGGAGGGGATAGATGCAGCCTCCATAACACAGACTATTTGCACAATCTCTAATGACCTGCTAGATCGCCCGGCGGATACCCGGCAGATACCCCCATTGACATGGAACGGGCGCATCAGGCTCTCAGACCTCAGGAGGAGAAGAGCAGAGCAGTAGAGCAGACCCTGCTCTAAAGGGGAATCTATGGGGACCCTGCTCTAAAGGGGAATCTATGGGGACCCTGCTCTAAAGGGGAATCTATGGGGACCCTGCTCTAAAGGGGAATCTATGGGGACCCTGCTCTAAAGGGGAATCTATGGGGACCCTGCTCTAAAGGGGAATCTATGGGGACCCTGCTCTAAAGGGGAATCTATTGGGACCCTGCTCTAAAGGGGAATCTATGGGGACCCTGCTCTAAAGGGGAATCTATGGGGACCCTGCTCTAAAGGGGAATCTATGGGGACCCTGCTCTAAAGGGGATCTATGGGGGACCCTGGCCTGGCCTGCTCTAAATGTGGATCTTTGGGGACCCGGACCTGCCCTAAAGGGAATCTATGGGGATCCTGGCCAGCTCTAAAGGGAGTCATATTGGCTAAATATATATATATATATATATTCTTTGTAGGGAGAGCCTGGAGTACCTGGTGGTGCAGGAAAACCTGGTAGCACAGGGAATATAGGTGAAAAGGTAAGACTAAAGAGGGATCTATGGGGACCCTGGCCTGCTCTAAAGGGGGATCTATGGGGTACCCTGCTCTAAAGGGGATCTATGGGGGACCCTGGCCTACTCTAAAGGGGGATCTATGGGGGCGAAAAGGTGCGGAGCATGTGTGAACTTAAAATGATTCCCCCCCCCTGGAAAAAGTTCTGTGGACGCCTAAGTCTGCTGGTGTTGGTCCACTGTGTTTTATCAAGTTCAAAGTCAGCGTAGCCCTCTAGCAGGAAATTCTAGAGCACTTCATGCTTCCCTCTGCTGACCAGCTTTATGGAGATGCTGATTTCATTTTCCAGCAGGACTTGGCACCGCCCACACTGCCAACACTACCAATACCTGGTCACATGATCATGGGATCACTGTGCTTGATTGGCCAGCAAACTCATCTGACCTAAACCCCATACAGAATCTGTGGGGTATTGTCAAGAGGAAGATGAGAGACACCAGACCCTACAATGCAGAGGAGCTGAAGGCCGATATCAAAGCAACCTGGGCTTGCATAACACCTCAGCAGTGCCACAGGCTGATCGCCTCCATGCCACGCCGCATTGATGCAGTAATTCATGCAAAAGGAGCCCCGACCAAGTATTGAGTGCATCCTATACTGTACATGGACAGACTTTTCACTAAGCCAACATTTCTGTATTACAAATCCTTTTTTTTTCTTATTGGTCTTATGTAATATTCTAATTGTCTGAGATGCAGAATTTTGGGGTGTCACCGGCTGGAAGCCATAATCATCAAAATTACAAGAAAGAAATGTTGGAATCATATCACTCTGTTTGTAACACATCTATATAAAATATATACTGTATGAGCTTCACTTTTTGAATTGAATTACTGAAATAACTTTTTGATGATATTTTATTTTTTTGAGATGCTCCTGTGTGTGTGTGTGTGTATATATATATCTAGATACAGTATTTTACAAAAGTGAGTACACCCCTCACATTTCTGTAAATATTTTATTCTATCTTTTCATGTGATAAACACTGAAGAAATGACATTTTGCTACAATGTAAAGTAGTGAGTGTACAGCTTGTATAACAGTGTAAATTTTCTGTCCCCTCAAAATAACTCAACACACAGCCATTAATGTCTAAACCGCTGGTAACAAAAGTGAGTACACCCCTAAGTGACAATGTCCAAATTGGGCCCAATTAGCCATTTTCTACCCCGGTGTCATGTGACTCGTTAGTGTTACAAGGTCTCAGGTGTGAATGGGGAGCAGGTGTGTTAAATTTGGTGTTATCACTCTCACTCTCTCATACTGGTCACTGGAAGTTCAACATGGCTCCTCATGGCAAAGAACTCTCTAAGGATCTGAAAAAAAGAATTGTTGCTCTACATAAAGATGGCCTAGGCTATAAGAAGATTGCCAAGACCCTGAAACTGAGCTGCAGCACGGTGGCTGAGACCATACAGTGGTTTAACAGGACAGATTCCACTCAGAACAGGCCTCACCATGGTTGACCAAAGAAGTTGAGTGCACGAGCTCAGCGTCATATCCAGAGGTTGTCTTTGGGAAATAGACATATGAGTGCTGCTAGCGTTGCTGCAGAGGTTGAAGGGGTGAGGGGTCAGCCTGTCAGTGCTCAGACCATACGCCGCACACTGCATCAAATTGGTCTGCATGGCTGTCATCCCAGAAGGAAGCCTCTTCTAAAGATGATGCACAAGAAAGCCCGCAAACAGTTTGCTGAAGACAAGCAGACTAAGGACATGGATTACTGGAACCATGTCCTGTGGTCTGATGAGACCAAGATAAACTTATTTGGTTCAGATGTGTCAAGCGTGTGTGGCGGCAACCAGGTGAGGAGTACAAAGACAAGTGTGTCTTGCCTACAGTCAATCATGATGGTGGGAGTGTCATGGTCTGGGGCTGCATGAGTGCTGCCGGCACTGCGGAGCTACAGTTCATTGAGGGAACCATGAATGCCAACATGTACTGTGACATACTGAAGCAGAGCATGATCCCCTCCCTTCAGAGACTGGGCGGCAGGGCAGTATTCCAACATGATAACGACCCCAAACACCTCCAAGATGACCACTGCCTTGCTAAAGAAGCTGAGGGTAAAGGTGATGGACTGGCCAAGCATGTCTCCAGACCTAAACCCTATTGAGCATCTGTGGGGCATCCTCAAACGGAAGGTGGAGGAGCGCAAGGTCTCTAACATCCACCAGCTCTGTGATGTCATCATGGAGGAGTGGAAGAGGACTCCAGTGGCAACCTGTGAAGCTCTGGTGAACTCCATGGCCAAAAGGGTTAAGGCAGTGCTGGAAAATAATGGTGGCCACAAAAATCATTGACACTCCGAGCCCAATTTGGACATTTTCACTTAGGGGTGTACTCACTTTTGTTGCCAGTGGTTTAGACATTAACCACTTCAGCCCCGGAAGATATTACCCCCTTCCTAAACAGGCCCTATTTTGCGATTCGGCACTGCGTGACTTTAACGGACAATTGCGCGGTTGTGCGATACTGTACCTAAACGAAATTTACATCCTTTTTTCCCCACAAATAGAGATTTATTTTGGTGGTATTTGATCACCTCTGCGATTTTTATTTTTTGTGCTAAAAACAAAAAAATGAGCAACAATATTGAAAAAAACAAACATATTTTTCACATTCTGATATATAACATTCACAAAAAAAAAAAAAATGTAAAAATCAAAATTTTTTAACATTTTAGACCAATTTTTTTTCTGCTACATATTTTTGGTAAAAAGAAAAAAATTGCAATAAGCGTATTTTGATTGGTTTGTGCAAAACAAACAAACTACAGGAACAATTTATGTCATTTTTTCTTTTTTTACTAGTAATGGCGGCGATCTGTTATTTTTAGTGGGACTGCGACATTGCGGCGGACAGGTCGGACCCCTAACTGACATTTTTGACACTTTTGGGGGGACCAGTGACATTACTACAGTAATCAGTGCTAAAAATATGCACTGTCACTGTAATAATGACACTGGCAGGGAAGGGGTTAACCCTGTTGGTGATCAAGGGGTTAAATGTGAGCCTAGGGGAGTGATTCTAACCGTGGGGGGGTGGGGGTCAATGGCTTGTGAAATTATCATAGAGACCTGTGTTCCTATATAGAAGGATCACAGGCGCTCTGTGATCATTCCAGGGAGAAGAACGGTCAGTTGTGTTTACAACATCCGACCGTTCTTCTCTCTCAGCGGGGAACGATCGCGGGTGTCAGGAGGCAATCGGAGCCGTCTGACACATGCGTCGGCTTCCCCACTGACGAGCGGGTATGGGAGCGCCAGCGGCGCGCGCTCGCCCCCTAGACTCCCCAGAGCGAGTGCCGTACATGTACGGAGATTTGCCTGGGAGCGGCTGCCTACCGCAGTACAGAGTACTTTGCTGCAGAGCTCAGTAAATGAGGCGAACCTTCACTATGCAACGAATACCCAATGACATGCAAGGAAAATAAAAAATAAAAAAACAGCATTTTTGCTTGCACTTGATTGGATGATGGAAGTCAGCAGAGCTTTCCCTCATTTACTAATCTCTGGAGCAAATACCCTTTACACAGGACACAGTCTATGTGCATTTAGTAAATTAACCCCATGCAGTCTGAATTGTCCTGCTAATGCCTAACGGTATAAAGACATTGAAGAGAATAATAGTAGAGGATAAAGAGTAACATTGTATCATTGTATTCTATGGAGGGATTGATGAAGAGTAACATTGTAACATTGTATTCTATGGAGGGAATGATGAAGAGTTACATTGTATCATTGTATTCTATGGAGGGATTGATGAAGAGTAACATTGTAACATTGTATTCTATGGAGGGAATGATGAAGAGTAACATTGTAACATTGTATTCTATGGAGGGATTGATGAAGAGTTACATTATATCATTGTATTCTATGGAGGGATTGATGAAGAGTTACATTGTATCATTGTATTCTATGGAGGGATTGATGAAGAGTTACATTGTATCATTGTATTCTATGGAGGTAATGATGAAGAGTTACATTGTATCATTGTATTCTATGGAGGGATTGATGAAGAGTAACATTGTAACATTGTATTCTATGGAGGGAATGAAGGTGAAATGTTCTCTGTACTCACCCTCTCTCTGAATAGCAGCTGCAGATCTGAGGAGTGAAATGAAACTCGTGTTACTCCTTTTATAAGCAGCTTTTTTGTTTCACTTTCCTGCTGTGTTATTATGATGATGGAGGGGAATGTAAATGATTTGTGCTGGAAGTTAGAACTGACCTCACAGCTATTACACCGCAGGGATATTCAGTTCCTGTCATTGTAGTAATAATGATTGATTTTCCTCATTCCTTCTGCAATCTTAGACATCCGCTACATTCATAGAATTATAAAAGAAGCAACGAAGATGTGCAATGTGCCGGAGCCTCCACTATACAGTCACATGAAGCTGGAAGGGTTTATCTTTTTATACTATTATTCTTATGCCCCATACACACGTGCAGATTATCTGCAGACTTTTGTCTGCAGACTTACCTTTTCTATGTAGTGCAAGGGCCTGCCGGATTGCATACAAATTGAATGTGTTTAGGTTTGACCTCATATTATATGGTTTTGGTAAGTCTGCAGACAAAAGTCTGCAGATAATCTGCACGTGTGTATGGGGCATTAGCCTCTCTTCTGGACAGGGCCGGTGCAAGGATTTTTGACACCCTAGGCGAAACCTCATTTTGCCGCCCCCTTGGCTCCACCCTAAGGATTACTTTCTGATTAGCAGATGTATGGACTGATCATCTAATGTCATTGTGATTGATTGGACTATAATGATATATTGATGGTTCCATGTCTCAGTAGCTTATTCCAAGGGATTCTGTGTTATTCTAGCACCTATCTGCACGATTTAACAGTCATATGAGTTATGCAAGTTTACTATTTACCAGGTATTGATTAATTTAATTTCTTATAGGGAATATTTTTTGACCTTTTCTGAGGATTAGATATTTGTGTGTATAGATGTGTGGCATATTAGAATTTATGCGGTTACCTCTGTTCACCATATACTTATTCGCTACTTATTGATTAGTGTTTAGCGCTGCTTGAGTTCCTTGAGCTTGAACATCCTTATTGCGATTTGTTATTTTTTTAGGTGGCTGCTTGTTTATTCATTCATTTGTTACTTTATTTGTGATCTGGCACAGGGTGGAGATCGCTTGTGATTGTCACAAGTGGGTTTCCCTTGGTTTTGGAAATGTTCACTAATTAAACCCATGCACTGATCAACATCCCCTGAGTGGGTGCTCAGTGAATAAAGAAATCATTTAGATTTTTTTTTTTTTTTTTATTCAGTGACGGTTCACACTATTGCGATGACAGACATTGCATGTGATTCAGAGCTGCTCCTAAGTGACGGTTCACACTATTGCGATGACAGACATCGCATGTGATTCAGAGCTGCTCCTAAGTGACGGTTCACACTATTGCGATGACAGACATCGCATGTGATTCGGAGCTGCTCCTAAGTGACGGTTCACACTATTGCGATGACAGACATTGCATGTGATTCGGAGCTGCTCCTAAGTGACGGTTCACACTATTGCGATGACAGACATCGCATGTGATTCGGAGCTGCTCCTAAGTGACGGTTCACACTATTGCGATGACAGACATCGCATGTGATTCGGAGCTGCTCCTAAGTGCCGGTTCACACTATTGCGATGACAGACATCGCATGTGATTCGGAGCTGCTCCTAAGTGACGGTTCACACTATTGCGATGACAGACATCGCATGTGATTCGGAGCTGCTCCTAAGTGCCGGTTCACACTATTGCGATGACAGACATCGCATGTGATTCGGAGCTGCTCCTAAGTGACGGTTCACACTATTGCGATGACAGACATCGCATGTGATTCGGAGCTGCTCCTAAGTGCCGGTTCACACTATTGCGATGACAGACATCGCATGTGATTCGGAGCTGCTCCTAAGTGACGGTTCACACTATTGCGATGACAGACATCGCATGTGATTCGGAGCTGCTCCTAAGTGATGGTTCACACTATTACGATGACAGACATTGCATGTGATTCGGAGCTGCTCCTAAGTGACGGTTCACACTATTGCGATGACAGACATCGCATGTGATTCGGAGCTGCTCCTAAGTGACGGTTCACACTATTGCGATGACAGACACCGCATGTGATTCGGAGCTGCTCCTAAGTGATGGTTCACACTATTACGATGACAGACATTGCATGTGATTCGGAGCTGCTCCTAAGTGCCGGTTCACACTATTGCGATGACAGACATCGCATGTGATTCGGAGATGCTCCTAAGTGACGGTTCACACTATTGCGATGACAGACATCGCATGTGATTCGGAGCTGCTCCTAAGTGACGGTTCACACTATTGCGATGACAGACATTGCATGTGATTCGGAGCTGCTCCTAAGTGATGGTTCACACTATTGCGATGACAGACATTGCATGTGATTCGGAGCTGCTCCTAAGTGACGGTTCACACTATTGCGATGACAGACATTGCATGTGATTCGGAGCTGCTCCTAAGTGACGGTTCACACTATTGCGATGACAGACATCGCATGTGATTCGGAGCTGCTCCTAAGTGACGGTTCACACTATTGCGATGACAGACATTGCATGTGATTCGGAGCTGCTCCTAAGTGACGGTTCACACTATTGCGATGACAGACACCGCATGTGATTCGGAGCTGCTCCTAAGTGACGGTTCACACTATTGCGATGACAGACATCGCATGTGATTCGGAGCTGCTCCTAAGTGACGGTTCACACTATTGCGATGACAGACATTGCATGTGATTCGGAGCTGCTCCTAAGTGACGGTTCACACTATTGCGATGACAGACACCGCATGTGATTCGGAGCTGCTCCTAAGTGACGGTTCACACTATTGCGATGACAGACATCGCATGTGATTCGGAGCTGCTCCTAAGTGACGGTTCACACTATTGCGATGACAGACATTGCATGTGATTCGGAGCTGCTCCTAAGTGATGGTTCACACTATTGCGATGACAGACATCGCATGTGATTCGGAGCTGCTCCTAAGTGACGGTTCACACTATTGCGATGACAGACATTGCATGTGATTCGGAGCTGCTCCTAAGTGACGGTTCACACTATTGCGATGACAGACATTGCATGTGATTCGGAGCTGCTCCTAAGTGACGGTTCACACTATTGCGATGACAGACATAGCATGTGATTCGGAGCTGCTCCTAAGTGACGGTTCACACTATTGTGATGACAGACATCGCATGTGATTCGAAGCTGCTCCTAAGTGACGGTTCACACTATTGCGATGACAGACATCGCATGTGATTCGGAGATGCTCCTAAGTGACGGTTCACACTATTGCGATGACAGACATCGCATGTGATTCGGAGCTGCTCCTAATTGACGGTTCACACTATTGCGATGACAGACATTGCATGTGATTCGGAGCTGCTCCTAAGTGACGGTTCACATATACGGGATACGGGAATGCTGCGAATATACTGCGTGTTCCTGCATCGCATTTGCAGCACAGGCAGTTCACACTGCCATATGCGATACGCTGGGGGTGCCAATTCAAAGTTAACGACACCCCCAGATTAGATCACATATTGCAGTGCGATCTGACAGTTTGCACATGAATCGGATCGCACTGGTTTGAACCACCATGCGATCCGATTCTGCTGCAGACAAAAAAGGGTCCTGTGCGTGTTCAATGCGATTCAGATGTGAATTCAGCCAGACAATCTATATGGCTGAATTCGCATCGCACAGACATTGCATGTGATTTGCAGAGCAGTGCGCGCTCTGAATCACATGCAGTGTCTGTCGTCGCTATAGTGTAAACCGGCACTAAAATCACATGCGATGTCTGGAGCCCCCCCTCCCTGCCAGCACTTTGGGCTTCTCCTCTTCTGTGCCTGCCTCCATAGCAAGCAGCTTGCTATCAGGCAGGCGTGATCCCGAGCCAGGCTGTGTGCATCTTATCATACTCAGCCCCCTTTGGCTGTGTTCATATGATCTATATGGATCTATGTCTTATATATTTTTGGTGGAGGTTCCATTCTAAATTTGGGATTTTATTTTGGACCTTTTTATATATCCTTGCTGTCTATCTTTATTTGGTGTTTATGTACTTTTGTGTATTTTATGTTTTGTATAAATTTTTCCATTATCATTTTTTTCATTATCATTGTATTCTATTTTAAAATTTGTTTTATACTTATATTTTTATACAATGTTCTGTGCCTGCTGTGTTACACTGATTGGGATGGGCTCTCCTTTTTTTCGGGTGTGACGTTATTTCTAGTAAATTTTAGATCCTTTATCCCGGATTCCTTGTGTCAATTTGGGTATTGAACACTTGGATTGGTTCCTTTTGGAACTGTTGAGTGCAGCAGTATGGGTCATATATGGCCATTAACTGTAGACATTTCCGGGCTTAGCGTACTGTTTGCGCTTCAGGTTGAAGCGCATAGATCACTTCCTGTGCGGGGGGTCACGCCGGAAGTCCCAGCTGTGCGATATTTGCCCGTTCCTCATTAGGTATTTATATTGGGTGTGACGCAGACGTTGGTTCACGCCCCCTTGATAACGTCCTATTGACGAAAAGCTTCGGAAGGAGCGGAACCTACGTCACCCGTCACACCCGGAAACCGGAAGTGTCCGCTCCACTTCGGCGCCTTTCAGTGGCTACAGGCTTGTTTGTGTTCACCATTAGGTGAGTTTAATGTGCAAGTACTACAATAAATTGATGTTTTAAGCAGTATCACGCTATGGGCTTGCCCTGCTTTCTTATTTCCCACTCCATATCAACTTCATGAGAGCTTTTCTAGTTTATGTGGAGATTTATCTGTTTTGGTGTACTCCCTGTGGCCGAATCATACCGGAGCCGTTATGCTGTGAACAGGCGATAGTAGTCCTTAACTACTTACTGTGCATCTTCTATCCCTCTCTGGTAAGAGGCTCTATGTGGTGGAGGGATTCACAAGCAGTCTATGTCATCTAAAATCACTCACGAGGGGGGAAATCTCGTAGCTCATCTATTTAGCATGAACTTTACGTGAACTGTGGCAGAATTTTGAACTGAGAGGGGACTGTACAGTTCAATTTCAAATATTTACTGCTGCTGTGCTATGCAGGTTTTATGTGATGTTTTTGCCTTGTTTAATTGCTTTTTTATGTTCTGATTCTAGCGCGACTCTATCTATTTACATTTTATCATACATTCCAGGTGTAAGAGTACGCTGCTCTATAAGGGTGCGGGTATATTTTTCATTTATATTTGTTTAGCCTCTGGCTTACCCTGCTGCCCTTATCATCATTTTCTAATTGAGGGTGCCCCCCCTCATTGTTTTCCTTTTATTGTTCATATTTTTCTCCTGCTTTTTAATGATGGATATTTTTGAGTATAGAGCTGCCCATAGCATCTTGATTGATGATATCTTCACTTCTATAGGCGAACCTCGCAATGACATGGATGTGTAATGTTCTGGTACCTTTGGGTACCCTAATTACTCTTTTCATAAGTGTATGCGCCCCACCATTCTCTTTTGGTAAGGTGCGCATACACCTTTAAGACTGATGCTGTCATCACTGAGCGCCGGACTGAACAGCTATTTAAATCACCAGCTTTCACTCACATGTGTTCGTTCAATGTGCTTTTTCCCTTGATACTGACCTGTCTTGGAGCTCTCATGCTTGCAAGCATACCTTGCTGTCGGAACCACGCTGCGCTGATCCCTGTATCCCGCTACCGGATCATCCGCTCTTGCCGAACCTCTCCTCTGCTACATTGCTACTAGTGATAAGTACCCCACAGGGGAAACCTCTATACCCTTCATACTAAAAGCTTACACTATCTAGCGCTGCATACTAAAGACTATTACTGCATTTGCATTATCTAAGATTGCTAGCTCTTGAGCCTACTACCATCTGCTCTTGCACTGGGTTGATCTCTCCTGTATGTTCACCTGCTATTCTATCATCTGCTACCATACATGATTGCTAACCTATCTGCATCCCATCTGCTACTATCTTACTTTCAAGAACATTCCTTTCAAGTGTCTGTCATCTACCATCTCTACCCAACCTGTCTCTTCAGCCTATCATGACTGTGTTACTATATACATAAGTCACTCTAGGAACATCTTATTGAGTGTGTGTATTTACTTGCTGAATTGAGATCATCCACACATGATGAGTCTTGGGAGTTGGGATTGGTGTCTCAGCGTTTCTCTACATGACTACTGAAGTGGAATATTTCTGCAGCTGTAAATCCACATCATACATAAAACGCAGGAGCGTTACAGGATGGCATCTTTCTAAGATTAAGAAATATCCTGACTATTGAGATGCACACTAAGTGGGATATCATTCTTTTAGAGAAATATGTGTCAGAGCAAATGGTGCCCAGAAGTCTGCGGTGGGAACTAGCCCCGTATAATGAGAACCATGATACTGATGACTGGTACACCTTTTTTAACGAGGCTGGCGTTTCCCTCCTCAGATTTCTGATGGCTAGAAAGAAAAAGAAGTTGTAGAGCATAGATGTGGAGGTCAATACCCTTAAGACCAAACTGGAGCCATTTAGCAAGCAGGAGAACTATAGATTAAAGTCTGAGGATTTGAAAAAATACTTATGCCCCGTACACACGTGCAGATTATCTGAAGACTTTTGTCTTCAGATTTACCTTTTCTATGTAGTGCAAGGGCCTGCCAGATTGCATACAAATTGAAAGTGTTTAGGTTTGACCTCATATTATATGGTTTTGGTAAGTTTGCAGACAAAAGTCTTCAAATAATCTGCACGTGTGTATGGGGCATTAGAGAAAAAAGAATCTGATCAAAGGAATAAGAAACGCAAAAAGTTCTTAAGAGATCAGGAGGACTATAAACTAAAAAAAGTTTTTAGGTGGCAATCTAAATTGGAGATTGGCAGGGGAGAGCCAGTATCACTTTTGAGTATGGCCCCCCCTGCCACATCCAACACCCATCCTCCGATTACCCCTAGACCCCAATATCCTATGACCCAAGTAAGGAACTTTGAGGAGTCAAACTCCTGGGGTAGGGGTAAATTGGGTCGAGGTAAGTCCGGCCGTGGGAGACGGGGAGGTGGTCGCCACCCTCAAGACTCCCAACCACGTACCCAGAATCAGTTTGAACCTCTTTATGGGTATGATGGTTACGATGATAATAGATATATCACCCATTATCCCACTGAGCCACCCCTAAGGGGTTATAACAACCATCCCCAGGATAGGAGAAGCTCTGACTATCAAAATTCACCTAATTGGAGGACAAGAGGCCCTGATACATTTGATTGCCCCTCAATGAGTGGATACAATAACACCAATGGTAATTTTTTTCCGAGAGACCAGTCCAGGCCAAAAAGGGCTATAGACCCAAACGAGGGTCCAGAGGGGGGAGGAAGTTACGATCCAAAAAGGAGAAAGGTGTAGATGATGCCGGCATATTTAACTTGAGCGGGGCCACTCTCTCTAGTGAGGAGAAATTGGTGCTCAGCAAGGGGCTTCAATTTGTTCCACCTCACTCTCTTAATAAATTTGAATTGTTTATGGACGTGCATAAATTTGTACGCAAGTTAAATATTCAACGGCATCTTATTACTAACCCTACACGTAATGTATTACCTAACTCCAGTGGTTATCAGAATACCACATTGAGCAATGCCTCCATCTTTAACCCACCTGGGTCCCTTGTTCCCTCTTTAAGCGTCTTCAAGGAGGTTGTGGACACTGACCTCGATCAAATGCGTATCCCTAGATCTGCTCTTGATCAGAATTTTAAGAAACTTTTGGACTCATTAAAGGACAGACATGATATTGTTGTACGCCCCGCTGACAAGGGTGGTGGCATAGCGGTTCTGGGGAAGGATGCTTATCATTCTGAAATGGTGAATATCCTCTCCGATGTTACCACTTACGCCCCCTTGCAAGCCAATCCGACTCGTAAGTACAAAGTCACACTTCTGCAAATAGTGGAGGATGGCTTTTGCAGGGGGATTCTAAACAAAAAAGAAAAGGCCTTTTTGGTCCCTGTAGCTCCCAGGGTGCCAATTATGTATATTCTACCTAAAAGTCACAAGGATCCAGTCCGGCCTCCTGGTAGGCCCATTATTAGTGGCTTGGATTTTGTGACCTCCCAGGTGGGTAGATATGTGGATAACTTCCTCCAGCCCATTGTGTCTAACATGCCTTCATATTTGAAGGACACTACACAGGTAATTAACATCCTGAAGGAAGTTGTATGGGAGGAGGGATGTCTTTTGGTTACGGCCGATGTCACCTCCCTCTACACAGTTATCTCCCACTCGGATGGTATGGAAGCTGTAGAATACTACTTGACTAGGGATTCCTTTTTACCCATTAGACAGCAGGATTTCATTTTACGTTTGCTCAGTTTTGCTATGAAGCATAACTATTTTTGGTACGGAGGCCAGTACTACCTCCAGCAGAGAGGAGTTGCCATGAGGGCTAAATTTGCGCCCTCCATGCCCAACTTATTCATGGCCAAATGGGAGGATGATGTCGTCTATTCAAGTGGCATTCCGGAGCTCCTCCTGTGGAGGCGCTACATAGACGACATCATCCTCCTATGGAAAGGGGACCTTCCATCTTTGGACCAATTCATGTGTACCCTAAATGCCAACGTTAGGGGCATAGAGCTCAAATACGTGGCCAGTGAGTTAGAGATTAACTTTTTGGATCTACGTTTTAGAGTTGTGGGGAACCATTTGATCACTTCCACACACTTCAAGGAAACTGACCGCAATGGTTACATCCATTTGGACAGTTGCCATCATCGACCGTGGCTTAAGGGAGTGCCTAAGAGCCAATTTAGGCGTATTAGGCAGAACTGTTCCAAATTGGAGGACTATTGGGGTGAAGTTAATCTCTTGAAGGAACGTTTCATTTCCAAGGGCTATAATCTGGATGAACTGGATTCAATCGCCAGGGACATTGGTTCTATGGAACGGGAGCACATCTTGGATCCAGCATCCAGACCCCTGGTTCCTGTTGAACCTTCTAAGACCCCTAAGGCTCCACCTAAGTTTACGTTTTTTACTAGTTATTCTTCACAGCATTTTTTGATGAAAAAACTTTGGAAGAAACATTGGAGTGTCCTTAGGAGTGACAGGATCCTAGAGCTGCTCTTACCAGAGATGCCTGCGGTTACTTAAAGAGGTCTGCCCCCTTTATCCATTGCACCAAACATTGTGGATCCCCCTAGGAGACCGATCCCCTTCTTTCAGATGAAGGGCTTTTATCCTTGCAGGCGCTGTTCCATTTGTAAACTCAATTCCTTGAAGTGCAGAAAATACAAAAATTTTTCCTCTAATGTTACTGGTAGAACCTAATGCTCCACCAGAGGTGGAGCATTTTGCTACGTGCACAACCAAGAATGTGGTCTATTTGATCACATGTTCGTGCGGACTACATTATGTAGGTCGCACCATCCGTCCCTTTCAGGTACGGATGAACGAACATGTGGCCAACATCAGAAAGGGTTTCCCGAAACATTTCCTTTTAAAACACTTTGACCTGAAACATGCTAGGGACCCCAGTGGCACTTCTTTTATGGTCATAGATGTACTACAGCAAAATTGGAGGGGCTGCCATGTCAGGAGAGAGGTTTTGAGACTCGAGACCAAGTGGATCTACCTGCTCAAGGTATATAGGCCGTTTGGGATGTTAACGCCTTCATAAACAACAGTTAAGCTGGACCATCCTATACGGTTTCTATTTTGTTGGTTCCTTATGTCACGGAACCATGAACCAAACGTACAACAACAGATAAGTGAAAATAAGAAGGCTTTATTGAAAATCAAGCTGTAAAGCAAAAGTCCAAACGGATGGTGAAACCGAAGCAGAGTCCTTGCGAAGCCAGAGGTCAGGAACCAGGAGGGTAGTCAGACGAAGCCGGGATCAGGAACCAGCAGGGTAGTCAGACGAAGCCAGGATCAGGAACCAGCAGGGTAGTCAGACGAAGCCAGGATCAGGAACCAGCAGGGTAGTCAGACGAAACCAGGATCAGGAACCAGCAGCAGCAGTCTTAGAAGCATGTGAACACAGGAGGACCAAGCAGGGAACTGAAGCCACAGACCACCTATATATATGAGCTAGGCATCCAGCTCCTCCCAGTGGGAAGGAGGAGCCGCAGGGTGGGAGGCTACAAGAAACCCAGAAACCAAGATGGCCGCCAGCACATGTCAAACGAAGGAGAACAGCAAGAAGGTAAGACCATGACAGTACCTCCCCCTCAAGGGCCCCTCCTCCGCGGAGTAAAGAACGGTTTCTGAGGGAAGCGTGCGTGGAAGGCTCGGAGCAAGGCAGGAGCATGGACATCTGCGGAGGGAACCCAGGAACGCTCCTCTGGACCATAACCACGCCAATGAACCAAAAACTGCACCCGACCGCGGACCAGGCGTGAGTCCAGGATATTGCTCACCTCATACTCCTCTCGATTGCCCACTTGGACCGGACGAGGCCGAGGAACCGAGGAAGTGAAACGATTACACACCAGTGGCTTCAACAGGGAGACATGAAACACGTTGGAGATCCGCATGCCAGGAGGAAGCGCAAGGGCATAGGCTACCGGGTTTACCCTGCGAAGCACTCGGAAGGGACCAACAAAGCGAGGCGCCAGCTTGGGAGTGGGCACCCAAAGGTTGAGGTTGCGGGTGGACAACCATACACGGTCTCCGGCCTGGTAGGAAGGAGCAGGCGCTCGTCTGCGATCAGCCTGGAGTCTCTGGCGCTGCGCAGAGACCTCAAGGGACTTCTGGATCTGTACCCAAGAAGCACGTAGGACGGAAAGGTGATCCTCCACAGCCGGAATATCCTGGGGAGAGAATACCTCCGGTAACACGGCAGGTTGGAACCCATAGTTGGCCATGAAGGGAGACGTCCCAGAGGAAGAGTTCACCGCCGTGTTCCTGGCAAACTCAGCCCAAGGCAGGAGGTCAACCCAATTGTCTTGGTGATCGGAGACATAGCAACGAAGGAATTGCTCTAAGGCCTGATTGGATCGTTCTGCGGCCCCATTGGACTGAGGGTGGTAGGCCGAGGAGAAGGAGAGATGAATCCCCAACTGGGAGCAAAAGGCACGCCAGAACCTGGACACAAACTGACTCCCCCGATCCGACACAATCTCCTTGGGCAAACCGTGCAACCGGAAGACCTCCCTGGCAAAAATCGTGGCCAACTCCTGTGCAGAGGGTAACTTCTTGAGAGGAACACAGTGGCACATTTTGGAAAACCGATCCACAATCATGAGAATGACCGTATGGCCTCGAGATGCAGGGAGGTCCACAATGAAATCCATCCCCAGGTGTGACCATGGGCGCTCCCCGGTGGCTAAGGGTTGCAGAAGGCCCAACGGAAGGTGCCGAGGGGACTTACTCTGGGCACAAACGGAGCATGCCGCTACATATGCGGCGATGTCGGAACGTAGGGAAGGCCACCAGAACAGACGTGAAACAGCCCAGGACAGCTGATTCTTTCCAGGATGCCCCGCGGTCTTGGAGTTATGGTAGGTTCGCAACAACCGAGTGCGCAACTCCTCAGGCACAAAACATCTGCCGTTGGGGCACCCAGCGGGAGCACCAGATTGAGCCGCCAAAATCTGCTCACCCAGGGGAGAGGTCAGGCTGGTGCGAATGGCGGCCAGGATCTGATTCGGAGGTATGACCGAAGTCAGAATCGACTCCTCCCTAGACAGGTCGGAGTACTGCCGTGATAAGGCATCCGCCCTGATGTTCTTGGACCCGGGTAGGTAGGAGACCACGTAATTAAAACGTGACAAGAACAGGGCCCATCTGGCCTGACGTGGTGTCAATCTCTTGGCCTCAGAAAGGTAGGTCAGATTCTTGTGGTCCGTCAGGATGAGGACCGGAACCACCGAACCCTCGAGCAAGTGCCTCCATTCTTTAAGAGCCTGCACGATGGCCAATAACTCCCTGTCACCAATCTGGTAGTTGCACTCCGCGGAAGACAGTTTCCGGGAGTAAAACCCACAAGGAAGCAGAGGACCCTCTGGTGTTCTACGCTGAGACAGAAGGGCGCCTACTCCCGTCTCAGACGCGTCCACCTCGAGGACAAAGGGCAACCCAGGGTTGGGATGCGACAGAATCAGAGCCGACACAAAGGCGGACTTTAGAGCCTCAAAAGCTCGGATGGCCTCGGGCGACCAGACCTGGGAATTACTGCCCTTCCTGGTCAGATCCGTGAGAGGCTTGGCTAGCATGGAAAAGTCCCTGATGAACTTCCGATAATAATTGGCGAAGCCCAAAATGCGCTGCAGGGAGCGAAGACCACTGGGCTGGGGCCACTGTAAGACAGCCGAAACCTTCTCAGGATCCATGGAGAACCCCTCAGCGGAAATGATGTAACCTAAGAAGGTTACCTGGGATCGGTGAAATTCGCATTTCTCAAGCTTACCGAACAGCTTGTTCTCTCGTAACCGTTGCAACACTCGTTTGACATCCAGAATGTGGGTCTCCATGGACTCAGAGTATACCAAGATGTCATCCAAATAGACCACCACACACTGCTGCAACAGGTCACGGAAAACATCGTTGATGAATTCCTGAAAGACTGCGGGCGCATTGCACAGCCCAAAGGGCATAACCAAGGATTCATAATGACCGGTCCTGGTGTTAAACGCGGTCTTCCACTCATCGCCCGCCTTGATCCTTACGAGGTTATATGCCGCCCTCAGGTCGAGTTTGGTAAAGACCGTGGCCCCTTTAAGGCGATCGAACAGCTCGGAAATCAAGGGTATCGGGTAAGCGTTCTTGATCGTGATGCGAATGAGACCCCTGTAATCGATGCAAGGCCTCAACTCACCGCCCTTCTTTTTCACAAAGAAAAATCCAGCCCCTGCCGGGGACGAGGATTTGCGAATGTGTCCGCGTGAAAGCGCCTCCCTCACGTACTCCTCCATGGCCTCATTCTCCGCTACCGACAGTGGATAGACTTTGCCACGAGGAGGAACGGCACCAGATTGTAACTCGATGTCACAATCGTATGGGCGGTGCGGAGGTAGGGCAACCGCGCGCACCTTATCGAATACATCCCGGTACTCCTCGTATTCAGGAGGCAACAGAGAGTCCGAGGAAGTACACAGCAACTTGACAGGCCCATGGATGCAACTAGCCCCACACTGCGGTGACCACGAGAGGATCTCGGCCGATCTCCAATCGAAAATCGGATTATGCTTCTGGAGCCAGGGGTACCCCAAGACCACCGAGTAGTGTGGAGACGAAATAACCTGGAAGCAGACCGACTCTCTGTGGACGGCACCAATGGCTAACCCCACTGGAAGGGTCTCATGAGTCACGTGTGGCGGCAGAAGGGGTCTGCCGTCTATTGCCTCAAGAGCCAGAGGAGAACCTCGAGCCTGCAGAGGAATGGAATTGGCGGCAGCGAACACACTATCAATGAACAAACCACCAGCACCAGAGTCCACCAATGCCTGGGTCGTCACCGAGCCCCCGACCCAGGAGAGGACAACAGTGATCAGTGGTTTGTCAACACGGGAAACCGGGGACGAGGAGACTCCACCCAAGATCTGCCCCCGACAGGATCTTAGGTGCGAGCGTTTCCCGGACGGTTCGGACATGCCAACCGAAAATGCCCACCGAGACCACAGTACATGCATCGGCCCTCGCGTCTCCGGAGTACCCTCTCCCCCTCGGACAGGCGAGCAAACCCCAGCTGCATGGGTTCACCCCCAGACAAGTCATCTCCAGGAGGCGTGGGAGGAAAGGGAGGCACGGGTGGGACAGCAAAGGTAGGCGCCAAACTGTTAGGAGGCCTCCGCAGACTCTCCTTAAAGGAAGGTCTCTCCCTGAGTCTGGTGTCAATCAAAATCAGGAAAGAAATAAGAGACTCAAGCTCCACTGGTAGGTCCTTAGCTGCAACCTCATCCTTCAAGGCATCCGAGAGACCATGAGAGAAAGCAGCGACCAGAGCCTCATTATTCCAGCCCACCTCTGCTGCCAGGGTACGAAACTCAATGGCGTATTCAGCTACGGATCGTGAACCCTGTCTGATGGACATAAGGAGCTTCGCAGCAGAGGCAGCACGAGCCGGCACATCGAATACCTTCCGAAGAGAAGCAACAAAACCGGAAAACTCGGCAACCACCGGATTGTTGTTCTCCCATAAAGGGCTGGCCCAGGCCAAGGCCTTGTCTGAGAGCAGAGAGATTAAGAAGCCCACCTTTGATCTCTCAGTAGGAAAGGCATGTGGCAGCAACTCGAAATAAATGCCCACCTGGTTAAGGAAACCTCGGCACTGAGTTGGCTCTCCCCCAAAGCGCTGTGGAAGGGGGGCAGAACCGGACATACCCCGAAACACCGCAGGCGCAACAACAGGTGTCGGGGTAGACTCTGGCGCAACAACCGGAGCAGAGTCCTTGCGAAGCCAGAGGTCAGGAACCAGGAGGGTAGTCAGACGAAGCCGGGATCAGGAACCAGCAGGGTAGTCAGACGAAGCCAGGATCAGGAACCAGCAGGGTAGTCAGACGAAACCAGGATCAGGAACCAGCAGCAGCAGTCTTAGAAGCATGTGAACACAGGAGGACCAAGCAGGGAACTGAAGCCACAGACCACCTATATATATGAGCTAGGCATCCAGCTCCTCCCAGTGGGAAGGAGGAGCCGCAGGGTGGGAGGCTACAAGAAACCCAGAAACCAAGATGGCCGCCAGCACATGTCAAACGAAGGAGAACAGCAAGAAGGTAAGACCATGACACCTTATCATACTCAGCCCCCTTTGGCTGTGTTCATATGATCTATATGGACCTATGTCTTATATATTTTTGGTGGGGGTTCCATTCTAAATTTGGGATTTTATTTTGGACCTTTTTATATATCCTTGCTGTCTATCTTTATTTGGTGTTTATGTACTTTTGTGTATTTTATGTTTTGTATACATTTTTCCATTATCATTTTTTTCATTATCATTGTATTCTATTTTAAAATTTGTTTTATACTTATATTTTTATACAATGTTCTGTGCCTGCTGTGTTACACTGATTGGGGTGGGCTCTCCATATACGGGTCATATATGGCCATTAACTGTACACATTTCCGGGCTTAGCGTACTGTTTGCGCTTCAGGTTGAATCGCATAGATCACTTCCTGTGCGGGGGGTCACGCCGGAAGTCCCAACTGTACGCTATTTGCCCGTTCCTCATTAGGTATTTATATTGGGTGTGATGCAGACGCTGGTTCACGCCCCCTTGATAATGTCCTATTGACGAAAAGCTTCGGGAGGAGCGGAACCTACGTCACCCGTCACACCCGGAAACCGGAAGTGCCCGCTCCACTTCGGCGCCTTTCAGTGGCTACAGGCTTGTTTGTGTTCACCATTAGGTGAGTTTAATGTGCAAGTGCTACAATAAATTTATGTTTTAAGCAGTATCACGCTATGGGCTTGCCCTGCTTTCTTATTTCCCACTCCATATCAACTTCATGAGAGCTTTTCCAGTTTATGTGGAGATTTATCTGTTTTGGTGTACTCCCTGTGCCCGAATCATACCGGAGCCGTTATGCTGTGAACAGGCGATAGTAGTCCTTAACTACTTACTGTGCATCTTCTATCCCTCTCTGGTAAGAGGCTCTATGTGGTGGAGGGATTCACAAGCAGTCTATGTCATCTCAAATCACTCACGAGGGGGGAAATCTCGTAGCTCATCTATTTAGCATGAACTTTACGTGAACTGTGGCAGAATTTTGAACTGAGAGGGGACTGTACAGTTCAATTTCAAATATTTACTGCTGCTGTGCTATGCAGGTTTTATGTGATGTTTTTGCCTTGTTTAATTGCTTTTTTATGTTCTGATTCTAGCGCGACTCTATCTATTTACATTTTATCACACATTCCAGGTGTAAGAGTACGCTGCTCTATAAGGGCGCGGGTATATTTTTTTCATTTATATTTGCATACATCTATAGACACACACAGTGCAGCTCAGCCCTACCTCTCACTCGTTGCTTTGATTAACAGCAGCAGAAGCCAATGGCTGCCGCTACTGCCATTGAGTCCTATGAATGCAGGGAGGGAGGAGGGAGCCCCTACAGACAGACAGCTCTGGAGTGAGGCAAGTGTTTAGTGGGGTTTGGGGGTGGGGTGGGGGGGCTGTTACTGGGACATTTTTTTCCTTAATACAGGGAATGCAATGCCAACCCTTTAGGACCACTTTAAAGCTACCCCATGCTCATCCTATTCCGGGAGAAATAGCAGCTTCACCTTAAAGGAGTTGTAAAGTCAGAAGGTGCATTCTCTGCATTAAGATAAAAAGTCTTCTGTGTGCAGCAGCCCCCCTCAGCCCCTCCTAATACTTACCTGAGGTCCCTCTCTGTCCAGCAATGTCCACGAGTCCCTCGGCCATCCGGGACTCTTCCTCCTGCTGAGACACACCCACTGCGCCATTGGCTCCTGCAGCTGTCAACGAAAGTCCGTTAGCCATTCAGGAGATAGAGGGGGCAGGGCCAAATGGCAGCTCCCTGTCTGAATGGACACATAGAGCTGCAGTTTGTGTCGGGTGCCCCCAAAGCAAGCTGCTTCCTGTGGGGGCACTCAACAGGAGGGAGGAGCCAGGAGCAGCGAAGATGGACCCGACTGCACAGAGGAGGGAAGTAGAACATGATTATTATTTATTTATTTATATTTTTTAAACAAGACTTTAAAATTACTTTAACCAGTTGTGGAGCGGAAGGTTTTACCCCCTTAATGACCAGGCCATTTTTTGTGATACGGCACTACTTTACTTTAATGAACAATTGCGCGATCGTGCAACGCTGTACCATTGATGTCCTTTTTTCCCCACAAACAGAGCTTTCTTTTAGTGGTATTTGATCACCTCTGCAATTTTTATTTTTTGAGCTATAAACAAAAAAAGAGCGACAATTCTGAAAAAAATAACAATTAAAAAAAAAAACAATATTTTTCACATTCTACTATATAACATTCCCAAAAAAAAAAATCAAAATCAAAAATTTTCATAATTTTAGGCCAATTTGCATTCTGCTACATATTTTTGGTAAAAAAAATCACAATAAGCGTATTTTGATTGGTTTGCGCAAAAGTTATCGCGTCTACAAACCAGGGGAAAAATGTATGTAATTTTTATTGTTTTTTACTAGTAATGGCGGCGATCTGCGATTTTTAGCGGGACTGCGACATTGTGGCGGACAGATCGGACCCCTGACTGACATTTATGACACTTTTGGGGGGACCAGTGACATTACTACAGTAATCAGTGCTAAAAATATGCACTGTCACTGTAATAATGACACGGCAGGGAAGGGGTTAACCCAGGGGCGATCAAAGGGTTAAATGTGAGCCTAGGGGGTGTTTTCTAACTGTTAGGGGGAAGGGCTTGTGAAATCAACACAGAGACGTGTGATCCTAAATAGGAGGAACACAGGAGCTCTGCATTATTTCAGAGAAAACAAAGGTCAGCAGACCACCATTCTCTACCCAGGGGGGAGCGATCCCGGGTGCCCGGCAGCAATCGTGGCCACTGGCCCCGTAAATCAGCTTACCCCCTGGCAAATGGGCGCGCGCACCCCAGGATTACTCCCGTGGACCACCGCACAGGTACGGCGCTTTGCAGGAACCTGCCGACTTGCCACTGTATAACTGCAGTGGCTGGTCAGCAAGTGGGTAATCCTGGCCCCACCGCCAGCACATGCTTTCACTTTACTCCCTATTCAGTAACTGGGAACAGAGAAATTACCACTATAGGTAAATGGGTAACCGTATCTAGTGGTGATTTTTGAGCCACTGCACCTACTTATGTGATTTTGATTTCTCTATCTGTCTTTCCCCCTTGTTTAGTGCTAGTTAGTTCAGTCCCAGCTGTTTAGTGCTAGTTAGTTCAGTCCCAGCTAGATCCACCCTGTTTCTTCCATGTTGCCTCAGTGTTAGTACTTCACAGAGACGGGGCTTAGGGAAGTCATTGTCATCTTACACTTGGACTGGAAATACATCCTTTTATCTGCAATTAGCTGAAGTAAAATTGTATTGGGTTCAACTTCTGTGTCTTCTTCAAGAGTTAAGCTGCCTGTGGATGGTGCCAAGTTAGCAAGTCACCGTACTGTCAGACAGGATGGAGAAAGATCTGGGTGTCCTAGTGGAAGACAGACTAAGCAACAGCATGCAATGTGAAGCTGCAACTACCAAAGCCGGCAGAATATTGGCATGTATAAATAAAGGGGATGGATTCCAGAGATAAAACTATAATCCTGACACTTTAAAAAACTCTGGTCTGACCGCATCTGGAGTATTCTGTCCAGTTCTGGTCACCAGTCCTCAGAAAGGATGTGCTAGGGCTGGAGAGTAGTGATGAGCCGATCACCCCCCCCCCCCCCCCCATCGCCCCCACCCCCCTGTTCGGTTCGCACCAGAACACCGCAAACAGAGGAAAAGTTTGTTCAAACAAGCAAACCCCATTGAAGTCTATGAGACTCGAATGTCAAAAATCAAAGGCCTAATTTTGAAGGCTTAAATGCAAGTTATTGCCCCAAAAAAGTGTATGCGGGGTCCGGGTCCTGACCTGGGGAACATGTATCAATGCAAAAATAAGTTTTATAAACGATCGTTTTTAACCACTTTAACCCCCTTAGCGGTATCCCCGAGCCTGACTCGGGGTGGTTTTTCCATGCTACTATCGGTATCCCCGAGTCACGCTCGGGGTAGATGTGCAGAGCCTGCAGCGGTGTCTCTTACCTTCTCCCGGCGATCCAGCGATGATCTCCCATTGCTGTGATCGCCAGCCGAGATCCCCGCCGCTCGTCCGTCGGCCTGATGACTTCCTGGTTCCGTCCCCTGCAGCAGCAATGGTGCATGGGAGCGGAACTGGGAGGGAAATTCAAACGTTGCACAAACACAAACACATAAAAAGGAGGTGATACAATGTAATCTGAAATTATATAATATATATATATATATATATATATATATATATATATATATATATACATACATATATAATATATACTGTGTATATATATATATATATATATATATATATATATATATTATATAAATGTATTATATATAATTTCAGATTACATTGTATCACCTCCTTTTTATATATATATATATATATATATATATATATATATATATATATATATATTATATTATATATTATATAATAAAATTATATTATTGATTCGATTATAATTCAAGTGTTTGTGTTTCAAATTTATCACATCTGGGATGTCTACTAGAGTCTTGTTTTGGTCAGGTTAAAGTCAGTAATTACTAAGAATTATAGGCCTATAATACATAACGCCAAATTTCCATGCAAAAAATTGTACCGCTTTTGGTACAGAATTCCTGACAGAATCATACCACCAGGGAGGTTAAGATCGGAAGGATTTACCCCCTTAATGACCAGGCCCTATTTTATAATTTGGCACTGCGTTATTTAATGGACAATTGCGCGGTCGTGCGACGCTGTACCCAAATAAAATTGATGTCCTTTTTTCCCCACAAACAGAGCTTTCTTTTGGTGGGATTTGATCACCTCTGCAATTTTTATTTTTTGCGCTATAAACAAAAAAAGAGTCACAATTATGAAAAAAAAAAAAAAACAATATTTTTAACATTGTGCTATGTAACATTCCCCAAAAAAAATAAAAAATCAAAATCAAAATTTTTTAACATTTTAGGCCAATTTGTTTTCTGCTACATATTTTTGGTAAAGAAAATCGCAATAAGCGTATTTTGATTGGTTTGCGCAAAAGTTATCGTGTTTACTAACAAAGGGAAAGATTTAATGTAATTTTTTTTGCTTTTTTTTTTTTTACTAGTAATGGCGGCGATCTGCAATTGTTTGACTAACATTTTTGACACTTTTGGGGGTATCAGTGACATTACTACAGTAATCAGTGCTAAAAATATGTACCGTTACTGTAATAACGAAACTGGCAGGGAAGGGGTTAACCCTATGGGTGATCAATGGGTTAAATGTGAGCATAGGGGAGTGATTCTTACTGCGGGGGGCGTGGCTTGTGAAATGATCATAGAGACCTGTGATCCTATATAGAAGGATCACAGGAGCTCTGTGATCATTTCAGGGAGAAGAAAGGTTGGCTGTGTTTACAACATCCGACCGTTCTTCTCTCCCAGCCGGGAGTGATTGCGGGTGTCAGGTGGTAATCGGAGCCGCCTGACCCATGCATCGGTTTCCGCACTGCCGAGTGGGGGTGGGAGCGCGCCCCCTAGCTTACTGCGCGTGACCGAAGTAGGTCTACAACTGTTTGCGCAGGAGAGCCACCCTGCTGCAGGGGTGGTCGGGAAGTGGTTAAAGGAGAGGGGTGTTGGGCGCTAGTGCCAAAGGGGTGTTCTCCAGACGCAAAACAGCCAGATGACCGGAGGCTGTTTGCAGATCAGACTTCACGGTTATTGTTAAAATTCAGGGCAGCTCTGGCAGGTAAAGAACAGGAAATCCCGCTGGCAGCAAACGGAAGAAAACAGGCGCCACTGAAATTAGCAAGAGGCTTTATTACATGACAAACAATAAGTAGTAACTCACATGTAATATTGCTCTAATCCATGTTCCATAATGTGGCTGTTCCCCGGATTCAGTCCTCCGTGTTCTGACCGTCCCGCAGCCAGGAGATGACGATCCAGGAAGCTTAACCACTGAGCTGGTTAGATCGGAAGCCGCGGTGAACCGCAAGCTAACCGGAAGTGACGTAACGCATTTCGGAGCATGCGCACTCGGCTCCGTCTTCAGACGTAAGCAACAATTATCCACAATAGGGGTTATATGGAGACATACTCTGGAAGTTGCCATGACAAGTATTGACACGGCAAGAATAAAAAGCGGAAATTGCTTCTAACTTTACAAATATTACATGTATGCAACAATCATATTAAAAAAGAGGGGGAACAGGCTAAAATTAATTTAAAAACAACCTGTTTAAAAGCAAGATACTTAAAAAATAACACATATCTAAAAGTGAATATAACACATATCTAAAAGTGAATATATGTAGATGCAGTGTCCCTAGTAAAGTGCATAAAATTACAAAAATAATAAATAATAAAATAAAAAAAAATAATAAAAACAAAAATTAAACTAAAAATAAAACTAAAAAAATAATAATCAAAATAGAAATAAAAATGAAAATAAAAATAAAAATAAAAAATAATAAAAATAAGGAAATAATAATAAAAATAAAAGTAAAAATAAAAATATAAATAAAATAACAAATGGATAATGAATAGGTATAATAGCTGTAAGAAACTGTGTCCATGTGCCACTAGAAAATGTATATAATAAATGTAAAAATTTACAAATTTTACTAAAAAGAGTATGTAAACAGACAGAGATGTAGATGACTCACAGAATAGTATTGATGTCTAATTCTTCATTAAGGGAAATGGTTAAAGGAGCACTGATTTACTGATTTTAATGAGGCTTGAAGTGAAAGTATAAAAATGAAAAATTCCTTCAAATATCGTGCCTGGGGGGTCCCCTGAATGTGCCTGTAAAGTAGTGCATCTCGACGATGTAAGTAGCCTGCTGCAGCAATACTGACATTTCTAAAGCAAAAAATGTCATATACAAATATACATGTGAATAAAGAAAAAGGTGCGCGAACCTATGAATAAACTATAAAAGCAGCACTGTGAAAAAATAGAAATGCATAAAGTTGTACCATATAAATCATACGTTACAAAAGTGCGCTAATATAAACCAAAAGAACAAAACTGTCCATATGTGAAATCTCGACGATGTATGTAGCCTGCTGCAGCAATACTGACATTTCTAAAGCAAAAAATGTCGTATACAAATATACATACAAATTTCAAATCACATGTACTTGTCATACAGGTGCAGACAAATTGGGCCTTGGTTGTTGGTGATACCTGAACACCCCAACCCCTCGCAGTTACTCTTGCTGGGCACAGGAATGGGCCCTGCTGGTAAAAATTCCATACAAATTTGAAATTGGCAAAGATCAAGTGTTCTATGTGTTCTTTTCAGTGATCTAGTGGGGGCGCTGTGCTGTCATCTGACCTGGCCAAGGTTGGGTGTCGGCTATGCAAACCTGCTGGAATGATGGGGACATGGAAGGTTAGTATTGGCAGAAACTGAAACTGAAATTGGGCCTTTGCTGTTGGTGGTGCCTGCACACCATAACCCCTCACAGTTACTCTTGCTGGGCACAGGAACGGGCCCTGCTGGTAAGAATTCCATAAAAATTTGAAATCGCAGGTACTTGTCATACAGGTGCCAAAAATTGTGCCTTTGGTGTTGGTGGTGCTTGAACACAGTAACCCCTCACAGTTACTCTTGCTGGTCGCAGGGCACAGGGACAGGGCCTGCTGTTAAAAATGACATATGAAATTTAAATTGTATGCACCTGTCATATAAGTGCATAAAAATTAGGCCCTGGGGGTTGGTGGTGACCTAAACCAAAAACGTTGTTGGAAGCCTGCAGAATCAAGGTAGAGGAATAGGATAGGCAGCATATGCAGTCTTCAAGGGATGGCAGACCCCTAGCAAATTCAATCAGTTAAATCAGCATCAGGGGCTTCATAGCTGCTGTTGATCCAGGACTGAATTATTTTGATAAAAGTCAGCTGGTCAACAGAGTCTGTGGACAGACATACTCTTTTGTCCATCACAAAACCTCCAGCAGCACTGAACGTACGTTTGGAAAGCACGCTGGAAGCAGGACAGGCCTGTAGCTCCATTGCATATTGAGCAAATTCTGGCCAGTGGTCCATCCTCAAGACCCAGTAACCCAGTGAATGCTCAGTTGGAAAGGTCTCCAAGTCTGCTCTTGCCCCTTGATAATCATGCACCATATGATGGAGATGCTGGATATGGTTGCTTAAACTTAACAGCCCTGGGTGCTGCTGAGGACTAAAGAACTAAAGAACTATTTAAAGGCATCGGGCAGCCGGCTGCCTTCTCCACCTCTCCTCCTTTGGCTGAACGATGCCTCAGAAACACGTCCAGAGAATGTTAACCTCCCAGTGTCTGGAACGGTGGTACACATTTTTTTTTCAAGGCCTCCTCAAGATGTTTCATCCTCTGCTCCCTCTGCAAAGGCAGGATGAGCTCTGCAACTTTACCCTTGTAACGTGGATCAAGAAGGGTTGCCAACCAGTAATTATCCCTCTTCTTGATAGCATGAATCCTTGGGTCCTTTCACAGGCTTTGCAGAATCAGGGAGTCCATGCAATGTAAGTTGAATAAGGCATGAGCTTCTGAGTCCTCTGGGTCACTAAGGATGACATTGTCAGCAGGAGCAACCTCTCCCCAACCATGTACAACTCCTGGGGTTTCTGGGGATTCAAAACCATCCCTTGAAGACTGCTGAATGCTATCCTCTACATCCATGCTGCCGCAATCCTTCTTCTCCTCTTCCTCCTGTGTGTGTTGTGGCCCTGCAGGAATTATATCTGCATAAAGGGGGCCTTGTGAGGAAAAGTCCTCCTCTTCCTCCCACTGTTCTGCCTCAAGTGCCCTGTCCATGATTCCACGAAGCGTGTGCTCCAGCAGGTAGACTAGAGGGATAGTGTTACTGATGCATGCATCGTCCCAGCTCACCATCCTTGTGGCCTCCTCAAATGGTGACAGGACTGTGCATGCATCCTTTATCAAAAGCCACTGGCGTGGTGAAAAAAAGCCAAGCTCCCCTGAGCCTGTCCTTGTGCCATACTCACACAGGTACTCATTAATGGCCCTCTGATGCATGTGCAGCCGCTGCAGCATTGCCAATGTCGAGTTCCACCTGGTGGGCATGTCGCAAATGAGGCGGTTGGTGGGCAGGTTGAATTCCCGTTGATTGTCAGATAAGTGAGCACTGGCATTGAATGAACGGCGGAAATGGCCACAGACTTTTCTGGCCTGCCTCAGGAGATCTTGGAAGCCCGGATATCTGGTCAAGAAATGCTGCACCATCAGATTCAGGACATGTGCCAAGCATGGAATATGTGTCAAGTGTCCCTGACAGAGGGCCGAGAGAAGGTTGGTGCCATTGTCGCATAAAACCATATCTGTCTCAAGCTGTCGTGGCGTCAACCATCTCTGGCCCAGTTTGACTTTAGCATGACATGGCATCTTTTAGCCTTACTACTTGCATTGCCCCTTGAACGCTTAGGGAGCACTGCTGCTTCAGAGGAAAATTGAGCAGAAGAGGACATGGAGGAAGAAGAGGAGAAGGAGGAGGTGGTGGTGGAGTAGCCAGATGTGACAGAACCAGCACCAGATTTTTGGAGGCATGGTGGCAAACCAAGCTGCAACGCTGAACCCTGTCCTGCATCCTTCCCAGCTGCCAGCAGAGTTGCCTAGTGCAACGTGAAAGAAAATATAATGTCCCTGTCCATGCCTGCTGGACTAAGAGTCAGCAGTAATGTAAACCTTCCTGCTGACCGCTTTGTCCAATGAGGCCAAAACACTACCTTCCACATAACGGTAGAGAGCCGCAATGGCCTTACGCGAAAAGAAATCCATTTTTGGTACCTGCCACTGTGGTACTGCACATTCCACAAATTTGCGAAAGGGAGCAGAGCCTTCCAGATGAAAAGGCAGCCATTGTAATGCTAGCAAACGGCCAAGCTAGCATTAAGACGCTGAGCATGTGGATAGCTAGGGCAGTTTATTTCTACGGTTCAAATACTGGGGTAGTGAAATTTGCCTGCTGCTCAAATCAAGCGGTGGTATACTGCTAGCAAATTGGGTGTAAGTCTGTGACACTCATTGCTATACCGTCATCCCTCTCAATGCAGGTATTTGAGAAGACATGAGGTATAGAGGGTTAGAGATCACAGATGAGGAGCAAGGTGAAGTATGCTTGTTTTTATCTTGTGGCTCTTTCAGGTGCTGTTGCCAATGGACTGCATGGCAGGTTGTCATATGTCTTGTCAAGCATGTGGTGCCCAAGCGGCTGGTGTTCTGGCCAGACAGATGTTGCAAACAACAATGCTGCGGTCCCCAAACTAGGTGATGGGGGGGAGGGTACAGATGAAGAATTAGCCAGTGGGGAGCAAGATTCAGAGGGGACAAATGGGGACATAATCGGTAGTGTGTTCAGAATTCCTAAATCCAAGGTGGGTATAGGGAAAAATCACAGAAGAAAGAGCAGCCTAAAAACAACATCAAATGAGGATATGGTATGCATCCGGTCAAAATTACGAGGTTTGTATACCAATGCCAGAAGCCTGGCCAACAAGATGGGAGAGCTGGAGCTGCTGATGTATGAGGAGGACTTGGATTTTGTGGGGATAACAGAGACTTGGTTTGACAACTCTCATGATTGGATGGCGACCATTTAGGGGTATTCCCTTTATCGCAGAGCTAGAGAATAGGGATGATCGAACGGTTCGGGTCGACCATCGGTTCGACCCGAACATTTACTGTTCGAGGTTCGGCCGAATTCCGAACTTTTTGCTGAAAAAGTTTGGGATTCGGCAACCAGAACCGACCAAAATGCAATGGGACAGGAACTGGGCTTTAAAAGCCCGTGATTGGACCAGAACCATCAGTAAAAGCCAATTGAGGGGGCAGGAGAATGCTAGGAATGTGATTGGAGTGACTAGGGGGTCCAGAGGCCAATCATTAGTGAATACGCCCCCCCAGTATATAAGATAGCCCCGCCAAATTCCTAGAATTGCAATACAGGGACGTGGAAGAGAGTGGAAGCATTTCTGTTACTTCTGCTTCAAAGTGTCATTTAGCAATTATTAGTGTGAGGAAAGGGATATCTAGTGTAGTTAGGGTACTATTTTCCACTATAGTTAGATTTAATAATCTAGTTTCTGTAGGGAAAGTGTTAAGTGTAAGGGGACCGTAGTGTAGGGTTAACTGACTCTGACTGCTATGGCAGGGTGACAAAACCCTTCCATGTCAGGGTGACCGCTATAGAGAAAAGATCATTTCTCTTAGAACACTTATAGAACAGGGATATGGCTTCGCCCCTGTCACCCTGCTTTTTGCTGCAGGCGTTTATAGGGCTTTTTTGAGGACATGTTTGGAGTAAGGCATGACATCTGAACTTCTGTGTAGGGGTATATATACACACACACATGTATGTATATATACACATACACAAATATAGATGTGAAAGTAGCAGAACCCTATGCTTGCACTAATGAAATAATTAACACCCATATGGCTTCTCTGCTATAACACCTATATGTGTGTATGTGTATAAATACATATAAGTGTGTGTGTATATATACCCCTATACAGAAGTTCAGATGTTTTGCCTGCCTCCAAGGACCCCAAAAAAATGCCCAAAAAAAAACGCCTGCTGCAAAAACACACCTGGGCGTTTTTGTAGCTGGCGTTTTTTTGGGCATTTTTTGGGCGTCTTTGGAGGCAGGCATAACATCAGAACTTCTGTGTAGGGGTATATACACACACACACGTATGTATATATACACATACACACATATAGGTGTGAAAATAGCAGAAACCGATGCTTGCGCTAAAGAAATAATTAACAACCATATGGCTTCTCTGCTATAACACCTAATATGTGTGTATGTGTATAAATACATATAAGCGTGTGTGTGTGTATATATATACCCCTATACAGAAGTTCAGATGTTTTGCCTGCCTCCAAAGACCCCAAAAAATGCCCAAAAAAAAACGCCTGCTGCAAAAACACTTTTGGGCATTTTTGTAGCTGGCATTTTTTTGGGCATTTTTTGGGCATCTTTGTAGGCAGGCATAACATCAAAACTTCTGTGTAGGGGTATATATACACACCCACATGTATGTATATATACACATACACACATATAGGTGTGAAAATAGCAGAAACCGATGCTTGCGCTAATGAAATAATTAACATCCATATGGCTTCTCTGCTATAACACCTATATGTGTGTATGTGTACAAATACATATAAGCGTGTGTGTATATATACCCCTATACAGAAGTTCAGATATTTTGCCTGCCTCCAAAGACCCCAAAAAATGCCCAAAAAAAAACGCCTGCTGCAAAAACAATACGGTACTTCACCTACTGATTACCACCTGCTCACGGATATAGAAATACAGGGCAACTTAGGAAACAGTGACCATAGGTCAATTAGTTTCAGTATTAATTATAGTAATTGTAAACACAAGGGTAATATAAGAACACTGAATTTCAAAAGAGCCAATTTCCCAAAACTGCGCTCTCTGCTAGAAAATATCAAATGGGATAGAACCCTGCGAACAAAGAACACGAAGGAAAAATGGGAGTGCTTCAAGAGCATACTAAACAAAGGGATTGGCCAGTGCATTCCAAAGGGAAATAAATTTAAAAGAGCAAAACTAAACCCTGGGTGGCTAAACTCCAACATAAAAATGTATATTAGTGCTAAAGAAAAGGCCTTCAAAAAATACAAGACTGAGGGGTCATTGGCAGCATTGAAGCATTACAAAGAGTGTAATAAGAAATGTAAAGGCGAAATCAAGGCAGCTAAAATAGAACACGAGAGACATATAGCAGAAGAGAGTAAAAAGAACCCCAAGAAATTATTTAAGTATATAAACAGTAAGAAAGCGAGGCCAGAACACATTGGCCCCATAAAAGATGATAAAGGAAATATGGCCACAGAGGACAGGGAAAAGGCGGTAGTGTTAAATAATTTCTTCTCTTCAGTCTTCACAAAAGAATTGGGGGGCTACACTAACCCAGCTTGTTATTCTGAACTAAACAACACACCTCAGGAAGTAACGCCATGGTTAACAGAAGATAGACTTAGAACTAAACTAGAGAAACTTAACATAAATAAATCACCGGGACCCGATGGCTTGCACCCGAGGGTTCTTAAAAAGCTCAGCCAGACCATTATTCTTGATCTTTAAGGATAGTCTACAGACGGGTATGGTGCCAGCTGATTGGAAAAAAGCCAACGTGGTACCAATATTTAAAAAGGGACAGAGATATATACCGGGTAACTATAGGCTGGCCAGCCTAACATCAGTAGTCTGCAAGATTTTGGAGGGGATGTTAAGGGACCACATACAAGACTTTAGTAATGAAAACTGTATTATTATTTATATAAAACTCCGCGCTTGTGTACTATTCGAATAAAAGTAGATAAATAGATAAAATTGATAAACTGGGCTGCAGCCTCCCTAGACTATAGCTGAAGGCTATAAGATGAATGAAAGAAAGATAGGGAAATGGTGCAGCCCAGTTAAAAAGATGTGGTAGCAGGTTACTAAGGTGCAGATATGCTGAGGAAAAATTTATGTACTGAATAAGATGTAATGCACTGTGAAAAAGGGAAAGGAGGTATTTCTTCCCTGATGACAAACAAGCAATATAAAGTGCAAAGTAAAATAAGTTTAGTACACTATGGTACGGTGTGGGGAAAACCACTAAAAGTGGATGTAGTGTAAACAAAATTTAGTGTGGCCTGTAACGTCACCAGAATACAGTGTGCATAAACTGATGTAAAAATTCAGTGAAAAAATTAATAAATAAATATATACAGTATGATGGATAAGCTTCTTATAGTTAAAAGAGTATAAATACCTTAAAACACACTATCCAAAACTAATGTGATCACACAATATCTGAATAAAATTTATAAAATAAGACGTAAGTGAGGTATACCTTAATATAAAGTGCTAGGTGTAAGAAGTGGCCTATAACCAAATTTTTGTGACAAATAAATTAAATAAAATAAATAGATATTGGTGACTTATACACAAGTGTTAGTGATGAATAAATTAAATAAATGGTGAAAAAATGTCCAAAGTGAAACCAGTGCCCGTGTGAATAAATAAAGCACAATATTAGAAAAAGTCCTTTATTAGCAGCAGGGGACAATCTTCAAACATGAACGTGCAATGGGTGACCCCGTGGTGGGCAGTGAGGTACTAGGTGACCCCTCTAGTGTATGATGCACTCACCAGAAATACCCACCCCACACAGGGGTATATAGCGGGTATAAACGGAGATCCACTGTATGGCTCCTGGTGTCCTCCTTGGGTCCTGGAATTAGGCGTCTGCAGAGGAGGATTCCTAAGTGGGGAGTGCCTGGGGTCTGTATGGGAAACTCAGCTGTAGGCCGTGGAGATGCCGGGTTCCACCGGGGATGCACTCGTGTTAATGGGACCGGGATGTTAAAGCAATAAGAGGCACATAGTGTGATATCGTTTGTACAGGGTGTTTATTAACAAAAATAGGAGAGGTACTCACATTTAGTAAAGGTAACAGATGCACATAAAGACAGTAAGTGGAGCGCGGAGCGGTCCAAGCCTCCTTCTCAATGCCGGAAGTGATGCGACACGCTGTACCGGTTTCGTAACGTCCGTACGTCTTCAGCAGCGTCGGGTCGCTTCCGGTATGACTCCTGATATACATGCGGTTACTAGGCAACCAGATGTAAACAAATCACGTGCGTGTTCCGGTGTAACGTTAAAAAACCATACCCCGTGAAGAAACCATACCCCTCGTCACTTCCGGTCTGAAACAGCTGAGCAGCGCAGCAGAGCGCATGCTCAGAGCCCCGGAGACGTAATTGAACAAGTAAGAAGTCCACAAGTGCGCATGCTCGGAGGGTATGATATGTTAACGGCACTAATACTTGCGGCGGTAACATTAAAAGAGTTCTGCTGCAACATCAATCATCTCCTCTCCTCTCCCTGTCACTTCCCTGATCTCCCCTAATAAATATAAAAGCGGCGGCGGGTGTATAAAATGTAAGTGACGGCGATCTGTGTTCCGTGATCCGCTTTTATATTTATTAACCGAGATCAGGGAAGTGACAGGGGAAGGAGCGGACATGAGGCATGATGCAGAGGAGCTGTTATAATGTAACCTGCCGCAAGTTAAACTACCGTGAGAAATCCATACCCTCCGGAAGTGACGAGGGTATGGTTTTCTCACGGGTATGGTTTTTTCACGGAACACTGGATTATAAGCGGCGGGCTACGCCAACATGGTGCCTGGAGTTAATGTGAATTTGGCACAAACAATATAAATAGATAATACAAAATTTTAATTCCGAACCCGGACTTTTATATCCATATGTTACGCACTATATATACACTATATATAAAGAACTTATTTATCAAGATCAAAAACTTGAGTTATTTAATTTGTTTGGTGCCTGCATACATCGTATGTATATACTCAGGAAAGGAGACCAAAAAATACAAATAAGATATCTAAATCCCTAAGTGAAAAAGAAATACATGCATAAACTTTATTAATGACTTGTTATAATTAAATTCATTTAAATGTATAAAATATGAAAAATAGATAGGGGGACACCTAGTGTTGTGTATTAAAAATGCTCTGAATTGTGAAAGGAGGTAGTAGTGTCATTGACAAGGTATATAATGATGTACATTTATGTATAAAATTAATAAAAACTGGACAATTCTAGTTAAGAAGTTTTATAAAAGTCCTATAGATGTTATAGGACTTGCATATATATCTCCATTCCGGGGAAACTTGTCCAGATCTTGGAAACTGTGTATAATATATCAGATTTGTAAACACATAGAAAACATGCATCCAAAAGGATATATGTGTATATGTAAAAATGTACCCAAAGAATGTTTATATATATAAAAACTGAGTATATAAATATATAAAAAAATGTGTAGTCATATATATTAAATAAGTTAAAAAAAAATATATATATATATATATATAAAATCTGAATAACATGTGAATAAAAAGTCAGAGAAGACAGATATGGGCTGCTAAAAATGTTTAAAAATTAGAAATGAAGCAGTTGAGGTCGATATCTAAATTTAGGCCTCTGGGCTGTAATGTATTCAGTCTATATATCCAGGACGTCTCGTTTTTCGAGATTTTTATCTTTTTATTTTCTCCTCGCCAATGTCCGGATATAGAATCAATGCCGCAGAAGGTCAGTCCACTGGGATCTTTATTATGTTTCTCCAAAAAGTGTCTGGAAAGACTATGTTTAGGAAAGCCTTTTTTTATATTCTTAATATGTTCCCTTATTCTGATGTATAGAGGCCTAGTTGTTCTCCCAACATATTGTAGCCGGCGCGGACACTTGATAAGATACGTAACGTGGTCCGTGCGGCATGTAATTAGCTTGTTAATCCTAAACTCTTCTCCGTTTGTTCTGGATTTAAACTATAAGGTTTTTCTGGGTTGCTGTCGGTTAGTTTTACATGCAAGACACCTGTTACATCTAATAAATCCCTTCAAGTCATTAAACATTTTCACAGGCTTGGGGGGGTCTACTAGGTTGTGCACCAATCGATTTCGTAAAGAGGGTGCTTTCCTAAATATAAATTTTGGTTTGGTAGGTAATAATTTCGATAAAGTTTTGTCGGATTTCAATATCAGCCAATATCGTTTGATAATGCGTTCCGTTTCTTTAAAATTCCTGTGGAAACCCGTGATAAAAGCTGTATCATCTCTTTTTTTGTCGTGTAGATTATTCTTATTTTGTAAATCTTCCCTGTTGGTACGTGATACTATTTCCCTTGTTTTTAAAAGTGTTTCTCTGTGATATCCTTTTTCAACAAATCTGTTAAGTAATATCTCTGACTGTGACCAAAAGTCCTCTATGTTGTCACAATTCCGCCTCATTCGAATAAATTGGCCTTTTGGAATGTTTCCCTTCCAGTTCGGATGATGACAACTCGTAGTGGGTATATACCCATTCCTGTCAGTACTTTTAAAAAAAGTCTTGCTCTTTAAAACCTGCTTGTCCTTAAAAATTTGCAAATCTAGAAAATTAATCTGTTCCTGGCTCCAATTCCCTGTGAATTTAATTCCATAGGGATTGTTATTGAGTCTGGTAAAAAATTATTTTAAGGTGTCTTCAGTGCCTTTCCAGATGACGATGTCATCTATATATCGTCTATAGAAAACAAGTTCTGGAATATCTTGGGTATAGACAGAGTTTTCTTCGAGCATGTCCATGAGGAGATTGGTGACACTCGGTGCATATTTGGCCCCCATGGCTACTCCCTTGGTTTGTAAGTAGTAGTCACGGTTATACCAAAAGAAATTGTGGGACATCGCTAATTTAAGGCCTTCCATAATATATTGAATTTGTACGTTTTTCAGTTTAGTACATTCTTGTAATGCTTTATTCACTGCTTCAAGTCCATCAGATTGGCTAATACTCGTATAGAGCGAGTTAGCATCGATAGTAGCTAAAAGACATTGGTCTGGGATTTGGATAGTTTTAAGAATCTTAATGAGATCAGTACTATCCTTAAGATGTGATTTGCCCATCTTTACTGCAGGTTGAAGATAATTATCTAAATATTCGCCCAGTCTGGACATTAGTGAATCCACACCGCTCACAATTGGTCTGCCGGGAGGTTTCTGTGCATTTTTGTGAATTTTAGGTAAATGGTATATCACCAGCGTTTTGCTGGATTCAGGCATTAAGTACTGGGCTTCTTTTTTGTTTAATATGCCAATGTCTTTACCCTTCTTTATAAATTCTCTGAGTTTTTTCCTATATAATTTAGTGGGATTGCCTTTGAGTTTTTTATATGTATCTGGTACTTAGTCATTTCCGCTTCGTAATCTGCTTTTGTAAGAATGACTTATCCACCCCCTTTGTCTGCAGGGCGGATCACAATATTTTTCTTTTTCTCCAATTGTTTGATGGTGTGTTGGATATAATTATATTTTTTTGATTGGGTATTGATCTTACGTAGATCTGCTTCCCCCATCTTTTTGAATGCTCCAATGTATTCTCCGCCTGGTACTTGGGGGTTAAAAACTGAATGATTTCTAAGACCTGAATGTACAAAAGTAGAATCATCTGTGACCTGAGTGGGGCCTTTTAGACTAAAATATTTTTTAATATTAAGTTTCCTTAAAAATTTATGCAAATCAATAAAAACTTTGAAAGGGTCAACGTCCTTGTTAGGAGCATATTTAAGACCAAGATCTAAAACGTACAGTTCATCAGATGTAAAAACAATGTCAGTGAGATTAAAAATACCTTGTCCTAAAATTTGCGTCTTCTTTTTCTTCCTACCACCTCTCTTTCCTCGCGTGCGTCTCCTTCTCCCCAATATTGGTTCTGGTATTGGGGTCTCCTGTAACCTCCTTGTTGTGGTCCTCTCCATGTTCCCTGGTATCCCCCCCCCCTCTGGGTGGGGCGGGTCTTCGATTTTGGGAATAATGTTGGTTTACATTGTTGTAACCCTGTGGACCTCTCCATCCAGGTTGTCCCTGAGGTCGGTGCCATTCCTGTGGTTGTTGAGGTCTGTAAGGTGGGGGTCTCATACGGGGACCTCCCCGAAAAAAATCCCTTGGTTCATTGTAATGAAATCTGTCAAAATTATCCCCCATGGGAGTATAAGGATGCCTCCTGTCCAAGGGGGAGTACCTATTATAGGTGGGGATTTGGAACCTGCTCAGGTTTGGCGTGATGAGTGTAGGGGGTCGGTTCCTGGTTGTTGGAGAGGATCTAGTGCCTTCTCTTGGTGTGTCCCTGGTCTGGGCAAACCTATTCATGGGTGGTGGTGGTTGGTTGTCTCTGGGTTCTCTATTAGGCCTGAATGAGAAAACTTGAGGTGTTTCTAAAGGGGTTTCTGGCTCATCCTCAAGATCATCTTCTTCCAGTGATGATTCCATGGATGGAATAATATTAGGTGTACTGGGGACTTCCATATCTTCAACACCACCCGCTTGCCATTTATATACAGTTTGCTTTTTGTAATCATTGACATCCCTGCTGATTTTTTCTGTTTTTTTTAATTGTAAGGCTGTGTCATACTTATTGATATAGGCGTGTAGTTCCTTTTCTTTATCTTTATATTCCTTAAGTTCTGAATAAGGTGCCAGTGCAGTCTTGAGATCGGTGATATTGGGGACTTCCATATCTTCAACACCACCCGCTTGCCATTTATATACAGTTTGCTTTTTGTAATCATTGACGTCCCTGCTGAATTTTTTCTGTTTTTTTAATTTTAAAGCTGTGTCATACTTATTGATATAGGTGTGTAGTTCCTTTTCTTTATATTTATATTCCTTAAGTTCTGAATAAGGTGCCAGTGCAGTCTTGAGATCAGTGATAAGTGCTTCTATATTTCGTAATTTTGTCTGTCTCCTTTTGATAATGACAGTTAAAAGTTCCGTCTCACATCTATTAAAAAATACATACCACTCGTCTGCGAGTGTTCTATCTTCTAATCCATCGTTGGGATTTACATCCCACCTCAGTCTCCTTGGTGTAATTTTCTCTTTTATATACATCCTAAGGATAGATATATCCCACCAAACTCTCAATTGCTTTTCTAATGCATGTTTTAATTGTTTGAACAATCCATCCATATCATGTCTATTGGCCACCCTTTCTTGATTAAATATATATCTTCTATATTGATGGTCCTATTACTATAGTATCCAAATAAATCCATAGCGGCAGAGGTGGTCATGCCCCGAAGGATATGTAAAAAATATTTATATAAAACTCCGCGCTTGTGGACTATTCGAATAAAAGTAGATAAATAGATAAATAGATAAAGACAGTTTCCAAGATCTGGACAAGTTTCCCCGGAATGGAATGGCGCTCCACTTACTGTCTCTATGTGCATCTGTTACCTTTACTAAATGTGAGTACCTCTCCTATTTTTGTTAATAAACACCCTGTACAAAAGATATCACACTATGTGCCTCTTATTGCTTTAACATCCCGGTCCCATTAACACGAGTGACACCCTGGTGGAACCCGGCATCTCCACGGCCTACAGCTGAGTTTCCCATACAGACCCCAGGCACTCCCCACTTAGGAATCCTCCTCTGCAGACGCCTAATTCCAGGACCTACGGAGGACACCAGGAACCATACAGCGGATCTCCGTTTATACCTGCTCTATACCCCTGTGTGGGGTGGGATTTCTAATCCAGGGTTTCCACAGTGTAAAGAACTGTGTCAGGCCGCAATGAGCCTTAGCAAACATGTATTCCATATGCATATTTTGGTTTAGAATGGTTATGCACTGCCGGGAGGTAGGTGCACATCTCTTTTTCCAATTTCTGGCTATGGTTAAGCGTGCTGCTATTGAGATGTAAGTGATGACAGCGTGGAATTCTATGTGCCAAGTAGAGAGCCCCACACCCAGCAGAGCAGTTTGTGGCTCTAGAGAGATCTGTTGCCCTGTGATTTGAGTGATGGGCGAATCAATGTCCTTCCAAAATAAGGTAAGCTCGGGGCAGTGCCACGAGATGTGTGATGCTGAGCCCAATTGTCCACATTCTCTCCAGCATGTATTTGAATGTGTTGGGAAGATGCGCGACAGTTTATCCGGTGTGTAGTACCAGAAGTGAAGAACCTTTAGGACTGATTCCCAATGGGTTAAACATTTTGAAAATGCTTGGTTCCACCCGTTGGGTGCTTCCGTAAAATGAAGAAGACGTTCCCATTGCTCCATAGAAGGAAGCTTTTGCTGCTCCAATGTAGTTGCCAACAGCTTGTAGAAAAAGGAGATCCCTTTGTATGATTTAGACGGACGCAAATAATTTTGGGCGATCTTGAGAAGAAGTGTCGAAGAAGACCATAGACCTTTTTCCAAGGCATGTCGAATACGAAGGTATTTATAGAAGTCTTGATGGGGTATATGGGACCTGTTTTGCAACCTAGAGAAGGCAGATAGTTGGCCTTGGTCATATAAGTTTCCAACCGAAATCAGACCGGTGTGCACCCAAGAGTCAATTGCCAGGTCTTGAGACAATAAGTTTAATGATTGTAGTGGTAGTAGATCGAGGGTCCTGGTGGAGATGCCCTTGGACATTTGTAAGATGGATTGCCAGACTCGGATTGTAGCGGTAATTGAGTTGAGCAGGAATTTTGGAGGTTGAAATTGCAACCAAAGAGCTGCAAGCATTTGCTTGGGTGGGCAACCTAGTACAACTTGCTCTATCTGCAGCCATCTATGTTGCTGTGACTGAGTCCACCAATATTTGGTTTGATCCAGAATAGTTGCTTTATAGTACCTGCTGATGTCAGGAGCACCCAACCCCCCGAGCCCGACGGGGCATACATAGTAGAGCGTCGGACTCTCGGGTGTTTACCATTCCAAATAAAGGAATTAATTGACTTTTGGAGTTTGTTCAGTTGGTCTTTACGGAAAGTTAGTGGTATAGCTCTGAATAGGTAGAGTATATGTGGCATGAGAAACATTTTGGCAAGTGCAATTCTTCCTGCCCAGGATGCTTTGACATTGCAAAGGCTCAGGGATAAGTCCATCAGTTTCTAAAGTACTTTTTCCAGATTGAGCCTCACTTGGGTGGCTGAGGGTACAGGTAAGGTCAATTCCCAGATATCTCAAAGTGGAAGCTGGGGCCCAAGGGAAGGGGGAGATCACAGAAATTTGTCATTTGAGGCAGTCGGTTAGGCAAATGCCTAACATATTAGACTTAGAGCAATTAATTTTGTGCAAGGAAAGCGCACTAAACTGGGTCAGTAGGTCAGTGAGTGACGGCAATGAGTGGGTCGGATTGGTGAGTGCTATAATAATGTCATCGGCGTAAAGTCCTATTTTATGAATGGAGTCCCCGACCGTGAACCCTTCAATCTGGGGGTGTGACCTAATAGCTGTCGCTAGCGGTTCCATGATCAGGGCAAATATCAGGGGGGACAACGGACACCCTTGCCCGGTCCCATTGGAAATACCAAAGGGTTTAGATGTGAGCCCTGATGTCCTAACCCTGGCAGAAGGACAAGAATATAGATTCATAACTGCCGTGAAGAAATTACCCCGTATACCGAATCTGTGAAGGACTGTGGAGAGATATCCCCAGTGAACTCTGTTAAACGCCTTCTCTGCGTCCAAAGACAGGAGCAGAGAAGGCGTTTGAAGATGCTCAGCCCACTGAATGAGGTCTATAAATCTCCTAGTACCATCCAGGACTTGCCTATGCGGTATGAAGCCAACTTGATCCGGATGTACTAAATCAGCCATATAGCATGCCAACCGCGAAGCTAAGATTTTCGCATATAACTTCGTGTCCATATTAAGTAAAGAGATGGGTCTGTAGTTAGCCGGGTTGTCAGGGGATTTGCCAGTTTTGGGTATGGTAACAATAGTCGCTTCTAAAGATTCCCCGGGCATATGTCCCGTTGCCACAAAATAATTATACGTTTTGCACATTTCTATATTTTATATGATTGTTTTGTAATTTGATATTTACGGCAAAATCCCACATGCCCCCAATTCTTTATTCTTTGGAGCTCCTACAATGCACATGTGACGGCCCATGACCGTGCGGTGGTTTGGCGTCCATCACCGCTCGGACTAGGGGCATTTCCACTTTTTGCCTCGCGGAAACTCTTTGGAATACTCTTTTATTCTACTATTCTGGATGTAGGTGCCTTTATATGGATCAATTAACAGCCTCTTAGCAGCTTGTTTAATTTGATCATTGGGTGGATAACACACCTGGGGCAACAATTTCTTCGGTTTTCTGCTGGCTAACAATTATTCTGATATATACTTTTTTTAGCTTAATCTTACTGACCATTTTTGTCCTTGTTTCCTTCCCCTCTCCCCTTCCTTTTTGTTTTTTTTCTCCTTGTTCCATGCTCTCTGGTCACTCTTGAGCGTACCATGCATCATTCTCCAGCTCTATTATGGATATCCTGGGTAAAACATGGAACAGCTTCATGTCTGACATCCAATCGGGATGTAATGCCTGCCCCAAGAATGAGGAAGATACTAGAGTTTACTTCTTCAAAGTACAGGGACTGCTTAAACGTAAGTCACACTTACATTGGCATATTGCCTTTTTCAAAAAATATATAGAGAGGACATTAATCCTCAAGGTTTGAGACTACAGACTTTCCCTACTATTAAAGAAGACCCCTCTGATACTTTTAAAAAATCATGGGAGTCGGTTCTCACTGGTTGCAGCAAAGATTTGATGCGACTGCTGGTGACCCAATATTCGACTGATATGGAAACATTAAATAAAGATATTGAACATTTGAATAAACAATATGAACACATTCAAGATCTGCCAACTTTCACTACGAAATTGGCAAGATATAAAAACACGACTCGAAGCTATGAATAAGGATATCATTCTAAAGAAGCAGACTAAATTTAAGAAAGACAAAATGGCATTCTTAGAAGGCCGAGCCTATAAATGGAATAGTAGAGGGAGCATGAGAGGAAACTACTCACATAATGCAACCTTTAAACAAACACATATAGAGGAAACCACTGAGTCAGATTCTTCACTTTCCAGCTCCTTGGAACATGACACACGCCCTCGCTTCTCGAACTCACATAATACACGGGCACATACACAAAAAAGAACTAGAAACAATTTGGGACCTTCCCCACAACATCACTTACCAAAGAAACGCACTGAATCTCATACACTTATTGACACACCCTCAGGTAGTAACCTGGCACCAATAGTACATAATATCCTCACTCAGAGAAATAGCACTACAAATTCACAGTCCACTAAAAACACGATTTTTTTAGATCATGCAACCTCACTACCCATGACACCCAAACAACAAATGAAACAAGGAAGTCTGGACAATTTCGTCCTACAGACTCCACAACCCAACACAACGACAACTGCGTTGACCTTAACATAATCAATCTCACTCCACTATCACTCACACCAGCACAACAATCTGTCCTTGGTTTGGGTTTGGGGTTTTGCCCCACCCAAACAATAGATATCCTTGGCACTATAAAAGATATACAAATGTTCGCCCGGAATCTGACATTCAAATTTATCTATGATGAAGAACGCAAGCAAAAACAGGTAGAGAGGGACATATCAGATAAAATTAAAAATTGTACTATGGCAGAGTGCAGAGCTCTGCGAGATTTGGCATTGCTGTATGAGGAGGGGAATGCGGAGGACCCTCTGGTTCCGCTGGATATATCCCGCGGCCCCCCGGGGCCCCCGCCTCCCCCTCCTTAGGGACAGCTCTGTATCCCGAATAAGGCCTTCAAACCGAAATACCGAAACTTTCTGGACCTTACCACCTGTCCTAATATATGGACATTTGTACAACAAGTTACAGAGATCTCAAGGCCCAGACTTGGCACCCTATTCCCATGAATATAACCCCAGAACAGGAAGCAGCCATCTTAGAACTCAAAGGGAATCAGGAAATTCTGATAAAACCCTCCGATAAGGGGGGTAACATTGTCATTATGACACATCTTCAGTACCAAGCCATGTGCTATAAGGTACTCGATAATAAGGAATGGTATACCCCTATTTCACAAACCATGATAGATGGCTTTATAAATGAATTTCGTTCCTTGCTGGTTGGTGCCTTTTTGGAAGGCCTAATCAACAAGGATACGTTAGACTTCCTAAACATCAAATTTCCCAGGCTACCCACGTTTTATTGCCTACCTATGGTACATAAAAATCTCAAGGACCCTCCAGGAAGACCTATCGTCTCAGGAATCGGCTTGCTGACCGAGAATGCGAGCAGATATATTGATTCTTTCTTGCTATCACATGTCCTGCGGTTACCATTCTATATCAAGGACACTTCCTACTTTTTACGACATTTAGAGGGGATTCATGTTCCTCCGGACGCCCTGCTCATGACAGTTGATATTGAGGCTCTGTACTCTAGTATCCCTCACGAGCAGGGCGTCCGGATGATTGGTTATCTAAAATTATATGTTGGTATAGGTACATTGATGACCTGTTCATCATTTGGACAGGGAACCTACATGATTTACATGCGTACGGCTGTTCTTGGTCCATTGGGCGAGTGTGCACTGTCAGGAGGGGAAGCGGCGGGCTGCTGGGCGGGGTTCTCCCCGTGGCCGCCGCCTCCCCTGGTTCGTCTGGCTGTGGAGCTTCGCTCTGGTCAGGCTGAGTGACGCACAGTACGCGTGCGCGTCATTGCGCATGCGTCCTTTGACAGTGGGTCCGGTGCATCACTTCCGGTCCTTCGGGATTGGCTGTTGCCTGGATTGTGGCGCATTTAGAGACACCGCTTCAGCGAGGAGACAGACACAGGCAGCCATTCCCTGAGCGGCATCCAGACATCAGGTAATAGGTTATATCACCCTGCTATTTGACCCTCAGCTTCAGAATGTTTTTTTACTTCTTATGCGGATATTGATCCCTTTAGATAAATACTTACTTCTAATTTTCTCTTGTCTCCTATGCCTTTTGCTCTCTGTTTGGAGTTGCGACTGTACGGAGGAGGCTGTGATACATGCTGAGTGGGCCTTATTTTGCAGAGCTATAATAACTGGCTTAGACTGCCATCGTAGTAAGCCATCTGTCCGGAACCGCACCTCTAGTTGTTGGCTTTGAGACCTGCTCTTTGACTACCTGTTAAGGCTTTTTATATCCACCTTCCAGGCCCCTTATGTGCTCTCTGCATGGTAGGAGTATACTATGCTTGAAAGTACCCTGTATACTATTCATTATATATACCTCCATGGTTTTTACATCCTTAACTTTTCTTTTTTAGGAAAAGGGCATGACCACATGGTTTTCATTGCCATGTTATTGGTTACCCCTATGAATTTACTATAAGTATCAGAGGATATCTATATACAGAGGACCTATTGATCCCCTCTAAGTATTTTACAGGTGTGCTTCTTTATTATATATTGATACTTATTCCTACTTTTTCTTTCTTTTTACACCTATAACGACTATCTGTCTGCCATGAGGTTGGTCTATCTTTGCGCGTCACCACACTTGCCTGGGGGACCTTTTGATATGGCTGAGGGCTTCCTCTACCTTTTTCCATCTGTGGAAATTATGGCATGGGATGGAGGTCAACACTGGTGGTGGCTTTTGTGTGGAATCAATGACTCGAAATGTAATGCATTTAATGTGTATTTTACTGACGCTGTATTTGTCCCATTCGTTATTATAGTATATATATCGTTTTACACAACAAACTTCTGAAGAAGCGGCTTTAACACCGCAAAACATGTAAAGTTTCTGGATGGACATGTATTTCCTTCGCCACCAGCCTACAGGACTTTCTGGTTTTGGAAATATTATACATTTTTCCATGATCCATCTTTGTATATTGCAGCATTTGCTAATTTATGTATGCATAAATGTATTCTCTGTATAGAATATGATACTCTTCTAGAATGTTTTAAATGTCTGTTGTAATTAAACAATACATTTCAAATTTTTATATGATTGTTTTGTAATTTGATATTTACGGCACCATAAAAATCCCACATGCCCCCAATTCTTTATTCTTTGGAGCTCCTACGATGCATATGTGACGGCCCATGACCGTGCGGTGGTTTGGCGTCCATCACCGCTCGGACTAGGGGCATTTCCACTTTTTGCCTCGCGGAAACTCTTTGGAATACTCTTTTATTCAACAATATTCTATATACTATTGTTACTCTTTATGCGCCTAATGCTAGGCAAATTAGGTTTTTGAACTCTTTGTACAAGAAAATAGAGACCACCTCAAATCCTCAAGTGGGAAAAAGAACTCCAAATGCAATACTCATTAAAGGAATGGAATAAAGCACTATATCGCTAACCTTGAAATTAACCCATTGTAAATCTCACTGGGAAAATGCAGTTAAAATAAAATACAAGTGGTATATGACACCCGTCAAACTTAAATATATGTTTCCGGAATTCTCTCCAGCTTGTTGGCGTAAATGTGGACAAGATGGTGACTTATTCCATGTTCTCTGGACGTGTAGAACCCTGAAAACCTTTTGGACCTCAGTGTTCGACCTTATTTCTCAGGTTACAGGTACACTAATAACACCACATCACTCCTTGGCCCTCTTTGGCATGCATATTGACCAATTCCCCACTCAACACTCAATGATGATAATACATATATTAATCACTGCCCGCTTAATGATAACAAGCAAATGGAAGCAGGAGACAATTCCACTGCACTCTGAAGTTATACATAGAATGAATATTCAATATACGTATGAAAGGCATATTACAGCTCTGAACCAATCTACAAATCTATTTGAACAAAGGTGGAAGACTTGGGTTAAGGAATTTATCCCACACTATTGCTGATAGTATTTCTCCCTCTTCACAGTTGAATTTGAGATAGGTTGTTACAGGGATGTTCTCCGTCGAGCCCCCCGGAACCACTAGAGAGATCCTGGGATGGCGAGACTGCTTGGACGATCCTGCAAACGTCATTACATACCAATTTACTTTCTTAATCTTTGTTATACATAAACACATTTTTTGAAGTTGAGTTCTGTATAACCTGTATTCTGCATGATTGCAACTGTTTTGACAACACCTAGATCTATAATGTTTATTCACATTCCGTCAAGCTAAAGGATTGCAAGGAATGGCTATGTTAAGTCTTAATGTGCTTTCATATATTTTCATGTTAAAACCAATAAAAACTATTTGAAAGAAAAATCTCATGGTGTCCACTGATTCGGCGTGCGTTCCAACCTCCAGTAGTGACGTCAGACATTAGTCCCCTTCTTGACGCATTTCGCCCCTCCCACTGGGGCTTCAGATGTCGCCCAATGGGAGGAGCGAAACATATCAAGCAGAGGACAGACGTCTGAAGTCCCTACTGGTGGTTAGAAGGCACGACGAGGCGGTGGAGCACCACAAGATTTTATGATACTTGCCATTGGGAGTCAAAAGGAGAAGGGATAACCCCATTAAGCAATACAAGGTTTATTTGTACAAGATACATATCCAGTCCAACCAGGAGGAAGACAAGGATCCCATATATTATCAAAAGTGCTTTCACAGCACTAGATGCCTATTTTTACATTGTTCCGGTGAGTGATTCACCTATTTTTGGATTACAAGCATTGGCACTTTGAAGCACAAAAGGACTTTTTATCAGTGGCGGCTGGTGCTCAAAATTTTTTTTTTGGGGGGGGGGGGGGGCGCAAACAGAAAAATGTAATAGGCATTGCCTTGTGGCAAAAAACGCTGTAAAAAATTGCGTGACTTTGAGGTCACAAAAGTGTGAAAGGGGCCTTTAGTAATCAAGGTATAGTGTGCCCCCTTCAATGCAGAGTGACCACAGCGTGCCCCCTTTCAATGCAGAGAGACCAGCGTGCCCCCTTTCAATGCACAATGACCAGCGTGCCCCCCTTTCACTGCACAGTGACCAGCGTAACCCCTTTTAATTTATTTATTTTATTTATTTCAGGTTCTTATATAGTGCTGTCAATTTACGCAACGCTTTAAATATACATTACACATTCACATCAGTCCCTGCCCTCAAGGAGCTTACAATCTAAGGTCCCTAACTCACATTCATACATACATAGTAGGGCCAATTTTATAAAGGATCCAATTAACCTACCAGCATGTCTTTGGAGTGTGGGAGGAAACCGGAGTACCCAGAGGAAACCCGCACAGGGAGAACATGCAAACTCCAGGCAGGTAGTTTTGTGGTTGGGATTCAAACCAGCGACCCTCTTGCTGCTAGGTGAAAGTGCTAACCACTACACCACTGTTTCGCCCCTTCAATGCACAGTGACCAGCGTGCCCCTTCAATGTAGAGATCATCCTGCCCCCTTCAATGCAGAGATCATCGTGCCCCCTTTCAATGCAGAGATCATCGTGCCCCCTTTCAATGCAGAGATCATCCTGCCCCCTTCAATGCAGAGATCATCCTGCCCCCTTTCAATGCAGAGATCATCGTGCCCCCTTCAATGCAGAGATCATCGTGCCCCCTTCAATGCAGAGACCAATGTGCCCCCTTTCAATGCAGAGATCATCGTGCCCCCTTTCAATGCAGAGATCATCCTGCCCCCTGCACATGATATATATGTTTAGCACTTTATTGCTCAGTATAGATTATATAGTATAGCAGCGCTGATACCACATATTTTTTATGTGAACAACTATTCCAACATTTTAATCAATATTTGACTTAAAAAAAACTTTATATAGATAGGTTCCACCCTTTGTAAAACATATACTTTGTTTTACAGGTAGCCAAAGTCCTACCCCACCACTGGTCAAAATTTGGGGCTCCTAGCACCTATGGTTACCGGATATACAGGGCTCCTTGCACAGCCTGTCAGAAGCTACATACAGCTTGGCCTGTTTGAATACAAGCTGGCACATGCTGTTTGCAACAGACTGAGAGGATGACTTCTTGTCAGAGGCACTGAGCTCAATGAACAGCTTGGAGCCTTGGACCAATGGTAAAGCACCATTGGTCCAAGCTGTCCAATAAAAATGCTGCAGTGGAGGCTCTCCTCCCACTGCAGTGTCATAGAAGGGGGCCCTTCCAGCCCAGCCCTCCTAACTCCAAGGAAACAACATGGGTTTATTGGTATAAGAATTACCCATAATCCCATGTTTTTCTCACAGTGTTAAGAGGGAAAATCTGCTGCTGCTGAAAAGGTCATTTTTTAATCAAGCAAAATAATATATTATTATGCTACAGTACATGTTATAACATAATCATTTATTATTTATCTATTTACTGTAAAATTACTGGTTTTAAGTTAAAACATCAAATTTCAGTAATTTGTCCATTAAGTCACTTGCTTAATTACAGTTTTTTAAAATATAGTAAATTACCTTAAAAACAATATATAATAATTATTTGTATATTACTATTGATCGGGTAAATGGAGTAGCCATTTTATTTTTATTTTTTTATTTTATATTATTTTATTTATCAAACAATTATTTCTGATAAGGCAGACATATTGGATGCATATTTTGTTAGAAGTCATATTGTGTAACAGCTGTTATTTGTTTTAACCACTTGCCGACCACCGCACGACTATCTACGTCGGCGGTCAGCCCCTCACAGGCAAAGTGACGTAGGTCTACGTCGCTAGCCTGTGAGGGTCTAGGGAGCGAGCGCGCGCCGCCGCAGGCGCGTTCCCGCGTGGTCACGGACCCCCCCACGCGTGTGACCGGCGGACCCGATGTCCGCCGGTCACTCTGCGATCGTCGGGGGAGAGGGAGAAAGTCAGGCGGCTTGTGTAAACAAGCCGCCTGTCATTCTCCCCTGTGCAGGAATGATAATCATATGGTTCTACTATGTAGAACCGTTGATCACTGTTCATACATCTCAAGCCACAGCCAATCACAGTTAGAATCACGCCCCTAGGGACACACATAGCCCCTCCCTCTCAAAAAAAAGTTAACACCTTCACTGCCAGTGTAATTTTACAGTAACAGTGCATATGTATAACACTGATTACTGCAGTAATGTCACTGGTAACCCCAAAAGTGTCAAAAATGTCAGTCAAGGTTCCGATCTGTCCGCCGCAATGTCGCAGTACCGCAAAAAAATTGCAGATCGCCGCCGTTACGCGTTAAAAAAAAAACAACAAAAATGACAAAAAATCTTTCCCTTTGTTAGTAAACGCGATAACTTTTGTGCAAACCAATCAAAATACGCTTTTTGCGATTTTTTTAACCAAACATATGTAGCATAAAACAAATTGGCCAAAAATTGAAAAAAATTTAGATTTTTACATTTTTTTGGGGGGGAATTTCATATAAAAAATGTGAAAAATATTGCTATTTTTGCAAAATTTACGCTCTTTTTTTGTTTATAGCGCATGATTAAAAAATCGCACAGGTGATCAAATACCACCAAAAGAAAGCTCTGTTTGTGCGGAAAAAAGGACGTCAAATTCATTTAGATACAGCGTCGCATGACCGTGCAATTGTCCGTTAAAGTCACGCAGTGCCGAATCGCAAAATACCCCCTGGTCAGGAAGGGGGTAAAATCTTCCGGGGCTTAAGTGGTTAAAATGCTTTTTACACCTCTGGCTGTGATGATGGCTATTTCTGCCTTTTTCCCACAGAGCCACTGGAAGTAAACAAGCCTATGTGAACAACTATTCCGCATTTCAATCAAGATTTGACTTCAAAGAAGCTTTAGATAGATTGGTCCCGCCCTTTGTAAAACATATAAATTGTATTACAAGTCCTTAGCCAGTTAAAGCAATTATTTTGAAACCGACCCTATGTACTGTATTGCTCTGCAAACATGAAATTTCTACTTACATGCTTGTAAAAAATAAATACAACTATTTTTCAATCTGGTTTCAACAGTCAAAATGTTACTAAAACTCACGAGTTTTGAGGTTTCCCCAATACTTACTTTTGGAAATAATCACTTTCCACCCAGGCCAATTCTGGCACTCCTATCCTACATGTAAAAAATCATCATTTTGTTGCTAGAAAATTACTCAGAACGCCCAAACATTATATATATATTTAGTTGGACTGTTTCACCATTTGTTTTACATTCTCCTGCATTTCACCAGTGTTTGCAGAGGTGGGGGACTCGAGTCACATGACTTGACTTAAGTCAGACTTAATGGTGGCCATATCGTCAGTTTTTCGTCCAGTTAATGGGCACAAATAGAGCCGAAAAAATCTAAGGAACAGTTTTGGAAATCTTTCTGGCCGAACGATAAATTGAAAGGGTAATGTGTTTCTTGGCCGACCTGTTTGCACTAGGTATATATGACAAACTGAATTCATTTATGTCCATTCAACGATTTATCGTTCGAAATTCGGTCATTACATGATGGCACCATCGTCTGCTCTCAGGGCCGATTTTTAGTTTTTCGAACATGAGTTTGGCCGATATTTCGGCAGGTGTATGGCCAGCATAAGTCACCAGTTTGAGGACTTGAGACTTGCTTGACTAAAATTAATAAAAGACCCGACTTGACTTCGACTTGGTATTCATGACTTGAGACTTGACGTTGACTTGAGACAGATGACTCAAATTTTTTTTAAGATGTGTTAAAGCAAAATGAATGGATCGAGTCCCTCTCACGAATACCACGGGCCTCATGCCCCCCATCTGTTTATTTCTCTCCTTATTCTCCCTTTACTCTCTTTCTTCCTGTCTAACGTCCTCTCCTCATGTCTTTCCCTCGACCCTCCTACCCACTCCTTCCTCTCCCTCCCCCCCCCCCCACACCCGGATGCTCCTCTGCTCCCCCCAAGCCGCAGACCCGACTCCGCCCACGGGCCGGAACACTCACCTCCACTGGCCCCTTATGTGGGTTTCTTCGGAATTACCCACCCCGAGACGGCATATACGCTTTTGATGGGTGCCCCCTATGCCCGGATACAGCATGTTCCCCCTTGGGGGTGTCCGGACACGTGGGGGCAACTGTAGTTGCTGATGATGACGATGATGAGGGTTTGGTAATATAGTCCACCACCTCCTGTACGTACTGTGGACGTATAGCTTGGCCACTGCAGGAGAACAATCAAAATGGCTGAGGACTGACCACCACGTCCACCCTTGTCTCTAGACACCCTAGAAGCTGTGCCTCTTTCCGCAGCAGGGCCACGTATGCCTTTCCTTGGTCTACCTGACATAGTTGTCACTGAGGCTTTGGCAACTCTGCGCGGTGAAATTCACCTGCAAAACGCACACTGCTATGCGACCCAAAGTGGTCGCTAAATACAGCAGATGTGTGTATCGCTGAAATGTATTTTGCACAATAGCTGACTAGCAAGCACGTATACCTGCTGTAGATATATCAGCAGTGCAACGAGCTCACTAGACAGAACCCTGACACTTAAAACTATCCCTACAAAAAATAGATTATTGAATCTAACAATAGTGGTATATAGTACCCTAACTACACTGCATATCCCTTTCCTCACACTAAAAGAACAGCTCCATACAGCAGAAGATAATTTCTAACTGACACTATCCCTTTAATTTTTTTTTTTTCTAACTCAAACAGCACAATCGCTGTATTTCTAACTACACTGACAATCTTTCTGTAAGCTGACTGCTCTTCTGCTGATCTGGAGCTTTACAAGAAATCTTTACAAGCTTTACAGCTTTACAAGAAATCGGCTATGCAGCAAACACAAATGCTTCCACTCTCTTCCAAAGCCTCTGTGTTACAGTGCTAGAGGTTAGGCGGGGCTATGTTATATACTGGGGGGCATATTCACTCCTGATTGGCCTCTGGTCCCAGTAGTCACTCCAATCACGTTCCTAGCAGACTCTTGCCCCCTCATTGATTTTTACTGACGTTTCTGGGCCAATCTGGGGCTTTTAAAGCCCACTTCCTGTCCCATTGCATTTTGGGCAGTTCTGGTGACCGAATTCCGAACTTTTACCACAAAAAGTTCGGAATTCGGCCGAATTTCGAACACCCAATGTTCGGGTGGAACCGATGGTCCACCCGAACCATTCGATCATCCCTAGTCCTCGGTATCGAATAGGCAGGAACCTCAGCAGCGTCTCTGGATCACAGGTGGTGATGAATATCTTCCAAACCGGTCTGCACGGGAATGCCTAGGAGTCCCCACTTATGGGATTGTGGAGAGGGATAAACCAAAAGGACACCATAGCATAATACCGTATGGGCAATTTATCCTTTGAGGATGTTATTTTTAAGGAAACGCGTTAGGAGTATCATGAGTGCCTATCTTTTCTGAATGCTTCTTACCACCTGTGAAATTGTAAGTGTATTCCTTTATATTCCAATAAATTGCCCATACGGTATTATGCTATGGTGTCCTTTTGGTTTTATCCCTCTCCACAATCCCATGAGTGGGGACTCCTAGGCATTCCCGTGCGGACCGGTTTGGAAGATTTTCATCACCACCTGTGATCCAGAGACGCTGCTGAGGTTCCTGCCTATTCGGTACCCAGGACATCTACATATACAGCGTGTATGACCCATTTGCTGTACAGTACTTTGGGTCCATACCATCCGGTGAGCACATCTTGATTCCTTTGGTGTGGGATTTATCGTTCGTTGCAGTTATTTCACATGCTGGAGTCAACACCTTTTTCAAGTCACAGTTTACACTTTATGGACATTCTGGATTTTTTGCATTTTTTTGCATTTTGGTAGTTGATAGTTCGAGTGTGTTCACACACCACGGGCTTTAACAAAAAAAAAAAAAATATGTGACTTTTACTCCCATGTCTGAGTGTTTGTAAAAATTGTTAAATGAGTAGAACTGAAATCCCTTACATAATGAGAATCGAAAACCTGTGTGTTTTTGACTCTGATATTAGTCAGTGCCTCATCAGCACCTCCCTGATACTCACATTCTCCAAATACTTTTCATGCATCACCGTCATCCTACAGCTCTGTATCACTGACAGTCACACTGAACATAAACGTGACACTGTTCCCTCACAGGGGACTGGTAACCTTAAAGTGGAGTTCCGGCCTCAAAATCGAAAAAAACGATTTTGGGCCATCCGCTTGCTGAGGGCCACCTGAAAAAGAAATGGATGCTCCCAATTTTTTTTTTTTGTGGTCACTTACCTTGATATTGAAGAAAATATACTCACCTTCCTTCCACTTCCTCCCTCTGCGGCCGTGGCCCGCGCCGTCTCTTCCGGCTTGCGATGACTCCTGGGAGCTGAACGTCATCGCTCCCAGCAGTCAATGCGTCTGCACCGGCCCCGCTCGTCACTTACGGTCCAAGTGCGGCATTCCCTGCTAAACAGCTTTTGGGCATGCCCAGAAGCTGTGCAGGGATGCCGCGCCTGAACCGGAAGTGACGAGCGGGGGCCGGTGCAGTGCATTGTGGGACTCCGACGTCACGGAGGAAGACACGAAGAGGGACGCTGCAGCCTCAGCTGCCCACACCTGAGATGGCAGCGCTGGAGAAGAACTTTTCAAGGTAAGTATTTCTTCTTACAGGTAAGTGTGACCCGGGACAGTTCAGAGGCTATCCATTATGGAATGTACTAGCCCTGACTGTCCCGGGGGTATTTTTATCTAAATTTCACCCCCTGAGGCCGGAACTCTGCTTTAATGACACTTGTAAGAAAATTAACGGCCGCACTTCCAGGAATTCCAATTGCCTTTAATTTCCAAAGTGATGACAAAGTGACCTGCATGCACATATGTGCGTATACCAGATAGATGTTTTTACATTCACTATGGTCTTTTCTCTTTCTTTTTTTATGTTTTATTTATTCACATTTATTTTTTCCAATATTTTCATTGGTGTCTTTATACAATTTTCTATGCGATTGTTGTTCCATGTCTTTGTGTGTATGGGAGAGTTCACGATATGCATGAGAACTTGGACCTTCAGTTTGATTTTGTATTTGAATCCCTATTCAGATGCTCTTTGGGGCTGAAGTCAGGTGATTAATTGGGCTGTCATCACTTTGGAAATTAATCACTTTACCCACCGGAGGATTTTCCTGCTTTACGTCCAGGCCACTTTTTGCAACTTGGCACTGCGCGAATTTAACTGACAACTGCGCGGTCATGCAACGCGGTACCCAAACAAAATTTATGTCCTTTTTTCCCCACAAACAGAGATTTCTTTTGGTGGTATTTGATCACCTCTGCGCTTTTCATTTTTTGCGATATTAATAAAAAAAGAGCGAAAATTTTGCGAAAAAATTGACATTTTCTACTTTGACTGTCAAAAAATATCCAATATATTCAATTTTTTTCATATATTTAGGCCAAAATGTATTTAGCTACACGTCTTTGACAAAAAAATTCTCAATGAGCGAATTTTTAACCGCTTTAAGACCAGGAGATTTTACCCCATTCCTGACCATACCATATTTTGCGATTCGGCACTGCGTTACTTTAACGGACAATTGCGCAGTCGTGCGATGCTGTACCCAAATTAAATTGATTGCCTTTTTTCCCCCCACAAACAGAGCTTTCTTTTGGTGGTATTTGATCACCTGTGCGATTTTGAATTTTTGAATAAAAGAGCGACAATTTTGAAAAAAAAAAACAATATTTTTTACATTCTGCTATATAACATTCCCAAAAAAATGTAAAAATCTAATTTTTTTAACATTTTAGGCCAATTTGTTTTCTACTACATATTTTTGGTAAAAAAACAATCACGATAAGGGTATTTTGATTGGTTCGCGCAAAAGTTATCACGTTTACTAACTACGGGAAAGATTTGTCACTCTCACTACTCCCCCTCTCTCACTACTACCCCCCTCCCTCACTACCACCCCCTCCCCCTTCTCTCTCACTAACCCCCTCTCTCACTACTAACCCCCTCCCTCACTTCCACCCCCCTCTCACTACTTCCCCCCTCCCCCTCTCTCACTACTACCCCCCTCCCTCACAACCACCCCCTCCCCCCCTCTCTCTCACTATCCCCCTCCCTCACTACTTCCCCCTCCCCCTCTCTCACTACTACCCCCCTCCCCCTCTCTCTCACTACTACCCCCTCCCCCTCTCTCTCACTACTACCCCCCTCCCTCACAAGCACCCCCCCTCTCTCTCACTGCCCCCCTCTCACTACTTGCCCCCTCCCCCTCTCTCACTACTTCCCCCCTCCCTCACTACCACCCCTCCCCCCTCTCTCACTACTACCCCCCTCACTACCACCCCTCCCCCTCCTACTTTCCCCTCCACTCTCTCACTACCCTCCCTCTCTCACTGCTTCCCCCTCCCCTCTCTCACTACTACCCTTCTCCCTCACTACCACCCCTCCCCCTCTCTCTCACTACCCCCCTCTCTCACTACTAACCCCCTCCCTCACTTCCACCCCCTCTCACTACTTCCCCCCTCCCCCTCCCTCACTACCCCCCCTCTCTCACTACTTCCCCCTCCCCCTCTCTCACTACTACCCTTCTCCCTCACTACCACCCCCTCCCCCCTCTCTCACTACCCCCCTCTCTCACTACTAACCCCCTCCCTCACTTCCACCCCCTCTCACTACTTCCTCCCTCCCCCTCTCTCACTACTACCCCCTCCCTCACTACTTCCCCCCTCCCCCCTCTCTCACTATTACCCCCTCCCCCCTCTCTCACTACTTCCCCCCTCTCACTACTTCCCCCCTCCCCCTCTCTCACTACTTCCCCCCTCCCTCACTACTACCCCCCTCACTACCACCCCCTCCCCCTCTCTCTCACTACTTCCCCCCTCCCCCTCTCTCACTACTGCCCCCCTCTCTCTCACTACCCCCCTCTCTCACTACTACCCCCTCCCTCACTACCACCCCCTCCACCCTCTCTCTCACTACCCCCCTCACTCACTACCACCCACCTTCCCTCTCTCTCTCACTACCCCCCTCTCTCACTACTACCCCCCTCCCCCCTCTTTCTCACTACCCCCCTCTCTCACTACTTCCCCCCTCCCCCTCTCTAACTACTACCCCCCTCTCTCACTACTACCCCCCTCCCTCACAACCATATCTCCCCCCTCTCTCTCACTACCCCCCTCTCACTACTTTCCCCCTCCCCCTCTCTCACTACTACCCCACTCCCTCAATATTTCCCCCTCCCCCTCTCTCACTACTACCCCCTCCCCCGATCACTACCCCCCTCTATCGCTACTTCCCCCCTCCCCCTCTCTCACTACTACCCTTCTCCCTCACTACCACCCCCTCCCCCTCTCTCACTACCCCCCTCTCTCACTACTAACCCCCTCCCTCACTTCCACCCCCCTCTCACTACTTCCCCCTCCCCCTCTCTCACTACTACCCCCCTCCCTCACAACCACCCCCCTCCCCCCTCTCTCTCACTATCTCCCCTCTCACTACTTCCCCTCTCCCCCTCTCTCACTACTACCCCCCTCCCTCATTACTTCCCCCTCCCCCTCTCTCACTGCTTCCCCCCTCTCTCACTACCACCCCACTCCCCCCTCTCTCACTACTACCCCCCTCACTACCACCCCCTCCCCCTCTCTCTCACTACTTCCCCCCTCCCCCTCTATCACTACTGCCCCCCTCTCTCTCACTACCCCCCTCTCTCACTACTACCCCCTCCCTCACTACCACCCTCTCCACCCTCTCTCTCACTACCCCCCTCCCTCACTACCACCCACCTCCCCCCTCTCTCTCACTACCCCCCTCTCTCACTACTTCTCCCCTCCCCCTGTCTCACTACTACCCCCCTCTCTCTCACTACCCCCCTCTCTCACTACTACCCCCTCCCCCCTCTTTCTCACTACCCCCCCCCTCTCACTACTTCCCCCCCTCCCCCTCTCTAACTACTACCCCCCCCTCTCACTACCCCCCTCTCTCACTACTACCCCCCTCCCTCACAGCCACCCCTCCCCCCTCTCTCTCACTACCCCCCTCTCACTACTTCCCCCCTCCCCCTCTCTCACTACTACCCCACTCCCTCAATATTTCCCCCTCCCCCTCTCTCACTACTACCCCCTCCCCCCCTCACTACCCCCCTCTATCGCTACTTCCCCCCTCCCCCTCTCTCACTACTACCCCCCTCCCCCTCTCTCACTACTTCCCCCCTCCCCCTCTCTAACTACTACCCCCTCCCCCCTCTCTCTCACTACCCCCCTCTCACTACTTCCCCCCTCCCCCTCTCTCACTACTACCCCACTCCCTCAATATTTCCCCCCTCCCCCTCTCTAACTACCACCCCTTCCCCCCTCTCACTACCCCCCTCTCTCACTACTTCCCCCCTCCCCCTCTCTCACTACTACCCCCTCCCTCACTGCCCCCCTCTCTCTCACTACCCCCCTCTCTCACTACTACCCCCTTTCCTCACTACCTCCCCCTCCACCCTCTCTCTCACTACTACCCCCCTCCCTCACTACCACCCACCTCCCTCCTCTCTCTCACTACCCCCCTCTCTCACTACTTCCTCCCTCCCCCTCTCTTACTACTACCCCCCTCCCCCTCTCTCTCACTACCCCCCTCTCTCACTACTTCCCCCCTCCCCCTCTCTAACTACTACCCCCCTCCCCCTCTCTCTCACTACCCCCTCTCTCACTACTTCCCCCCTCCCCCTCTCTAACTACTACCCCCCTCCCCCTCTCTCTCACTACCCCCCTCTCTCACTACTTCCCCCCTCCCCCTCTCTAACTACTACCTCCCTCCCTCTCACTACCCCCTCTCTCACTACTTCCCCCCTCCCCCTCTCTAACTACTACCCCCCTCTCTCTCACTACTTCCCCCCTCCCCCTCTCTCACTACTACCCCCTCCCTCACAACCACCCCCTCCCCCTCTCTCTCACTACCCCCCCTCTCACTATTTCCCCCCTCCCCCTCTCTCACTACTACCCCACTCCCTCAATATTTCCCCCATCCCCCTCTCTCACTACTATCCCCCTCCCTCTCTCTCTCACTACTACCCCCTCCCCCTCTCTCTCACTAATTCCCCCATCTCTCAATACTTCCCCCCTCTCTCACTACTTCCCCCCTCCGCCTCTCTCTCACTACTACCCCCCTCCCCTTCTCTCTCACTACTTCCCCTTCTCCCACTCTCTCACTACCCCCTCTCTCTCTCCTTCTATCCCTCTCTCTCCTATCCCTCTCTCTCCTTCTCTATCCCTCTCTCTCCTTCTCTATCCCTCCCTCCCTCTCCTTCTCTATCCCTCCCTCTCTCTCCTTCTCTATCCCTCCCTCTCTCTCTCCTTCTATCCCTCCCTCTCTCTCTCCTTCTATCCCTCCCTCTTTCCTTCTATCGCTCTCTCTCTCTCTCTCTCTCTCTCTCTCTCTCTCTCCCTCTATCTCTATCTATCCCTCTTTCTCCTTCTATCCCTCTCTCCCCCTCTATCCCTCTCTATCTTTCTATCCCTCTCTCTCTCCTTTTATCCCTCTCTCCCTCTCCTTTTATCCCTCTCTCTCCCTCTCTCCCTATCCCTCTTTATCCCCCTCTCCCTCTCTCCCTCCCTGACTATTCTGATTCTATTCTTCCAGAAGCACATTTGTTAGGTCAGGGCTTCTCATCCAACATCTGTGCCTGTTATAGCTGCGAAGGGTGAGTAATTTTATGGTGGGGCATTGGGCAGGGGTGAGGGGGCGGGTATTGGGTAGAGCTTGGACGGGACTTGTGGGAGGGGTTATCAAATTTACCTTCGGGCTGCAGCCCCTGGTCTTTTTACCACCTAGCAACGCCCCTGCCACCGGATAATGTCTCCGATAATGCGGCTGCCTCCCATTCATCTCTGCTGCCCGCCCCCTCCTCCTCCCAGCTCTGCCCTCGTCTTCCGTCCATCTCTGCTGCCCGCCCCCTTCTCCTCCCAGCTCCGCCCTCCTCTTCCATCCATCTCTGCTGCCCGCCCTTTCCTCCTCCAAGCTCCACCCTTGTCTTTCATCCATCTCTGCTGCCCGCCCCCTCCTCCTCCCAGCTCCACCCTTGTCTTCCGTCCATCTCTGCTGCCGCTCGCCCCCTCCTCCTCCCAGCTCCGCCCTTGTCTTCTGTCCATCTCTGCTGCCGCCCGCCCCCTCCTCCTCCCAGCTCCGCCCTCGTCTTCCATCCATCTCTGCTGCCCGCCCCCTCCTCCTCCCAGCTCCACCCTCGTCTTCCGATCAGAAGGGTGGACTCGGGGTGCGCCCTGAGTCCACCCATTGTGTGACAATAGCGAATGAAAATTCGCTATTGTCACACAGATCCTCCTCCTGGCCAATCAGGAAACGGGTCTTCCTGTTTGGCTGAAAGGCAAAACCATGCCATTGGCCGAGGAGGAGGCAGAAGGACTCGAGGAGACGCCGGGGGACAGAGGAGAAGCCGCTGCAGGTAAGTGGGGGGGGGGCACGGCACGCTGGTCATTCTGCATTAAGGGGTCACACTGGTCATTACGCATTAAAGGGGTCACGCTGGTCATTATGCATTGAAAGGGGTCACGCTGGTCATTCTACATTAAGGGGTCACACTGGTCATTCTGCATTAAGGGGTCACGCTGGTCATTCTGCATTAAGGGGTCACGCTGGTCATTCTACATTAAGGGGTCACGCTGGTCATTCTGCATTAAAGTGGAGTTCCACCCATTTTAGTGACTTTAGATCTATGTAATCCCCTTTAAAACGACTTTTACCAATGGAAAGGTTTTTTTTTTTTGTTAAAAAAGCCGAAGACCAGTGCGCTACCTAGAGGGTTAAACCTCAGGAACTACTTCTAATGCAATGGGAAAAAATGTGCAAAACCGCAAAGAACAGCAGCCAATCTTATTCAGTGTCCCCACTGTAGATAATAATTTAAGAATTTCAAGAAGATCGGCGCTAATTCTCAATCTACCAATAATTTAAAAATATTGTAAACCAATGTGCTAGAATACATATGATAGCAAAAATAAATAAATAATAAAATCTGTTTTGGGAATCTATGTCAATCCTCACTAGAATATTCAAGAAGGTGCAAATAAATGGATGAAGTGCTGATAAATAAATCAGTATGATAATGAATAGGTGCTGATGGATGAATTTGTATAATAAAATTAATAAAGAAAAAATTCTGTGTATCTTCTATTTAGAAATTGCTTCAACAAAGCCAAAAATTCCAAAGATGTGAAAAATGTTAAAAATCGTGATGAGAATGGGTGTATGATGAATAAATCTTTTTAAAGGGAACTATAAATAATCATAATATGATGAAGAATAATAAATATGACAATTGCAAATGGATGAATTTAGTGTGAAAGAGAAAAATCAGTGATGTGAGTGAATAAATGAAACAATGTATCTACCTAATCTGAAACAAATAATATATGTGATGAACAGTGGGATGTGCTAAACAAATCTCCTTGATGGGTGTATACACAATGTGTAACAAAAGCGATACTATTAAAACAAGCAAATATATCTGAGGAAAAAGTTCATACTGTGTAACAAATGATCCCAATCAAATGCAATCTGTGCTAATGGAATGCATACACTCCTGAGTGCAAAAAAACTGTTCAACAAATGTCCAAGAAAATAAAAACAATTGTCCCAATGAATCCAAGATATCCTGTATAATTCAGTTGTGTCAAAGAATCTTCATACAAGGCATCCAGCAATATGATGAATAGAAATATCGATCCTAAATAATCTTAAAGTGTGCAGTGGCCTCTTACCTCAAGCACACATAATGTTCGTATGTGTGATATCCAGTACACTTTGCTCACGGTCCGCTCCAAAGGTTGTTCCTCTATTCTGAATGGATGGCTGAATCCTCGTTTGTACCGATTCAAATGGTAAAACACCGATCCTCCGCTGCGGACTACTGCCGATTCACCTCACAGGGATATGAAGGAGAGATCGCTCATGGTGTGGTATCATCAAAATAAATTTATTTAAGTAAAAGTATTGCACTTACAGCAAAAAAAGTAAAAACAGACTTGACACCGCTAGCAAGCGGTCTGCAATAGGACTTCCGGTCACGGCCGTAGACACGGAAGCAACGTCACCCGGCTCCTCCCGAAGCGTTGCGTCACTAGATCACGTGACTTTATCAAGGGATAGGAGCGTAGGTGACTAGTGCCGGTTCTTAAAGCGTTGTAGTTACTATGGAGACTCACAGGCTTCTTACTATTAACTGTTGCCATACCGGCTGTTGGTCACTCAATATGCATGAATACGATTTCTATTGCTAGAAGGCGCAATCTACATCGGATTGCTTAATATATGGGCTGTGTCAATTGATTCTATAACAAACAAATGATATAGTATATCTGCTAGGTATGGAAACAGTAGGTAATATGCCTGGTAAGTTGAAACATATTCATAGAATATATACAATGATGATATATAAAAAACACATAAGTAAATGGCAGATAAATATTATAATGCCTTAAAAAAAAAAAAAAAAATATATATATATATATATATATATATATATTAAAAATTTATAAACGATATTTAAAAACTCATAAGTAAATAGATATGTAAATATATGAGAGATGGAGAGCAATATATGGTATAATACATCAAAAATATAAATTTAAAATACTCTTTCTATGATCATCTGAGATATGTAATTAAAAAACTAAAATCCATATAATCATCATCTATAAAAACCAAAATAGATAGCTAGGATAAAGCAATTAAAATTAAAATCCATAAAATCAACATCTGTAAAAACCGGAATGCATGGCTGGGGTATAAATATAAAAAATAATAATTAGATATAATTCAGTTTAAATCAAACTTGATGTTTAACCCTTGTGGGGCAAGGCTCTGCATTTCAAAAATCCACCGAGATTCTGCTTGACTGAGAGAAATAATTTTATTACTCCCCTGCCAATGTGCTTTGTATCTTTCGATCCCCCAGAATTTGAGTAGTAGTGGATCCCTATTGTGCTTTTCTGCAAAATGTTTGGAAACATTATGTTTTGGAAAACCTTTTTTGATATTTTGAGTATGCTCTCTTAAACATTTCCATAAGGGTCTTTTCGTGCGTCCTATACACTGTAATTTGCACGGACATTCTAGCATGTAGACCACACCTTCACTTCAACATGATATAAATTATTCTATTTTGTAAGTTCTTCCTGTGGTAGTGGAAATAAATTCTTCTCGTTTTTTCTTATTTCCATTGGTGTGTCTGCATGCATAACACGATTTACATGGGTAGAACCCTTTTCCGTCAAAGAAACTCAGAAACTTCTTTTTTGGTTCTTCAACTTGTTTTTTTTTTCTTTCACAAAGAACACAAAGAAAAAACACCGAAACAAGAGAGGATGCCGAGGAGGCGTTAAAGAAAAAAAGAAAAAGAGACCAATAGGCGAAGGCATCTTTAATCTTAGTGGGGTTGAATTAACAAAATCAGAGATACAAGTATTAGACAAGGGTCTTAAACTCGCCCCAAGAAAAAATTTAAATAAGTTTGATACGTACATTGATATTTTGAAATTTACAAGAAAATTAAATATCAAAAGATATTATCAATGTTTATATCAATGATATAATCAATAATTATCAAATTAAATATTGCAATGATCTCCATTTTATTCTCTAGGGTTTCTGCTAAAAAAATATATATATATAATGTTTGGGGGTTCTAAGTAGTTTTCTAGTAAAAAAAAAATGATTTTAGCTTGTAAACACCAAGAAAAAAAATAGGTCTGATCTTAAAAGTGGTTAATTGTATTTTCTTAAAAAAGTAAAATCAAATTCTCTCTGTAGCTTTAATTTTTTTTTCTTTCTTTTTTTGCTTTTACAAGGAATAAAAATGATCCATTGTGATAGCATGGGCCATAACAGGTCATCTTTTTTGAGAGATGTGGGGTCTTTTAGACCCCATATCTGTCCTCTGGCCTCCAAAGCATCAGATTAAACCAAGATGGGTTTGATCAGATGCTTGTTCAAGCCTGTAATGGCTTGTTTACATCAGACCGAAACCGGAAGCAAAATCCTTGTCGCTTCGGGTTTATGACATCACACAGTGGGCGGAACGACATCCATCCCTCGCACTGTGTCCCAGGAACCGAATGCTACTAGTTGCATCTTAAAGGCAGGGGGTGGAACCCCCCTTCCACTCCCTGTAAAAGTAATCCAGGGGCTTCTTAGCCACTAGGATTACATTTACTTTGTGCAGAATTGCTGGGGCTAAAAAATTCTCTCCATCATTGCTGCAGTGATCACCCAAATATCGACTTTCCAATCTAGTGGCGTACTGGTACGTCGCTGGACAGGAAGTGATTAAAGGGGATTGATATACAAAAATGAGCAGAACCCCAGTTCTATACACAATAGAAATAGTGCAGCGCTCATATATAAAAAGTCCATGCAATCGCCCATAAGTGAGAGATAAAAAATTGTATTAATGACTGTCCATAAGGGTGCTTTTCAGTGAACTAATAGCCCACCACCTCATGCAATGGCCTCTCACCTCAGGGCTGTAATAAACAAGCCCAGCTCTCCTTAACAGACCAGGGGTAAACCGCACCTCTCCAGACGTCAGACTCACTGGGACTGGGTAGGACAAATGCTCCTCATATGGATCAAGACAATAGAGATCACCGGTACTCCTCCCAGATAATTGTCATAGAAAAAGACAAAAAGGGGCGGACCATAGCGTGATACTGACAAACTTTATTAATGAATGATAAAATAAAATAAAATGGCCTCTTACTATGTAGCAGAGTCAACACAAATGTAGGTCAAAGTAACGGTGCACAGCAGAAGACGATATAGATCGCGCCGTGTTCCAAAGTGACAGTGGGTGATGTTAGACGCTCCTCCTCCTTCCGCACACGTATCGCCTCCTAAATGGAGGCTTCTTCAGTGGCGTTGGAGGACATAGCAACATCACCCGCATAAGTACCATGCACTAAGCTTCAATTGGCTAATTCCCTCCTAGTTGCCATAACAACCGGGACGCCATACTACACGGATACAGAAGTCACCAGAGGCATCAGTATTTTAAAGGAATAAAGCAAAACGATAATAATAATACATGAGAGGGGAACTACGGATGGATAACTTGAATATAATCCCAAGATCCATAGCAATACCTCCTCTCTTAAGAACCACCAATAGGCTTCACTAACTGTATAAATAATATTAATGAATAAATATGTCAATAAATAGTCTTTTACACTAATTAGTAAAAAAAAAAAACTACCCATCCTATAATCAGGAAAAGAATCTGGAGCGTATGACACATACCCACTGTCACCTAGATAACAAATATACATACATACCAATATACTGAAACACACTCCTATTAGTATGTGTGCATATAGAAGGCATATATAATAAAATGACATAATGTTATCTAAAACCATTGCACATAAATATTATTAAATAGAACCATCATCTAAAAGTTATCATAAAATATCATATAAAAAGGTCATAAAAAAGGTTACCAATCCAGACAAATATATATAAATTAGCGATCAAAGATAAAAATTAGCGATCAGAGATAAAACAGTTCAAGTCAAAATCCACATTTAACCCACGGGGGACTGCAACCTTAGTCTCGTAGATCCAAAAGGATTCTCTACGACTAAGTTGCCTAATAAAGTTGCCCCCCCTCCAGTGTCTCTTTACTCTTTCTATGCCTCAGAATTTGAGGCCACTCGGGTTTTTATTATGACACTGTTTAAAGTGGTGGGATACAAAAAGTGTTGTTTTGCCTTTTTTGATATTTCTCACATGCTCTGTCACTCGTACCTGTAGAGCTCTGGAGGTTCTACCGATGTACTGTAAACCACACCTACATTCAAGCATGTAGACAATACCAGTGGTCGAGCATGTGATAAGATCATTTATTGTGCAATTTTTACCAGTAGCATTGGCCGTAAATTCCTTACGTCTTTTAATGTTGGATTTAGCTGTCCGGCATACCACACATTTTACGCAAGCATAAAAGCCGGTAAGGAATGAAAAAAGCTTATCTTTCCCTAGCCTAGGTGGATCTACAACTCCAGGAGCTAGTACGTTCCTCAATGTTGGAGCCTTCTTATACACGTAAAATGGTCTCACTGGTAATTTAGACCCTATTTCTTTATCCTGCTGTAGGATAGGCCAATGTTTATTAATAATTTGTTCGATCTTCTTATGCTTAATGTTGTAGTCAAGTATGATTCTCCCCTCATCTTCCTGTTTGGTTGTCTGTTTTGGGGCATTAGAGAGCAAAGTATCTCTGTTTATGACCTGGACTGCCAACCTATCCTTCTCTAATGTGCACTCACTATAGCCTTTTTGTAAAAAGCGTTCTGTCAGTATCTTGGACTGTGCAATAAAATCTGCCTCAGAGGAGCAGTTGCGCCTCAAGCGCACAAACTGCCCCTTTGGGATATTGCACAACCAAGATCTGTGATGGCAGCTGTCTAAAGGAATGTAAGAATTACGATCCGTAGGTTTCGAGAAATTACATGTAGTAAACTTATTTACATCTTTGGATATGACAAGATCTAAAAACACTACTTTCTCTTGACTGGAAACCCAGGTCAAGGCGATATTTTTGTTGTTCATATTCAGTTTACCCATGAACACGGTTAGACTATCCTGATCCCCGTCCCATACGAGGAACAGGTCGTCTATATAGCGCCTGTAACATACCAGTTCCTGTGGGTGATTCAGAAAGATGGCCTCTTCCTCCCAGTGGGCCATGAACACATTGGCCACACTGGGAGCAAAACGCGTGCCCATCGCTACACCCCTAGTTTGCAGAATGTATGTATTGTCATACCAACCCCAGTTCTGCCTGCATAGGCAGACTTTACTGGCAATGTTATGAGATACAATGGCAATGTTATGATAATCGCCCACATGAACATACCAGTTCCTGTGGGCGATTCAGAAAGACGGCCTCTTCCTCCCAGTGGGCCATGAACACATTGGCCACACTGGGAGCAAGACGGGTGCCCATCGCTACACCCCTAGTTTGCAGAAAGTATGTATTGTCATACCAACCCTAGTTCTGCCTGAATAGGCGGACTTTACTGGCAATGTTATGAGACCAAAATAGTAAAAAAATATAACCTTTATGTACAAAATTAAAAAAGCTAAAAATAGCATTTGATTATTGGGACATACAATGATATTCAGAGCATGTATATATGTGTATATATATATATATATATATATATTTTTCATACATCACAAAAGACAACATAAAAACAGCATACAACAGGACATGGATAAACTGGAACGAAGAAGGTTCTGCCTGAATGATCTTTCTACTGCTGGAACTGAGTCACCCCCATGGTGTTTTTGTGGGGGATATAGGATCACCTTTACCTCCCCACCAGGAGAGGGTTCCCTTTGTTTCAGTTTATCCATGTCCTGTTGCTATTTTTATATTGTGTATTTGTAAAATATGACTATATAATACATGCTCTGAATATCATTCTATGTCCCAATAATCACCTGCTATTTTTATCTTTTTAAATTTTGTAAATAAAGGCTATGTTTTTTACTATATTGGTCTCATAATATTGCCAGTAAAGTCTGCCTATTCAGGCAGAACTGGGGTTCTGCTAATTTTTGTATATCGATTACTTGGATGTGGCACAAAATAGATACTCTATTCTATAGTTAAAAGGGGATTGGATTGGGGTTGGTAAAAATGCAGCACCACTGCACATTTACTGCTCCCCCCAACTGAAGTGTAATGAAGCATCTCACTGCCTTATGACCATTAGCATTACAACAATCATCACAGGCAGCACAGTAAGCTTGTGCTCTATCATGGCTCTGTGTCACATGGCTGCTTGCTGACTGTGTTAAGTTCTGGCTGCACTGAGTGTTACAGAGTGTAACCCAGAACAGCCATAACAAAGTCAGCATGTGACCAGTGTTAATTTCGTCGACTAAAATGTTTTCGTCGACTAAATGAACACAATTCTAGTTGATTAACCACTTTACCACCGGAGGATTTTGCTGGCCACTTTTTGCGATTCGGCGCTAAGCGACTTTAACTGACAATTGCGCGGTCGTGTGACGTTGTACCCAAACGAAATTTACTTCCTTTTTTTCCCACAAACAGAGCTTTCTTTTGGTGGTATTTGATCACCTGTGCGATTTTTACTTTTTGCGCTATAAACAAAAAAAGAGCATAAATTTTGAAAAAATAAAAATTTTCACATTTTTTTATATGAAATTCCCCCCCAAAAAATGTAAAAATCATTTTTTTTACATTTTTGGCCAATTTGTTTTCTGCTACCTATTTTTGGTAAAAAAATCATAACAAGCATATTTTGATTGGTTTACGCAAAAGTTATTGCGTTTACTAACTAAGGGAAAGATTTCTGTCAATTTTGATGTTTTTTTTTTTTAACGAGTAATGGCGGCGATCTGCGATTTTTTTTGCGGGACTGCGACATTGCGGCGGACAGATTGGACCCTTGACTGACATTTTTGACACTTTTGGGGGTACCAGTGACATTACTACAGTAATCAGTGCTATATATATGCACTGTTACTGTAAAAATGACACTAGCAGGGAAGGGGTTAATTTTATTGGCGAGGGAGGGGTTAATGTATGCCTGGTGCTTACTGACGTGTGTGGGGGGAGGTGACTGAGTGACACAAGGACAGATCGAGGGTTCAGCTATGCTGAACCCTGCAATCTGACCCTGTCTGTCACTTAGGAGATCCACCCGCTTTGTTTACACAAGCGGGCGGATCTCCAGACTCGATTCCCTGACGATCGGGGAAGAGCGGCGGCGATCGCCGCCGCTCCTCCCCTGGCTCGACTCCCGCTGTGTCTGAATACAGTGGGAGCGAGCCCCCGGCGGCGCGCGAGCGCCACCGAGAAGGGGGAATGTCTGCTGACGTAGTACTACATCGTCAGACATTATCGAGCCACACTGCCACAGTAGTGTCCATGTAAGCAGACGTAAAGTGGTTAAATAATGCATTACAATTAACCTAAACCTATTTGATTTGTAGTTGACTAAAATGTACTGGAGATTTTAGTTGACTAAAATATGACTAAAACTAAAACAATTCAGATGACTAAAATACGACTAAAACTAAAATCGCATTTCGGTCAAAAGACTAAAATACGGCTAAAACTAAAATGGCATTTTAGTCAAAAGACTATAACTAAAACCAAATCGAAATTTGCTGCCAAAATTAACACGGCATGTGACATGGAGCATACCTCCCAACAGTCCCGGATTCTAACAGAGTCCCGCTGTCCCGCGGATTCAGGCCGTGTCCCGCAGCCACTTAAACCCACACCTGTCCTCCCTTAGCATTAGCAGGCGCCGCTAGTATTAGAAGACTGTAAACACATGCGGTGTCCACGGCTTTGCTGGTATCTCCGCCAACTCCCTCGCTGTTGGAAGCCTGCAATTACAATGTCCTGGGCTTTGCCACTAAACCCCGCCCACTCCAGGAATCTCATGTAAGGGGAGGCATGTGCTCTCCAGGAAGGGAAACAAGAGACCGACCTGATGTCATGATGTGTGATCTCCCTCCGGCGTTTCTCAACAAGTGTGTGAGTGTGATGCAGCCTTCGTTGTCCTGTGTACCGGATGGGAATTGTATGGCTGAATTTGCATCACATTCAGACCAAAGTCGCACAGGACCCTTTTTTTGGTCCGCACCAGAATCAGATCTCATGGGTGTTCACACCCATGCGATTCGATTCCTGTCCGAGCTGACAGTTCACACTGCGATATGCAAACTGATCCGGGGTTGTCATTAACTTTATATTGACACTCCCAGCAGTTCACATATGGCAGTATGAACTGCCTGCGAGTTGGGTGCGATGCGGGAACCCGCAGTGGATTCCCACATCACATATGTGTGAACCGGGACTTAATCTCCTCTTCTTTACTCCATACACTGACCAAAAGCCTGTATCCCCTCTTTTCTATGTTCACTGGTCAGCGGTCTGAATCTCCTCCATTCACTGGTCTGAAGCCGGCAGTGCACCCCTCTCTTCTCTTTTCACCAATCAACAGTCTGAATCTCTTCTTCTCCCTACAAACTGACCAGAAGCCTGAGTGTATCCCCTCACTTCTCTATTCATGAGCAGTCTGAATCTCCAATCCTTCTCTCCATAAACTAGCCAGAAGCTTGCACCCCCTCTCTTATCTTTACATACTGATCAGCAGTCTGAATCTCCTCTTCTGCTCTCCAAACACTGACCAAAAGCTTGTATCTTGAATCCTGAGCTCTCCGTCCACCCCCCTCCATCCTGAATCCTGAGCTCTCCGTCCACCCCCCTCCATCCTGAATCCTGAGCTCTCCGTCCACCCCCCTCCATCCTGAATCCTGAGCTCTCCGTCCACCCCCCTCCATCCTGAATCCTGAGCTCTCCGTCCACCCCCCTCCATCCTGAATCCTGAGCTCTCCGTCCACCCCCCTCCATCCTGAATCCTGAGCTCTCCATCCACCCCCCCTCCATCCTGAATCCTGATCTCTCCGTCCACCACCCCCCCTCCATCCTGAATCCTGATCTCTCCGTCCACCACCCCCCCTCCATCCTGAATCCTGATCTCTCTGTCCACCACCCCCCCTCCATCCTGAATCCTGAGCTCTCCGTCCACCCCCCTCCATCCTGAATCCTGAGCAATCCGTCCACCCCCCTCCATCCTGAATCCTGAGCTCTCCGTCCACCCCCCTCCATCCTGAATCCTGAGCTCTCCATCCACCCCCCCTCCATCCTGAATCCTGATCTCTCCGTCCACCACCCCCCCTCCATCCTGAATCCTGATCTCTCCGTCCACCACCCCCCCTCCATCCTGAATCCTGATCTCTCTGTCCACCACCCCCCCTCCATCCTGAATCCTGAGCTCTCCATCCACCCCCCCTCCATCCTGAATCCTGATCTCTCCGTCCACCACCCCCCCTCCATCCTGAATCCTGATCTCTCCGTCCACCACCCCCCCCCATCCTGAATCCTGATCTCTCTGTCCACCACCCCCCCTTCATCCTGAATCCTGATCTCTCTGTCCACCACCCCCCCTCCATCCTGAATCCTGAGCTCTCCGTCCACCCCCCCTCCATCCTGAATCCTGAGCAATCCGTCCACCCCCCCCTCCACCCTGAATCCTGAGCTCTCCATCCACCCCCCCTCCATCCTGAATCCTGATCTCTCCGTCCACCACCCCCCCTCCATCCTGAATCCTGATCTCTCCGTCCACCACCCCCCCTCCATCCTGAATCCTGAGCTCTCCGTCCACCCCCCCTCCATGCTGAATCCTGATCTCTCCGTCCACCCCCCCTCCATCCTGAATCCTGAGCTCTCCATCCACCCCCCCTCCATCCTGAATCCTGAGCTCTCCGTCCACCCCCCCTCCATCCTGAATCCTGAGCTCTCCGTCCACCCCCCTCAACCCTGAATCCTGAGCTCTCCATCCACCCCCCATCCATCCTGAATCCTGATCTCTCCGTCCACCACCCCCCTCCATCCTGAATCCTGAGCTCTCCGTCCACCCCCCCTCCATCCTGAATCCTGAGCTCTCCGTCCACCCCCCCTCCACCCTGAATCCTGAGCTCTCCATCCACCCCCCCTCCATCCTGAATCCTGATCTCTCTGTCCACCACCCCCCCTCCATCCTGAATCCTGAGCTCTCCATCCACCCCCCCTCCATACTGAATCCTGAGCTCTCCATCCACCCCCCCCCCCTCCATCCTGAATCCTGAGCTCTCCGTCCACCCCCCCTCCATCCTGAATCCTGAGCTCTCCGTCCACCCCCCCTCCACCCTGAATCCTGAGCTCTCCATCCACCCCCCCTCCATCCTGAATCCTGATCTCTCCGTCCACCACCCCCCCTCCATCCTGAATCCTGATCTCTCTGTCCACCACCCCCCCTCCATCCTGAATCCTGAGCTCTCCGTCCACCCCCCCTCCATCCTGAATCCTGAGCTCTGCGTCCACCCCCCCTCCACCCTGAATCCTGAGCTCTCCATCCACCCCCCCTCCATCCTGAATCCTGATCTCTCCGTCCACCACCCCCCCTCCATCCTGAATCCTGATCTCTCTGTCCACCACCCCCCCTCCATCCTGAATCCTGAGCTCTCCATCCACCCCCCCTCCATCCTGAATCCTGAGCTCTCCATCCATCCCCCCTCCATCCTGAATCCTGAGCTCTCCATCCACCCCCCCTCCATCCTGAATCCTGAGCTCTCCATCCATCCCCCCTCCATCCTGAATCCTGAGCTCTCCGTCCACCCCCCCTCCACCCTGAATCCTGAGCTCTCCATCCACCCCCCCTCCATCCTGAATCCTGATCTCTCTGTCCACCACCCCCCCTCCATCCTGAATCCTGAGCTCTCCATCCACCCCCCCTCCATCCTGAATCCTGAGCTCTCCGTCCACCCCCCCTCCATCCTGAATCCTGATCTCTCCGTCCACCACCCCCCCTCCATCCTGAATCCTGATCTCTCCGTCCACCCCCCCCTCCATCCTGAATCCTGATCTCTCCGTCCACCCCCCCTCCATCCTGAATCCTGAGCTCTCCATCCACCCCCCCTCCATCCTGAATCCTGATATCTCCGTCCACCCCCCCTCCATCCTGAATCCTGAGCTCTCCATCCACCCCCCCTCCATCCTGAATCCTGATCTCTCCGTCCACCACCCCCCCTCCATCCTGAATCATGAGCTCTCCATCCACCCCCCCTCCATCCTGAATCCTGAGCTCTCCGTCCACCCCCCCTCCATCCTGAATCCTGATCTCTCCGTCCACCTCCCCCTCCATCCTGAATCCTGAGCAATCCGTCCACCCCCCTCCATCCTGAATCCTGAGCAATCCGTCCACCCCCTCCATCCTGAATCCTGAGCAATCTGTCCACCCCCCTCCATCCTGAATCCTGAGCAATCTGTCCACCCCCCCCTCCATCCTGAATCCTTAGCTCTCCGTCCACCCCCCTCCATCCTGAATCCTGAGCTCTCCGTCCACCCCCCTCCATCCTGAATCCTGTGCTCTCCATCCACCTCCCCCTCCATCCTGAATCCTGAGCAATCCGTCCACCCCCCTCCATCCTGAATCCTGAGCTCTCCGTCCACCCCCCTCCATCCTGAATCCTGAGCAATCCGTCCACCCCCCTCCATCCTGAATCCTGAGCTCTCCGTCCACCCCCCTCCATCCTGAATCCTGATCTCTCCGTCCACCTCCCCCTCCATCCTGAATCCTGAGCAATCCGTCCACCCCCCCTCCATCCTGAATCCTGAGCAATCCGTCCACCCCCCTCCATCCTGAATCCTGAGCAATCCGTCCACCCCCCTCCATCCTGAATCCTGATCTCTCCGTCCACCCCCCCTCCATCCTGAATCATGAGCTCTCCATCCACCCCCCCTCCATCCTGAATCCTGAGCTCTCCGTCCACCCCCCCTCCATCCTGAATCCTGATCTCTCCGTCCACCTCCCCCTCCATCCTGAATCCTGAGCAATCCGTCCACCCCCCTCCATCCTGAATCCTGAGCAATCCGTCCACCCCCTCCATCCTGAATCCTGAGCAATCTGTCCACCCCCCTCCATCCTGAATCCTGAGCAATCTGTCCACCCCCCCCTCCATCCTGAATCCTTAGCTCTCCGTCCACCCCCCTCCATCCTGAATCCTGAGCTCTCCGTCCACCCCCCTCCATCCTGAATCCTGTGCTCTCCATCCACCTCCCCCTCCATCCTGAATCCTGAGCAATCCGTCCACCCCCCTCCATCCTGAATCCTGAGCTCTCCGTCCACCCCCCTCCATCCTGAATCCTGAGCAATCCGTCCACCCCCCTCCATCCTGAATCCTGAGCTCTCCGTCCACCCCCCTCCATCCTGAATCCTGATCTCTCCGTCCACCTCCCCCTCCATCCTGAATCCTGAGCAATCCGTCCACCCCCCCTCCATCCTGAATCCTGAGCAATCCGTCCACCCCCCTCCATCCTGAATCCTGAGCAATCCGTCCACCCCCCTCCATCCTGAATCCTGAGCAATCTGTCCACCCCCCCCCTCCATCCTGAATCCTGAGCTCTCCATCCACCCCCTCCATCCTGAATCCTAAGCTCTCCGTCCACCCCCCCTCCATCCTAAATCCTGAGCAATCCGTCCACCCCCCTCCATCCTGAATCCTGAGCAATCCGTCCACCCCCCTCCATCCTGAATCTGATCAAATACCACCAAAAGAAAGCTCTGTTTGTGGGGGGAAAAAAGGACGTCAATTTCAATTGGGTACAGCGTCACACGACCGCGCAATTGTCCGTTACAGTCGCGCAGTGCCGAATCGCAAAATAGGCCCTAGTCTTTGAGCAGCCAAATCCTCCGGGGCTTAAGTGGTTAAATGCAAAACTGTGCTTTTTTTTGGTTCAATAGACTTCAATGGAGAAGCCGCAGAAAAGTTTGTAATGCATTTTTATCGAGATTTGTGTTTTTAAATTTGCCCAACAACAAATCCCCCCCCCCCCCCCCCAAAAAAAAGCATAAAAACGCAAATTGCAGTAAAATTGTGATAAATAACATGGAAAGCACAGCAAAAAGCACCACAGAAACACTCAAAAACAACGTGCATAGGTGTGATCCCAGTCTTAGACCGTAGGGTTCAATATTGAGTTGGCCCACCCTTTGCAGCTATAACAGCTTCAACTCTTCTGGGTAGGATGTCCACAAGGTTTAGGAGTGTGTTTATGGGAATGTTTGATCATTCTTCCAGAAGAGCATTTGTGAGGTCAGGCACTGATGCTGGATGAGAAGGCCTGGCTCACAGTCTCCGCTCAAATTCATCTCAAAGGTGTTCTATCGAGTTGCAGTCAGGTGGTCCTAGCAACTAATCATTAGCTTGTTAATATGAAAAGTTAACTCCAGCAGCCCCCGCTCTCTGCTCTGAGGGGGCTGTGTAATGTGCAGGGGGTCCAAAGCTGGGGGGGGGGGGCTGTGTAATGTACAGGGTCCAGAGCTGCTAGGGGGCTGTGTAATGTACAGGGTTTAGAGCTGCAGGGGGGGGGGCTGTGTAATGTACAGGGTCCAGAGCTGCAGGGGGGGGGCTGTGTAATGCAAAGGGGTCCAGAGCTGCTAGGGGGCTGTGTAATGTACAGGGTTTAGAGCTGCAGGGGGGGGGGGGGGCTGTGTAATGTACAGGGTTTAGAGCTGCAGGGGGGGGGGGCTGTGTAATGTACAGGGTTTAGAGCTGCAGGGGGGGGGGGCTGTGTAATGTACAGGGTTTAGAGCTGCAGGGGGGGGCTGTGTAATGCAAAGGGGTTCAGAGCTGCTAGGGGGCTGTGTAATGTACAGGGTTTAGAGCTGCAGGGGGGGGGCTGTGTAATGTACAGGGTTTAGAGCTGCAGGGGGGGGGGCTGTGTAATGCAAAGGGGTTCAGAGGTGCGAGGGCTGTGCAATGTAAAGGAGTCCAGAGGTGCGAGGGCTGTGTAATGTAAAGGGGACTGTGTATGTAAAAGGTGCAGAGATGCTGGGGGCTGTGTAATGTAAAGGGGTTCAAAGGTGAGGGGGGCTGTGTAATGTAACAGGGACTGTGTAATGTAAATGGGTCCATAGGTGCAGGGAGCTGTGTAATGTAAAGGGGTCCAGAGCTGTGGGGGGGCTGTGTAATGTAAAGGGGTCCAGAGGTGTGAGGGCTGTGTAATGTAAAGGCGACTTTGTATGTAAAAGGGTCCAGAGATGCGGGGGCTGTGTATTGTAAAGTGGTTCAAAGGTGAGGGGGTCTGTGTAATGTAAAGGGGACTGTGTATGTAAATGGGTCCAGAGGTGCAGGGGCTCTGTAATGTAAAGGGGGCTGTGTAATGTAAAGGGGTCCAGAGGTGTAGGGAGCTGTGTAATGTAAAGGGGTCCAGAGCTGTGGGGGGGGGGGCTGTGTAATGTAAAGGGGTCCAGAGGTGTGAGGGCTGTGTAATGTAAAGGGGACTGTGTATGTAAAAGGGTCCAGAGATGCTGGGGGCTGTGTAATATAAAGGGGTTCAAAGGTGAGGGGGGCTGTGTAATGTAACGGGACTGTGTAATTTAAAGGGGTCCAGAGATGTGAGGGCTGTGTAATGTAAAGGGGGCTGCGTATGTAAAAGGGTCCAGAAATGCTGGGGGCTGTATAAAGTAAAGGGGTACAAAGGTGAGGGGGGCTGTTTTATGTAATGGGGGCTGTGTAATATAAATGGGTTCAGGGGTGCAGGGGCTCTGTAATGTAAAGGGGGCTGTGTAATGTAAAGGGGTCCAGAGGTGCAGGGAGCTGTGTAATGTAAAGGGGTGCAGAGCTGTGGGGGGGCTGTGTAATATAAAGGGGTCCAGAGCTGTGGCGGGCTGTGTAATGTAAAGGGGTTCAGAGCTGTGGGGGGGACTGTGTAACATGCAGGGGTCCAGAGGTGCAGGGAGCTGTGTAATGTAAAGTGGTTCAGAGCTGGTGGGGGGCTGTTTGATGTAAAGGGGTCCAGAGCTCTGGGGGGACTGTGTAACATCCGGGGGTCTAGAGTTGTGTAATGTAAAGGGGTCCAGAGGTGCAGGGGGTTGTGTAATGTAAAGGGGTCCAGAGGTGTGGAGGCTGTGTAATGTAAAGGGGTCCAGAGGTGCAGGGGCTGTGTAATGTAAAAGGGTCTAGAAGTGCGGGAGCTGTGAAATTTAATGGTGTCCAGAGGTGCAGGGGCTGTGTAATGTAAAGGGGCCCAGAGGTGCAGGGGGCTGTGTAATGTAAAGGGGTCCAGAGGTGCAGGGGCTGTGTAATGTGAAGGGACCCAGAGGTGCAAGGGGCTGTGTAATGTGAAGGGACCCAGAGGTGCAGGGGCTGTGTAATGTAAAGAGGTCCAGAGGTGCAGGGGCTGTGTAATGTAAAGGGGCCCAGAGGCGCAGGGGCTGTGTAATGTGAAGGGACCCAGAGGTGCAGGGGGCTGTGTAATGTGAAGGGACCCAGAGGTGCAGGGGCTGTGTAATGTAAAGAGGCCTAGAGGTGTGGGGGCTGTGTAATGTAAAGGGGCCCAGAGGTGCAGGGGGCTGTGTAATGTGAAGGGACCCAGAGGTGCGAGGGCTGTGTAATGTAAAGGGGTCCAGAGGTGTGGGGGCTGTGTAATGAAAAGGGGGCTGTGTAATGTAAAGAGGTCCAGAGGTGCAGGGGCTGTGTATTGTAAAGGGATCCAGAGGCGCAGGGGGCTGTGTAATGTGACGGGACCCCGAGGTGCAGGGGCTGTGTAATGTAAAGAGGTCCAGAGGTGCAGGGGCTGTGTAATGTAAAGGGGCTCAGAGGTGCAGGGGCTGTGTAATGTAAAGAGGTCCAGAGGTGCAGGGGCTGTGTAATGTAAAGGGGTCCAGAGGTGCAGGGGCTGTGTAATGTAAAGGGGCCCAGAGGTGCAGGGGCTGTGTAATGTAAAGGGGTCCAGAGGTGCAGGGGCTGTGTAATGTAAAGGGGCCCAGAGGTGCAGGGGCTGTGTAATGTAAAGAGGTCTAGAGGTGCAGGGGCTGTGTAATGTAAAGGGGCCCAGAGGTGCAGGGGCTGTGTAATGTAAAGAGGTCCAGAGGTGCAGGGGCTGTGTAATGTAAAGGGGTCCAGAGGTGCAGGGGCTGTGTAATGTAAAGGGGCCCAGAGGTGCAGGGGCTGTGTAATGTAAAGGGGTCCAGAGGTGCGGGGGCTGTGTAATGTAAAGGGGTCCAGAGGTGCAGGGGCTGTGTAATGTAAAGAGGTCCAGAGGTGTGGGGGCTGTGTAATGTAAAGGGACCCAGAGGTGCAGGGGCTGTGTAATGTAAAGAGGTCCAGAGGTGCAGGGGCTGTGTAATGTAAAGGGGGCCAGAGGTGCAGGGGCTGTGTAATGTAAAGGGGCCCAGAGGTGCAGGGGCTGTGTAATGTAAAGGGGTCCAGAGGTGCAGGGGCTGTGTAATGTAAAGAGGTCCAGAGGTGTGGGGGCTGTGTAATGAAAAGGGGGCTGTGTAATGTAAAGAGGTCCAGAGGTGCAGGGGCTTTGTAATGTAAGGGGATCCAGAGGTGCAGGGGGCTGTGTAATATAAAGGGGCTAAACCCGCCCTGGGTGCCAAATTATTATTATTATACAGAATTTATATTGTACCAACAGTTTGCATTTCCCAGAAGTGTGAAGCTTCTCTTATAAAAGTCAGACTGTTTTTGGTTTCCATTCTGATGACAAGGTTTCATTTTCCTTTAGCACTCTGCTTCTGAGAAATCCCTTTTATAGACTTCTATTATTCCAGGATGATTATTGGCTGGAATTCCTCCCATTCCACAGACATGGAATCCAAAAGAAATTGTGCGCCTATCACACCTGCAAACCGATGTGCAAAAACGTCCAATAAAAATGACAATGATGCTCATGTACACAGGGCAGTTGAAAACCTTTTCTGATTGCTGGACACCAACAGTGAAGAACGTCCAGTTTACAGATTTTACATACCGAGTTTATGAGCATTTGAGGTTAGAAGCATTTTTTAAAGATAACCTTCGGAGACCCTCACAAATGCCCACAATGCATGAAAAACGAGTTACATCGTAACATGTTAAATCTGAGAAAAAGACACAATACCATCTAGTTCAACCAATATACACATTAGAGTTGGGCAATTGGTTCAGGCAGGACATGGGCTGTTCGCCCATTCGATGAACACCCAAATTATTGGGGAGTTCGATCATTTGTTAGGCCCACTGAACGACCACAATGCACTGCGTCGCTGCCCAGTGCATTGGAAGCAATGATTGGCTGAAGCAATGAAAGCTTTGCCCAATCAGAGCACAAAACACTGTCAGAGCCATGACTGGAGAAAGTAATGATGTCTCTATCCAATCATGACTCATTGCTCTTAGTCCCGCCCCACACTATAAATATATTCTCCCCATAGCGGCCATTTGCAGTGTGATATTGGCGCGGAGAGAGAGATAGAACAGGGCTCTGGTCAGTGCTACTAGAGCAGGGTTTCTCAACCAGTGTGCCGTGAAGAGTCCCCAGGTGTGCCGCAGCACACAGGTGTGCCGTGAAGAGTCCCAAGGTGTGCCGTGAAGAGTCCCAAGGTGTGCCGTGAAGAGTCCCCAGGTGTGCCGCGGCAAAATGACCCCAATTTGCAGCAATCTTATAAAAAAAAAGTTTTCCATTTGGTTACACCAGAAGGGAAGACTAAATTCCCTTCCCGCTGCCACATGCGCTCGGGAAGCTGTGTGGGTGTCCCGACCGTGTCGTGCCAACCGATGACGTCATCGGTTGCTATGGGAGGATCGGCTTGCTAGGAGGTGAGAGCTGCGGGTCCCGGGAGCTGCTGCTGGCTGGCGCCCTTTTCGAGTTACAGCAGAGAAGAGGAATAACAGGGAAGAGGCTCTTCAGTGACTCCTGGCTTCGTGAGTTACATGAAGTTACATGAATTACATGGATTGTCATTAACTTTACCTGGTATTGCTTTCACCAATTTTTTTTTTTTTTTAAGTAATATAAATATACATAAGATATGTGGGTTTTAAATACTGTATTACTGATGATGGAAACTGCACTTCTTTTTTTTATGTTGTATTCCTGCCCACACATCTGCTTCGGTTTGGCCGCAGCGCAGAATACCGGTGGTCTTCACGTGTGTTACCTGTGGCTTCTCATAAACTTCTACTACGTTCTACATTTTTTGGTGCATTTTCTGAAAGCACACCAAAAATGAGGGACATAATAGAAGTCTATAGGAAACCACAGGAAACGCACATGAAAACCACGGGTATTCTGCGCTACACCTGCGCTGCGGTCAAACTGAAGCAGATGTGCAAGCGGAATACAACATAAAAAAAAAGAAGTGCAGTTTCCATTAACCTCCCTGGTGGTATGATTCTGTCAGGAATTCTGTACCAAAAGCGGTACAATTTTTTGCATGGAAATTTGGCGTTATGTATTATAGGCCTACAATTCTTAGTAATTACTGACTTAAACCTGACCAAAACAAGACTCTAGTAGACATCCCAGATGTGATAAATTTGAAACACAAACGCATGAATTATAATCGAATCAATAATATAATTTTATTATATAATATATAATATATATAATAAAATTATATTATTGATTAGATTATAATTCATGCGTTATATAAAATTATAATCGAATCAATAATATAATTATACATATATATATATATATATATATATACGTGTGTGTATATAGGTATATGTGTGTGTGCATATATATATACATATATATATATATATATATATATATATATATATATATATATATATATATATAAAATATAAAATGTGTAATGTGTTCGTGTTTGTGTTTTGTGCAACGTTTTTTGAATTTCCCTCCCTAGTTCCGCTCCCATGCAGCATTGCTGCTGCAGGGAACGGAACTAGGAAGTGATCACACCGACGGAGGACGGAGGAGCGGCGGGACTCTCGGCTGGCGGTCACAGCAATGAGAGATCATCGCTGGATCGCCAGGAGAAGGTAAGAGACACCGCTGCGCTCTCTGCACATTCACCCCGAGCGTGACTCGGGGATACCGATCCTGCCCTAAAAAATCCACCCCGAGTCACGCTCGGGATTACCACCAGGGGAGTTAACAATAATATAGAGCGGTTGTGTGGATCGTCCCAGGCTTAAGTATCCCATTGACGTAAGTAACAATTACATTATTTCGTCATTTTTGGTTGGTGTGCCTCGAGATTTTGCCAGATTGTATAGGGCGCCTTGGTTGAAAAAAGGTTGAAAAACACTGTACTAGAGAGTTATGCCTCGTTTCCACTGAGCGGTACGGTTCAGTACAGTTCAGTACGGTTCGGAACGGTACACCTTGATCAGGTGCCCTGTTCAGGGTACTGTTGGCTTGCATTTCCACTGCCAACAGTACCTCGGCTCAACAGTACCTCAACAGTGTAGCTCCACCCTGTTGGTACGGTACTAATGTGCTTGGTACCCCAACAAAAGGGTCCCAAAAAAGTGATACGGTATGGTTCGGAATTAGGGTACCATTCACAACTTTTGACAATGGAAAATTGCGTACCGTACCGAACTGTACCGCTCAGTGGAAACGAGGCATAAGTGTGCTATAGGGTGCTATTTTATTCTATTGTCAGTGTAGAGTGTCAGTTTGGTGTAAATCTAGTGATTGTTCAGTCAGTGTGAGTGTAGTGTGACCATTCATTTTTACATTAGTGTCAGTTTAGTTTTGGAAGGGCAGGTTTCCTGTAGTATATTTCAGTGCGTTACTGCACCTTTAATGAAGTATATTGTAGTGCAGTATATTTCAGTGCGTTACTGCACCTTTAATGAAGTATATTGTAGTGCAGTATATTTCAGTGCGCTACTGCACCTTTAATGAAGTATATTGTAGTGCAGTATATTTCAGTGCGTTACTGCACCTTTAATGAAGTATATTGCAGTGCAGTTTATTTCAGTGCATTACGTGCTGTTTAACGCAGTACATTTTACTGCTTTATTGCACATTTAACGCAGTATATTGTAGTGTGTTGATGGAGTGTGTCTGTGTAGTGAGTACTCAGATTAAAGTGCACCAAACAGCACTTTCCATTGATTAAAGTGCATCCACGTACACATTTCCACATCTATACTACATTTTGTTAATAAGCAATCCCCCCACCTCCCCTGGAAGGCCAACAAGAAGAGGCAGACGTTCCCATGGTACTGTGAGGGTGACAGCAGTGTATGTGTTCACAGGCAAAGGTGGATGTGCCCAGTCCACAGGCAGGGCATCATTTCCTCTGTTTAGTAATGATGATGGTTCCATCCACCCACAGCATGCAGAGGAGGTGGTGGACTGGCATACTAAACCATCGTCATCCTCTGTCACCCAAGCAGAGACTAGTGTGCAGTCCACAGTGGCTAAATCTGCCTCCTTGTCCACAGCTACTCCGGCCATAGCCCAAGTATCAGGCATGAAGGAGTCAGCTGAGTTATTTGAACACAGCATCAGCCACTTTGCTCCTTGACAATGCACATCCATTACTTGATTCTGATGTTGGTTCTGAGGATGAGGAAGGTAGGAACATGACCCTACAGGGTGGGGAGAAGACTAGTACTCAAATTGGCAGTCATGTTCCTGCAGCCGCAGCATCTTGCCAAGTTGTCTCCAGTGGTAATTTTTTTTTTTAACCAAACATATGTAGCAGAATACAAATTGGCCTAAAATAATGAAAAAATTAGATTTTTAATTTTTTTTTTTTATTATTGGGAATGTTTTATAGCAGAAAGTAAAAAAATTGTTTTTTTTTTGTTTTTTTTTGTTTTTTTAGAATTGTCGCTCTTTTTTTGTTTATAGCGCAAAAAAATTAAAATTTCACAGGTGATCAAATACCACCAAAAGAAAGCTCTATTTGTGGGGAAAAAAAAAGGACAAAAATTTTATTTGGGTACAGCGTCGCAAGGCCGCGCAGTTGTCAGTTAAAGCGTAGCAGTGGCGTATCACAAAAAAATGGCTGGTCATGAAGGGGGGAGGTAAACCTTCCAGTTTGAAAAAAAAAATTAAGTTTACCGAATGCTCTGAATGATGAAACGAAATCTGTCCAAATTTTCAAAATTCTAATTAAAATTCAAATTGAATTTTACATCGAATTCCATATGTAAACATATTTTTGAAATGTGTGTTATTCGAGTATCAAGAATATGTAGCAGAATACATATTGGCCTAAACTGATTTTTTTTTTACATTTTTTAATTGTTTGTTTTATAGCAAAAAGTAAAAAATATTGTTTTTCAAAATAATCACTATTTTTTTTTGTTTATATCGCAAAGAATAAAAAAATTGCATAGGTGATCAAATACCACCAAAAGAAATCTCTATTTGTGGGGAAAAAAGGACATCAATTTTATTTGGGTACAGCATCGCACGACCGCGCAATTACATACATATAGTTACATAGTAGTTGAGGTTGAATAAAGACAACAGTCCATCCAGTTCAACCTGAATTGTCCGTTAAAATAATGCAATGCCGTATCGCAAATAATGGCCTGGTCAGGAAGGGGGGTAAACCTTCCAGAGCTGAAGTGGTTAAACAGGGGGGTCATCGGGCTATTTAATCACACATGTATTCATATACAAAGTAACGTGTGTATATATAATACTTTGTATATTATATGATTTAATTTATTGTAATTGTTTACAATGTAACAAATGAAGAACATCTAAGAGTTGTGATGAATAAAAATAATAAGGTTCCTGCAAAATGTAAGTTAGTGTCAGATTGCCTGGCAAAATATCGCAGTCCCACTATAAGTTGTTGATTACCACCATTACTGGTATAATAAAAATAAAATAACTAAAAATTCCACCATACAGAGCATCCGGAAAGTATTCATAGCGCTTCACTTTTTTCACATTTTATGTTACAGCCTTATTCCAAAATGGATTCAATTCATTATTTTCCTCAAAATTCTACAAACAATTCCCCATAATGACAATGTGAAAGAAGTTTGTTTGAAATCTTTGCAAATTTATTAAAAAGAAAAAAGAAAAGAATCCCATGTACATAAGTATTCACACCCTTTGCTTAATTCTTTGGTGAAGCTCCTTTGGCACCAATTACAGCCTCAAGTCTTATTGAGTATGATGCTACAAGCTTGGCACTCCTATTTTTGGGCAGTTTCTCTCATTCTTCTTTGCAGGACCTCTCAAGCTCCATCAGGAGCGTCAGTGCACAGCCATTTTCAGATCTCTCCAGAGATGTTCAATCGGGTTCAAGTCTGGGCTCTGGCTGGGCCACTCAGAGACATTCACAGAGTTGTCCCGCGGCCACTCCTTTGTTATCTTGGCTGTGTGCTTAGGGTTGTTGTCCTGTTGGAAGATGAACCTTCACCCCAGTCTGAGGTCCAGAGCGCTCTGGAGAAGGTTTTCATCAAGGATGTCTCTGTATATTGCTGCATTCATCTTTCCCTCCATCCTGACTAGTCTCCCAGTTCCTGCCACTGAAAAACATCCCCACAGCATGATGCTGCCACCACCATGCTTCACTGTAGGGATGGTATTGGCCAGGTGATGGGCGTGGCCTGGTTTCCTCCAGACATGACGCTTGCCATTCAGGCCAAAGAGTTAAATTTTTGTTTCATCAGAGCAGAGAATTTTGTTTCTCATGGTCTGAGAATCCTTCAGGTGCCTTTTGGCAAAATCCAGGCGGGCTGCCATGTGCCTTTTAATGAGGAGTGGCTTCTGTCTGGCCACACCCATACAGGCCTGATTGGTGGAGTGCTGCAGAGATGGTTGTTCTTCTGGAAGGTTCTCCTCTCCCCACAGAGAAACGCTGGAGCTCTGTCAGAGTGACCATTGGGTTCTTGGTCACCTCCCTGACTAAGGTCCTTCTCCCCGATTAAAATCGGAATGTAATATGTTTTGGCGCTGCTCTAAACTGATGGTTGGTATCCTCAAAACTGTGCTACAATAAGTACACAATATAAATGCTATTCTAACAAATATATGTTCTAAAAAGTCTTTGATGGAACCTAAAATCTTTCCTAATAAAAATATCTGTGGGCTCCAAAGTGCTATGAGTGTAAAATTATATTTGTGTTTGATCTCTATAAAGTGACTGTGTGCTTAGATTTTATTATATAAATTAGCAGTGTTTAAAACCACACTTCTATTAAGAGTTCTCCGAATCCACAATTTCAATATACAAGATTGATAAATAAATAAGTGCAAAGATAGTTGATAGAAAATATGCATAAAAATAAAATTAAATTCATACATTTCCATCAAATATAAGTGACAAGTGCTCTAAATTTCATCAAGGATATATATATATATATAAATAAGAAAATAAATAAATAATATTAAATAATTAAAAAAATAATAGAAAAGTGACAAGTGCTCTTCACAGTGTTTCAAACTTCCGTGTCCGTGTGTAGAGTGATCAATCAGTTCCAAATATCACTTATAAGTTGTCAACCAGTAATATTAATAGTTCTCCTATGTTGACTATATAAAGTGACAAGTGCTCTTCAAGACGTATTCAGTGCTTGCCTGTGCTCAAGTAGTGATCCCCCAATGGTCCGACACTCACCAAAAGCAATCCCCTGTAGGGGGTCTTGGGCTTTGAAACAATATGGTGGTGTCTGGGTCTCTCCCTCCGGATCTGTGCTCATCAGGTTTCTGTTGTTACCAAGGAAAGACAATACCAATAGCCCATAGTGTACCAGTACAACAGAGTTTATTTAAATAACACATCCGCTTACTAATCAAACAGCGACGTTCAACGTTCTGTGCTCCATATACAGGATATCCGGGTTCCGTGCGTTCCACAGCCCGTAACCGGAAGTTCAACTTCCACAACATTAATGGCTGTGTATTGAGTTATTTTGAGGGGACAGTAAATTTACACTGTTATACAAGCTGTACACTCACTACTTTACATTGTAGCAAAGTGTCATTTCTTCAGTGTTGTCACATGAAAAGATAGAATAAAATGTGAGGGGTGTACTTACTTTTGTGAGATACCGTGTGTGTGTATATATATATATATATATATATATATATATATATATATATATATATATATATATATATACACACTTTATATATACATTTAAATATAAAATAAGATATTAAATAAACATATCTATCTATATATATATATATATATATATATATAATATGAAAATATAAAGTACATTAACAAATAAATACATAAATATTTATATATAAATATTAAAATATAAATTTTCAATAATGAATACAGATTCAAAATTAGAAACAAGGGAATCGGGACTTTGAATGAAGCCGTGGGTGCAATCCAAGAAATTAGATGAATTAATAGTTTCATGTAAATAATTGGTATGTATACATGGAAAATCATGACACAATAAAAATTATATAATGTATAACATCACATTATTGATTTATGAGAACACACATGACATCATATTAATTCATAAAAAATATAAATAATTATAGCATCATAATATAATGGTAATAATAATAACAATTGATTACTGGTAAATAACATGATATGTCCACATAGTGTTACAAAAGCATGACATGATTGCATATACTAGAGTCAATAATGACCTCAGTGCCGGTTCACACTAGTACAACTTGTCAGGCGACTCGTCAGCCTGACAAGTCGCGGACCATCGCGGTCCATTGAGTAGTACAGGAACGGTTCTAAGAGGAGTGACACAAGTAGCTCCGACTTAGAAAAAGGGTCCTGTACTACTTCGCGGCGACCTGGAGCGACTTGCATAGACATTCATTTTGAAGTCCGTGCAAGTCGCGCCAAAGTCACGGTGCATGCGACTTCACAGGTCGCCCCCGAAGTCATGCCGCTGCAGTGTGAACCGGCACTAAATGTCTCTCTGAGCTAACAACATCATAACACCATGGAATAAAACCATGGGATGATTAGCAGTTCAAAAGGAGTCTAATAATAAGCATATGAGAGTAAAAACGTTACATCCATAACAGCTCAACGCGTTTTGTGAATAAGTTCACTCATCATGAGCAGATGCGAAATGTTTAACCACTTGCCGACCGCCGCAAGTACATTTACTGCGGCAGTCAGCCCCACCTGGGCAAAGCGACATAGTACTATGTCGCTCGCCCAGGAGCCTGTAGGGGGCGAGCACGCCCTACCGGAGGCGCACTCCTGCCCCCCCGCTCATTCACGGCCATCCCCGCGCGTGTGACCGGCAGCTCAGATGTCTGCCGGTCACTCAAGATCTCCGGCTGGAGAGGGAGAAAGGCAGGCGGCTGATGTAAACCAAGCCGTCTGTCATTCTCCCTGGTGTAACTGCAGAGATCATACGATCCTGCTATGTAGGATCGTATGTCTCTGTGATTACATCACAAGCCACGCCCATTTACAGTTAGAAGCATGCCCCTAGGGCAGTGATGGCGAACCTTGGCACCCCAGATGTTTTGGAACTACATTTCCCATGATGCTCACCTACACTGCAGAATGCATGAGCATCATGGGAAATGTAGTTCCAAAACATCTGGGGTGCCAAGGTTCACCATCACTGCCCTAGGGACACACTTAACCCCTTGATCACCAATAAAGTTAACCCCTTCCCTGCCAGTGTCACTTTTACAGTAACAGTTCATATGTATAGCACTGATTACTGTAGTAATGTCACTGGTACCCCCAAAAGTGTCAAAAATGTTAGTCAGGGGTCCGATCTGTCCGTTGCAATGTCGCAGTCCCGCAAAAAAAATGGCAGATCGCCGCCATTACTAGTTAAAAGAAAAAACAATAAAAATGACATAAATCTTTCCCGTAGTTAGTAAATGCAATAACTTTTGCGCAAACCAATCAAAATACGCTTATTGCAATTTTTTTACCAAACATATGTAGCAGAAAACAAATTGGCCTAAAATATTAAAAAAAATGATTTTTACATTTTTTTTTTGGGAATGTTACATAGCAGAATGTGAAAAATATTGTAATTTTTTCAAAATTGTCGCTCTTTTTTTGTTTAAAGCGCAAAAAATAAAAATCGCACAGGTGATCAAATACCACCAAAAGAAATCTCTGTTTGTGGGAAAATAAGGACGTCAAATTCATTTGGGTACAGCGCCGCATGACCGCGCAATTGTCCGTTACAGTCACGCAGTGCCGAATCGCAAAATAGGCTCTGGTCTTTAAGCAGCCAAATTCTCCGGGGCTTAAGTGGTTAAATATACGTATCTACAAAGAGATACAAATTGGTTAATACAGTATGCAGTAGGCCAAAAAAAGAAGGAAAGGAAAAAAAGAAAAAGGAATAAAAAGAGAACTAAAAGAGAAACCTTGCCCTACCCTTGTAGTACTTACAGAACAACTGAAGGTTCAATAATACAAGATTGGTTAACCACTCTAATCAGCAAACCTCTGAAGAGAAATGCCCAGCAGAGCAGGAATGTTGGGTGCTGATAGAAGGTAGAAAGTGCAACCACTGAACAGACTATATGAGAAAGTGAAACCAGCCGTGTTTAAAGAAGGTTCAGTGGAAAGTCCAGACATGATGACAGCTGATATTCTGGACCTGGAGTGATTTACTAAAGGAGTAAAGAAGTTTCTCTTTGAAACGTGTATTTGGCTTCGTTTCTCTTGTACAGTACATGGATAGGTGTAAAAAGGAATTCCTGCGTAAGTAAGTCATTAGGAATGTTCAGAGTCTGCACTGAACTTTTGGTTTCGTTTTTGTTGAAAGCCACTCCACTAATTGGCAGAAGACATTCACAACGAACAATCCTCCCTGACCAGTGGCGTCTCCGGCTTTCATATTTAGGGGGTGACACATGGGAGGACAGGGACAAAAGTAGGAGGGCCAACTATAAAATGCAATTATTTATATATATATATATATTTCAAGGATAGAATGCACTCTGGAGGTCTTGTTACAAATTCACCTTTGTTTTATTTGTGCAATATACAATACACATGAGCGTCAACTTTTCAATCTGACTAGGGACTTTCATCACCATGCTAAAAAGTCCCTTAGGGTTTCATGCCCATTGTTTCTTGACAATGGCTGGGCATTAGACTCATAAACATGAAATAATTCTGACTGGTGCCCATTGTCAGGAATATTTCATGTTTATGTGTTTGAATCCCATTCTCAGGAATATTTCATCCAGGACTCTGCATTCACTACATCTGATCTCCCCAGGGCTCTGAATTCACTATATCTGATCTCCCCAGGACTCTGCATTCACTATATCTGATCTCCCCAGGACTCTGCATTCACTATATCCGATTTCCCCAGGACTCTGCATTCACTATATCTGATCTCCCCAGGGCTCTGAATTCACTATATCTGATCTCCCCAGGACTCTGCATTCACTATATCTGATCTCCCCAGGACTCTGCAGTCACTATATCTGATCTCCCCAGGACTCTGTATTCACTATATCTGATCTCTTCAGAACTCTGCATTCACTATATCTGATCTCCCCAGGACTCTGCATTCACTATATCTGATCTCCCCAGGACTCTGCAGTCACTATATCTGATCTCCCCAGGACTCTGTATTCACTATATCTGATCTCTTCAGAACTCTGCATTCACTATATCTGATCTCCCCAGGACTCTGCATTCACTATATCTGATCTCCCCAGGACTCTGCATTCACTATATCTGATCTCCCCAGGACTCTGCATTCACTATATCCAATCTCCCCAGCACTCTGCATTCACTATATCTGATCCCCCCAGGACTCTGCATTCACTATATCTGCTCTCCCAAGGACTCTGCATTCACTATATCTGATCTCTTCAGGACTCTGCATTCACTATATCTGGTCTCCTCAGGACTCTGCATTCACTATATCTGGTCTCCCCAGGATTCTGCATTCACTATATCTGATCCCCCCAGGGCACTGCATTCACTATATCTGGTCTTCCCAGGACTCTGCATTCACTATATCTGATCTCCCCGGGACTCTGCATTCACTATATCTGGTTGAATTCACTATATCTGGTCAACCAAGGTTTCTGCATTCACTATATCTGATCCCCCCAGGGCTCTGCATTCACTATATCTGATCTCCCCAAGACTCTGCATTTACTATATCTGATCTCCCCGGGACTCTGCATTCACTATATCTGGTTGAATTCACTATATCTGGTCAACCAAGGTTTCTGCATTCACTATATCTGATCCCCCCAGGGCTCTGCATTCACTATATCTGATCTCCCCAAGACTCTGCATTTACTATATCTGATCTCCCCAGGACTCTGCATTCACTATATCCGATCCCCCCCCAGGATTCTGCATTCACTATATCTGATCTCCCCAGGACTCTGCATTCACTATATCTGATCCACCAGGACTCTGCATTCACTATATCTGATCTCCCCAGGACTCTGCATTCACTAGATCCGATCTCCCCAGGACTCTGCATTCACTATATCTGATCCCCCCAGGGCTCTGCATTCACTGTATCTGATCTCCCCAGGATTCTGCATTCACTATATCTGATCCCCCCAGGGCTCTTCATTCACTATATCTGATCTCCCCAGGACTCTGCATTCACTATATCTGATCTCCCCAGAACTCTGTATTCACTATATCTGATCTCCCCAGGAGCCTGCAGACACTATATCCGATTTCCCCAGGACTCTGCATTCTCTATATCCAATCTCTCCAGGACTCTGCATTCACTATATCTGATCCACCCAGGACTCTGCATTCACTATATCTACTCTCCCCAGGACTCTGCATTCACTATATCCGATCTCCCCAGGACTCTGCATTCACTATATCTGACCTCCTCAGGACTCTGCATTTGCTATATCTGATCCCCCCAGGACTCTGCATTCACTATATCTGATTTCCCCAGGACTCTGCATTCGCTATATCTGCTCTCCCCAGGACTCTGCATTCACTATATATGATCTCCCCAAGACTCTGCATTCACTATATCTGATCTCCCCAGGACTCTGCATTCACTATATCTGCTCTCCCCAGGACTCTGCATTCACTATATCCGATCTCCCCAGGAGCCTGCAGTCACTATATCTGATCTCCCCAGGACTCTGCATTCACTATATCTGATCTCTCCAGGACTCTGCATTCACTATATCCGATCTCCCCAGGACTCTGCATTCACTATATCTGATCCCCCCAGGACTGTACATTCACTATATCTGATCTCCCCAGGACTCTGCATTCACTATATCTGATCTCCCCAGGACTCTGCATTCACTATATCTGATCTCCCCAGGAGCCTGCAGACACTATATCCGATTTCAGTCTCCATTTTCAGACACCTCATGGGGACCAGCTATGCCTGCATCTCATGTTCTTGTGGAAAATTCCTGAAACCTTCTAGGAAGCATCGCTGCGCTGGTATACCTGTGAACTGTTAGCTGTATATCCAGTGCATATCTTGTTTATGTTCATGTACTGATTGTATGTTCTTATCTGTTTATTTCTAGTTTCACCATACTCGTATATCCTATCTCGCTTATTCATATCCTGTTCTTATGTGACCACCATCTGTTCATTGTAATGAAGCCTAAAGTTACAGACAGACTGGTTATTATAGGATTGAAGGTTTAACTGTATGTTGAGCTACATATGCGCCAGGGGCAAACGTGTAGTGAGAACAGAACAGCAACCAACCACTGATAGCTGTAGGAGTAAGCCGGGAGGTGTGGCAGCAGCCACCCCAAGACTGCAAGAGATAGCTACCGATCTCTGCTGAATGCCAGGGGGTGGAGTCATATTAACCACGTGGTTGGTTGATAGACGCTGGGTGGTACTAGGAACAAACCACTGCTTGCCTGGCAGTGTTATGCAGGAGTCGGGACAGTCACAGCCGGAGTACCGCACAACTGCACCTTGTAAAAAAAGTTGGAGTCAGTAATATTTTCTCAGGTGGGGCAATTGTCCTGTTGCCCCCCCCCCCCGGATCTGCCCCTGCCTCCCGTACAGTCTTCCAAAACTCCTCGAGCTTGGGGCACAACCAAAAGATGTGCAGGAGTGTCCCCTGCCCCTCCCCGCACCTCCAGCAGTGATCAATGGCCATAGGGAAGAACCTATTTAACTGTAATGGTACACGATACCACCTTGTCAGTAGTTTGAAATTGGTTTCTTGTATCCTCGTACACATGGAGGACTTGAATGATGGGGTTTTGTTGGTCTGGGGTAAAAGCACGGTTCATGTCTCGCGCCCTACAAAAATCTAGATGGTAAGGTCCCGAAGGGTTCATAAGGTCAGCAAGCGAAGGCCAACCAACTAGTGTTAAAAAATGAGAGGCCTGGTAGCAGTGTGACTCAAGTAAAGTACCAAAGGTTCTATCCTGGTAGCCCGGTGTGAACTGAGGGTTTCCCAAAATGGGAGTTAAAGGTGAGTGTATTGAAGAAAGGGAAGATTGCGTGAATAGTTTTGAGCAGATTTGCGTTGTGTGGCCTATGAGGGGATGGTGTTTCATGAAACTTGGTAGCGAGTGGTAGCACCAGGGAGCTCTATGAAGAGGTAAGTCACTTTGAGCTTGTTCTAATCTAAGCCACAGCTTAGTGTCCCCATGACGACACCAGTCTGAGTCTCCCTAGTTGTGTGGCTTGATAGTAGTTCCGTAAGTCCGGGACTGCTAGCCCCCCCAGTCTTTTGGGAAGTGAGAATAGTCACCTACATAGTCGAGGCCACTTGTGGGCCCATATGAATTCTACAAATAGAGATTGTGCCTGTCTAAAGTAGCGGGGAGGAATGAGTATTGGGAGGGCCTGAAAGAAGTATAAGAATTTGGGATGAATACTCATTTTAATCATATTGCACCAGCCAAACCACGAATGGAGGCCAGATTGCCATTTTTCTAGTAAAGACTTTCTTTAAGAGTGCAGGGAAGTCCAGTTTTAAAATTTTATCAGAATTTAAGGGGGATAATTGTACCGAAATATTTCAGCGTGTAATCCGTCCACTTTGGTTTAACGTTTGAGCGCAGATGTTGAAGGAGAGGTCGCGGTATGCCTACCCCCATCGCTTCAAATTTATTGAAATTCATTTTTAAATTGGACAGTACACCATATGATTAGAATTCGCAAAGGAGGTTGGGTACAGAAATTAAGGGATTTGTAAGGGAAAATAACAGATTGTCAGCGAACGCAGATACTTTCTGTTGAGTCCCTCCAATATTAATGCTGGTAATATCCGGATGTAGATGTATTTTACATTAAAAGGGTTCCAGTGACAAAGCAAAAAGAAGGGGTGACAGGGGGAACCCCTGTCTTGTCCCGTTTGTGATTGGGTAACAATCATATGGGACACTGTTTGCCTTAACTTGTGCAGTAGGGTTGGAATAGATCTATGAGATCCAATTCAACATGGTATTGCCAAATCCAACCTATCGTAAGGCTGAGAACATAAAACGCCAATCCATCCGGTCAAGGGCTTTTCGGCATCTGTTCCCAGGATAACACATGGAGTGTGGGTTGTGTTAGCTGCATGCAATAGGCTGAGGACTTTGGTTATGTTGCCTCGTGTTTCACTTGGTCTAAATGGACCAGTTCTGTCAGATGTTGCTGGATTCTGGATGCTAATGTTTTGGTAAATAGCTTAAGGTCAACGTTCAGTAAAGATATTGGTCTGTAGCTACCAGAAGATGTGGGGTCTTTTCCTTCTTTGGGAAGGACCGATATATGGGCCTGTAAGGTCTCCTTAGGGATAGACGCTCCAGATTCCAGTGCATTAACCTCTCTGGCGGTATTCCCGAGTGTGGCTCAGGGTTAATATACAGTGCCAAAAGCGGTAGCCCCGAGCCACACTCGGGAATACCCCACAATAACACTTACCTTCCACTACGATCTCCTGCCGTCCTCCCCCACTGTCCTCCAGCCATCCTCCCGCTGTCCTCTGCTGTGTGATCCAGCCGATGCCGACACCTGTCTTCCGGTTCTCTTCCCTGCGAGTGCCGCAGGGGGGTGGAACCGGCGGGAGATTCAAAAGATAAATAAAACAAATTACGTGATACAGTGTAATCTGTTAGGATAACAACTTTGTATCAAGCCATTTTACCCCAGCTTTTCACGTAGTAGCTTTTCCAGTGCCCTGCCGTACTTTTGAAGTTCTTTGTGCCTGGGAAATTGAGAATGTCCATGGCATCCAAAAAGCATTCTTTTAGCTCAAAAGTGCTTTTAGATGAACTGGAAAACAGCGACAATGAATCAGAATTATTTGAAGAACTGAGCAACAGTGATTGGTGGGAAAATTTTTTCATCAGATACTGAAAGTGATGACAGTGACGATTCTGCGACGATTCTGCGACCAAGAGCTCAGATGTGAGAAATTGGTGCTCTATTGACTGCGGTACGGATCATGAAGCACCCCCAAGATTCCCATTTACTGGAGCACCTGGTATGAAAGTTGATGTTGACCATGACAACCCCTTGGCATACCCACAATTATTTCTAACCGATGAGGTTATTGAAAAAATAGTTACCGAGACAAACCGGTACAAAGAGCAACACTTGGCTACGCATCAGAAGTTTTCAAGATGCAGAAAGTGGGAACCAGTGACCAAAGATGACTTTTGGAAATTTCTGGGCCTATTAATTCTTCAGGGAGTGGTAGGGAAACCCTTGAAGAAGTGGTATTGGACAACCAATACATTACTTATAGTGATTAGTAATATTGCATCCCTTGTTTGTACACATTACAGTGTTTTTGGTTTGATTATATCATTGAATAACATTTATTATTATATTATAATTTATGATTAAGAGCCCGTTCACACTGGGGCGACTTGTCAGGCGACCTGGTCGCCTGACAGGTCGCCGTAGGTCGCCTTCCATAGAGAAGCTGTGGACCCGTTCTAATAGGAGCGACACAAGTCGCTCCGACTTAGAAAAAGGGTCCGGAGCTTCTTTGGGGCGACCCGGAGCGACCTGCATAGACTTCAATGAAATGAAGTCCGTGCCGGCCGCTCCAGGTCGCCCCGGGAAGTAGCGTCGCCCCAGTGTGAACGGGGTCTTAGTGTTTCAAACTTTATCATACCTGGGATGTCTACTAGACTCTTGTTTGGACAGATTTAAGTGGGTTACAGGCCTAAAATATAAAACAACAGATTTCCATGCAAAACAATGTACCAATTTGAGATAAATAATTCTGACATAATCAGACCACCAGGGAGGTTAAACACGTTGTCGTTGACCATAAACTGACCGAGAGAGGATAATAGGGTATTATAATATTGTATGGTGAACCCATCAGGTCCCAGAGCCTTACCCGCCTTGGTCCCACCCACAGCCTCTTTTAGTTCATCTAATGTGATGGGTTCTTCCAGTGCCTTACTTACATGAGATTAGGTACTCCTCTATACAACCTTGCAGGGGAGTCGAGGTTTGCAAATCGTAAAGGGATGCATAGAATGACTTAAATTGTTGTGTGATATGTCTAAGTAGCGTGACTTTTGTCTGGTAGGGGATGTGAACTGAGGGATATAGGTTGCCAGTGTCTGTTCTCAAAGGGATTTAGCCAGCGATCTACCATATTTGTCCCCAGATTCTTATGATAATTTATGTCATATTTGCATAGCCACTTTGGCTCTGAAATGTAGAAGGTCATTCATTTTTTTAAGCAGAGTCAGAAGTTCTCCTTCTAAAGATTGTGATGGATCGTGTTTGTGACGTGATTCTAGTACATGTAAATCTCTGGAAGAGAAGTCAATTGCATCATGCGTTGCTTTTTGATCTGAGAACAATGCTTGATAAGCACCCCACTAATTATTGCCTCATGGGCTTCCCAGATAATTCTGGGGTCAGAATCTGCCGTGACATTAGTTTGGAAGTAGTGATCTAACTCTTTAGTAACATCTGCATGGACAGTCTCGTCTCAAAGTAGGCTCTCATTCAGCCTTCATATACGGTTTTGGATAAATGAAGATCTGACAGTACATAGGACAATATCACAGGAACAGGTCAGACCAGGTGATGGAGCCGATAGAAGAGCCCCGAATCGCATGCAGCTGACAGTGTGGTATCAAGAAAAATTCTATACGTGAGTATAGTTTGTGAGTAGGGATGATCGAACTTTTGAAAAGTTTGGTTCGACCAGAACACCCGAATTTTCCAAAAGTTCGGTTCGGATTCCAGAACCCCACTGAAATCAATGGGACCCGAACTTCTGGAATCAAAAAACACAATTTTGAAGCCCTAAAACCCAATAAATGCCCCTAAAAAATGCCCAGGGTTCTGGTTCAGGCCACAGGGACTATGAATCAGGCAAAAAAACATTCTTAAAAATTGTCGTTTTTGATTGAGAGCCAATTATTGAAAAAAATATTGAAAAAAAAATGAGATTTCTTTGGATTTAGTGTCTGGGGAGACTAAAAAGTGTACCTGTGAAGTTTCAGCTCTGTAGCATGTCCAGAACCAGAAAAAAAACTGATTATTTTTCTTAGAATTTCAGTAGCGCAGGGATGGTGTTACCCTCCTTTCACACCTGGGAGTTTTTCAGGCGGTTTTTGGGCATTTTTTGAAGGCGTATTGAGGCAGGCATGACATCTGAACTTCTATATAGGGGTATATATATATATATATATATATATATATATATATATATATATATATATATATATGTGTGTGTGTGTGTATATAAATATATATGTGTATATATATTGTGACAGGAAGTCAGGTAAATCTGTGGGTGTTGTCACAGACGGGAGATACATTTCTGCCTTGTTTAGACAATTCACCAATTACTATCAGGTGTCGGCTGCGGAGGTAGCCAGAAAGGTTTAAGGACGTTGGAAAGCTTCAGCTATTCAGAATGAGGCAATTAAGGCCTCCATAAGTTATCCAGAGGATGCCTACTGATTGCTGCATCCTGAGGCTTTGTGCATTAAGGAGAGCAGTGAGCTGAGAGACTTCTGAAGGTGAGGTGGTGTTGACTTTTTCTGTGTGAAAAGAAAACAAATAGACTATTGGTTTTCTGCTGTATGACCAGCAGTAGGTTGGGACAGACTCCATAGGTAGGTTCCTGTGTTGTGAAGGTAGACGCCCCAAGTGGCCAGGGTTTATTTTATGTTTGTTTGATTTATGCTGTTTGGATGCTTGCACTTGTTTCCAGCAAACTGGAAGAATAAACCATAGACCGTTGTTTTCAACTACTCCTCGGCTGTCTCTCTGTGTAATGAACCCACCCAAGGGGTCACCCACACCCGCTACCGAGCCAACCCCTTACAATATGTGGGACACAATCATGAAGTGGAACGAAATTTATTGGATATTTTTTTCCTTGAAGATGCTGATAGATGCTGATTGGAGGGCTGCGCCCCTGCGCCCAATATAGACTGGCTGCCACTGGTCAGAGGGGTCCAGTCCCAGGAAAGCCTACACAGGTCGGGAGTACTGAGGATTGCCCCTGGGGGTCTTCCTGAAGTTAGAGGGGACCACTCTGGAAGAGGTTCTGGGATCCGGTGCCAGCTAGCTGTAAAGGGGGTACCTAGGTTGAGGACCCTGAAGTGACGAGGGGGTACCTAGTCAGTGGACCCTGAAGAGTTCAAGGTTAAAGGGGGTGCCTGCAGTTTTGGTCCCTGAAGTGTTAGTGCACAGTGTGAAGTGTACAGTTCAGTGTGTGCAGTGTGAGGTACACGGTGTCAAGAGTTGCAGCCATACAGGAATTTATGCAATACTACCTCAAGCCAGTGCTCGGCCTGAGAGAGCATTCAGTGACTTTGCAGTGCAGCAGTGTCAGTAATTCTACAGTATTCAGTCCTGGATCTTCTGGACTCCAAGTCAAGGATTCAGCACTTCTATTCAGTGAGTGTTCTGAGAGTCAGTGAGTGTTGACTGGCATCAGCTGGCGTCAGGACAGCGTTGACAGTTGTTTTCTGGAGAAAGTCCCAATTGTATCCGGTTAAAGCCTAAAGCAGTATCCCACTCATTCCCTTCTCCCATCCCCTTTAAATCAAATAAAACAACAAACAAAGATGCCAGAGTTGTCAATGTCTCAGTTCTCACACCAAGGTTCGCAGCTCACATGGGCTGGAGAGGTAACCGGTAACGATGGCAGACCCACATCAGGCTTAATGTCTGGAAAACCTGCTACAAATTTTTATTTTTTTCTTGCATTTATCATGTATTGCCTGTAACTAAGTTTACAATTTTCAATTGCTTGAGGCAGTGACTATTTTACCTTTATTGCATCATATCCTGTTTCAATCAGCAATGACACCGGAAGTGAAAAAACCGACATATACAAAAGGGCAGGAGTGAAGGCGCGGGCTTCACTCCTGTCTCCGTGGAAGCCCATTGGGGAGAAACGCCGCGTCAGAAGACGGAGGAGCCACGCCGCCACTCATTACACCGCCGGTATTGTACTGCAGACAATCTGCGGATACCGATCGTTACAGGCACTTTTTTTCAAGATTGATGTAAGTGTATTTACCTTATACAATAAATTTACTTGGGGATAATGCACTATTTGTGGCCTTCCTTGCCTTTTTCTCATATGTGGAATTGCTATGGATGCTAAACCGAGTGCAAGTGCAACTGTGAAGGGTTGTGGCTTGTTGTGTAACAACAGAGATAAACGATCCTACATAGCAGAACCGTATGATCTCTGTTCTTACACAGGGGAGAATGACAGGCGGCTTTGTTTGCATTACCCGCCTGCCTTTCTCCCTCTGTACCGGACGATCGCGAGTGGCCGGCAGACATCGGGTCCGCCGGTCACACGCGCGGGGGGGGGGGGTCCATGAACGAGGGCTCGCCCCCTAGAGCCTCACAGGCTAGCAACGTAGCCCTACATCGCTTTGCCTGTAAGGGGCTGACTGCCACAGTAAATAAACTGTGGGCAGTAGGCAAGTGGTTAACTTCATTTGCAATGTTCCACAAGTGTTTTAATCCATTCCCCAAAAAAGATTTTATTTGAGAGCGAATATTTTATCAGAAGTACCACAAGGAAGTTGTTTTCATCCTCATTTCCTGGGTTCCGCTATACACCACCAAAAGTTTCTAGCCTCAATGGTATTTAGAGTGGGGAGTGACGGCGTACGCTGTACTCCAAACCCAGTTGACGCCTTCTGAGGGGCAACGCGTCGGGTGGAGCAGCCGCGCTGTCACATTGTACGGTCTGCACTGCAGGCGGCCGTGCACATCTTCACAGGAATCGTTTTATGTCTGTTAAGATCTTCAGCCATGTAAGTATTTGTCTACGTTTCAATAAACATATGTCTTGGATAATGTACTAATTTTCAATACATTGGGGGAGCTGTGATCCATGTTTGATGAGTGCATATCCCATGGGAGAGCTTGACTGATCTAATCTCAGCCTCTACACCCTGTATGGATTAGACTGTTAGAAGCTTATCTATATTGGGCATCTGGTAAGCAGTAATCTATTTATATTTTGTCACATGGTGACTCATGCAGCTTGGGAATCACTTCCATACTCTCCCCAGCCATTTAACCCTGTGAGGGTAATTAAACAGGCTATGTGGTAGTGGAGATCTGGTAAGGATAAGGAGCCACCTAATTTCTGTTTTTGGTCATGTGGCGTTGCATGAAAAATAGTTTTTTCCCGTTAATCTGAGGACAGCATCAACTACATCATTTTCACTTTCAAGACTTTAAAAAAGTTTTCTTAATTTGCACAGACTTTATTTTTGTCACCTTATGGAGTTCTTCAGTGGTTTACATTGTATAATTATTTGTAAATTATGAGCTTTTACTTTTAAAGCCCATCAGGATTTTTCTGATTGTAGAGCGCACTCGTTTTTTTCAACATAGCATGTAGAGAAATCACTGTCCTCCTTTTTCCTCCTGTAGCATCAGATAAAAATGGAGGAGATTGGTTCCTCTGTATGCTGCCCCCGCCACTCCTCTTATCCAGTTCCCTTGTGTTCTGCTGTCTCTGGGCCCCTGTGTGCTCCCCTGGTCCCCCCCCCCCACTGTACTGCCCCCCCTAACCCCCCACTGTGCTCCCTTCCCTCTCCTGCCGGCTGCTGCAGGGGTTGTGTCACAATAGAGAACCAGGAAGGGGTCAGTAAATATGTAATTTACCAGCCCCTTCCTTTTCTGAATGGACAGAGTCATAGTCCGTGACATTGTAAAAAAATAAAATAAAATGATAAAAAATAATACAACTAAAATACCTACTACTAACACCAGTGGGTGAACTTCCAGGATTGCAAAGGTCACACTTACGACCAGGCCCTGGCATTCCACCATTGTGGGGAGGCCCCAAGATGGCAGGAAGGGGGCCCACTGCAGAACTTGTGAAAGGGTCCCGCTGCGAGACCGTAATAAAGGGCCCTGCAACGAGAGTAAAGGGCCCCAGGATCAGTGGGAAGAGCCCCAGGCTTGAAGGGAAGGGCCCCGGCCAGTGGAGTCTGGGGGACCCTTCATGGTTTCTTGCACCGGGACCCTGAAGGTTCTAGTTATGCCTCTGCCTGCGGGTCTTCAAGGTGGAGTTGCAGGGCCATGGCATTATCCATAAATGAGTCCCGGGAACTTTCAAGGGCAGTCACACAGAGTTCCAAGGCAGATATTGAGGATTCCCTGGAAGATACTCTATTGGAAAAAGATTGTACGTCTGTTTGGACTGCCTGAATGTCTTGGCGGTGTGCATCCTCCATGATGAGGATGAGGGCCTCAGTCTCTGTCTTAGTCAGGAGAGCCTGTATCCTGGATATCCGTGTCTAGACAGGTCATCCCAGAGTATTGTGGGGAGTCTGCTAGTTTTGAGAGGAAGTTTATCGGTGTCTCCGGAATAGAATCGGATGCCATTGAGGGGCTGGAAGGTGTAGGCAGAGTCTTTGCGTCCCGGGCCTTCTGAGAGGAACTGCATGGAGCCACCATCTTGGCACAGGGGGATACGGTCTGCGAATTCTGGAAAAAATGTGAATTTCTCCAGTAGATTTAGATGTACGGGTCGTCCGGTGGCTGATCTCGTCTTGTTCCTGATTGCATGCCTGGTGACAGAAAAACTTAAATGGCCTATCCAAGCAGGGGGAAGCCAGGAGCTCATGCAACATGCATCCTCACTCGGCCATGTCCAAGCCACGCCCCTGTTCTGACATTTTTTTAAATAAATTTTTGAAGCAGTTTTACACTATGTGCGTATATCTCGGCTTGTTTTTCAAATTGATCTAATGTTTGGAGACAAAGCCGTTATATCCAGATGTGTGATGACACAGCCTGATGGAAGATTCCCTAACATTGGAATCCTTACACCTGTGAGGATCTTCTGGCCTGTTTGACCCATTTACTATATGGTACCTGGGTCCATGTTTTCTGGTGAGCTCATATACCCCCATTATTGGTGTTGGGTTCTATCTCACTGATGACTATTGGAATCAGAGCACTTTGGCTTCATACCTGGTTACCGGTCTTCTCCACTTATTTTAGGAATTATGGACTCTTTTATTGATTTTTCCATAAACTTTTTTCACCTCTACATGTATACTTCATTGTGTGTATACAGTATATCATTTAAGGGCTGCACTTTTATTATACTGTCATTGTAAAACATTGTATGCACACACCTGCCATAGTATAACATTGCATATACACAGAGTTGTATAAAGTACTCGAAACCCATACTTGAGTAAAAGTAGAAGTGCTCGATCAAAAAGTGACTTGAGTAGAAGTACTAAAGTATTCAACATTTTTTGTACTTAAGTATTGCAAGTAGTTTTTTTTTAACCACTTTACCACCGGAGGATTTTGCTGTCTTGCGTCCAGGCCACTTTTTGCGATTCGGCACTGTGCGACTTTAACTGAAAATTGCGCGGTCATGCGACGCCGTACCCAAACGAAATTTACGTCCTTTTTTTCCCACAAACAGAGCTTTCTTTTGGTGGTATTTGATCACCTGTGCGATTTCTACTTTTTGCGCTATAAACAAAAAAATAGCGTAAATTTTGAAAAAACAACAATATTTTTCACATTTTTTTATATGAAATTCCCCCCCCCCCCCAAAAAAAATGTAAAAATCAAAATTTTCTAAAATTTTTGGACAATTTGTTTTCTGCTACCTATGTTTGGTAAAAAAAAATCACAATGAGCGTATTTTGATTGGTTTGCGCAAAAGTTATTGCGTTTACTAACTAAGGGAAAGATTTCTGTCATTTTTGGTGTTTTTTTTTTAACGAGTAATGGCGGCGATCTGCAATTTTTTTTGCGGGACTGCGACATTATGGCGGACAGATCGGACCCTTGACTGACATTTTTGACACTTTTGGGGGTACCAGTGACATTACTGCAGTAATCAGTGCTATAAATATGCACTGTTACTGTAAAAATGACACTGGCCGTGAGGGGGTTAATTTTATTGGAGAGGGAGGGGTTAATGTATGCCGGGTGCTTACTGACTTGTGTGGGGGGAGGTGACTGTGTGACACAAGGACAGATCCAGGGTTCAGCTATGCTGAACCCTGCAATCTGACCCTGCCTGTCACTTCGGAGATCCACCCGCTTGTGTTTACACAGGCGGGCGGATCTCCACACTCGATTCCCCGACGATTGGGGAAGAGCAGTGGCGATCGCTGCTGCTCCTCCCCTGGTCCGACTCCCGCTGTGACTGAATACAGCGGGAGCGCGCCGCCTAGAAGGGGGAGGGTCTGCCCACGTAGGACTACGTCGTCAGACCTACAAGAGCCACTTTGCCACAGTAGTATCAACGTGAGCAGCGGTAAAGTGGTTAAATTTTGCTACTCAAGTACTGAAAGTAAAAGTACAGGTACTGTGTTATGTAGTTATTAAAGAAAGAAGTCAAACGTTTGAACATCATATTGTTTTTTATTATTTCAAATGCAGCTTTTATTTATACATACAGTAGCATTTATTTTCGTATGCGCTGATAATACACATGTTTTGAGCTTCATGAAACCTGCCATCTACTGTTCTGGCAGTGGTAATTTTTATAATTGTAACGAGTAACTATGCAGCACAAAAAAAAATATCGGAGTAGAAGTATTGAAATCATCGAAAAAATGTAGTGAAGTAAAAGTGGAAGTAGGAGAAAAAAATTCTACTCTAGGAAAGTACAGATACCGCCTTTCCGTACTAAGTACAGTAGTGAAGTAGTTCTACTTAGTTACTATACATCTCTGCATATAAACCTGTCATAATGTAATATTTTATACACACAGTACTTTTCTTCTTCCCCTTTTACAAATAATAAATCTGATTACTTATGACTTTTTATTGATGTGATTGGGAAAGTTTCATCTTCTAGGAAAAGGATTGTTGTAATGAGTACAAAGGTTTCATTTAATTTCCAGTAAAAGGCAGTGAGATTAGGAAACAGAAAGTGAATGAGGAGACTGTAAAAAAGAAACCCCTTATAGTGGGTGCCCCCCCAGCTCTACATAGATTAAATGCTCATCATTTCTAGGGGTATAGGAAGGTCCCATATTGCTTATAGGGCTCCCCCTTCAGCTCTCTCCTCTTCTCTCTCCAACAACTCGGTGAGAAATCCCTCAGCATCAACATGTACAGTCCTGGACTACTGACCCCGCATTTAAAAAAAGTGAAAAATCCACAATAGATCAGTAAAAAACAAATGATAATTGACAGCTGCTAGCACAGGCTATTATTATTTTTATTATTATTATTATTATTAATCAGGATTCCTATAGCGCCAACTGTTTGCGCAGCGCTTTACAATATGAGGGAAGACAATACAGTTACATATTATTTTCCACATAGATGGGACAGAGATTTGCTCTCATCCCTAAATTCTTGAAATAAGTTACAACCCTCTCTTATTGGCGACTATATTGGCAAAATGTTTTAATTTTTGTTAAATCTTGTTGAAAACATTTAAAACTGATATACTAAATTCTTAAAAAATTCTTACAAATTTTATTTTACAAAAAATACAATAAAATCTTTTCAATTTACAAAGAAATACAATAATAAGTGTTACATGATATCACACCATTCTGGCTTTAGGACAAATAGGACTGTTTGCGGTGAATGTAAAGTTGGGACCAGTGGTAAGTTTCCAACGCATTTCGAGAATATGTAATATCTTTCTTCGTCAGGGATCACAATACCGGTCTGAAAGGTACAACAAGCAATAAACTACCATTTCTCAAAATATCATATTATCAAAATACATCAATTTTTATTGAAACATTGATAAAGCATAAGACATAAAAAATATATGCATGTATATGGAGCTTCACTGCACCTCACTCCAAACATGTCTGCAGCCCCAAAATTAGCAGGTGCTCCCATCCACAATGAAAGGATCAATGCAAGAGCCTTTGTGGAAAAACCCTTCCAAACAAGAAAAGCCTCCCCTCCTATTATCTATACAAAATAATTAAATGTATATATATATATATATATATATGTATATATATATATATATATATATATATATATAAAAATATATATATATATATATATATATATATATATATATATATATGTATATATATATATATATATATAAAAATATATATATATATAAATATATATATAAATATATATATATATATATATATATATATATATATATATATATATATATATATATATATATATATATATATATATATATATATATATATATATATATATATATATATATATATATATATATATATATATATATATATATATATATATATAAATATAAATATATATAAAAATGTATATATAAATATATATATAAATATAATATATATATATATATGTATATATATATATATATATATATATATATATATATATATATATATATATATATATATATATATATACACAGTATCTCACAAAAGTAAGTACACCCCTCACATTTTTGTAAATATTTTATTCTATCTTTTCATGTGACAACACTGAAGAAATGACACTTTGCTACAATGTAAAGTAGTGAGTGTACAGCTTGTATAACAGTGTAAATTTGCTGTCCCCTCAAAATAACTCAACACACAGCCATTAATGTCTAAACCGCTGGCAACAAAAGTGAGTACACCCCTAAGTGACAATGTCCAAATTGGGACTGTGACGGATCTTAGATACCCCAGGTGGGCACATCCGCCAGACCGGTGTCTCCTGTCCTCCAAACGCACCCGCAGCCTGCAGATTAGCCATACCAAGCCCGAAACCCCTCAATCACGAGACAATCCACACAGGTGTTGAGGGTTAAACATGCAGAGCTTAAACTGTTTATTAAATTCCAAGACATACAGTTTTACACACAGTTAGGGACACTCCCCTTAGCCTTGCCAAAGAGGGGAAGGGGACAAGGAACAACCAATGGGAACTGAACATTTGTACATTGAAACAGGCTACAGATAACCTATTGAGAATATGGTAAACAGGCAGTCTCTCAATACACATCCCCCTTTGGAGAGATGTCTCCAGTCCAGACCATTGTCTATATGTCATGAATCAACACAATTAGACACAGAAACAACAGGAGGGGGGGGGGGGAGAAGGGCTGTAGCATTACATTACATTAACTCAATGCCAGCATGTCCCCAGATCTTCAGTATCATCTGGCCCATAGTCTGTCGGTAGGAGGAACGCGCACAGTCCCTTCCAAAACACACAGTGACAGTGGGTTCTGTCACAGGGCCCAATATTTTCCCTCCCCGGTGTCATGTGACTCGTTAGTGTTACAAGAGAACAAGAGAAAGGTACATAGCCAAAGACATAATTGCAAGACATATAAAACATGTAAGACAAATGACAAAATAGCAGCATAACAGCATATTGCACATGATGACAAAAACTGCAGCATCCGTGTAACATAACAGTAAATAAATCTATATATATTGGAAACTCGAGGCGTTTCGTGGGTCTGTACACCCACTCATCAGGAGTATATAGGTGGATCTGTCTAAAAGTAAATAATTAAAATGTCAATGTTTACTGTGATTCATATTGGCCAGCAAATGTGAAATTTCAACGAATGTATGACCCAAGTGGGGAAATCACACTTACATCTGGCTGAATCAGATTGATAAATGCTGCCATGAAGTGGGGGTACCAACGTCTGATCCGGGAGCTGAAGGGACAAGAATTCCCACAACAATGGGGAGCCGGGCAAGGAGACATGTGTGGTGAAGAGTGTGATCATTAGAGATGATGTGACACTGGCTGAGAATACAAAAAGTAGTATGCCGAAGTATTAGAATGTAAGCTGTATCACATAGTGATAACTGAAAAAATTGTGTTTTCATGTGTAGACCGTATATTCCAGCAGAAGCAGTGTCAAAAATCAGAAGAAGAAACCAGAAAGAAAAAGAAAAGAGAATGAAAAACCAAAAAAGAGGCTCAGAACCCAATCTGTAGATCTGTACCCACACGAGGGAGAGCATATACAGTGCATTGCGAAAGTATTCGGCCCCCTTGAACTTTGCGACCTTTTGCCACATTTCAGGCTTCAAACATAAAGATATAAAACTGTAATTTTTTGTGAAGAATCAACAACAAGTGGGACACAATCATGAAGTGGAACAAAATTTATTGGATATTTCAAACTTTTTTAACAAAAAAACGGAAAAATTGGGCGTGCAAAATTATTCAGCCCCCTTAAGTTAATACTTTGTAGAGCCACCTTTTGCTGCGATTACAGCTGTAAGTCGCTTGGGGTATGTCTCTATCAGTTTTGCACATCGAGAGACTGAAATTTTTGCCCATTCCTCCTTGCAAAACAGCTCGAGCTCAGTGAGGTTGGATGGAGAGCGTTTGTGAACAGCAGTTTTCAGTTCTTTCCACAGATTCTCGATTGGATTCAGGTTTGGACTTTGACTTGGCCATTCTAACACCTGGATATGTTTATTTGTGAACCATTCCATTGTAGATTTTGCTTTATGTTTTGGATCATTGTCTTGTTAGAAGACAAATCTCCTTCCCAATCTCAGGTCTTTTGCAGACTCCATCAGGTTTTCTTCCAGAATGGTCCTGTATTTGGCTCCATCCATCTTCCCATCAATTTTAACCATCTTCCCTGTCCCTGCTGAAGAAAAGCAGGCCCAAACCATGATGCTACCACCACCATGTTTGACAGTGGGGGATGGTGTGTTCAGGGTGATGAGCTGTGTTGCTTTTACACCAAACATAACGTTTTGCATTGTTGCCAAAAAGTTTGATTTTGGTTTCATCTGACCAGAGCCCCTTCTTCCACATGTTTGGTGTCTCCCAGGTGGCTTGTGGCAAACTTTAAATGACACTTTTTATGGATATCTTTAAGAAATGGCTTTCTTCTTTCCACTCTTCCATAAAGGCCAGATTTGTGCAGTATACGACTGATTGTTGTCCTATGGACAGAGTCTCCCACCTCAGCTGTAGATCTCTGCAGTTCATCCAGAGTGATCATGGGCCTCTTGGCTGCATCTCTGATCAGTCTTCTCCTTGTATGAGCTGAAAGTTTAGAGGGACGGCCAGGTCTTCGTAGATTTGCAGTGGTCTGATACTCCTTCCATTTCAATATTATCGCTTGCACAGTGCTCCTTGGGATGTTTAAAGCTTGGGAAATCTTTTTGTATCCAAATCCGGCTTTAAACTTCTCCACAACAGTATCTCGGACCTGCCTGGTGTGTTCTTGTTCTTCATGATGCTCTCTGCGCTTTAAACGGACCTCTGAGACTATCACAGTGCAGGTGCATTTATACGGAGACTTGATTACACACAGGTGGATTCTATTTATCATCATTAGTCATTTAGGTCAACATTGGATCATTCAGAGATCCTCACTGAACTTCTGGAGAGAGTTTGCTGCACTGAAAGTAAAGGGGCTGAATAATTTTGCACGCCCAATTTTTCAGTTTTTTATTTGTTAAAAAAGTTTGAAATATCCAATACATTTCGTTCCACTTCATGATTGTGTCCCACTTGTTGTTGATTCTTCAAAAAAAATTACAGTTTTATATCTTTATGTTTGAAGCCTGAAATGTGGCAAAAGGTCGAAAAGTTCAATACTTTCGAAATGCACTATATACCGCTGAGTTTAAGGTGTCAAATGCACCTGCAACAATGTATAGAAAAAATGGGTAAATGTTATGATATATATGAATTGCTTTCATGAACCAATGCTGTGTATATTGCGTAGGTTAGACTGAAGCAGTGTGAGACCAAGGTCGGGCAATGGGTGTCTTCCACCCGGGGGATAATATTAATAAAAGGATGGTCTCACACTGGCAATTGTGTACACCTCCATCCCTAAATTGTTTGAGAACAAGAGAAAGGTCGCCCTAATGGGACTTTAGATGAGGTTGACACAATAGTCATGGAGAGTCAAAGAGTAAATTTATTTATAGAGTAAAAGCATACAATAAATATATATACCTAGCCAAAGACATAATTGCAAGACATATAAAACATGTAAGACAAATGACAAAATAGCAGCATAACAGCATATTGCACATGATGACAAAAACGGCAGCATCCGTGTAACATAACAGTAAATATATCTATATATATTGGAAACTCAACGCATTTCGTGGGTCTGGATGAGACCATCCTTTTATTAATGTTAGTGTTACAAGGTCTCAGGTGTGAATGGGGGCAGGTGTGTTGAATTTGGTGTTATCGCTCTCACTCTCTCATACTGGTCACTGGAAGTTCAACATGAGCCTCTGTTTGCTGGAAGCTGCCGTCCTGCCACTGTTTTAATGGTCAGCTAGTGGTTAACCCTTGCAGAGTCGGGGACCAACCACTACAAGGGATTTTTTACAGTCCCCACATTCAGCTTTTTAAGTCACTTTCTGTTTCCTAAGTTCACTGCCTTTTACTTTATTACTTTAAACTTTATTTAATTCATTGCTTATGTGCACTTTACTGTCTTTGCAGGGGCTACTTGGTGCACATTGTCACTTTATTGATTATCTTGCACCTTTATTGCACTTTATATATTTTGATATATATATTTATATTTCTTTGTATGCACTTGCTCACTACATCAATTAATATACTATTTGTCACTATTTATTTATTCTTAGCACTTTTGGACTTACTTTGCACCACTTATTATTATTTTACCCACTGCATTTTTTATTAATTGTGTTATATATTGCTCATTTTTGTGTATTTATATTATCTACCAATTACACATTTTTTTTGACTATTCACTATCTCTCACACCAATTTCTTATTTTTAGTAGACAGCGCCATTCCCTTAATTCTATCCTACATTTTTATATAGTCTTTGGCTATAGGCTGCAGCCTACATATACATCCATATTACATATTCCTAAGCGCGGAGCCTACCACCTTCATTGCTTACATATGTAGTGCCATCCTGGCACTGGAAGAAATGCCAAAGTGTATGTCCATCCAGGATCTCTTGTTTGAAGAGCCTGCTAGGTCTGTGTGACCCGCTCCCTTCAGGTGAGTGCATATCTTCATTATTTCTCACAGGGTGGATATCCCCACTTAAGGCACCTTCAACGTTGATATTTCCTGGCACAAGATCTACGCACCTTATGGCAGCACTCTAGGCACTTTAATAATTATATATGGACTTTTTCAGCCACTTTAACCAAGTAGAAGCCAGTGAACCGGAACCGGAAGTGAGTGTTCGTGCGGTTCGTGCGGCAAGGGAGAGAGGAGGAAGGAAGAGGAGCTGCGGGGACACGTGCGGGGGAAGCCGCACAAGGGGTGCGGGTGCACCGTGCAGGGACCAGCAACTGAGCGGAGGTGGCGGACGGGAGCCGAGGCAGAGAGCGGCGGCGGCGGAGGTCAGAACCCGCCTTCCTTAGTGCCTGGAAGAAGAGGAGGAGGACCGTCCGTGCCCAGTGAGGAGGAGGAGGAGGAGGAGACATCCGTCCCAGTGTGTGTGTGTGTGTGGCAGCAGCTGTGAGTAGAGCAGCAGCTGCAAACAGGGGGAAAGCTGTGTGACTGTACTCTGTGAGAAATCAATAGCTGTTTGTCTGTACTGCGACTGCTGTGTGACTGTCTCTGCAACTGAGTACCTGGGAAGTCTGGTAAGTATCCTTGCGACTGGTGAGTGTCCTTGCGACTGGTGAGTATCTTTGCGACTGGTGAGTATCGTGCGACTGGTGAGTATCTTGCGACTGGTGAGTATCTTTGCGACTGGTGAGTATCCTTGCGACTGGTGAGTATCATTGCGACTGGTGGGTATCTTTGTGACTGGTGAGTATCCTTGCGACTGGTGAGTACCTTGTGACGGGTGAGTATCCTTGCAACTGGTGAGTATCCTTGCAACTGGTGAATATCCTTGCACTGGTGAGTATCCTTGCGACTGGTGAAGTAGCTTGTGACTGGTGAGTATCTTGCGACTGGTGAGTATCCTTGCGACTGGAAGTATCTTTGCGACTGGTGAGTGTCCTTGTGACTGGTGAGTATCTTTGCGACTGGTGAGTATCCTTGTGACTGGTGAGTATCCTTGCGACTGGTGAGTATCCTTGCGACTGGTGAGTATCTTGCGACTGGTGAGTATCTTGCGACGGGTGAGTATCCTTGCACTGGTGAGTATCCTTGCGACTGGTGAAGTAGCTTGCGACTGGTGAGTATCTTGAGACTGGTGAGTATCTTGCGACTGGTGAGGATCCTTGCGACTGGTGAGGATCCTTGCGACTGGTGAGTATCTAGTGACGGGTGAGGGTATTAGCGACTGGTGGGTACCCCAGGTTTTGTACCAGGGAGGTTAGAGGTAGTGTAGGTAAGGAAGAGCAGGTCGTTAATATTATCCCCATAGGGTAGTGGGTAATAATGTCCGACAGGATTGGGGGTGCCACTCAGTGCACTTCTTGCGGCATGTATGCGTTCCTTGATGAAACAATCGAGGACGAATACTGCTGTACAAGATGTGAGCGACTTGTTGCTCTGGAAGCCCACATCGTGGATCTAGAGAACACAGTGACAAGACTGCGTGGCATCTACAACCTGGAAATGAGCTTGGACATTACCCATCAGGCGCTGGCAGGGGTCAGCATAGAGGAGGGAGGAACAGAGGAGACGCAAGCAGCAGAGGTACGCAGCTGGGTGACTGTTAGGAATGTTAGGGGGAGGAGTGTCAAGGAGGCCAGTCCTGAGTTGGTAGACCCTAACATGTTTGCCGTGTTGCAGGTTGAGGGGGATATCAACTCAGGGGTGGCAGTGCTGGAGCATGCGCCCTCCCCCAGCTGCCAGGGGAGGGACGGCTCCAGGAAGAAGGGGGGCCGTAACGCAGGAAAGGTTAGACAGGTTGTGGTAGTTGGGGACTCAATTATCAAGAGGACAGAGAGGGCAATGTGTAAAAAAGATCTCGTGAACCGAACAGTTTGTTGTTTACCGGGCGCCCGAGTTCGGCACATCGCAGATCTGGCAGACAGATTGTTGGGCGGGGCTGGGGATGACCCAGCGGTCATGGTGCATGTGGGCACTAATGACAAAGTTAAAGGTAGGTGGAGGATCCTTAAGAACGATTTCAGGGACTTAGGTAATAGATTGAGGAAAAGGACCTCCAAGGTGGTTTTCTCTGAAATACTGCCGGTACCTCGAGCCACACAGGAGAGGCAGAAGGAGCTTAGGGAAGTTAACAAGTGGCTGAGGAATTGGTGTAGGAAGGAGGGGTTTGGGTTCCTGGAGAACTGGGCTGACTTCTCAGTCGGCTACCGGCTCTTTAGTAAGGATGGGCTGCACCTTAATGGGGACGGTACAGCTCTTTTGGGGAGAAAGATGGCCACCGAGTTGGAGGGGCTTTTAAACTAGGAGATGGGGGGGAGGGCTCAGAAGTAGAATCAGTCAGGAGGGAGCAGAGGACTGAAGGCAGTTGTAGGGTCAACAGCGACAGTAGGTCAACAACATCAATTGGCGGGTCTGTGCGGGAGAACAGCAGACCAAACAGAAATAAACAAAACCGCCAATCACGTTTAACTTCCGTAAAACTAAGAGGGGTATATGCTAATGCCAGGAGCCTAGCTAATTAGATGGATGAGTTGGACATGTTAGTACATGAGGAGGACATAGACCTTGTGGGAATAACGGAGACTTGGTTCGGCCCCTCACATGACTGGCTGGCAAATATCCAAGGGTATTCGGTGTACCGGAAGGACAGGGTTGGTAAAAGAGGGGGAGGGGTATGTCTCTATGTCAAGAACAATATAAAGGTGCTAGAAAGGAGTGACATTACGGATGGGATGAGCATGGATTTAGAATCTGTGTGGGTTGAACTCGATAGGGAAGAAGATAAGGGAAAAGTAGTTGTGGGGGTTTGCTATAGGCCACCTAACCAAGGGGAGGAGGTAGAGCTGGAATTTTTAGCACTAATAGGTAAAGCGGCAAAACTAGGATCAGTCATCATATTGGGGGACTTCAATTATCCCGACATTGACTGGGAAGAGGGGACTGCACACTCGCATAAGGCCCGGCTATTCACGGAAACCTTACAGGATAACTACATGTCGCAGTTGGTGGATTCCCCTACTAGAGAGAATGCTATCCTGGATCTATTGATCACTAATGACCCAGACATAATCTCGGAGGTAGGAGTCCAGGACAACCTGGGCTCTAGCGATCACAGGATGATCACATTTAGTATAAATAACAATATAAAAAGGCAAGTGGGGAACATAAGAACCCTAAACTTCAGAAGGGCAGACTTTCCAAAATTGTACTCATTGATGGAAAGGGTAAACTGGGACCAAACCCTGGGATCACTGACCACAGAGGAAAAATGGGAATGCTTTAGAACAATATTAAGCAAAGGCATCTTGCAGTGCATTCCTATGGGGAATAAATTTAGAAGAGACAAAGCCAAACCTGGCTGGCTAAACCGTAGCGTTAAAAAACTTATTAGGGGAAAAAAATTGGCCTTCAAGAAATATAAATCAGAGGGCACAGTATCGGCCTTCCAGCAATACAAGGAGGAAAATAAGAAGTGTAAACACGAAATCAAGATGGCTAAAATCAACTTTGAGAGACAAATAGCGGAGGATAGTAAAAAAAACCCAAAGAAATTCTTTAAATATATCAACAGCAAAAAAAACTAGGGCAGAGCATATTGCACACATAATTAACAATGATGGGGGGATGGTTACAGAGGACACTGAAAAAGCAACCGTGCTGAATTCTTTTTTCTCGTCAGTCTTTACGCAGGAAAAGGAGGGGTACACTGACCATGACTGTATGGTTAGTAGTAATACACAGGACTTGCCACTATGGCTAACAGAGGGGGAAATCAGGGAAAGACTGGATAAACTTAACACAAACAAATCACCAGGCCCGGATGGCGTACATCCGAGAGTACTCAAGGAACTCAGTATGGTTATATCTAGACCACTGTTCCTGATCTTTGCTGACAGTATTAGGACAGGAGATGTACCAGGGGATTGGAGGAAGGCTAACGTGATTCCGATATTCAAAAAGGGCCAGAGACATATCCCGGGAAATTATAGGCCTGTCAGTCTGACATCAATAGTATGTAAACTTCTGGAGGGGATGATAAGGGACTATATCGTAGAGTATGCTAAAGACAACAACATCATCAGTAGTAACCAGCACGGGTTTACAAATGGGCGTTCTTGTCAAACCAATCTCTTAGCATTCTACGAGGAAGTGAGCTGTGAGCTAGATAGTGGCAGACCAGTGGATGTGGTGTACTTGGATTTTGCTAAGGCGTTTGATACGGTTCCCCACAAGCGCTTAATTTATAAAATAAGGTCTGCAGGTATCGACAGCAGGGTTTGCTCTTGGATACGGAATTGGCTAAAAGGCCGTGTCCAAAGGGTGGTAATAAACAGCGCATACTCAGACTGGTCTGAGGTAGTAAGCGGGGTGCCCCAGGGCTCAGTCCTGGGACCAACCTTGTTCAATTTATTCATAAACAGCATTGAGGAAGGGATCAGTAGTTCGTTATCAGTTTTTGCAGATGACACAAAATTGGCCAGGGCAATAACTGCACAGCATGAAGCAGATATCCTACAGAATGACCTGGACAAAATTACGGAGTGGGCAACGACATGGCAAATGAGGTTTAATGTGGAGAAGTGTAAGGTTTTGCACTTGGGGACCAAAAACATAAAAACACAATACACGTTAGGAGGGGAACCCTTGGGGGAATCAAAAATGGAGAAAGATCTGGGAGTCTTGGTTGATGATAGATTAGGCAACAGCATGCAATGCCAAGCGGCAGCTTCCAAAGCCAGCAGAATATTAGCATGCATAAAGAATGGGATGTATTCCAGAGATAAGACTATAATCCTTCCACTTTATAAAACTCTGGTCCGACCGCATCTGGAGTATTCTGTCCAGTTCTGGTCGCCAGTCCTCAGGAGGGATGTGTTGGCGCTGGAGAAAGTCCAGAGAAGGGCAACTAAACTGATTAGGGGGTTGGAGGACCTTACCTATGAAGAGCGGCTGCAATCGCTCGATTTATTTTCCCTGGAGAAGAGACGTCTGAGAGGGGACATGATAGCAATTTATAAATATCTTAATGGGGATCTCAGCTTAGAAGAAAAGCTGTTCATTCGAAGGAATTGCATGAGGACTCGAGGACATACAATGCGATTAGAGGAGAAGCGTTTTAACCTCAGGCAACGTGGGGGGTTCTTTACTGTTAGGGCTACAAGATTGTGGAATTGTCTACCACAAGAGGTGGTTTCTGCGGGTAGTATGGTGACTTTCAAAAGACTCTTAGACTTACATCTCAAGGATCAGGAGATTGAGGGCTATGTGATAGCTGATTACAGTCACACACACCTACACAGGTTGAACTGGATGGACTATTGTCTTTATTCAACCTCACCTACTATGTAACTATGTAACTATGTAACTATGTAACTTATATAGTTACATAGTTGGTGAGGTTGAAAAAAGACATCAGTCCATCCAGTTCAACCTATGATGTGTGTGTGTGTTTGCTGTTAACCGTACATTGTATACCCCTGTATGTTGTACATTGTATACCCCTGTATGTTGTACATTGTATACCCCTGTATGTTGTACATTGTATACCCCCTGTATGTTGTACATTATATACCCCTGTATGTTGTACATTATATACCCCTGTATGTTGTACATTGTATACCCCTGTATGTTGTACATTGTATACCCCCTGTATGTTGTACATTGTATACCCCTGTATGTTGTACATTATATACCCCTGTATGTTGTACATTGTTTACCCCTGTATGTTGTACATTGTATACCCCCTGTATGTTGTACATTGTATACCCCTGTATGTTGTACATTGTATACCCCCTGTATGTTGTACATTGTATACCCCTGTATGTTGTACATTGTATACCCCCTGTATGTTGTACATTGTATACCCCTGTATGTTGTACATTATATACCCCTGTATGTTGTACATTGTATACCCCTGTATGTTGTACATTGTATACCCCTGTATGTTGTACATTGTATACCCCTGTATGTTGTGGTCTTTAAGGTGCCCATCTAATAGTTTTTTGAAACTATCAATGCTCCCTGCTGATACCACTGCTTGTGGAAGAGAATTCCACATCCTTACTGCTCTGACAGTGAAGAACCCCCTGCGTATTTTAAGGTTGAACCGCCTTTCCTCTAGTTTTAGTGAGTGGCCACGTGTCTTCTTGTATTCCCTTTCTCTGAATTCACCTATATTTATAAGTCACCTTATATAATAATATACGCACAGTTTCCCATCACCTATTGTCACATATTTATTTAATTTTATGAATTTATATATTTGTGATTTATTTTGTATGGTATAACCCTGTCCTGAGGTTATTACACCCTCATATGCCCTGTGTCTATTTAGACACTTGTGTTGAGGTTATTACACCCTCACATACTTTGTGCACATTGTCACTTTAATTTTTACAACCACTTACTCCAAACACCGAATCAACTTATATGTATATATTAATTTATGCATGGTTTTATATCACTCAATACCAACATGAATAATATATGTATTTATTCCATGGTATTATTTATTTGTGTATGACTAATGTTGTAAGAACATATTTCCTTTGAGGTTAACACATCCTCATACACTCTGTGTCTAGAGCAGTGCTTCTTAACCTTGTTGGTGGTACTGAACCCCACCAGTTTCATATGCGCATTCACCGAACCCTTCTTAATTGGAAAAATAAAATATGATTTTTTCAAATTCAAAACATAGGTATATATTTATTATTTTAGGTATATATTTATACATAGGTGCACAAAATGAACAAAACCATTCAGCCCCGGTTCACATTTGTGCGAGTGCCGGGTTCGCATGTAATGTCGGAGCGCACTGCTCCTTCATTACATGCGATCGGCTGTGCGGTGCGAGTTTAGCCATACAGTTTGTATGGCTAAATTCGCACCGCAGCCGCAGCAAACACGCACAGGACCCTTTTTTTGAGCCGCATCAGGATCGGATCGCACAGCGGTTCACACTTGTGCGATCCGATCCTGTGCGAACTGCACGATCGCACTGCGATATGCGATCAAACTGGGGGTGTCGTTAAGATTACATTGACACCCCCAGCGTATCGCATATGGCAGTGTGAACTGCCGGGGGTGCGTGTGCGATGCGGGAACAGGCTGCGGATTCGCAGCCTTCCCGCACTCGCATAAGTGTGAACCGTCTCTAAAACATGATTTTCACACAAAAACAAAAACATAATAATGAATATTTACTGCAAATTAGTGTGACTTCTGCTGTTGTCTTTCAGAGACCAGTTCAGAAATGCGCGGCTTTATCTTGGCAAGTGCCACTCTCATGTCATTTTCGCAACAAAGTCTGTTCCTTTTCTTTGTTTTTATGTCCAGCATCCCCCCCTTACAGCATGCCAGGGTGAGGTGAGGTCCCGTCCCCCATATAGATCACCCCCTTTACAGCATGCCAGGGTGAGGTGAGGTCCCGTCCCCCATATAGATCCCCCCTTACAGCAGGCCAGGGTGAGGAGAGGTCCCCCATATAGATCCCCCCTTACAGCAGGCCAGGGTGAGGTGAGGTCCCGTCCCCCATATAGATCACCCCCTTTACAGTAGGCCAGGGTGAGGGGGATCTATGTGGGGGACCCCAGACCTCACCTCACCCTGGCCTGCTGTAAGGGGGAGATCTATATGGGGGACGGGACCTCTGCTCACCCTGGCCTGCTGTAAGGGGGGATCTATATGGGGGACCTCTCCTCACCCTGGCCTGCTGTAAGGGGGGATCTATATGGGGGACCTCGGTCCTCACCTCACCCTGGCCTGCTGTAAGGGGGGAGATCTATATGGGGGACGGGACCTCACCTCACCCTGTCCTGCTGTAAGGGGGGATCTATATGGGGAACCTGGTCCCCCATATAGATCCCCCCTTACAGCAGGCCAGGGTGAGGTCCCCCATATAGATCCCAGGTCCCCCATATAGATCCCCCCTTACAGCAGGCCAGGGTGAGGTGAGGTCCCGCCCCCAATATAGATCTCCCCCTTACAGCAGGACAGGGTGAGGTGAGGTCCGGACCCTGGCCTGCTGTAGGGGGGATCTATATGGGGGACCCCAGAGTGATCTAACCTCACCCTGGCCTGCTGTAAGGGGAGATCTATATGGGGGACCCCAGAGTGACCTAACCTCACCCTGGCCTGCTGTAGGGGGGGATCTATATGGGGGACCTCACCTCACCCTGGCCTACTGTAAGGGGGATCTATATGGGGGATCATGTCCCCCATATAGATCCCCCTTATAGCAGGCCAGGGTGAGGTGAGGTCCTGTCCCCCATTTAGATCTCCCCCCTTACAGCAAGCCAGGTTCCCCATAAAATAGATCCCCTTTACATAGTCTTCTCAGTGTTCTCAAACAGTCAGTCAGACAGTCAGTCACTAGACTAGTACAGCCAGTACTACTCCAGTCCTACCTTTTTTCACCTGTGTCCCGACTCCCGATCACAGGCTAGGTTTTCCTCCTGCAGGCTGCAACAACACTGTCACCAATGGCTCTCTGGCCTCTCACCTGCCGGCTTCTTCTGCTGCTGCGGCTGCCTGGCCTGTTGGTTCTCTCCCGCGCTGCGCTGGGCGTTCACTGCACGGGTTAGTCCCTCCCCCAGACAGTCCCTATGCACAGCCAGCAGTGAGAGTGAGCCAGAGTCAGAGAGAGCTGCGAGTGCGAGCAGACTCAGCGGGCGGCGGCGGTCAGCCTATCATGACAGAGTGAGTGACATGACACTGCGAAGCGGATGCGCCCCCCCAGATGTTGCGCCCGGTGCGGCTGGCCCCCCCTGCACCCGCCACGCTACGCCACTGGATGTTATATATTTCCACGATGACGGCGCGGAGCGGGAGCGGAAGGACATGCCAGAAACTGGAGAAATAGTCCCTGACAGCGAAGTAGTACTAGCGGAGGGTGTGCCGAACCCTCGAGACTGACCCACCGAACCCCTGGGGTTCGATCGAACCCAGGTTAAGTACCACTCGTCTAGTGAGACACTTTTTTTAAAGGTGTAGACACCCTCATACATTTATTGGGATTTTCTTTACCAAAAACATGTAGCAGAATACATATTGGCCTAAATTGATGAAGACATTTGATTTTTTAATAAAAAAGGAAGAGATATGGTGCTGTGCTAATTAAATAAGATCTAGTAAATAATAAGCGCTGCGTAAACTGTCGGTGCTATATAAATCCTATAAAATAATAATACCCCAATGAATATCAGAAATGTGGAAAGCAATATAAAACAGGTTTGAATTGTGAAACAAACAAACTGTGTAAAATCATAAAGTGTCCATATAGTACGTAAATGTTATCAGTCCAAAAAATGGAATCAAATCCAATAGATCCATCCCCTGAGGAAGTCATGTGACCATGACGATATGCGTTGGGACATTCAGGATAGGTGAACCCAGAAGTGCAGCCGACAGACGAACCTTACGTACTTGCAGGGGCGTAACTACAGTGGTTGCAATTGCAACCGGGCCCCATGTTCCAGGGGGCCTGTGTGACTCCCCTGTACACCTGGATAGGAGGAGCAATGGGGGCAGCATGTAGAGAAATCACTGTCCTCCTTTTTCCTCCTGTAGCTGCAGGAGGAAAATGGAGTAGATTGGTTCCTCTGTATCCTGCCCCCGCTGCTCCTCCTATCCAGTTCACTTGTGTTCTGCTGTCGCTGGGCCCCTGTGTGCTCCCCTGGTCCCCCCCCAAATGTGCTGACCCCCCCCCCCCCACTGTGCTCCCTCCCCTTTCCTGCCAGCTGCTGCAGGGGATGTCTCACAATAGAGAACCAGGAAGGGGTCGGTAAATATGTAATTTACCAGCCCCTTCCTTTTATGAATGGACAGAGTCATAGTCAGTGATATTTTAAAAAATTATAATAAAATTATAAAAAATAACACAATTAAAATACCAAAAAATAAAAACTACTGACACCAGTGGGTGAACTTCCAGGATCACAAAGGTTACACTTGAAACCGGGCCCTGGCATTCCACCACCGTGGGGAGGCCCCAAGATGGCATGAAGGGGGTCCACTGCAGAACTTGCGAAATGTTCCCACTGCAGGACCGTAATAAAGGGCCCCGCAATGAGAGCAAAGGGCCCCAGGATCAGTGGGAAGGGCCCCGGCCAGGGGTCCGGGGGGCCCTTCATGGTTTCTTGAACCGGGGCCCTGAAGGTTTTAGGCCTCTGCATACTTGTTTCACTTCACCGAAATGTGAGTTGTATATTTATATTTTAATAAATGAGTTGTTTTCTTCTACACTATATGGAGCCCTTGTTCTCCCATGTTATTTTGTTTGGGGCGACCTAGCATCTGCCCAAGAAGTCTGATTATACAGAGGATCTCTCCCCCGTTTCCAAACAGGGAATATTCCAACAATACCTGAGGATTTATTTTATGCTTTTGTCTTACAGCAGTAAGGTAAGGGTGTAGTGCACCCGTAAAAGACCTTCTTTCCCTGCTACACCCTTTTTTTTGCTGCCTGGTGTAGGGATTTATTTACTTCACCCCCTAAAAGATCATTGGGTGCTCCGTTGATTATATCTGAGGATCTATTGGATTTGATTCAATTTTTTTGGGCTGATAACATTTACATACTATATGGACACTTTATGATTTTACACAGTTTGTTTGTTTCACAATTCATTGGTTATGTGATTTTTCACAATATTGTATATTTAAGGGGCACTTCCCCTGATGAAGTCACCTGACCCCTGACGTAACGCGTAGGGCGTTGATTTTGGAAACCGGAAGTGACGCATCGGGACATAGGAACACAGTCCCGCGGCTCGTCTTTTGCTTCACCGTCTGATGTTGTTTTCAACTGATGAAAGAACCCCTTCTGCGAGACCCATAGGCTTTGCTACGGCTTAGCAGGAGTGGAGGAACACAAAACCTACTCATGCATATCTCCACAGGTGTTGACTAAAAAAGCTGGAGGTGAGCAGTTAGCACACATTTAGGTGTGATCACTGAAGAGCACCCCCGTTCACTGATCCAAAGGTGAAGGACTAGAATGCAATAATTACAGACTTCAATTCTAAAAAGGAAACACTGGGAAATTATCACTATACTAATTTGGACACTGTAGCACCTTTATTTATGATTATATGATCATAGTACCTTTAAACATATTTATTGTTGAGATATCCAGCACCATTTTTTGCACTATAAAGTTCAACATTTATTTTGCTGTTTGCACATACTACTTAATTGCAGTAATTTGGAACACACAGCACTTTAATCTGCACCTTCCAGTACAGTTTATGTGATTGCTATTTTCATATATTATCATACTTTGCGCCTTATAATATATGCACTTTATTTATTTATTTCGATAATGTAGATGATGGCACCAATTGTTATACCTGAAGGGTTTCACATGTACTGTCACTTTAAGGCTGGCTCCACCCAGGAGTGATGACAAGGGTCAAGGGGCAGAGTGGCCATCTTTAGACACATGTAGAGATGTATGATATGCAGAGCTGTCCTGTAATGCTGTACAGTGAGTCCTGAATAAACCACCGTTGTTCCAGACCAGAGTCCTGTGTCTCTCACAACACGGAGAATATAACAGTGGCGACGAGGATGGGATTTACAAGGTTACTATCCGTGTGAGAAAGGAAAGGAAGAAAAAAAAACTCTGGATTGTCAGGAATACAAACACCCACAGAGCCCAGCAGGAAAATGTCATTGATCGGGACATTAAGTGAATTTGATGGCGAACAGACAACGTGGATTTCTTGGATTGAAAGATTAGAACAATATTTCTGTGCAAATGCCATCCCAGACGACAGGCAAGTAGCAGTGTTTCTGACAGTGGTTGGTGCTAGGACATATGACACTCTTAGGGATCTCCTTTTCCCTGAAAAACCAGCAACTAAGACTTTGGCAGAGCTCCTGACACTGTTAGGAAATCACTTCCAGCCTAAACCACTAGAGATTGCAGAAAGATTCCGGTTCTATCAGCGGCAGCAGCAGCCAGGTGAAGATATTAAGGCTTATGTGCTCGCCCTTCGCAGACTAGCCTCAACCTGTTCTTTTGGGGAGTATTTACCAACTGCACTGAGGGATAAGTTTGTCATGGGACTGAATAGTGAGTCTAGCCAAAAGAGACTGTTAACAGAGAAAGACCTTACCCTTACAAAGGCAATTGAGATAGCTTCAGTGATGGAAATGGCTGTGAAAGATACAGAAGCTTTGAACCCCCAGAGCAGAAGGGAAGAGGTTAAAGAGGAAGTTTTCAGAACAGCAGTCAAGCAAACTGCAGCTAACTGTAAATATAGAACCTCACCAACCAGGACGTCAGCTTGCTACCGTTGTGGGAATACAGACCATGATCACAAAGTCTGCCGGTTTAAGGATCAGCTCTGTCATAATTGTGGAAAGGCAGGCCATCTGAAACGAGTCTGCCGTAGTAAGAAGGTGCGAAATAAACAACCTCTGAACCCCAGGACAAAGGCATATATGGTGGGAAGATATACATCGTCATCTGAATCAGAGGATGAGGAAGTGCTCCACAGATTGGACATACATCATATGCATTCAGCACCCTCAGCAATGACTGTAGAGGTAACCGTGGAAGGAAAGAAACTCAAGATGGATGTAGACACAGGAGCAGCAGTTTCAGTTATCACCCAGAAACAATGGAGAAAACTTCTGATCCGAACAACTGTCCGTCCAACACCAATCAAACTGCAGACATATTCAAAGCAGATACTCCACCCACTGGGGTACGTGAAAGTACAGGTATCCTACAAGGGTCAGACAAAGAGAATGCCATTATATATCCTAGAACATGGGGGACCCCCTCTTTTTGGGAGAGACTGGATTGCTCACTTTGGCATGCCAGACATCGCCATTAACCCCTGCAACACCGTGACCATCCCATCAGGGGATGAAGAGGGATGGGTGAAGTCCCTGAAACAGCGATTCCCGCAAGTCTTTGATAACCATTTGGGAAAAATAAAGCATGACTGTGTGAGACTCAGGCTGAAACCCAATGCCCAGCCTAGGTTCTTCAAAGCTCGGACGGTACCTTTCGCACTCCGAGCAGGTGTGGAAGCTGAACTAAGCCGGCTGGAGGAACAAGGTGTCATCTCAAAGGTAGAGCACAGCGAGTGGGCATCACCAGTTGTACCAGTAAAGAAAGCGAATGGGGACTTACGCATTTGTGGCGATTTCCGCATGGCACTAAATTCTCAACTGGAGATAGACCAGTATCCCCTACCCAGAGTAGATGACATTTTTGCCTCTCTTGCAGGAGGTCAAAAGTTCACCAAGCTTGATCTCAGGCAAGCTTATTTACAGTTTGAGGTCCACCCTTCGTCCCGCAAGTTTCTAACAATCAACACTCACAAGGGACTGTATGAATACAATCGGATGGTGTTTGGTGTAGCCTCCGCCCCAGCCATTTGGCAACGCAAAATGGATGAGATTTTGGCGGACATTCCTTTCACACAGTGCCTGTTAGATGACATGCTCATCACGGGCCTGACGGACCAGGAACACAAGCGTAACGTGGAGCTTGTGTTGGCCAGACTCCAAGAGCAGGGTCTAAAAGTGAACTTAGCGAAATGCCAATTCATGGTACCTAAATTGGAGTTTTGTGGCCACCTTGTGGATGCAGAGGGTATACACACCACGGAAGCCAAAGTTGATGCTTTAGTAAAAGCTCCAGCCCCGACCAACGTCCAGCAGCTGCGATCATACCTGGGCTTGCTGAACTATTACCACAAATTCCTGCCGGATCTAGCACACACTTTGTTTCCATTAAACAAGCTTTTGGAGAAACACTCCAGATGGAACTGGTCGGCTGCATGCCAACGTGCTTTTGAAGTTTCTAAGCGAAAGCTGTTGGCGTCACGCATGCTCGTGCACTATGACCTCCAAAGGCCTCTCACCTTGGCTTGTGATGCCTCACCCTATGGTCTAGGGGCTGTACTATCTCACGTTTTACCAGATGGGTCAGAGAAACCTGTGGCATTCGCCTCCAGGTCCTTGACAAAAGCAGAAAGCAATTACTCTCACATTGACAAAGAGGCTCTGGCGCTCATATGGGCAATTAAGAAGTTTCATCTTTACCTGTATGGTAGGGAATTCACCACACTGACTGATCATAAACCACTCCTTCAGATCTTTAGCCCTGACAAAGGCATCTCCCAGACGACTGCAGCCCGTCTTCAACGCTATGCCCTATTCTTGGGAGCATATAGCTACAAAATCCAGTATCGCAGCCATGATGCCAACGCTAATGCAGACGCCATGTCCCGTCTGACAAGGACATTAACAGACTCTTCTCCACCTGTCAAGAGTTGTCGTTACACTAGCCTGTCCTTTCTGTCTTCCGGGGAAGTAGCAGCCCATACAGCCAAGGATACCTTCCTTAAGACAATACTCTCCTGGGTACGGTACGGTTGGCCTGCAACTGTCACACAGGATTACGAGCCTTACTTCCGTAGGCGTCTGGAATTAACTGTGTCTGGCAACTGTGTTTTATGGGGAGACCGAGTGATCGTTCCACAGACCCTCCGGAGACACATTCTGGAATTGCTACATACTGGTCATCCCGGGGGCACACGTATGAAACAAAAGGCCCGAGGCTATGTGTGGTGGCCAAACCTCGACTCCGATATCACGACATATGTGAATGCGTGTGCTGGATGTGCACAAACTGCGAGAGACCCTCCTCGAGGGTGCGTCCAGCCCTGGACTTGGCCCACGGTTCCCTGGTTTCGCCTACACTTGGACTTTGCAGGCCCGATCAGAGGACACACCTTTTTGATCATTATTGATGCCCATTCAAAGTGGCCTGAGGTCGTTCCTGTTACTCAGCCAACGACTAAGGCGACGATTTCCATACTGTTACATCTCGCTGCTACGTTTGGATACCCCAGAGAAATTGTCACAGACAACGGTGCACAATTCACAAGCCAGGAGTTTCAGGGTTTCCTGACTGCCCACAACATCAAACACAAGTTGACCGCACCTTACCACCCGGCTACAAATGGTCAAGCAGAAAGGTTTGTACAGACCTTCAAACGCTATTTCAAAGCTACTGTGGCTACAAGTAAACAACAGTCCCTGTCACCCCAGCAGCTGGACTCCTTCCTTTCTGCTTACAGAACCACACCACATGCAACCACTGGGAAAACTCCAGCTGAACTTCTTTTGGGTCGGCAGCCATGGACTGTTTTGGATATGCTCCGCCCTCAAACGGTCCAGGAACATGTACGGCAGTCCCAAGACAAGAGGGTCGAACACGACGAGATTCCCCGGTTTACAGCCCAGCAAAAGGTATGGGCCCGATCTTATGGCGCTTCCAACACTCGTTGGCTTCCTGCTATCGTCGCAGAGACTTTGGGACCCAAAATGTATAGGGTCTGCCTGGAAGATGGTTCCATTTGCAGACGGCATGCGGACCAATTGCGTTCTCGTTCTCAGCTGCCCGAATCCCTGACATCGGCTGCACCTCCAGTGTCTCAAGGATCTGCTCCTACCGGATCAGGAGGCATTGAGACTGATGCTTGGGGAGACTCTGAACTTTTGAACTCAGCTCCAACAGAGCCCTCCAGCCCTGGTCCAGAGGTCTGCTCACCCTCTGAGCTAGGGAATCCCCTCTTGGCCCCGCCGGTGTCCATTCCGGCCAGCCCTGCTTCCTCCAGCCCCGAGTCGCTGGGTGCCCGTCCTCAACGACACTGTCGCCCTCCTGACCGGTTTCAAATGCAAGACCGGTTACGAGACTTTCGACGGGCCCGCCGAAAGTGATCCGCTGCCATTTTCTCCCCGGAGCTTCCCTGGAAGTTGTTCTCACATCCGGACGTGGAAGAAACCATGTAAATCTCCTGAGTTGGAGGACTGTATTGGACAATTATGAGTTACTGTTTTATGCCTGTTCTCGTTTTGTTGTTTTTTTTTTTTTTGTTTTTTGTTTTTTTTTTTAGGTATGGATGGAAGGTGTTATACCTGAAGGGTTTCACATGTACTGTCACTTTAAGGCTGGCTCCACCCAGGAGTGATGACAAGGGTCAAGGGGCAGAGTGGCCATCTTTAGAGACATGCAGAGATGTATTGATATGCAGAGCTGTCCTGTAATGCTGTACAGTGAGTCCTGAATAAACAACCGTTGTTCCAGACCAGAGTCCTGTGTCTCTCACAACACGGAGAATATAACAAACCCTCCATAGCAACCCTCCATAGCAACCCTCCATAGCAACCCATCCATAGCAACCCTCCAAAGCAACCTGTCCATAGCAACCCTCCATAGCAACCCATCCATAGCAACCCTCCATAGCAACCCATCCATAGCAACCCTCCATAGCAACCCATCCATAGCAACCCTCCATAGCAACCCTCCATAGCAACCCTCCATAGCAACCGTCCATAGCGACCTGTCCATAACAACCCTCCATAGCAACCCTCCATAGCAACCCATCCATAGCAACCCATCCATAGCAACCCTCCATAGCAACCCTCCATAGCAACCCTTCATAGCGACCTGTCCATAGCAACCCTCCATAGCAACCCTCCATAGCAACCCTCCATAGCAACCCTCCATAACAACCCTCCATAGCAACCCTCCATAGCAACCCTCCATAGCAACCCATCCATAGCAACCCTCCATAGCAACCCTCCATAGCGACCCTCCATAGCAACCCTCCATAGCGACCTGTCCATAGCAACCCTCCATAACAACCCTCCATAGCGACCCTCCATAGCAACCCTCCATAGCAACCCGTCCATAGCAACCCATCCATAGCAACCCGTCCATAGCAACCCGTCCATAGCAACCCTCCATAGCAACCCTCCATAACAACCCATCCATAGCAACCCTCCATAACAACCCATCCATAGCAACCCTCCATAGCGACCCTCCATAGCAACCCTTCATAGCAACCCTCCATAGCAACCCTCCATAACAACCCTCCATAACAAACCATCCATAGCAACCCTCCATAGCAACCCATCCATAGCAACCCATCCATAGCGACCCTCCATAGCAACCCTCCATAGCGACCTGTCCATAGCAACCCTCCATAGCAACCCTCCATAGCAACCCTCCATAACAACCCATCCATAGCAACCCTCCATAGCGACCCTCCATAGCAACCCTCCATAGCAACCCTCCATAGCAACCCTCCATAGCCACCCTCCATAGCAACCTTCCATAACAACCTTCCATAACAACCCTCCATAGCGACCCTCCATAGCAACCCATCCATAGCGACCCTCCATAGCAACCTGTCCATAGCAACCCTCAATAGCAACCCTCCATAGCAACCCTCCATAGCGACCTGTCCATAGCGACCCTCCATAGTAACCCTCCATAGCAACCCTCCATAGCGACCTGTCCATAGCAACCCATCCATAACAACCCTCCATAGCAACCCTCCATAGCAACCCTCCATAGCAACCCTCCATAGCAACCCATCCATAGCGACCCTCCATAGCGACCCTCCATAGCGACCCTCCATAGCAACCCTCCATAGCAACCCTCCATAACAACCCTCCATAACAACCCATCCATAGCAACCCTCCATAGCAACCCATCCATAGCAACCCATCCATGGCGACCATCCATAGCAACCCTCCATAGCGACCTGTCCATAGCAACCCTCCATAGCAACCCTCCATAGCAACCCTCCATAGCAACCCTCCATAACAACCCATCCATAGCAACCCTCCATAGCAACCCTCCATAGCAACCCATCCATAGCAACCCGTCCATAGCAACCCATTCATAGCAACCCTCCATAGCAACCCATCCATAGCAACCCTCCATAGCAACCCTCCATAGCGACCTGTCCATAACAACCCATCCATAGCAACCCATCCATAACAACCCTCCATAGCAACCCATCCATAGCAACCCTCCATAGCAACCCATCCATAGCAACCCATCCATGGCGACCATCCATAGCAACCCTCCATAGCGACCTGTCCATAGCAACCCTCCATAGCAACCCTCCATAGCAACCCTCCATAGCAACCCTCCATAACAACCCATCCATAGCAACCCTCCATAGCAACCCTCCATAGCAACCCATCCATAGCAACCCGTCCATAGCAACCCATTCATAGCAACCCTCCATAGCAACCCATCCATAGCAACCCTCCATAGCAACCCTACATAGCGACCTGTCCATAACAACCCATCCATAGCAACCCATCCATAACAACCCTCCATAGCAACCCATCCATAGCAACCCTCCATAACAACCCATCCATAGCAACCCTCCATAACAACCCTCCATAGCGACCCATCCATAGCAACCCTCCATAGCAACCCTCCATAGCAACCCATCCATAGTGACCCTCCATAGCGACCCTCCATAGCAACCCTCCATAGCAACCCTCCATATTAATCCTCCATAGCAACCCTCCATAGCAACCCTCCATAGCGACCTGTCCATAGCAACCCGTCCATAGCAACCCTCCATAACAACCCTCCATAGCAACCCTCCATAACAACCCATCCATAGCAACCCTCCATAGCAACCCTCCATAGCGACCCATCCATAGCAACCCTCCATAGCAACCCTCCATAGCGACCTGTCCATAGCAACCCTCCATAGTGACCTGTCCATAACAACCCATCCATAGCAACCCTCCATAGCAACCCTCCATAGCAACCCTCTATAGCAACCCATCCATAGCGACCTGTCCATAGCAACCCTCCATAGCAACCCTCCATAGCGACCTGTCCATAGCAACCCTCCATAACAACCCTCCATAGCAACCCATCCATAGCAACCCTCCATAGCAACCCTCCATAGCAACCCTCCATAGCGACCCTCCATAACAACCCATCCATAGCAACCCTCCATAGCAACCCTCCATAACAACCCATCCATAGCAACCCTCCATAGCGACCCTCCATAACGACCCTCCATAGCGACCCTCCATAGCAACCCTCCATAGCGACCTGTCCATAACAACCCTCCATAGCAACCCGTCCATAGCAACCCTCCATAGCAACCCTCCATAACAACCCATCCATAGCAACCCTCCATAGCAACCCTCCATAGCGACCCATCCATAGCAACCCTCCATAGCAACCCTCCATAGCGACCTGTCCATAGCAACCCTCCATAGTGACCTGTCCATAACAACCCTCCATAGCAACCCTCCATAGCAACCCTCCCTAACAACCCTCCATAGCAACCCTCCATAGCAACCCATCCATAGCAACCCATCCATAGCAACCCTCCATAGCAACCCATCCATAGCAACCCTCCATAGCGACCCTCCATAGCAACCCTCCATAGCGACCCTCCATAACAACCCTCCATAGCAACCCTCCATAGCAACCCATCCATAGCAACCCATCCATAGCAACCCTCCATAGCGACCCTCCATAGCAACCCTCCATAGCAACCCTCCATAGCAACCCTCCATAGCAACCCTCCATAGCAACCCTCCATAGCAACCCATCCATAGCAACCCTCCATAACAACCCATCCATAGCAACCCTCCATAGCAACCCTCCATAGCAACCCTCCATAGCAACCCTCCATAGCAACCCATCCATAGCAACCCTCCATAGCAACCTGTCCATAGCAACCCTCCATAGCAACCCTCCATAACAACCCATCCATAGCAACCCTCCATAGCAACCTGTCCATAGCAACCCTCCATAGCAACCCTCCATAGCAACCCTCCATAGCAACCCATCCATAGCAACCCTCCATAGCGACCAATCCATAGCAACCCTCCATAGCGACCTGTCCATAGCGACCCATCCATAGCAACCCTCCATAGCAACCCTCCATAGCGACCTGTCCATAGCGACCCATCCATAGCAACCCTCCATAGCGACCCTCCATAACAACCCTCCATAGCAACCCTCCATAACAACCCTCCATAGCAACCCTCCATAACAACCCTCCATAGCAACCCTCCATAGCAACCTGTCCATAGCAACCCATCCATAGCAACCCTCCATAGCAACCCTCCATAGCGACCTGTCCATAACAACCCATCCATAGCAACCCTCCATAGCGACCCTCCATAGCAACCCGTCCATAGCAACCTGTCCATAGCAACCCTCCATAGCAACCCTCCATAGCAACCCTCCATAACAACCCATCCATAGCGACCTGTCCATAGCGACCCTCCATAACAACCCTCCATAGCAACCCATCCATAGCAACCCATCCATAGCAACCCTCCTTAGCAACCCATCCATAGCAACCCTCCATAGCAACCCATCCATAGCAACCCTCCATAGCAACCCTACATAGCAACCCTCCATAGCGACCTGTCCATAACAACCCTCCATAGCAACCCTCCATAGCAACCCATCCATAGCAACCCTCCAAAGCAACCTGTCCATAGCAACCCTCCATAGCAACCCATCCATAGCAACCCTCCATAGCAACCCATCCATAGCAACCCTCCATAGCAACCCATCCATAGCAACCCTCCATAGCAACCCTCCATAGCAACCCTCCATAGCGACCTGTCCTTAACAACCCTCCATAGCAACCCTCCATAGCAACCCATCCATAGCAACCCATCCATAGCAACCCTCCATAGCAACCCTCCATAACAACCCATCCATAGCAACCCTCCATAGCAACCCTCCATAGCAACCCATCCATAGCAATCCTCCATAACAACCCGTCCATAGCAACCCTCCATAGCAACCCTCCATAACAACCCATCCATAGCAACCCTCCATAGCAACCCTCCATAGCAACCCATCCATAGCAACCCTCCATAACAACCCATCCATAGCAACCTGTCCATAGCAACCCTCCATAGCAACCCATCCATAGCAACCCTCCATAACAACCCATCCATAGCAACCCTCCATAGCAACCCTCCATAACAACCCATCCATAGCAACCCTCCATAGCAACCTGTCCATAGCAACCCTCCATAGCAACCCTCCATAGCAACCCTCCATAGCAACCCATCCATAGCAACCCTCCATAGCGACCAATCCATAGCAACCCTCCATAGCGACCTGTCCATAGCGACCCATCCATAGCAACCCTCCATAGCAACCCTCCATAGCGACCTGTCCATAGCGACCCAACCATAGCAACCCTCCATAGCAACCCTCCATAGCGACCCTCCATAACAACCCTCCATAGCAACCCTCCATAACAACCCTCCATAACAACCCTCCATAGCAACCCTCCATAGCAACCCTCCATAGCAACCTGTCCATAGCAACCCTCCATAACAACCCTCCATAGCAACCCTCCATAGCAACCTGTCCATAGCAACCCATCCATAGCAACCTTCCATAGCAACCCTCCATAGCGACCTGTCCATAACAACCCATCCATAGCAACCCTCCATAGCAACCCTCCATAGCGACCTGTCCATAGCAAAACTCCATAGCGACCTGTCCATAGCAACCCTCCATAGCGACCTGTCCATAGCAACCCATCCATAGCAACCCTCCATAGCAACCCATCCATAGCAACCCTTCATAACAACCCATCCATAGCACCCCCCATAGCAACCCATCCATAGCAACCCATCCATAGCAACCCTCCATAGCAACCCTCCATAACAACCCATCCATAGCAACCCTCCATAGCAACCCTCCATAGCAACCCATCCATAGCAATCCTCCATAACAACCCGTCCATAGCAACCCTCCATAGCAACCCTCCATAACAACCCATCCATAGCAACCCTCCATAGCAACCCTCCATAGCGACCCATCCATAGCAACCCTCCATAGCAACCCTCCATAGCGACCTGTCCATAGCAACCCTCCATAGTGACCTGTCCATAACAACCCTCCATAGCAACCCTCCATAGCAACCCTCCCTAACAACCCTCCATAGCAACCCTCCATAGCAACCCATCCATAGCAACCCATCCATAGCAACCCTCCATAGCAACCCATCCATAGCAACCCTCCATAGCGACCCTCCATAGCAACCCTCCATAGCGACCCTCCATAACAACCCTCCATAGCAACCCTCCATAGCAACCCATCCATAGCAACCCATCCATAGCAACCCTCCATAGCGACCCTCCATAGAAACCCTCCATAGCAACCCTCCATAGCAACCCTCCATAGCAACCCTCCATAGCAACCCTCCATAGCAACCCATCCATAGCAACCCTCCATAACAACCCATCCATAGCAACCCATCCATAGCAACCCTCCATAGCAACCCTCCATAGCAACCCTCCATAGCAACCCTCCATAGCAACCCATCCATAGCAACCCTCCATAGCAACCCTCCATAGCAACCCATCCATAGCAACCCTCCATAGCAACCCTCCATAGCAACCCTCCATAGCGACCTGTCCTTAACAACCCTCCATAGCAACCCTCCATAGCAACCCATCCATAGCAACCCATCCATAGCAACCCTCCATAGCAACCCTCCATAACAACCCATCCATAGCAACCTGTCTATAGCAACCCTCCATAGCAACCCTCCATAGCAACCCATGCATAGCGACCCTCCATAGCAACCCATCCATAGCAACCCATCCATAGCGACCCTCCATAGCAACCCTCCATAGCGACCTGTCCATAGCAACCCTCCATAGCAATCCTCCATAGCAACCCTCCATAGCGACCCTCCATAACAACCCATCCATAGCAACCCTCCATAGCAACCCATCCATAGCAACCCATCCATAGCGACCCTCCATAGCAACCCTCCATAGCGACCTGTCCATAGCAACCCTCCATAGCAACCCTCCATAGCAACCCTCCATAGCAACTCTCCATAACAACCCTCCATAGCAACCCTCCATAGCAACCCTCCATAGCGACCCTCCATAGCAACCTGTCCATAAAAACCCTGGGTTGCTATGGAGGGTCGCTATGGATGGGTTGCTATGGATGGGTTGCTATGGACGGGTTGCTATGGATGGGTTGCTATGGAGGGTTGCTATGGAGGGTTGCTATGGATGGGTTGTTATGGAGGGTTGCTATGGAGGGTGGCTATGGAGGGTTGCTATGGATGGGTTGCTATGGATGGGTTGCTATGGATGGGTTGCTATGGAGGGTTGTTATGGACAGGTCGCTATGGAGGGTTGCTATGGAGGGTTGCTATGGATGGGTTGCTATGGATGGGTTGCTATGGATGGGTTGCTATGGAGGGTTGCTATGGAGGGTTGCTATGGAGGGTTGCTATGGACAGGTCGCAATGGAGGGTTGCTATGGAGGGTCGCTATGGAGGGTTGTTATGGAGGGTTGCTATGGAGGGTTGCTATGGACAGGTCGCTATGGAGGGTTGCTATGGATGGGTTGTTATGGAGGGTTGTTATGGAGGGTTGCTATGGAGGGTTGTTATGGAGGGTTGCTATGGATGGGTTGCTATGTACAGGTCGCTATGGAGGGTTGCTATGGAGGGTTGCTATGGATGGGTTGCTATGGAGGGTTGCTATGGATGGGTTGCTATGGAGGGTTGTTATGGATGGGTTGCTATGGATGGGTTGCTATGGATGGGTTGCTATTGATGGGTTGTTATGGAGGGTTGCTATGGATGGTTTGCTATGGAGGGTTGCTATGGAGGGTTGCTATGGATGGGTCGCTATGGAGGGTTGTTATGGAGGGTTGCTATGGATGGGTTGTTATGGAGGGTTGCTATGGATGGGTTGCTATGGAGGGTTGTTATGGATGGGTTGCTATGGATGGGTTGCTATGGATGGGTTGCTATGGATGGGTTGTTATGGAGGGTTGCTATGGATGGGTTGCTATGGAGGGTTGCTATGGAGGGTTGCTATGGACAGATTTCTATGGAGGGTTGCAATGGATGGGTTGTTATGGAGGGTTGCTATGGAGGGTTGTTATGGAGGGTTGCTATGGATGGGTTGCTATGGACAGGTCGCTATGGAGGGTTGCTATGGATGGGTTGCTATGGAGGGTTGCTATGGAGGGTTGCTATGGATGGGTTGTTATGGAGGGTTGCTATGGAGGGTTGCTATGGAGGGTTGCTATGGACAGGTCGCTATGGAGGGTTGCTATGGAGGGTTGCTTTTGAGGGTTGCTATGGATGGGTTGCTATGGAGGGTTGCTATGGATGGGTTGCTAAGGCCCCAATTACTATTGTTTGTACCCCTAAAAGGATGGATGAGGAGTAGGAGGAGGAGTATGGAACAGGCAGCACCCTCAAATCTTCAGAAGTATGAGATGAACCCCAAAAACTTGGAAAGGTGGATCTCACACGTACCGACACAGACTATCACGCAATTTAATTGATCCCCAAAGGATTTAATTGAATAGCGGAATAGAAAATATGATCAAAAAGAAAGTGTATGTATCTCACACGTACACCACCACACTAGGCCCCAATTACTATTGTTTGTACCCCTAAAAGGATGGTTGAGCAGTAGGAGGAGGAGTCTGGAACAGGCAGCACCCTCAAATCTTCAGAAGTATGAGATTGTGTTCACTGTACCCCACAAAGATTGTGTTCACTGCACCCCACAAAGATTGTGTTCACTGCACCTCAAAAAGGATTTTGTTCACTGCACCCCACAAAGATTGTGTTCACTGCACCCTAAAAGGATTTTGTTCACTGCACCCCAAAAAGATTGTGTTCACTGTACCCCCCAAAGATTGTGTTCACTGCACCCCACAAAGATTCTGTTCCCTGTACCCCACAAAGATTGTGTTCACTGCACCCCACAAAGGATTTTGTTCACTGCACCCCAAAAAGATTGTGTTCACTGCACCCCAAAAAGGATGTTCACTGCACCCCAAAAAGGATTTTGTTCACTGCACCCCAAAAAGATTGTGTTCACTGCACCCCACAAAGATTGTGTTCACTGCACCCCACAAAGGATTTTGTTCACTGCACCCCAAAAAGATTGTGTTCACTGTACCCCCCAAAGATTGTGTTCACTGCACCCCACAAAGATTCTGTTCACTGTACCCCACAAAGATTGTGTTCACTGCACCCCACAAAGGATTTTGTTCACTGCACCCCAAAAAGATTGTGTTCACTGCACCCCAAAAAGGATGTAGTTCACTGCACCCCAAAAAGGATTTTGTTCACTGCACCCCAAAAAGATTGTGTTCACTGCACCCCACAAAGATTGTGTTCACTGCACCCCACAAAGGATTTTGTTCACTGCACCCCAAAAAGATTGTGTTCACTGCGCCCCAAAAAGGATTTTGTTCACTGCACCCCAAAAAGGATTTTGTTCACTGCACCCCAAAAAGGATGTTGTTCACTGCACCCCAAAAAGGATTTTGTTCACTCCACCCCACAAAGATTGTGTTCACTGCACCCTACAAAGGATTTTGTTCACTGCACCCCAAAAAGGATGTTGTTCACTGCACCCCAAAAAGTATTTTGTTCACTGCACCCCAAAAAGATTGTGTTCACTGCAGCCCAAAAAGATTGTGTTCACTGCACCCCACAAAGGATTTTGTTCACTGCACCCCAAAAAGGATGTTGTTCACTGCACCCCAAAAAGATTGTGTTCACTGCACCCAAAAAAGGATGTTGTTCACTGCACCCCAAAAAGATTGTGTTCACTGCACCCCACAAAGATTGTGTTCACTGCACCCCACAAAGGATTTTGTTCACTGCACCCCAAAAAGATTGTGTTCACTGCACCCCACAAAGATTCTGTTCACTGTACCCCACAAAGATTGTGTTCACTGCACCCCACAAAGGATTTTGTTCACTGCACCCCAAAAAGATTGTGTTCACTGCACCCCAAAAAGGATGTTGTTCACTGCACCCCAAAAAGGATTTTGTTCACTGCACCCCAAAAAGATTGTGTTCACTGCAGCCCAAAAAGATTGTGTTCACTGCACCCCACAAAGGATTTTGTTCACTGCACCCCAAAAAGGATGTTGTTCACTGCACCCCAAAAAGATTGTGTTCACTGCACCCCAAAAAGGATGTTGTTCACTGCACCCCAAAAAGATTATGTTCACTGCACCCCACAAAGATTGTGTTCACTGCACCCCACAAAGGATTTTGTTCACTGCACCCCAAAAAGATTGTGTTCACTGCACCCCAAAAAGGATGTTGTTCACTGCACCCCAAAAAGATTTTGTTCACTGCACCCCAAAAAGGATTTTGTTCACTCCACCCCAAAAAGATTGTGTTCACTGCACCCCACAAAGATTGTGTTCACTGCACCCTACAAAGGATTTTGTTCACTGCACCCCAAAAAGATTGTGTTCACTGCACCCCACAAAGGATTTTGTTCACTGCACCCCAAAAAGATTGTGTTCACTGTACCCCCCAAAGATTGTGTTCACTGCACCCCACAAAGATTCTGTTAACTGTACCCCACAAAGATTGTGTTCACTGCACCCTAAAAGGATGTTGTTCACTGCACCCCAAAAAGGATGTTGTTCACTGAACCCCAAAAAGGATTTTGTTCACTGCACCCCAAAAAGGATGTTGTTCACTGCACCCCAAAAAGATTGTGTTCACTGCACCCCAAAAAGGATTTTGTTCACTGCACCCCAAAAAGATTGTGTTCACTGCACCCCAAAAAGGATGTTGTTCACTGCAGCCCAAAAAGATTGTGTTCACTGCAGCTCACACACAGAAAAATGGATGTGGATCACTGACACCTGCTTATCTCCTATCCCACACCACACAGCAATATCGATTGTAGTTTGTAGAACACACTTTCCCTAAAATTCAGCAGCAGCAGCCTCTCCCTAACAGGATTGAGAAGAGATCGTAGATCAAGATTGAGTGCAGAGTCACCCCACCCCCCACACAGCAATATCGATTGTAGTTTGTAGAAGACACTGACCCTATAATTCAGCAGACTCTATCCCTAAAATGCCTACAACTCGCCCTGCCTAAACACTCCGACCTGTCCCTCAATTCTATCCGGACACAAATGGTTTTTTCCTGCCTGTCTTTCCCTAATCAGCAGCCAGCACGTTGATGTGTGCTCTGTCCCTGATCTAAGCAGCAGAATGAAGACGCTGCGGCTGCCTGGAACTTATAAAGACTTGGTCACATGCTTCAGACGGCCAATCACAGCTACTGAGACATTTGCAGGCATGGCTGGGATGGCTTAAGGCACACCAGTTAAACGATTGTTGATTGGCTGTTGAAAGCCCGCCATGAAAAGAGCGCCAAAGCATGCAAAACCCGGAAATAAAACGACCGAACACGGATTTTTACCTGAACATACAGTAAAGTGTCCGTGTCCGTGTTCGGGTACAAAAAATCCAATTATTCGGTACGAACACGAATAATACAGTCCGTGTTCGCTCAACACTACCCACGATCGTTCCCAGCTGAGAGAGAAGGACGGTCAGATGTTGTAAACACAGCAGACCGTTCTCTCTGGAATGATCACAGAGAGCCTGTGATCCTTCTATATAGGAACACAGATCTCTATGATCATTTCACAAGCCCCTCCCGAATACAGTTAGAGAACATCCCCTAGGCTCACACTTAACTCTTTGATCACCCCTGGGTTAACCCCTTCCCTGCCAATGTCATTAGTAAAGTAGCAGTGCCTATTTTTAGCACTGATTACTGTAGTAATGTCACTGGTCCCCCCCAAAAGTGTCAAAAATGGCAGTTAGGGGTCCGATCTGTGCGCCGCAATGTCGCAGTCCCGCTAAAAATCGCTGATCACCGCCATTACTAGTAAAAAAAAAAAAATTAAAAATAAAAATGATAAAAATCTTTCCCCTAGTTAGTAAACGCGATAACTTTTGCGCAAACCAATCAAAATACGCTTATTGCGATTTTTTTTTTACCAAAAATATGTAGCAGAATACAAATTGGAATAAAAACAATTGGATGAAAAAATTTGATTTTACATTTTTTTTTTTTTGGGAATGTTAATTAGCAGAATGTGGATATATATATATATATTTTTTTTTTTTTCAGAATTATCGCTCTTTTTCTGTTTATAGCGCAAAAAAATAAAAATCGCACAAATACCACCAAAAGAAAGATCTATTTGTGGGGAAAAAAAAGACATCAATTTTATTTGGGTACAGCGGCCGCACGACCGTGCAATTGTCCGTTAAAATAACGCAGTGCCGTATCGCAACAAATGGCCTGGTCATTAAGGGGGGAAATCCTTTCAGTCCAGAACTGGTTAAATAAAGAACAATCTTTTTTTTTTTTTTCTTTTTTTTTTGTGAATCGAACATTTTTTATCGCATACAATAATTTATGCAAATGAGCTACGCATGCGATAATCGTTAGAGAATTTACCCCAATATCTGAATATGGGATTTACTAAAGATTCTGAAAATTCACAAAAAATTGTCTGTAAGAGATTCCGGCGTGAACAGAAAAGGATAAAATGTATATTTACAATTGTTTCTTTGTGTGTTCCCTGTCTGCCTGCAGTGTAGATTTATCTCTTGTTAATCCAGAAATAAAAACACATGATACATTGTATCAATATCCCCCCCCCCCCCCAATTTATTGTGTACAGTGCTTCAGACTATGCTGGTGTTATATAAAAGATATCTGTCTCTGGGGGTCCCTCTAGTGTCTATTGTGTGTACTGCAAGGCTCCAACCACAATGCAGAATAGAGAACCGATGAAGGAAAACACCAATGGCATGGCAGGAAGGGGCTCCTGTGTTCCCAGTTACTGCTCAAGTGTCTTCCAGTGTTACCTCCAGTGTTTCTAACATTCATTCTGCATGTTTCCAGTTCCTCAGTCTCTTGCCATCCCCAGTGTTCTCTGCGTCGCATCAGCAGCCTGTATCCCAGTGCAATTCCCTCTGAGTTTCAGCCAGCCTATGACCTACTCCAGTGTGGCCCTTTCACTTTAGTGTGTATTCTGCACCAGTGACCCCGTGTTCTCCAGCATACACCTTTTTTTTTTTTTTTTTAATAATCTTTATTTAACCACTTTACCACCGGAGGATTTTGCTGTCTTACTTCCAGGCCACTTTTTGCGATTCGGTGCTGTGCGACTTTAACGGACAATTGCGCGGCCGTGCGACACTGTACCCAAACAAAATTGACGTCCTTTTTTTCCCACAAACAGAGATTTCTTTTGGTGGTATTTGATCACCTGTGCGATTTTTACTTTTTGCGCTATAAACAAAAAAAGAGCGTTTATTTTGAAAAGATAACAATATTTTTAACATTTTTTTTATATGAAATTCCCCCCCCCCAAAAAAATTTAAAAATCAAAAAAATTTTTCAAATTTTTGGCCAATTTGTTTTCTGCTACCAATGTTTGGTAAATAACAATCACAATAAGTCCCCGTTCACACTGGGGCGACCTGTGAGGCGACCTGTGAAGCGACCTGGTCGCCTCACAGGTCGCCGTAGGTCGCCTTCCATAGGGAAGCTGCGGACCCGTTCTAATAGGAGCGACACAAGTCGCTTCGACTTAGAAAAAGGGTCCGGAGCTCCTTTGGGGCGACCCGGAGCGACCGTCATAGACTTCAATGTTATGAAGTCCGTGCCGGCCGCTCCGAGGTCACGGCGCGCTGCTCGCACCGCGACCTCAGAGGTCGCCCCGGGAAGTCGGATCGCCCCAGTGTGAACGAGGCCTAAGTGTATTTTGATTGGTTTGCGCAAAAGTTATTGCGTTTACTAACTAAGGGAAAGATTTCCGTCATTTTTGGTGTTTTTTTTAACGAGTGATGGCGGCGATCTGCAATTTTTTTTGTGGGACTGCAACATTGCGGCGGACAGATCGGACCCTTGACTGACATTTTTGACACTTTTGGGGGTACCAGTGACATTACTACAGTAATCAGTGCTATATATATGCACTGTTACTGTAAAAATGACACTGACAGGGAAGGGGTTAATTTTATTGGAGAGGGAGGGGTTAATGTATGCCTGGTGCTTACTGACATGTGTGGGGGGAGGGGACTGAGTGACACAGGGACAGATCGCAGGTTCAGCTATGCTGAACCCTGCAATCTGACCCTGCCTGTCACTTAGGAGATCCACCCGCTCTGTTTACACAGGCGGGTGGATCTCCAAACTAGATTCCCAGACGATCGGGGAAGAGCAGCGGCGATCGCCGCCACTCCTCCCCTGGCCCGACTCCCGCTGGGACTGAAAACAGCGGGAGCCTACAGAGGGAGCCTACAGAGGGAGGAGTCTAGCGACGTAGTACTACGTCGCTAGACGATAACGAGCCACATTGCTGCAGTAGCAGCAACGTGAGCAGACGTTAAGTGGTTAAGTAAACAAAAATGTATACATAACAAACCAGAACAGAAGACAGTTGCAGATATAAAACACATATGGCAAGTGTCCTAACATCGGGTAATCACCTAAACTGTGGGCAGGAACGCGTATTCGATAGATTTTGCCAATAGGTCAAACAGAGTAAATCCTCATCTTGGATCTGGCCTGCCCGCAGATTGGACTGGTCCTCTCAGAAATGAACCCCTGCACCAGTCCAAAGGTGTCGTGGCATATATCAAGTACAAAATGCTAGACAGTAGCCAATAAACAGCAATTGTAATATAAAAAATAGAAAGTAGAAAACCAAACAACAAAAGAAAAGGGAAAGGAAGAACACAAAAGGAAAGGGAACGGAAATTTAGGGGTTAGGAACTGAGGTGGTGGAAAGGTTACAGAGCAGACATATGACTACGTATCAGGACACATGAGCAAGTGAGGGCATGAAATCCCCAGAGCAGCCATGGCATATAACCTCCCATCCAATCCAATCAGTGTACGATGTGTTGTGACCTGGAGAAAGATGGAAAAGGGAGACACTTCCCTAACACTAGAAATATTACACATCAGAATAGAACATCCATCCCAACCAGATGTCCAGAAAAAGAGCCAGTTGGTCCTTAACCACTTGCCGACTGCTGTCAGTATATTTACTGCGGCAGTCAGCTGCTCCTGGGCAAACCGACCTAGTACTACGTTCCTGTAACGCTCATGCGTTTTATGTATAATGTGGATTTACAGCTGCAGAAATATTCCACTTCAGTAGTCATGTAGAGAAACGCTGAGACACCAATCCCAACTCCCAAGACTCATCATGTGTGGATGATCTCAATTCAGCAAGTAAATACACACACTCAATAAGATGTTCCTAGAGTGACTTATGTATATAGTAATATAGTGATGATAGCTGAAGAGACAGGTTGGGTAGAGATGGTAGATGACAGACACTTGAAAGGAATGTTCTTGAAAGTAAGATAGTAGCAGATGGGATGCAGATAGGTTTAGCAATCATGTATGGTAGCAGATGATAGAGTAGCAGGTGAACATACAGGAGAGACCAACCCAGTGCAAGAGCAGATGGTAGTAGGCTCAAGAGCTAGCAATCTTAGATAATGCAGATGTAGTAATAGTCTTTAGTATGCAGCGCTAGATAGTGTACGCTTTTAGTATGAAGGGTATAGAGGTTTCCCCTGTGGGGTACTTATCACTAATAGCAATGTAGCAGAGGAGAGGTTCGGCAAGAGCGGATGATCCGGTAGCGGGATACAGGGATCAGCGCAGCGTGGTTCCGACAGCGAGGTATGCTTGCAAGCATGAGAGCTTCAAGGCAGGTTAGCATCAAGGCAACAAAGCAGGTTGAACGAACACATGTGAGTGAAAGCTGGTGATTTAAATAGCTGTGCAGTCCGGCGCTCAGTGATGACAGCATCAGTCTTAAAGGTGTATGCGCACCTTACCAAAAGAGAATGGTGGGGCGCATACACTTAGGAAAAGAGTAATTAGGGTACCCAAAGGTACCAGAACATTACAGTCCCTCGCCCAGGAGCCTGTAGGGGGCGAGCGCACGCCGCCGGAGGCACGCTCTCGCCCCCACTCGTTCACAGGCATCCCCGCACGTGTGACCGGTGGCTCCGATGTCCGCCGGCCACTCGCGATCTCCCGCTGGAGAGGGAGAAAGGCAGGCGGCTGATGTAAACAAAGCTGCCTGTCATTCTCCCTGATGTAACTGCAGAGATCATATGATCCTGCTATGTAGGATCGTATGTCTCTGTAGTTACATCACTAGCCACGCCCCCCACAGTTAGAAACCCGCCTCTAGGGATACATTTAACCCACTGATCACCAATAAAGTTAACCCCTTCCCTGCCAGTGTCATTTTTACAGTAACAGTGCATATGTATAGCACTGATTACTGTAGTAATGTCACCGGTACCCCCAAAAGTGTCAAAAATGTCAGTCAAGGGTCCGATCTGTCCACTGCATAGTTGCAGTCCCGCTAAAAATCGCAGATCGCCGCCATTACTAGTTTAAAAAAAAAACAATAAAAATGACAGAAATCTTTCCCGTAGTTAGTAGACGCGACAACTTTTGCGCAAACCAATCAAAATACGCTTATTGCGATTTTTTTTTATACCAAAAATATGTAGCAGAAAACAAATTGGCCTAAAATGTTAAAACATTTTGATTTTTACATTTTTTTTTGGGGGGGGGGGGGGAATTTCATATAAAAAATTGTGAAAATATTGTTATTTTTTCAAAATTGTCGCTCTTTTTTTGTTTATAGCGCAAAAAATAAAAAATCGCACAGGTGATGAAATACCACCAAAAGAAAGCTCTATTTGTGGGGAAAAAAAGGACGTCAATTTAATTTGGGTACAGCGTCGCACGACCGTGCAATTGTCCGTTAAAGTCACGCAGTGCCGAATTGCAAAATAGGCCCTGGTCTTTGAGCAGCCAAATTCTCCGGGGCTTAAAAGTATAAACCCAACGCTCTGCTCTCATGACACTATTGACCTCTCTGTTCCATTCAGCCACGGTAGGACAGGAAGCTTGTTTCTAGTGTCTCGGGATCAGGCATTTGGCAGCATTCAGTAAAAATGGGACAACACTACATTTTCCAGCCTGCACTTCTACCTGTTCCCAGTGCCTATATATGTTCCGTGCACAACTGCCTGATTGGACTCTATTACCTATTGACCTGTGAATCCTGTGTTCCAGCACCGTAAGAGCTATTACCTGCACATCTGCTCTCTGTTCCCACTAGCTGCCTGCTCAGGGGAGTCAGTGGGTGTCAGGACCAGGATCATCTGCTGGTGGAACCGTGGTTTCCATAGCAGAATGTTGTAGTTCCAGTGTCCACCAGCAGGTGTCTCCCAGCAGCAAAGTAGACCCCAATAATCAGTCTCCCCCTGATACCATCTTCTAGGACGGTATTTAGTCCCTTCTTTACTATTCCCTGGTGCTTTGTTTTTGCTCTGCTAGCCAGGTACTGCTTTCCATGAATCCTGAGCCTGCTCTTGCTTTGTACCTACTGTATATCCTATACCAGGGATATGCAAACTGTTGCCCTCCAGCTGTTGCAAAATTACAAGTCCCATGAGACATAGCAAGACTAACAGCCACAAGCATGACAACCAGAGGCAGAGGCATGATGGAACTTGTAGTTTTGCAACAACTGGAGGGAGGGCCACAGTTTGCATATCCTTGTCCTATACCCTGCCACCTTGTTCCTGACCCCAGTCATGGTTCCCTTTTCCTGACTGTTCCTTACACCTCCAGTTTATGCTGTTGATCAGTATCCCTCATTTTGTATATATTGTATATAGTTTGTTTGCTAGTAAAGCTTTCTGTTACTCTGTTAGTTTGCTTGTTAGGAATGCTTGTTTTGTTGTTTTACTTATATCTTCATGTTTGCAGTGTATACCGTTTGCTGGTGTTTGGACAGGTTTGTGAATAATCTTGCTTAAATCCTATAAAGTCTGGTCTCAGATTCCCAGTTTTTTTCTAGTGCAGATCTAGCGATCCTTGCTGCTGGTATGCCTGGCAGAAGGCCTGGATGTCTTCTGCAGGAAAATCCATCTACACCTTCAGGAGTTCTGTTGAAGACAATACCGCTCCCTAGATTTTGCGATTCGGCCCTTCTGAGGCCTGTCATGTGTGGGTCCACTAGGCATGCTCTCCTGTCACATACCTGGAGATGGAGCCTGACCTGGAGAGGAAGGCGATCTCTCACACCTCCGGCCTGGTACCCCTGATAATGTAAACAGAAAGCACGGAAGCCTGGAGTGGCACGAGTGCTTAGAAGTTCAGATGGTGAAGGCTGCTGATGTGAGGTCCGTGCGTACTTGGATGCAGGCTGGATCGTGATGCAGGGCAGCAGGTACTTGGCAGACTGGCTGGTAACAGGCAGCAGATGCTTAGCAGGCTGGCAGGTCACAGGCAGCAGACACTTGACAGGCTGGCAGGAATCAGACAGCAGATATAAGGATGGCTGGTTACATAGCAGGGTCAGCAAGCCAGGTTGGTAACTAGCAGGCACATCAGGAACAGAGCAGAAGGCAGCAGAGTAGTCAGGTTCAGGCTGGAGTTGGCAATGGCAAACAGGACGACAGAGGGATAAGGAACAGACGTTGTCGAAGAGCAAGCCAGGGGTCGGTTCAGGCAGAGTACAAGCGTGGTCAGACGGATCAGGACGGCAACAGAGTTTAAACACCAGAACAAGGTAGCAGAACGCTGTAGACCATAAGGCAAGGTCCTAGTGCAGCAGAAGTGTTTATATAGCCCATTTGGCGCCACTTATGAATTGTTTGGCTAATAGGCTTTCTCCGTTGGTTAACAGACATTCTCCGTCTGCACATAACTATGTGTCTGGGCTTACTTCTTCCCGGACATCTCTATTGCCAGTGAGCGTCCTGCCTTTCTGAGTCTCCTTGCAGTTCTCTGAGTTTTCTCCATGGCTACTGCCACCGCCTAGCCCTAGCTGCAAAAACCAATTCCTTGTTAGCCAGTCTGCCCTTTGGTGGGCACAGAGTCCCGTCCATGACAGAAATAATACACTGACATTTTTTTTCATGAAGAAGGATACCTGGTCTCTCCCTGTTAAATTAAAGCCTAATAAAGCTGCTTATGTACTTTTCATTGATTGCACAATATTTCTAGCTATTCGTCTGATAAAACACTGTAAGTCTTGTAAAAACCAGCCTGGTCTTTTCTTCTTAAATTGTGTCCTACTAATATTGTTTACAAAGTGATACTTGTGTTTGTATTTCACAATAAAAACTGTCCCATCTCTCTCTATTAAATTGTGACCTAATAAATATGCTTACATACTGTGCATGAACTGTACAATATTTATGGCTATTTTATGCTAAATATTTTCTTTTCAGTCCAATACTGGATAAACATTTTATTCGATGGCTTCAGTAAGAAAACTTTCTTCATTGATCTGCTTTAAAAACTTTAAAACTGTGTTGCAACAGAATCGCCACCCACACTTCGTTTGTGGGCTTCCGTCAGAATACTGCTTCCTCCAGTATGAACAAAGATATCAGATATTACAGCGCCCCCATACACAACTAACCAGAAACCTAGCTTGTATAGATCTGTAATCTTTATTGAACAGACTCACACACAATATATACCACACAGGAAGACTTCCTGATCAGATTACCCCACCAGGTCAGGTGCCTGATTACATTTTCCTATGCAGATAAAATTGTGTACAGAAATATAATTTACCTGAACTAATTAACTAGCCATCTGAACAGAAACAACAGGTGAATGGGAATCCACATCTATAATTAACATGTTAATTAACTCAGCACTGCAACAAGGCTAAAACATAATACATTACACATAACCCTAAGTATAAACACAGAACCCACAGTTGACAATAGGTGAGTAAATCAGCACAATCAACAATGTGTGGAAGAAAGGTGGTTGAGCTGATGATATTAGCATCTGCTATGAGTCTGAGTGTGTGAAGCAGTCTCTTATTGGCAATAGGCAGCTAGGACTTTTACATGGATCCTAGGCCTAGAGTCACAGAGTCTTCATATATTCCTTGAGATATATTGTTGATAAATATTACTGTCCCATTTGAGTAATCCAAACCATATCATCAGTGTCCATTAAGTCCATCAATTTCTTGGTCACCCTGTGCCCTTAATAGACACAGGGTGACTTACACATAAGAGGGGCCTAGGGAGCTGAGAGAGGGGTTTCTCGACCTCTCTAAGGTAAGCTGTGTGCCACGGGCCCCCCAACCACTATCGCTACCTGTTCTCTCTCATTGGGTTCTCATATGGAGACTTCCAACTCCTTTAAAATGTCAGTGTCCAGTGACCATAGTGCTATCCATACCTTCCTCATTCTCAGAAGAGCCAAGGGATGCAGTTGAGGTCAAACTGAAAAGCCAATTGCAGAATCAGGATGTAAGCAGTCAGGTTTTGTTGATGCTGCTTTTTGGCCAGGTGAACACTTACTGGGTATGACTGCCTAAAGTGTCCCAAACTCTTCTGGTCTGTTCCAGGACATCCTGGATACCTAACCAGGAAGTGCTTCACCACCAGGTTGAGCACATGTGTCAGGAAGCTAGTTCAGCTAATACTAGTTCTCGTAAAGCTAATGCTAATATATGTGTAGCTAATGCTAATTCTTCTTCAGCTAATGCTTGTTCACGTGCACCAGCACACAGACGAGCTCAGGCTAACGTCCAGCGTGCACTGACAGGTAGACGCAGCTACGTGTGCTAACGCGCACCAGCGTGCATGTCTTTGCGCATTGGCGCCAAACTGCCTATTTAAAGGAGACCCTGATGGATGCTAGCTGCTGGATGTTCTTTCAGCTTCCCCTGATCCGCGTTTCTGTGTTCTTGTCTGTGCTGACTGATCTTCCATTGCTGACCCGACTTGTTCTTAACCTCGCTCTGTGGATCCTGACTTTAGCTTGCCTCTGATTATCTGCCTCATTCTCTGCCTGATCTCCTGGTTCCGACTTTAGCTTGCTACTGGACCTTGCTCTGCCTGCTTCCCTGATACCAACCTGGACTGCCTCCTGTCTATCCTGCTGTCTTACCATGTATGGCCCCGGCTCACCATGACTACGTCCCTGACTGTGGCAGTCGCCTGCTATCCAGCTACTGGCACCCATGCTTGGCAGTCACCTGCTTTCAAGCTACCGGCACCCATGCTTGGCAGTCACCTGCTATTAAACTACCGGCACCCATGCTTGGCAGTCACCTGCTTTCAAGCTACCGGCACCCATGCTTGGCAGTCACCTGCTATTAAACTACCGGCACCCATGCTTGGCAGTCACCTGCTATCAAGCTACCCGCACCCATGCTTGGCAGTCACCTGCTATCAAGCTACCGGCACCCATGCTTGGCAGTCACCTGCTATCAAGCTACCGGCACCCATGCTTGGCAGTCACCTGCTATCAAGCTACCGGCACCCGTGCTTCTTTGAGCCTTGTACCTGTGTTACCACCCCCAGGGGTGCTCAGACCAGAGCCACAGAGGAAGCCCTCTCATCAACTCGGCCTCCAACCAAGGTATGTGACAACATGCATCAGGCAAGAAAAGTGTGTGAACTTTCCCTGCTGAGGGGTGGCAAGAAAGCGGATTCCACCAACTCTTGGCCTGTGGGGGGCAAGTGGTTCTGAATAGTGCCAGGATAAGATAATCTGGAGCCCAGGATGAACATGCCAAACTGTGCCCCCCCCCCCCCCAGGATGTATACGCATTTTGTGTCAGCAAAAAATACCTCCACACCCCTAAAAAAGAGCACAAATTTGCATTCTTACCTCCTAATTGTAATTTTCCCCTCCTTTCTGTAGAAATCCACCTCCTGCTGAAATCCCACATTCCAACACAAATCTTTGCCCCCCACACCCTCCTGCCCCCGCTCAAATCCTCTCTCTCCTATCACAACCCCCCCCCCCCCCAGAAAAAAAAAATCCCCCTCCTAGAACAAATTCTCTGCTCCTCAAATTCCCCCTCCAAGCACAAATCCTCTTTCCCCCCCTCCCAGCACATGACACCACAGTGCCCAGAGCAGCAGTCCCTTCTGCCCACCCCTTGTCCCAGCCCTGGTTCTGAGGAGTCACTGGCTGAGGCCCTTGAGGGGAAAAGGAGGAGAAGTGACTGCGCTAAAAGGGAAGTTCTGAGGCCCTATTATGACTACTAGATGGAGTTAATGATCATAGGAAATAAATGGGAAATTTAACTCTCACTTCAGTGAGTCTCAACAATGAGAGCACATCCATAGCAACCCTCCATAGCGACCTGTCCATAGCAACCCTCCATAGCAATCCTCCATAGCAACCCTCCATAGCAACCCATGCATAGCGACCCTCCATAGCAACCCTCCATAGCAACCTGTCCATAGCAACCCATCCATAGCAACCCTCCATAGAAACCCTCCATAACAACCCATCCATAGCAACCCTCCATAGCAACCCTCCATAGCAACCCATGCATAGCGACCCTCCATAGCAACCCTCCATAGCAACCCATCCATAGCGACCTGTCCATAGCAACCCTCCATAGCAATCCTCCATAGCAACCCTCCATAGCAACCCATGCATAGCGACCCTCCATAGCAACCCATCCATAGCAACCCATCCATAGCGACCCTCCATAGCAACCCTCCGTAGCGACCTGTCCATAGCAACCCTCCATAGCAATCCTCCATAGCAACCCTCCATAGCGACCCTCCATAACAACCCATCCATAGCAACCCTCCATAGCAACCCTCCATAGCAACTCTCCATAGCAACCCTCCATAGCAACCCTCCATAGCAACCCTCCATAGCGACCCTCCATAGCGACCCTCCATAGCAACCCATCCAAAGCGACCCTCCATAGCAACCCTCCATAGCAACCCTCCATAACAACCCTCCATAGCAACCCATCCATAGCAACCCTCCATAGCAACCCTCCATATAAACCCTCCATAGCAACCCTCCATAACAACCCATCCATAGCGACCCTCCATAGCAACCCTCCATAGCAACCTGTCCATAACAACCCATCCATAGCAACCCATCAATAGCATCCCTCCATAACAACCCTCCATAGCAACCCATCCATAGCAACCCTCCATAACAACCCATCCATAGCAACCCTCCATAACAACCCTCCATAGCGACCCATCCATAGCAACCCTCCATAGCAACCCTCCATAGCAACCCATCCATAGCGACCCTCCATAGCTAACCCTCCATAGCAACCCATCCATAGCAACCCATCCATAGCGACCCTCCATAGCAACCCTCCATAGCGACCTGTCCATAGCAACCCTCCATAGCAAACCCTCCATAGCAACCCTCCATAGCAACCCTCCATAACAACCCTCCATAGCAACCCTCCATAGCGACCTGTCCATAGCGACCCTCCATAGCGACCCTCCATAGCGACCCTCCATAGCAACCCTCCATAGCAACCCTCCATAGCAACCCTCCATAACAACCCTCCATAGCGACCTGTCCATCACAAACCCTCCATAGCAACCCTCCATAGCAACCCTCCATAGCGACCCTCCATAACAACCCATCCATAGCAACCCTCCATAGCAACCTGTCCATAGCAACCCATCCATAGCAACCCTCCATAGCGACCTGTCCATAACAACCCTCCATAGCAACCCATCCATAGCAACCCTCCATAGCGACCTGTCCATAGCAACCCTCCATAGCGACCTGTCCATAGCAACCCTCCATAGCGACCCTCCATAACAACCCATCCATAGCAACCCTCCATAGCAACCCATCCATAGCAACCCATCCATAGCGACCCTCCATAGCAACCCTCCATAGCGACCTGTCCATAGCAACCCTCCATAGCAACCCGCCATAGCAACCCTCCATAGCAACTCTCTATAACAACCCTCCATAGCAACCCTCCATAGCAACCCATCCATAGCAACCCTCCATAGCGACCCTCCATAGCAACCCTCCATAGCGACCCTCCATAACGACCCTCCATAGCAACCCTCCATATAAACCCTCCATAGCAACCCTCCATAACAACCCATCCATAGCGACCCTCCATAGCAACCCTCCATAGCAACCTGTCCATAACAACCCATCCATAGCAACCCATTCATAGCAACCCATCCATAGCATCCCTCCATAACAACCCTCCATAGCAACCCATCCATAGCAACCCTCCATAGCAACCCTCCATAGCAACCCTCCATAGCGACCCTCCATAGCAACCCTCCATAGCGACCTGTCCATAGCAACCCATCCATAGCAACCCTCCATAGCAACCCTCCATAGCGACCCTCCATAGCAACCCTCCATAGCGACCCTCCATAACGACCCTCCATAGCGACCCTCCATAGCAACCCTCCATAGCGACCCTCCATAACAACCCATCCATAGCGACCCTCCATAGCAACCCTCCATAACAACCCTCCATAGCGACCCTCCATAGCGACCCTCCATAGCAACCCTCCATAGCAACCCTCCATAGCAACCCTCCATAGCGACCCTCCATAGCAACCCTCCATAGCGACCTGTCCATAGCAACCCATCCATAGCAACCCTCCATAGCAACCCTCCATAACAACCCATCCATAGCAACCCTCCATAGCAACCCTCCATAGCGACCCTATCTACTGGTTTCTTCCGGACTTCTCTGGACAGTAGATGGGGGTACCTGGGTCACACTGGTTTCCTCCAGACTTCTCCAGACAGTAGATGGGGTACCTGGGTTCCACTGGTTTCCTCCAGACTTCTCCAGACAGTAGATGGGGATACCTGGGTCCCACTGGTTTCTTCCGGACTTCTCTGGACAGTAGATGGGGGTACCTGGGTCACACTGGTTTCTTCCGGACTTCTCTGGACAGTAGATGGGGGTACCTGGGTCACACTGGTTTCCTCCAGACTTCTCTGGACAGTAGATGGGGGTACCTGGGACTCACTGGTTTCCTCCATATATCTCTGGACAGTAGATGTGGGTACCTGGGACCCACTGGTTTCCTCCATATATCTCTGGACAGTAGATGGGGGTACCTGGGTTCCACTGGTTTCCTCCAGACTTCTCCAGACAGTAGATGGGGGTACCTGGGTCACACTGGTTTCTTCCGGACTTCTCTGGACAGTAGATGGGGGTACCTGGGTCACACTGATTTCCTCCAGACTTCTCTGGACAGTAGATGGGGGTATAAAAGAAAATAAATATTCTTCGATATGGACCAAGAAATGTGTGTATTTTAAATGGCAGAGTGATTCTCATGCCAGGGTTGTGAGGAAGAGGCCCTTGTCCCCATCAGCTTGGGGACAAGGTGCTTTGGGGTGGGGGGACAGAGCCCTCCCTGTCCCAAAGAACCCCCCTCCATGTTGAGGGCATTTGGCCTGGTATAGTTTTTAGGGGGGGGGGCACTCACTTGTCCCCTCTCCTTCCTGCCAGACTGCATGCTCAAATAAGGGTCTGGTATGGATTTTAGGGAGGGAACGCACGTCGTTTATTTTTTACGTTTTGGCGTGGGGTTCGCCTTTTAATCCATGCCAGACCCAAAGAGCCTGGTATGCATTGGGGGAGGAGCACATGCTGATTTTTTTTTTTTCATAATTTTTAATTGCCAGCAGGTTTTCTTTACATTCAATGATGAATCATCCATTGTTAAGGACGCAGCGGCCGACTTCCTGGCCCACTCTTTAGCAACCAGCTATTTAGGGGGGGCCTCCCCATGCTGTTTCTGACAAATACCGCATGTGATCAGTGCTGTATTTTGGCCTAGGCCAACAAGGCCCAGGCCTAGGGTAGCACTTTTCAGGGGGGCAGCAAAAAAGCCGCCTCCCTCAACCTGAGATTCTATTGGCCACTGGTTGCTAGAGCCGCCTCTCTCATCCCCCTCTCTCTCACCCATCCCCCCCTTTCTCTCACCCATCCCCCCTCACTCTCTCGCTCTCACTCAGCCCCCTCTCTCTCTCGCGCTCTCTCCCTCTCTCTCACCCCCTCTCATCCATCCCCCCTCTCTCTCTATCTCTCCCATCCCCCCCTCTCTCTCTCTCACCCCCTCTCTGTCTCTCATCCCCCTCTTTCTCTCTCTCTTTCATCATCCCCCTCTCTCTCTCCCTCCCTCCCTCACCCACCCGCTCTCTCTCACCCCCCCCCTTTCTCTCCCTCCCTCCCTCCCTCACTCACCCACCCCCCTCTCTCTCTCTCTCTCCCTCAACCACCCTCCTCTCTCACTCCCACCACCCCCTCTCACCCCCCCCCATGAGATCTCAGGGGTTCATGCTGGGACTTGTAGTCCTTAGATTTTGGAGGGAGTCACATCCATTAAAAAAGGAGTGGGGCAAATTTACATAAGAGAAGGGGGGGGGGGGCCCAAGTCTTGCCTAGGGCAGCACAAATCCAAAATACACCACTGCATGTGATATCACCAGCACAACCCTGGTGATAAATACTGCATGATTTTTTAATCTCTGTTCCGTTTGTGAATTGGACTTGAGAGTTTTTATGCAATAATTAACCAGTTCCGGACCAGGCCATTTTTTGCGATTCGGCACTGCGTTACTTTAACTGACAATTGCGCGGTGGTGCGACGCTGTACCCAGATAAAATTGATGTTGTTTTTTCCCCACAAATAGAGCTTTTTTTTTGGTGGTATTTTATCACCTCTGCGATTTTTTTTTTTTTTTTTTGCACTATAAACTAAAAAAATAAAAAAATATTTTTCTCTTTCTGCTCTGTAACGTTCCCAATAAAAAATAATTTAAAAAAAATCTATTTTTTTCATCATTTTAGGCCAATTTGTTTTCTGCTACAAATTTTTGGTAAAAAAAAATCCCAATAAGTCTATATTGATTGGTTTGTGCAAAAGGTATTGCGCCTACAAAAGAGGGGAAAGATTTGTCATTTTTATTTATTTATTTATTTTACTAGTAATGGCGGCGATCTGTGATTTTTAGCGGGACTGCGACATTGCGGCGGACAGATCGGACCCCTAACTGACATTTTTGACACTTTTGGGGGACCGGTGACATTACTACAGTAATCAAAAAGAAGGAGAAGGAATATCATTCATTCCGAAACGCGTTGGGTTTTTCTTTGCCTTGTCTTACATATGTCCATCTGTGAGCCATTGTATTCTATACATGGATTGTGAATAAATAATATTGCTGCACTAACTATTATTTATTCATTATCTTAGGTGTTTTGTGTTTGGCACTGATTGCTTGCTGCTTTGTGTTTATCACTTGTATTATTTAGATAGGGATTGCGCTGATTATTTTTTCATTTCTATACATGGATTGTGTCTGTGTATCATAACTTTGCCATGTCAACAACCAGATTGTTCTCTTTCTTTGTGTTCTTTTGTTATCATGTTTCGATTTTTTTTTTTTTGACATTTTAAAACGATTTATTCAATAAATATGTATTTTTATATTACCTTTACATACCTATTTTTGAACTTCTATAGTAGGTCGTTACAGTCCCACCCAGTGGGGAACTTGCTTTTTTTGTTTTTGTGCATTAGGGATGAGACCTACTTTTTAATCCAAACCCTCATTCCCCCCCTTCCCCCTTTTTTTGTTTACTACAATAATCAGTGCTAAAAATATGCACTGTCACTGTACTAATGACAATGGCAGGGAAGGGTTAACCCAGGGGTGATCAAGGGGTTAAATGTGTACCTAGGGGCGTTTTTCTAACTGTGGGGGGGGCGTGGCTTGTGAAATGATCAGAGACATGTGTTCCTATATAGAAGGATCACAGCGCTCTGTGATCATTCCAGAGAGAAGAACGGTCAGCAGGGAAGGCGTTAACCCAGGGGTGATCAAAGGGTTAAGTGTATGCCTAGGGAGGTGTTTTCTAACGGTGAGGATCACAGGCGCTCCGTGCTGATTCCTGAGAGAACAACGGTCTGCTGTGTTCATAGCAGCAGACCGCCGTTCTCTCTTCACGGGGAGCGATCGAGGGTGCCCAACGGCAATCGCGCGCGTGCGCCCCCAGGATTCCTCATTTCGAAGGAACCTGCCACTATATAACTGCGGCAGCTGATCGGCAAGCGGTTAAGGACGCGGCGACTGGCTTCCTGGCCCGCTCCTTAGCAGCCAGCTATTGGGGGGGGGGGACCTCCCCATGCTGTTTCTGACAAATATCACATGTGATACCACCAGCAAAACCCTGGTGATAAATACTGCATGATTTTTTCAATCTCTGTTCCATTTGTGAATTGGACTTAAGAGCTTTTATGCGATATTTAACTGCACATTTTTCATGAACGTTAACCACTTACCGACTGCCCACCACATATACTATATGTATGCAGCAGGCTGGCTCCGCTTCACGAATCGCCGGGAGAGCTCCTGCTAGTAGGGATGCCGATCCACAGGACTGGCAGCACCAATTGCGGCTGGGCACCCACGATTAGGGTTGAGCGGACACCTAGATGTCCGTGTTTGACGGGTTTGGCCGAACTTTAAAAAAAAGTCCGGGTCCGTGTCCCGGACTTTTACCGAACTTTTCCCGGACACCGAACCCCATTGAAGTCAATGGGGACCCGAACTTTAAGGCACTAAAATGGCTCTAAAACACCAAAGGAAAGGGCTAGAGTGCTGTAAATGGCAGCAAAACGTAATTAAGAGCATGGCAAGTGCTCTGCAAACAAATGTGGATAGGGAAATAACTTAAAACAACAAAAAAAAACAGAAAAATAAAACAATGTTCTTCTTCATCTCTGAAGGACGAGGCCCATATGGAGTAGGAGGGAGGTTGAGGTGGTGGTGGATGTGGCGGTGACATAGGCGTGCGCACAGGGTGTGCTGGGTGTGCCTGTGCACACCCTAATCACCTAGGGCACATAGCATTGCCAGTGAGGAGATGGGAAAGATCTCCCTCGGACCTGCTCTGCTCTATTTCTCTTTGCCTACAGGTACATGGCCCCGATACATTACTCTCCCTGCTGGCAAACACATGCATGTGTATTTCAACTTTGGGGTGCACACCTTAATGCAATAGACTGCGCACACCTATGGGCGGTGTAGGTGGAAGCGGCGGTGGAGGAGGACCAGGGCCGGATTAAGAGCATCATGGGCTTGGTGCTGAGGATTTTGAAGGGCCTTAAGGGCCGTGCCTTGCCATGCACCCAGAGGAGGAAGGGTGCAGCCATGCATGCCTAATTCAACATGGGATGCTGTCTCTGAAGCCCATAAACACATCCATGCATCGGCAACTGTCCCTCCTTGTCCGGCCTTCGCGCTGTGTGGGGAGGTTCTGAGGGTGCTGCCTGGGGAAGCGAGCATAGAAGCCAGACTTCTGTGTTTACAAGTGACAGAAGAGCGGTAACAGTGAATATGGCCAACCCGGGGCCTATATAAAAGGTAGGGATGGGTTGTTATGGAGGGTTGCTATAGAGGGTTGCTATGGATGGGTTGCTATGGATGGGTTGCTATGGATGGGTTGCTATGGAGGGTCGCTATGGAGGGTCTTTATGGAGGGTCGCTATGGAGGGTCGCTATGGAGGGTTGCTATGGATGGGTTGCTATGGATGGGTTGCTATGGATGGGTTGCTATGGAGGGTTGCTATGGAGGGTTGTTATGGAGGGTCGCTATGGAGGGTTGCTATGGAGGGTTGCTATGGAGGGTTGCTATGGATGGGTTGCTATGGAGGGTTGCTATGGATGGGTTGCTATGGAGGGTTGCTATGGATGGGTTGCTAAGGAGGGTTGCTATGGATGGGTTGCTATGGAGGGTTGCTATGGAGGGTTGCTATGGAGGGTTGCTATGGAGGGTTGCTATGGACAGGTCGCTATGGAGGGTTTCTATGGAGGGTTGCTATGGAGGGTCGATATGGAGGGTTGCTATGGATGGGTTGCTATGGATGGGTTGCTATGGAGGGTTGCTATGGAGGGTTGTTATGGAGGGTCGCTATGGAGGGTTGCTATGGAGGGTTGCTATGGATCGGTTGCTATGGAGGGTTGCTATGGATGGGTTGCTATGGAGGGTTGCTATGGATGGGTTGCTAAGGAGGGTTGCTATGGATGGGTTGCTATGGAGGGTTGCTATGGAGGGTTGCTATGGATGGGTTGTTATGGAGGGTTGCTATGGAGGGTGGCTATGGAGGGTTGCTATGGATGGGTTGCTATGGATGGGTTGCTATGGATGGGTTGCTATGGAGGGTTGTTATGGACAGGTCGCTATGGAGGGTTGCTATGGAGGGTTGCTATGGATGGGTTGCTATGGATGGGTTGCTATGGAGGGTTGCTATGGAGGGTTGCTATGGAGGGTTGCTATGGACAGGTCGCAATGGAGGGTTGCTATGGAGGGTCGCTATGGAGGGTTGTTATGGAGGGTTGCTATGGAGGGTTGCTATGGAGGGTTGTTATGGACAGGTCGCTATGGAGGGTTGCTTTGGAGGGTCGCTATGGATGGGTTGCTATGGATGGGTTGCTATGGATGGGTTGTTATGGAGGGTCGCTATGGATTGGTTGTTATGGAGGGTTGCTATGGAGGGTTGCTATGGACAGGTCGCTATGGAGGATTGTTATGGAGGGTCGCTATGGAGGGTTGCTATGGATGGGTTACTATGGAGGGTTGCTATGGAGGGTCGCTATGGAGGGTTGCTATGGATGGGTTTCTATGGATGGGTTGCTATGGAGGGTTGCTATGGAGGGTTGTTATGGAGGGTCGCTATGGAGGGTTGCTATGGAGGGTTGCTATGGAGGGTTGCTATGGATGGGTTGCTATGGAGGGTTGCTATGGATGGGTTGCTATGGAGGGTTGCTATGGATGGGTTGCTATGGAGGGTTGCTATGGACAGGTTGCTATGGAGGGTTGCTATGGATGGGTTGCTATGGATGGGTTGCTAAGGAGGGTTGCTATGGATGGGTTGCTATGGAGGGTTGCTATGGACAGGTTGCTATGGAGGGTTGCTATGGATGGGTTGCTATGGAGGGTTGCTATGGACAGGTCGCTATGGAGGGTTGCTATGGAGGGTTGCTATGTATGGGTTGCTATGGAGGGTTGTTATGGATGGGTTGCTATGGATGGGTTGCTATGGATGGGTTGTTATGGAGGGTTGCTATGGATGGGTTGTTATGGAGGGTTGCTATGGAGGGTGGCTATGGAGGGTTGCTATGGAGGGTTGCTATGGATGGGTCGCTATGGAGGGTTGTTATGGAGGGTTGCTATGGATGGGTTGTTATTGAGGGTTGCTATGTATGGGTTGCTATGGAGGGTTGTTATGGATGGGTTGCTATGGATGGGTTGCTATGGATGGGTTGTTATGGAGGGTTGCTATGGATGGGTTGCTATGGAGGGTTGCTATGGAGGGTCGCTATGGACAGATTTCTATGGAGGGTTGCAATGGATGGGTTGTTATGGAGGGTTGCTATGGACAGGTCGCTATGGAGGGTTGCTATGGAGGGTTGCTATGGAGGGTCGCTATGGAGGGTTGCTATGGAGGGTTGTTATGGATGGGTTGTTATGGAGGGTCGCTATGGAGGGTCGCTATGGATGGGTTGCTATGGATGGGTTGCTATGGATGGGTTGTTATGGAGGGTCGCTATGGATTGGTTGTTATGGAGGGTTGCTATGGAGGGTTGCTATGGACAGGTCGCTATGGAGGATTGTTATGGAGGGTCGCTATGGAGGGTTGCTATGGATGGGTTACTATGGAGGGTTGCTATGGAGGGTCGCTATGGGGGGTTGCTATGGATGGGTTGCTATGGATGGGTTGCTATGGAGGGTTGCTATGGAGGGTTGTTATGGAGGGTCGCTATGGAGGGTTGCTATGGAGGGTTGCTATGGAGGGTTGCTATGGATGGGTTGCTATGGAGGGTTGCTATGGATGGGTTGCTATGGAGGGTTGCTATGGATGGGTTGCTATGGAGGGTTGCTATGGACAGGTTGCTATGGAGGGTTGCTATGGAGGGTTGCTATGGATGGGTTGCTATGGACGGGTTGCTATGGAGGGTTGCTATGGACGGGTTGCTATGGATGGGTTGCTATGGAGGGTTGCTATGGAGGGTTGCAATGGATGGGTTGTTATGGAGGGTTGCTATAGAGGGTTGCTATGGATGGGTTGCTATGGATGGGTTGCTATGGATGGGTTGCTATGGAGGGTTGCTATGGAGGGTTGTTATGGACAGGTCGCTATGGAGGGTTGCTATGGATGGGTTGCTATGGAGGGTTGCTATGGAGGGTTGCTATGGAGGGTGGTTATGGATGGGTTGCTATGGAGGGTCGCTATGGAGGGTTGCTATGGAGGGTTGCTATGGATGGGTTGCTATGGAGGGTTGCTATGGAGGGTTGCTATGGACGGGTTGCTATGGACGGGTTGCTATGGATGGGTTGCTATGGAGGGTTGCTATGGAGGGTTGCTATGGATGGGTTGTTATGGAGGGTTGCTATAGAGGGTTGCTATGGATGGGTTGCTATGGATGGGTTGCTATGGATGGGTTGCTATGGAGGGTTGCTATGGAGGGTTGTTATGGACAGGTCGCTATGGAGGGTTGCTATGGAGGGTTGCTATGGAGGGTTGCTATGGATGGGTTGCTATGGAGGGTTGCTATGGATGGGTTGCTAAGGAGGGTTGCTATGGATGGGTTGCTATGGAGGGTTACTATGGACAGGTTGCTATGGAGGGTTGCTATGGATGGGTTGCTATGGAGGGTCGTTATGGAGGGTCGCTATGGAGGGTTGCTATGGAGGGTTGCTATGGAGGGTCGTTATGGAGGGTCGCTATGGAGGGTTGCTATGGAGGGTCGCTATGGAGGGTTGCTATGGATGGGTTGCTATGGATGGGTTGCTATGGAGGGTTGCTATGGAGGGTTGTTATGGAGGGTCGCTATGGAGGGTTGCTATGGAGGGTTGCTATGGAGGGTTGCTATGGATGGGTTGCTATGGAGGGTTGCTTTGGATGGGTTGCTATGGAGGGTTGCTATGGATGGGTTGCTAAGGAGGGTTGCTATGGATGGGTTGCTATGGAGGGTTGCTATGGAGGGTTGCTATGGATGGGTTGTTATGGAGGGTTGCTATGGAGGGTGGCTATGGAGGGTTGCTATGGACGGGTTGCTATGGACGGGTTGCTATGGATGGGTCGCTATGGAGGGTTGTTATGGAGGGTTGCTATGGAGGGTTGCTATGGAGGGTTGTTATGGACAGGTCGCTATGGAGGGTTGCTATGGACAGGTCGCTATGGAGGGTTGCTATGGAGGGTTGCTATGGAGGATTAATATGGAAGGTTGCTATGGAGGGTTGCTATGGAGGGTCGCTATGGAGGGTCGCTATGGATGGGTTGCTATGGAGGGTTGCTATGGATGGGTCGCTATGGAGGGTTGTTATGGAGGGTTGCTATGGATGGGTTGTTATGGAGGGTTGCTATGGATGGGTTGCTATGGAGGGTTGTTATGGATGGGTTGCTATGGATGGGTTGCTATGGATGGGTTGCTATGGATGGGTTGTTATGGAGGGTTGCTATGGATGGGTTGCTATGGAGGGTTGCTATGGAGGGTCGCTATGGACAGATTTCTATGGAGGGTTGCAATGGATGGGTTGTTATGGAGGGTTGCTATGGAGGGTTGTTATGGAGGGTTGCTATGGATGGGTTGCTATGGACAGGTCGCTATGGAGGGTTGCTATGGAGGGTTGCTATGGATGGGTTGCTATGGAGGGTTGCTATGGAGGGTTGCTATGGATGGGTTGTTATGGAGGGTTGCTATGGAGGGTTGCTATGGAGGGTTGCTATGGACAGGTCGCTATGGAGGGTTGCTATGGAGGGTCGCTATGGATGGGTTGCTATGGATGGGTTGCTATGGAGGGTTGCTATGGATGGGTTGTTATGGAGGGTTGTTATGGAGGGTTGCTATGGAGGGTTGCTATGGAGGGTTGCTATGGAGGGTCGCTATGGAGGGTTGCTATGGACAGGTCGCTATGGAGGGTTGCTATGGAGGGTTGCTATGGAGGATTAATATGGAAGGTTGCTATGGAGGGTTGCTATGGAGGGTCGCTATGGAGGGTCGCTATGGATGGGTTGCTATGGAGGGTTGCTATGGAGGGTTGCTATGGATGGGTCGCTATGGAGGGTTGTTATGGAGGGTTGCTATGGATGGGTTGTTATGGAGGGTTGCTATGGATGGGTTGCTATGGAGGGTTGTTATGGATGGGTTGCTATGGATGGGTTGCTATGGATGGGTTGCTATGGATGGGTTGTTATGGAGGGTTGCTATGGATGGGTTGCTATGGAGGGTTGCTATGGAGGGTCGCTATGGACAGATTTCTATGGAGGGTTGCAATGGATGGGTTGTTATGGAGGGTTGCTACGGAGGGTTGTTATGGAGGGTTGCTATGGATGGGTTGCTATGGACAGGTCGCTATGGAGGGTTGCTATGGAGGGTTGCTATGGATGGGTTGCTATGGAGGGTTGCTATGGAGGGTTGCTATGGATGGGTTGTTATGGAGGGTTGCTATTGAGGATTGCTATGGAGGGTTGCTATGGAGGGTTGCTATGGACAGGTCGCTATGGAGGGTTGCTATGGAGGGTTGCTATGGATGGGTTGCTATGGATGGGTTGCTAAGGCCCCAATTACTATTGTTTGTACCCCTAAAAGGATGGTTGAGCAGTAGGAGGAGGAGTATGGAACAGGCAGCACCCTCAAATCTTCAGAAGTATGAGATGAACCCCAAAAACTTGGAAAGGTGGATCTCACACGTACCGACACAGACTATCACGCAATTTAATTGATCCCCAAAGGTTTTAATTGAATAGCGGAATAGAAAATATGATCAAAAAGAAAGTGTATGTATCTCACACGTACACCACCACACTAGGCCCCAATTACTATTGTTTGTACCCCTAAAAGGATGGTTGAGCAGTAGGAGGAGGAGTATGGAACAGGCAGCACCCTCAAATCTTCAGAAGTATGAGATTGTGTTCACTGTACCCCACAAAGATTGTGTTCACTGCACCCCACAAAGATTGTGTTCACTGCACCCCACAAAGATTGTGTTCACTGCACCTCAAAAAGGATTTTGTTCACTGCACCCCACAAAGATTGTGTTCACTGCACCCTAAAAGGATTTTGTTCACTGCACCCCAAAAAGATTGTGTTCACTGCACCCCCCAAAGATTGTGTTCACTGCACCCCACAAAGATTCTGTTCCCTGTACCCCACAAAGATTGTGTTCACTGCACCCCACAAAGGATTTTGTTCACTGCACCCCAAAAAGATTGTGTTCACTGCACCCCAAAAAGGATGTTCACTGCACCCCAAAAAGGATTTTGTTCACTGCACCCCAAAAAGATTGTGTTCACTGCACCCCACAAAGATTGTGTTCACTGCACCCCACAAAGGATTTTGTTCACTGCACCCCAAAAAGATTGTGTTCACTGTACCCCCCAAAGATTGTGTTCACTGCACCCCACAAAGGGTTTTGTTCACTGCACCCCAAAAAGATTGTGTTCACTGTACCCCCCAAAGATTGTGTTCACTGTACCCCCCAAAGATTGTGTTCACTGCACCCCACAAAGATTCTGTTCACTGTACCCCACAAAGATTGTGTTCACTGCACCCCACAAAGGATTTTGTTCACTGCACCCCAAAAAGATTGTGTTCACTGCACCCCAAAAAGGATGTTGTTCACTGCACCCCAAAAAGGATTTTGTTCACTGCACCCCAAAAAGATTGTGTTCACTGCACCCCACAAAGATTGTGTTCACTGCACCCCACAAAGGATTTTGTTCACTGCACCCCAAAAAGATTGTGTTCACTGCACCCCAAAAAGGACGTCCTCAAGCAGGCCAGGAAGGTGTGTGGCCATTTCAGGCGTTCCTACACGGCCATGGCGCACTTTGCAGATATTCAGCGGCGAAACAACATGCCAGTGAGGCGCTTGATTTGCGACAGCCCGACACGTTGGAATTCAACACTGCTAATGTTCGACCGCCTGCTCCAACAAGAAAAAGCAGTCAACGAGTATTTGTATGACCGGGGTGCTAGGACAGCCTCTGCGGAGCTGGGTATTTTTTTGCCACGCTACTGGACGCTCATGCGCAATGCCTGTAGGCTCATGCGTCCTTTTGAGGAGGTGACAAACCTAGTGAGTCGCACTGAAGGCACCATCAGCGACATCATCCCATATGCTTTTTTCCTGGAGCGTGCCCTGCGAAGAGTGCTGGATCAGGCCGTAGATGAGCGTGAAGAGGAAGAGGAAGAGTTGTGGTCACCATCACCACCACCAGAAACAGCCTTACCATCAATTGCTGGACCTGCGGCAACACTGGAAGAGGAGTGTGAGGAAGAGGAGTCAGAGGAGGAATGTGGCTTTGAGGAGGAGGAACACCAACCACAGCAGGCATCCCAGGGTGCTCGTTGTCACCTATCTGGTACCCGTGGTGTTGTACGTGGCTGGGGGGAAGAACACACCTTCAATGACATCAGTGAGGACGAGGAATTGGACATGAGTAGCTCGGCATCCAACCTTGTGCAAATGGGGTCTTTCATGCTGTCATGCCTGTTGAGAGACCCTCGTATAAAAAGGCTGAAGGAGAACGACCTGTACTGGGTGGCCACGCTACTAGACCCCCGGTATAAGCAGAAAGTCTGTGATATGTTACCCAATTACCGGCAGTCGCAAAGGATGCAGCAGCTACAAAATAAGTTAAAAACTATGCTTTACACAGCGTATAAGGGTGATGTCACAGCACAACGGGAATCCAACAGGGGAAGAGGTGAAAGTAATCCTCCTCCTACCACCACAACCACGCCGGCAAGGACAGGACGCTTTACAGACGTCTTGTTGATGGAGGACATGCAGAGCTTTTTTAGTCCTATGCATCGCCACAGCCCTTCGGGGTCCACCCTCAGAGAACGACTCGACCGACAGGTAGCAGACTACCTTGCCTTAACTGCAGATATCGACACTCTGAGGAGCGATGAACCCCTTGACTACTGGGTGTGCAGGCTTGACCTGTGGCCTGAGCTATCCCAATTTGCCATTGAACTTCTGGCCTGCCCCGCTTCAAGTGTGCTGTCAGAAAGGACCTTCAGCGCAGCAGGAGGTATTGTCACTGAGAAGAGAAGTCGCCTAGGTCAAAAAAGTCTTGATTACCTCACGTTTATTAAGATGAATGAGGCATGGATCCCGAAGGGACTGACAGTGGGGGATGCATTTGACTAAAAAAGGCCTGGTGATGACTGAGATGCCTTGGCCTAAAAATGGTCCACACGCTGCTGTATATAATCATTCTCTGCATGCCGGATGACTTATGTGACGTCTCCGCCACCAACTACGGTTCAAGCCGCAATGTTTTAGTGCACTTTCTGCCTTAAAACCTCAATTTTTCAGGCCGCTGCTACAGCAGCGGCTGCAACAATACCTACTTTTTCATGCATGTGTACATGCCTAATTTTTCTGGCCTCTGGTGCTACACTGTGGCTGCAAAAAAACAAAAAACAAAAAAAAAGGCACATACATGTGTCAATTCCCCTTCGTGATCGTTACCTTGTCGTGGTGAAGGGGCTTGCGTATCACAATGAAGCGATCACCTCTAGGATTGTGTTGGCACACCCCAGATGATAAGGTCGTTGCTTCATTGTGTACAGACCAAAAGCGATCCGCAGGATAATTTTTCATAAAAAAAAACATTCATTTTCTTTCATTCTTTCTGCGGAGCTGGGTATTTTTTGGCCGCGTTACTGAATGCTCATGAACAATGGCTGTAGGCTCATGCGTCCTTTTGCGGAGATGACAACCCTGGTGGTCAGTCGAACCCAAGGCAACATCATCGACCTCATCCCATATGCGTTTTTTCTGGAGCGTGCCCTGCGAAGAGCACTGGATCAGGCTGAGATAGCTGCACCAGCTTTAGATATACATGTTCATGGTTTGCTCCCCCAATTTCTTGCTTGTAGATGAGCATGAAGAGGAAGAGTTGTGGTCCTCATCACCACCAGAAGCAGCCTTGTCGTTGTCAATTGCTGGACCTGTGGCAACGCAGAGAGAGGAGTCTGAAGAAGAGAAGTCAGAGGAGGAAGGTGGCTTTGAGGAGGTGGAATACCAGCCACAGCAGGCGTCCCAGGGGGCTTGTTCTCACCTTTCGGGGACCCTTGGTGTTGTATGTGGCTGGGTGGAGGAAGAGACCTTCAATGATGTCAGTGAGGACAAGGAACGGGACATGGCTAGCTTGGTATCCAACCTTGTGCAAATGGGGAGTTTGCGGTTGTGCAAATGGACTGACTGACTGTTAAACGGGGAGTTTGGTCTGTCAGAGTTTGGTCTGTCACTGTGAAGCGGGCGACGGGCGTAACCCTTACACTACTTGACCGATAAAACATCATACCTGATCGTATTCACACACTGGATGTTTTAGTGCTGGTTTACACTGCCGCTACCACTAAAGTAGCGTCGCTTCCAGTGCGACTTTGGCGCGACTTAGCGCGACTTTGGCGCGACCTCATCGCGAGGCGACTTTTTATTTGGCCAATCACAATATCATGTTTTGTGACCGTCACCTAATTTCCTTTTCCTGTTTTTTGTTTTACATATTTCCCCATGTGTGCAGTGTTGTCTGTGTCATAGCTCAACTGATAGGCATGTTTGCCTTGGCATATCATATTTCAGCTTGCCAGAAAGAAAAAAAGACAGCTGGAAAGACACTGCATTAGTTTTCTACTAAAAATCATAAGAAAAATGCTGTTTTTTTTGGGTTGTGGACATACTACAGAGCTGAAACTTGACAGGTACACTTTTTAGACCCCCCAGACACTAAATACAAAAAATGACATGCCTGCCTAAAAAAATGCCCGATAAATGCCTGCAAGAGAAAAAGCCAGCCGCAGAGAAGCCGTATTACTGAAAATATAATAAAAATGCTGTTTTTTAGGGGTTCTGGACATGCTACAGAGCTGAAACTTGACAGGTACACTTTTAGACCCCCCAGACACTAAATACAAAAAATGACATGCCTGCCTAAAAAAATGCCCGCTAAATGCCTGCAAGAGAAAAAGCCAGCCGCAGAGAAGCCGTATTCCTGAAAATATAAGAAAAATGCTGTTTTTTAGGGGTTCTGGACATGCTACAGAGCTGAAACTTGACAGGTACACTTTTTAGACCCCCCAGACACTAAATACAAAAAATGACATGCCTGCCTAAAAAAATGCCCGCTAAATGCCTGCAAGAGAAAAAGCCAGCCGCAGAGAAGCCGTATTCCTGAAAATATAAAAAAATGCTGTTTTTTAGGGGTTCTGGACATGCTACAGAGCTGAAACTTGACAGGTACACTTTTTAGACCCCCCAGACACTAAATACAAAAAATGACATGCCTGCCTAAAAAAATGCCTGCTAAATGCCTGCAAGAGAAAAAGCCAGCCGCAGAGAAGCCATATTCCTGAAAATATAAGAAAAATGCTGTTTTTTAGGGGTTCTGGACATGCTACAGAGCTGAAACTTGACAGGTACACTTTTTAGACCCCCCCCCCCAGACACTAAATACAAAAAATGACATGCCTGCCTAAAAAAATGCCCGCTAAATGCCTGCAAGAGAAAAAGCCAGCCGCAGAGAAGCCATATTCCTGAAAATATAAGAAAAATGCTGTTTTTTAGGGGTTCTGGACATGCTACAGAGCTGAAAATTGACAGGTACACTTTTTAGACCCCCCAGACACTAAATACAAAAAATGACATGCCTGCCTAAAAAAATGCCCGATAAATGCCTGCAAGAGAAAAAGCCAGCCGCAGAGAAGCCATATTCCTGAAAATATAAGACAAATGCTGTTTTTTAGGGGTTCTGGACATGCTACAGAGCTGAAACTTCACAGGTACACTTTTTAGACCCCCCAGATGCTAAATCCAAAGAAATTTTTTATTTTTATTTTTTTTTAATTTTTCCAATAATTGGCTCTCTATCAAAAAATTATAATTTTTAAGAACTTTTTTTTGCGTGATCCCTCTCCGGCATGCCACAGTCCAGGTGTTAGTCCCCTTGAAACAACTTTTCCATCACTATTGTGGCCAGAAAGAGTCCCTGTGTGTTTTAAAATTCGCCTGCCTATTGAAGTCTATGGCGGTTCGCCCGGTTCGCGAAAATTTGCCGATGTTCGCGTTCGCCGTTCGCGAACGGCGAATTTTAGGTTCGCGACATCACTATTTGTCACCCTGCCATAGCAGTCACTGTCAGTTAACCCTACACTACACTACTGTCTCCTGACACTTAACACTTTCCCTACAGAAACTAAATTTTTGAAGCTAACTTAAGTGTAAAGGAGCACTCTAACTACACTAGATATCCCTTTCCTCACACTAAAAATAGCTAAATGACACTTTTCAAGTAAAATTAACAGAACTGCTTCCACTCTCTTCCATGTCCAGTATAACAATGCTGGGAATATGGCGGGGGCGATCTTATATACTGGGGGGCGTATTCACTAATGATTGGTCTAGGGACCCCCTAGTCACTCCAATCACATTCCTAGCATTCTCCTGCCCCCTCAATTGGCTTTTGCTAATGGTTCTGGTCCAATCACAGGCTTTTAAAGCCCATTTCCTGAAGCATTGCATTTTGGGCGGTTCTGGTTGCCGAATTCCGAACTTTTTGGGCAAAAAGTTCTAAATTCGGCCGAACCTCGAACACCCAATGTTCGGGCCGAACCGATGGTGGACCCGAACCGTTCGATCATCCCTAGATATAACACTGTTACATGTTCTAGTTATGTAGCAAACTTAAGAATATACAAAGCAAACATCTTTTTTTTCACATTTTGGCAAAATCATGGATTAATTAAAGAAACTCTATTTGTTTGTCCCGTGGCTTGCAGGAAAAACATTTTGCCTTGCTTCCACCATCAACACAGACAGGGGAAACCCTCCTGCGGAGCCATTGTGTTCTCCCGGTGCTGCCCCTGCCAGGAAAACACAGTGATTATTGCTAGTGGCTACAAGAGCTGCTGAGTGTGTGTCAAATCTGACAGACTGGTTGTACGTTGTCCTCAAGGTGATCGATCAATCAACTTGGGTACCTTCAGCCTAGCCATACATAGTTTAAATCTGCATCTCAAATGAATCAATCCCATTTACATGTAACACTCCATAAAGGAGAATGGAGGGGCTTATCATGTCTGCGTGAAAAATGAACAGCCACACCCAATCAGACAGCTCATGTTAAAAGGGACCTGAAAAGCAATCTGCATGGCTTGCTTTTCCAAGCATTGTCTAGTTTAGTGAGCCTGGACTTATAACAGTCACTGTAATGCTACCCATACTGCTGTCCTTTTAACATGGTGACAAAAGTTGATACCTATGCTACATGTGTGTAAAGTTACTTTCACCCTGCTAAATGGACAGCAATAAGGTTGTAAATACAGTGACTGGCTGTCCCCCCCGATGGCGGACCTGGGTGCATAATGAAAGGCCAATTGAGAAAATGGCAATATCATGTAGAGGAAATCACCAGTGTGGGGCAACCTATGTCATGGAGGTAGATTTGGACATCGATGTATATGTATCACCAGAAATGGAATTCTTTGTTCTACAATATCTCAAAGACGACCTAGCATGTTTTTTTAAGACTGTACTATTTTGGACATACTTGGACTCAAACATACACTGCTCTTTCCACAGCTCCTCCCTACTCTGGGGGTATGATAGGGTGAACATGCATCTTCACCAAAAGCACAAGATGATGTGTCGTGTCCGGATGAGGCTGCGGCGGAGATTCATGTTCCAGGCTCGGGTGGTGGATCTGCAGCGGGCCTGGAGTGATGCCAAAAGGCGATCACCCATGCTCCTGCTAAAGGCTGTTTAGCAAATCTCCGGTAAGTAAAAATATACATTACATGTGACCAGATAGGTTACAATTTTTTGGGTAGGTGGACATGTGTTTAGGTATGCAACAACACTAATACCAACACCCCCCCCCCCTCCCTCTCGCTCCTACCTTTCCTACCTCCATCAAGTGTCTCTTCACAACCTTTAATACTACTATGTACATTCGTATTTTTTATGTTTCTTTTTTCTCTTCTGCTTCTAGCCAAAGCGGACGGCCGGCACCCTCTTGTGCTTTTGGTGAAGAAGGGGAGGAGGAGGACGGCCACACTTAAATACGCCTTCCGAGACAGCGAGCCATTTCAGCAGCTCGAAATTGTGGATCGTAAGTAGAAAAAAAAAATTGTTGAAATTTCAAATCTCTAATCACATTTTACAGAGCCCCCTTTACATCAGAGTCTCCAGACTTACTACACTGTAAGAGGGAAGTGTGAAGACTCTGATGTAAGGAGAGTTCACGGAACCATTATTTGAGGGGGGAAGCTGGGGACTCTGGTGTAAAAGGGAACTCTGTGGTCACCAAAGCTCCCCCATACATCTGAGCTTAAAGAGACCCCCTCACACTTCCCTTCCTCAGTCCACCACAGTCAAGGGCACAACAAGTCCCACTGCAGAAGGCTACCTGCTTGGACTTGTACTGCTCTCTGTAGGGGACTGAGGAACTACTGCCTGCTATGCTAAGACTTGTAGTGCCCTCTGTTAGGGACTAAGGATTCCTCAGTCCTCAACATTCTAGGGCACTATAAGTCTCAGCATAGTGGGCTGTCATAGCTCAGTCCCTCACAGCTCGGGGCAAAAACAACATAGTTAAACATCTAAAGGACAACTCCAAACAAAACTACCAATAATGGACAGAGTCCATATGCTATATAATGTCAAAGACCCGCTACCACTCACCTTCCACCTCGGGTGCTGTCATTGTGTAGGGCAAAGGGCTCCATCTACACCATGTTTGGCTTTCAGGTCAGATATGCAGGACTTGCTCAGCTCCACTCTCTTCCCTGGCAATTGACTCTGGCGTCATTGGGGGTCTTTCCTCCTCTAGAAAACACCCAGGGGCCCTCTCCTTGTCCCCCAGCCACCCAGGGCCTTCTTCTCCAACAACCATTTTCGGACTCTTCCAACTTCCCTGGGGCTACTCACCCCCTTTGCATAGTAGACACCACAAATCTATGACCAGCCTGCAAAATATCAAGTCTGGGCCTGGTTACCTGTATGTTCTGGGTCCAGGGCGGAGCTCTCCTCCCAGAGCAACAACTGATGATAGCAGAGTGAGTTGACCGGGCAGTCACTTCCTACTGGTGCAGGTACACACCTACCATTTCCTCAACATCTTAGGATAACATGATCAGACGGCCAATCCCCAGTCAGAGAAGGAGGGGTAAGTGTCAGTGGACAACAGACACCTGGCAGACGCAGTGAAGGGACAGCAGCACACTGCTGCAACTTTTAGATCCGAGGATTGAAAGCAATCTTTTACTTGGGCGATTTCCCTGACTGCGCCCTTCTAAATGTTGTTGCTCCGCCACTGGCCGCAAGGCCCCTGTAGGTGCGAGGCCTTAAGCGACCGCCTAATTTGCATGTTGCCCTCCTGTTTTAACCACTTGCCGACCGCCGCACGACTATCTACGTCGGCGGTCAGCCCCTCACAGGCAAACTAACGTAGGGCTACGTTGCTTGCTTGTGAGGGTCTAGGGAGCGAGCGCGCGCCCCCGGGGGCGCGCTCCCGCTCCCGCGTGGTCACGGACCCCCCCGCGCATGTGACCAGCGGACCCGATGTCCGCCGGTCACTCGGCGATCGGCGGGGGAGAGGGAGAATGTCAGGCAGCTTGTGTAAACAAACTGCCTGTCATTCTCCTCGCTGCAAAGACACTGATAAAACGGATCTGGTATGTAGATCCGTTGATCAGTGTCCTTACAGCTAGAGCCACAGCCAATCACAGTAGAAACCACGCCCCTAGGGACACACACAGCCCCTCCCTTCCAAATAAAGTTAACCCCTTCACTACCAGTGTATTTTTACAGTAACAGTGCATATGTATAGCACTGATTACTGTAGAAATGTCACTGGTAACCCCAAAAGTGTCAAAAATGTCAGTCAAGGGTCCGATCTGTCCGCCGCAATGTCGCAGTACCGCAAAAAAAATCGCAGATCGCCGCCATTACGCGTTAAAAAAAAAAACAACAAAAATGACAAAAATCTTTCCCTTTGTTAGTAAACGCGATAACTTTTGCGCAAACCAATCAAAATACGCTTTTTGCGATTTTTTTTACCAAACATAGGTAGCATAAAACAAATTGGCCGAAAATTTTTAAAAATTTTGATTTTTACATTTTTTTTTGGGGGAATTTCATATAAAAAAATGTGAAAAATATTGCTATTTTTGCAAAATTGACGCTCTTTTTTTGTTTATAGCGCGTGATCAAAAAATCGCACAGGTGATCAAATACCACCAAAAGAAAGCTCTGTTTGTGGGAAAAAAAGGACGTCAAATTTGTTTAGGTACAGCGTCGCACGACCGCGCAATTGTGCGTTAAATTCACGCAGTGCCGAATCGCAAAATACCCCCTGGTCGGAATGGGGGTAAAATCTTCCGGGGCTTAAGTGGTTAAAACATGGTCAATGCATCTCATTGGTGTAAGTGCGCTTCTATGTTATGAATTGTAGGGGCATTGAGTATGGTGCTAGCATGATGAGAGGTTACTGGCTATTTGTGTCCATAAATAATATATAATGTTTTTTTGTTTTTTTTAGAAACCAGTGATGAGGATGTGTAGGCTCAGCCTTCTCAGGCCCATTGTAAGTAATGTGGATGTGCTGGTGTGTTGTGTATTAGGTCTAACTTGGAGGAATGATTGTTTGTTTTGTTTTCTTTTGTGGTTGATGTCGCTTCAGCAACAGAGGAGCCTCAGGCAGGGCCAAGTCGCCAGGATCTGGGGCAGGAGGACATTGGTGCCCAAGAAGAGGCCGATTTGACACCCAGTGATGAGGACCTGGGCTCTCCTCAAATGGGAAGTAAGTATTCTACATGTGTTTGTGTGTTCAATGTTTCCTGGGAAATATAAGGGCTGTAATATATATATTTTGCCATTGGGGTTATGTAGCAGCTGACATTGAGGATGTTTGTTGTGGAGGACTGGGGAAGAGGGGCCGCTGCTTACCCAGTCCACTGTAACTACTACCTTCAATGTTTCCCAACTACTTTCTGTGTGCCTTTATCAAATAGCTTTTGTTCAAGGATTGTATTCGTGTCTTTGTGTTTCTAGGAGATATGACACCATCCCCCCATGAATGGACACCATCCCCCCATGAAGGGTCTCCCCCATCCTCCCCCACTCCAGGGGTGGAGCCGGATGATGTTTGTGGCTCCCCTGAACTAGTCTGTAAGTACATAAAATTAGATTCTCACATGTATTGTGTGTGCTAGGATGATGTGTATCTCGGATAATCTAAGTTGGAGTCAAAGCAAGTGCAGTTTTGCTATATGTGACAGGAAGGTTGGTCATGAAACACTCTTGCTTAACCTTCATGTTTGAAAGGTGGTTTTGGGGAGCATTACAGGACATGTTATTATTTTTAAGTTTTCTCAAGCCACCCTATTCTAAATTGGTGTTAGTTTCTCTACATTGGAAATGGTGTGCTTTGTACTTAGAAATATTTGGGGACATTGTAATTTACTCATGTCCGGATTTAGTCAACACTGAAAATGCGTGTTTATCAATCTTTCATAAATACTCTTCCTCGGTAATGTACCACATTCCAGTTCTCAATTTGTGTTCTTTTTGTGCAGTTTCTCCTGAGCCGGCAGTCCCATCAAGTTCTGGGGGCCAACCAAACCTTGTTGATGGTAAGTTGTGTGCTTTTGCAGTAATGTGTCTACTTAGTAAGTGGAGAAATGCTAACTGTGTATGTCCCCGATCAGGCTTCAAGTTGTTCTAAAGGCAGCAGGTTCTTTATGTGAATGCATTCTATGCATTAGTATTCCAAGTGATAGGTGTGCATATTCCCCCTAAGACTTACTGGGACCATTTTCTTACTGTCCAAAATTTTGCACAAATACTTGTCTGGAACAGACTCCCCCTCCTCCTTAACTGAGGTGACAGCATGCCAATATTGCCTCCTGATGCTGTCACTCCTAATCATTGAGACCATTGGAAGGGAGGGGGGCAAGGCTGGCTCACAGCCTAGTGCCTGAACAGGCACAGGGTGCTTGGCTTCATCTCATGGGCCTCCATAGCAAGCTGCCTGCTGTGGGGTCAATCAACAGGAGGGAGGTGCCTAGAGGTGTGTACAGGGGCCATGTAAAAAGGAGGATCGTGATTTCTTTCGTCCCCAAAAAGCTAGAGAGGGTAAGTCTAACCTGATTAGTTTTCCACAGCCCTCCAAAAATGATATGTTACCAACACTTAGAACAGGCAGGGCTGAGGCACAAAAAACATCAGAGAAACACAATCAGCACAAAAGCAGGGAGTACGTATCCTTAACGCTACATGCTTCACCCAGAAGATTGACGCTTGCACTGTACGAATCTGCATCACCACCGTATCAATGTCTAAATCAAACTTTCAGGGAAGTGTGGAGGGGTAAGGAGTGGGTGTTAGAGCGTTTTCATGACTGCGTAACCTACAGTTAGCGTGAGTCCATTTGTTGAGAAACTTTTTATTCTCTCTTAACACAGCTGGGATGGCGGAAAGGAGATCAGGGGAGCAGACACATCTACTCCGGCCAGAACTGTCCCTCATAATTCCAAAGGGTGAGTCTCTACTATGTGTCAGGTTCAAACTATAGACAGTAAGAGGGAGAGAGAACGCTACACAGATTCCAATGGTGATAGAGATAAATGTGTGCACATGTATCGTGTTGACCAATTAAACACAAAACACCTTACATTCTTCAAAATGATTGCTTGTGTTTCCATGCAGAAAAGCCTTTTACTTAGCTTTGGTGGAACTGCTACTAACATTCCAAGCCATCTTATGTAACCTTTTGAACAATTTGAGTTGAAAGTTTGAGTTCAAGGTTTAAAACAGCAATTTTGCATGTTTGCTTCAGAGTGTTCATAAAAGCCAACCAATAGACTCCTAAGCATATTTGTTGAGGCACATTAATTACAATCCTTGTTAGGATCATTTTGCATAAAACGAATTGTCATGTCTTTTTCTACCCAGGGCACACCCACCTCACCAGCGAGGTAATGCTGGAGTATTTAAAGTGGTGTGGAGACCGAATACTGTATTTGGAGCAGCTGTGTGGGGTGGATCCGGACCCTAAGCAGCCATTTGTGCGTAATGTCACACCTTTGACTCGTTGTTTCCAAAAAAAATGAAAAAAATACAAACAAAAGTTTGTTAAACAAAAATATCAAAAAATGTTTACAAAAAAATCCCTGTTTTGGGAAACAAAAAAAATAAAAAAATGTTTACAAAAAAATCCCTGTTTTGGGAAACAAAAAAAATATAAAATAATGTTTACTAAAAAAAACCCTGTTTTGGGAAACAAAAAAAATATAAAATAATGTTTAGTAAAAAAACCCTGTTTTGGGAAACAAAAAAAATATAAAATAATGTTTACTAAAAAAAACCCTGTTTTGGGAAACAAAAAAAATATAAAATAATGTTTACTAAAAAAACCCTGTTTTGGGAAACAAAAAAAATATAAAATAATGTTTACTAAAAAAAACCCTGTTTTGGGAAACAAAAAAAATATAAAATAATGTTTACTAAAAAAAAAAAAAAAACATAATTTTGGAAAAAAAAAAAAAAATTTAAATAAAAAGAAAAATAAAAAAATTGTATGTTGCACGTTGCAACACAAATGGTACATTTGAAATTTTGGAGAAAGATATATAATAGATAGATACTCAGCAATATCCCTATATATATATAGTAGCGCAAACTTGTCAAGAAGCAAGTGCCAAAAAAATACTGTGCCCACTGCACAAAAGTCCGAAATGCAATAGATGTCACATAGGCAGCAGGAAAAAGTTCAGAAATGACTCAAACAGTCCATAATCCTTCACTCTATCTCCTGGGATGATAATGTACGAAGAAGTGTTTCTCAAAAGGATCACCACCACCACCGTGCTCCAAGGGGGGAGGAGAATTGCCCACTCACCAGATGCTGTGGCCCAACCCACTTTCGTGTTTGAGCATTCAGGCTTATAATGATGGTCACTGGTCCAGAGTATCCACAACAGGAATCGCACCAGCGCAGTCAAAAAAAGCTCAGCAGCATATGGGGAGGAGAGAACATAATCCCAATAGCGTGATACCGTTTGAAAGGGTTTTATTAAATAAAATAAAACATAAGGTAACACACTCACATGTCTTGTATGTCATCCAACGCAAAAAAAACAGTCACGAATAGGGGAGGGATGCCCTTCGGGAGATGATGTCCAGGCTCCACGCCGTGGACGCCGCGCCTTCTGGGTAATCCGAACTCCTCTTACACAGCCTGGTTACATCGCCTGGTCACGCCCCGACGCGTTTCGTGATTTCCACTTCTTCCCCGGGATCGGGGAAGATCGGGGAAAATCACACAAGGCCCTCCAAACACTTACCTAATGGCACAAACACAGTGGTGGGGGTGGTGGTGGTGGTGGTAGTGGGCAAAGAGCAGAAGAGGCTGCAAAGAAATAGAAAAAAAACACATAAGAAAACGCATATGGGCAAACATCACACGAGGCCCTCCAAACACTTACCTAATGGCACAAACAGACTTGGTGGGGGTGGTGGTGTAATCTTTTAGAGGCAAAAGGAGGCTGCAAACATTAAACATACATGAGAAATCGCATGACCTACATACGTGCACATAATAAATTACAGTTATCAGGAAAGCAAAAATGGTGTCTTTGGAAGCTGGGAAGGTAAGGGGGCAGGTTTAGATGCCAAATCTAGACTGCACACCTTTAACAAACATGAGAAAACACATGTCAAAACCACATGCACATGGGGCCAACTGCCAATGATTAAAAGACACTTGAGGGGTTCACAAGCTATTGTGGGTTGGAGGGGATTCACCATAGACAACTTAAGCACACCCAAGATAAGTACAAATTCTCTCCTTCAGTAAACAATAACGGTGAGCAAGAACACACAAACAGACAGATCTAGATATATATATATATATATATATATATATATAGAGAGAGAGAGAGAGAGAGAGAGAGAGAATTTGTTTTTGTTTTTTGGGGAGAGAGAGATACAATTGTCTTACCTCCAGATAATGTACGTTGTGGGTCACAGGGTCTTACTAGCACATAAGAAACATTGATCTATAACATCCAGCAGCCATATTGGCCATGTGCTCCTTTTATAGCTGGCTCACAGGTGTGATAATTAGCGGCCGTTTCTATATATATCTGCGCATTCGCGAATTTGCGCGCTCAAAATGGAGGACGATATCCCAGACGCATTAGATGGTGCAATGTTGGCATTCATCGGTGCCTTGTTTGAGGAGGCCCTAGCACAGGAGGCAACAGAAGGTGGGGAAGCAGCAGCAGCAGCAGCACCTCCAGCAGCACCTCCAGTCCGTGTGCCCTTACCTCGCCAGCCACGCATTTTTGCTCCAAGGATCTATTTGGACAAGCTGCGGGATTCTGATGTCAGGAGGAAATTCCGGCTCGAGCGAGGAACTATTCTCCACCTCTACCAGCTCATAGCAGACAAATTTGACCCGGACACACAGCGCGGCCATGCGGTGCCCGGCATGGCCAGATTGCTGGCCACTTTGTATATTTTAGGGCGTGGCAGCTTCCAAGCCACTTCGGGAAGTATCATGGGCATTAGCCAGCCCACAGTTTCAAGGGTGTTCATGTTGGTCATTAATGCCATAGTCGATATAGTGCCCAATTTTATCCACTGGCCACAGAATGAAAATGAGTGGAATGAAGTCAAGTTGGGTTTCTACCTGCGGGCACACATGCCGCAAATACTAGGGGCAATCGATGGCACCCACATAGCCATTAGGCCACCAAGGAGCCACGAAGTGGAGTACCGCAACCGCAAGCAGTACCACTCCCTGAACGTCCAATTAGTTTGTGACGCCAAACAGCGCATCATGAGTGTCAACACTGGTCACCCAGGGCCGTGCCATGATTCCAGTATGTTAAGAACCAGTACTCTGTACGAGGCGTTTGAAAGTGGCCAAATGCCCCAAGGGTGGCTGATTGGTAAAGTATTTTGTCTTAACAACATAAACTGTAAGATTACATAGACATAGGAATAAGCTACATCGGTGTACACCCTGATTTAAGCAAAGCCTACCTAAAATGGATGTGTAAGGAGTTGGCAGGCTGTTCACACACAACCAGATCAGCAGCTTAGCAGCTCACAAAAGAAAGATTTCCAAAGTTGTCTTTGAGTCAAATGAAGGTGGTTAACCAATGTGTAAATGGTGTCCTCTAGCCACCCAAACAAAACCTACAAATGATTCCAATGGTATTGCCATATCCCCAAAGTACTTTGCATAAGTGAGTCAATATTGGTTTCCTCACTATAGTTGCAGATATATTCCAGAAGTAAGACCTAGGCTAATGTAATAGGAACAAAATAGGGGCCAAGTTGGAACTTGCAAGAGAAACACACCACTTTGTGTGTCCTTTTTCCCATTTGTATTAGTGATTTAGGCAGTTAGACAGAGTTGAGATGTTTCATAAGAGTTTTTGCAAACAGACGAGCAGGTTTTTAGTAAAATGCATAATTGTCTCCCATTTTGAGGAGTCATCTAAAGTCACATGATATGAAGAACTAATGTATATTTTTCATTTTTTTCAGGGGATGCTGGTTACCCGCAGCTGACGTGGCTGACGGCTCCAATCAGATACCCCCAGGGCCGAGCAGAAATGAATTACAACAGGGCCTTGCGGAGAAGCCGGAGTATCATCGAGTTGACCATAGGTCTTCTCAAATCCCGGTTTCTCTGCTTGCCCCGGCCTGGGGGTGAACTCCTGTACTCTCCTACAAAGGCTTCCAAGATCATCCTGGCGTGCTGCGTGTTGCACAACATGTGCATTGCCCGGGATGAATCTTGGGAGCTGACGGAGGAGAGGGAGCCAGAGGTCCGTCAGCCGGCGGCCCCCAGGCGGCGGAGCACCGCTGCAGGTATGGCCACCCGGAATACCCTGGTTGCTAGCCACTTTACATGTAAGTACTGTAACCGGTCAAGATAGGGCATGTGTATTAATTAGCTAGTTAGCAGAGGTGCCACTCACAGGGAGACAGAGGGTCATTATCATCTGCCAATGACACTTGCCATTGTAGATAAAGTGTAGTCAACATTGGTAAAATTGTGTTAATTGAGCAAAAACATGCACCTCTAACCATAAACATGTTGGTATTGTGAATAGTGTAAAGGGCTGAGAAGAGCTGGCAGGTGTTTATTTGTGTCTATGCCACCTGTGTAGTTATTGATAACATGAACGGCTGCTTGGTATCTTATGGTGTTGTAATTTTCCAGAACGTGAACATCTTGGAATCATGGCATGTACCATGAGAAGCCTGTGGTGATGGGCTGTCTGGCGTCACAGGTGTGTATTCAAATGTTTACATTAATGATTTCTGGTTTGTGTAAGTTGGCATAAATGTGTTATTTCACTCGTGATGTCAAAATTAAATGAAGTTCAGAATGAAGCAAACAGGCATTAAGATGTGATTTTCATAATGAAATGTCTTATCCTTTGTTTTATTTTTCCAGGAGTGGTACTGCTTGTGGTTGTAGCTGGTAGAAACCTGTTAGCTCAATTCTCGTCAGGAGGCAATCACGATGATATTACAGCCCTTCAGTTGCTAACCCCCCAATCGATAATGGATTCACCCTCCAACCAGCTGGGAGTTATGACGACACACAGCACTCAAACTCAGTGCAGTCACAACTGTTTATTTCAAGTTTCGTGCTCCCATTTAAAGGATATTTCGGCGGCAAAAACGGCTTGAAACTGGTTTACAAGCCGAAGTCCATTGAATAGTACAACATCACTCATAGAAACAGTTACATGAAAAGGATTTTGTGTCCTATACATCTGTGACAATATGTGGGGTGTCGTGTGTTTGGAGATTGTGTCTTGTGGGGCAGACACTTGGTCTGCGTTCAGCTGTCATGTGTTAATGTAAGCAATTGTTAAATGGGTACAGGTGGTGTCCGTAATTTCCATGCGCAGACTTAACTTTGTCAAGTGTCCCAATGAATGAATGAACAGGTGTTTACATGTCGTCTAAATGCAAAACATAGCTGTCTGCTGACCAAGGTGGATGAATGGTTTTCAGTCTTAGCTCGTTAATATGTGAATGCAAGGGGGCCACAGTCTATCGTAGAATGAGCATGAACTGAAATATATATCTGAAACATCATACGGCATATTAATACAATCTTTCAAAACCCACCTTGATGGACTCCACTCATCTTCTTTTGTGGTCAGTGGATATTTGGTAAGGCACATGGCCAAAAGCAGCATCGATGACCAACATGAACACCCTGGAACTTACAAAGTGGCTTGGAAGCTGACCAGCAACCTGGCCATGCCTGTCCCCTATGAGCTGGTAGAGGTGCAGAATGGATTCTGAACTTTGCATGAAGTTGGGGAAGACATCAGAATCCCGTAGCCATGGAGCAAAGATCGTGGGCTGGTGCTGTAAAGGCACACGGACTGGAGACTGACATTATTATCTTGCTGCATCCCTCCTCCTTATGCTGTCATTCTAGAATAAATAAAGACTTTTGAATAGAACATGTGTTTTTTGTTTTGTGTGGGTGCCTACAGACAAAAGGGCCATACACACTGTAAGATTTAGAGAAGACTTTATCCTTCAGATTGACATTTTCTATGTAGTGCAAGGGCCTGCCTGATTGCATACAAATTGAAAGTGTTGAGGTTTGACCTCATATTATATGGTTTGGTTAAGTCTACAGGAAAAAGTCTTGAAAAATTCTTAGTGTATGGCCCATTAAGCTGCCAAGGCCGGAGCTTTGCACTTTGCATGCTGCTTGTACTGGTGATGTGAGGGGTTGTAATGTAGAGTAGGGATGTGACAGTGTTGTGTTGAGGTGTGAGGCAAATTTAGTGTTGGACTATGAGGGTCTGTGTTGTTGAAATATGGAGAGAGTCCAATATCAGACACCTATGTTTATTGGTCAAGAAATTGTAAGAACCATGGTAAATATGTAAAGAATTGCATCTCGAGAAAACTAGGACCACTTTAATAAAATCAAAATTGTGTTGGTTCCATTAATGTGCTTGAAATTTGGGTAGGACACCCCCACCCCCTCCACCCCCCCCCCCCCAAAATTCAAGATAGTTTAAAAAAAACTCTAAAAAAAATGAGAGTGAAAAGAGATCCCAAGTGTAGTGATTGTTGGGATTTGAACCCATGACGTTGTTAACTGCAGTGAAGTGTCAAAGCACTTAGCTATTGTGCTGAATAAAGCTGTTTGGTGGAAAAAAAGGAGTGTGTTAAGGCTAAAAAGCACATATAGCTAAAGTACTAAACATTGTATGGAATGTGGGAAGAAGACCATGGTAAAATTGTGAGGTTTCATCTTGCCCTGAAGTAGTGTAGGGGTTTGGTCACTTGCCTTTCCTACTTTCAATCATAAGATCGATTCGACACACAGACAAGATCATAAAATCACTTAAAATGCTGAAAGTTTGCAAGCGCTTCTGAGTGTAACATTATTTAGCAATATATATGATGTAAATGCATGTTACATGGTTACCATGGTTACATGGTTACCATGGTTACATAGTTGCCTGTTACATTGTTACCATGGTTACCTGGTTACATAGTTACCATGGCTACTTGGTTACTATGGTTACCATTTTTACCATGGTTACCATAACTACCATGGTTACTTGGTTACCATGGTTACCATGGCTTCACGGGTACCATGACTACCATGGTTACATGGTTACTTGAATATCATGTAAAAATGGTTACTTGGTTACATGGTTACCATGGTTACATGGTTTTAAGTGTTACCATGGTTACATGATTACTTGGTTACCCTGGCTTCCATGGTTTCCATGGTTACTTGGTTACCATGGTTACCATGGTAACCATGGTACCCATGTAAATATGTAACCATGATAAATATGTAACTATGTAACCATGTAACCATGGTAGCTGTGGTAACTGTGGTAACCATGGTAGCCATGGTAACCAAGAAACCATGTAACTATGATAATCATGTAACCATGGTAACCATGTAACTGTGGTAGCCATGGTAATCATGGTAACTATGTAGCCATGGTAACCATTTAACCATGGTAGCCGGGGTAACCATGTAACCATATAACCATGGTAACCATGTAACCACGGTAACTATGTAACCAAGTAACCATGGTAACCATGTAACAGGCAACTATGTAACCATGGTACCCATGTAACTATATAACCAAGTAACCATGGTAACCATGTAACATGCAACTATGTAACCATGGTAACCATGTGATTATGTAACCATGTAGCCATATAATCATGGTAACCAAGTAACCATGGAAACCACGGAAGCCATGGTAACCAATAAACCATGTAACCATGGTAACCACGTAACCAAGTAATCATTTTTACATGATATTCAAGTAACCATGTAACGATGGTAGTTATGGTACCCATGAAACCATGGTAACCACATAACCATGGTAACCATGATAGCCATGTAGCCATGGTAACCAAGGTAACCATGGTAGTTATGGTAACCAGGTAACCATAGTAGCCATGGTAACCATGTAACCATGTAACCATGATAACCAAGTAACATTGTAACCATGGAAACCATGTAACCATGGTAGCTGTGGTAACCAATTAACCATGTAACAATGGTAACCATATAACGTGGAAGCCATGGTAACCATGTGGTTATGGTCACCATGGTAACTATTTAGCCATGGTAACCATATAACTATGGTAGCCATGGTAACCATGTAACCATATAACCACAGTAACCGTGGTAACCAGGTAACCATAGAGACAATGGTAGCCATGGTAACCAAGTAACCATGTAAACGCTTGAAACCATGTAACCATGGTAACCATGTAACCAAGTAACCATGGTTACATGATAACAAAGTAATCATGTAACCATGGTAGTCATGGTACCCATGAAACCATGGTAACCACATAACCATGGTAACCAAGTAATCATGGAAACCGTGTAGCCATGGTAACCATGGTAACCAAGTAACCATGTAACTATGTAGCCATGGTAACAATGGTAACTATGTAACCAAGTAACCATGGTAACCATGTATCAGGCAACTATGTAACCATGGTAACCATGTAACTATGTAACCATGGTACCCATGTAACTATATAACCAAGTAACCATGGTAACCATGTAACATGCAACTATGTAACCATGGTAACCATGTAATTATGTAACCATATAACCATGGTAACCAAGTAACCATAGAAACCATGGAAGCCATGGTAACCAAGTAACCATGTAACCATGTATCAGGCAACTATGTAACCATGGTAACCATGTAACTATGTAACCATGGTACCCATGTAACTATATAACCAAGTAACCATGGTAACCATGTAACATGCAACTATGTAACCATGGTAACCATGTAATTATGGAGGGTTGCTATGGACAGGTCGCTATGGAGGGTTGCTATGGAGGGTTGTTATGGAGGGTTGCTGTGGACAGTTCGCTATGGACCTGTCCATAGCAATCCTCCATAACAACCCTCCATAGCAACCCTCCATAGCAACCCTCCATAGCAACCCATCCATAGCAACCCATCCATAGCAACCCTCCATAGCAACCTGTCCATAGCAACCCATCCATAGCAACCCTCCATAGCAACCCTCCATAGCGACCTGTCCATAACAACCCTCCATAGCAACCCATCCATAGCAACCCTCCATAGCAACCCTCCATAGCGACCTGTCCATAGCAACCCTCCATAGCAACCCTCCATAACAACCCATCCATAGCAACCCTCCATAGCAACCCTCCATAACAACCCATCCATAGCAACCCTCCATAGCAACCTGTCCATAGCAACCCTCCATAGCAACCCTCCATAGCAACCCTCCATAGCAACCCATCCATAGCAACCCTCCATAGCAACCCTCCATAGCAACCCTCCATAGCAACCTGTCCATAGCAACCCATCCATAGCAACCCTCCATAGCAACCCTCCATAGCGACCTGTCCATAACAACCCTCCATAGCAACCCATCCATAGCAACCCTCCATAGCAACCCTCCATAGCGACCTGTCCATAGCAACCCTCCATAGCAACCCATCCATAGCAACCCTCCATAGCAACCCTCCATAACAACCCATCCATAGCAACCCTCCATAGCAACCCTCCATAACAACCCATCCATAGCAACCCTCCATATCAACCTGTCCATAGCAACCCTCCATAGCAACCCTCCATAGCAACCCATCCATAGCAACCCTCCATAGCGACCAATCCATAGCAACCCTCCATAGCGACCTGTCCATAGCGACCCATCCATAGCAACCCTCCATAGCAACCCTCCATAGCGACCTGTCCATAGCGACCCATCCATAGCAACCCTCCAAAGCAACCCTCCATAGCGACCCTCCATAACAACCCTCCATAGCAACCCTCCATAACAACCCTCCATAGCAACCCGCCATAACAACCCTCCATAGCAACCCTCCATAGCAACCCTCCATAGCAACCTGTCCATAGCAACCCATCCATAGCAACCCTCCATAGCAACCCTCCATAGCGACCTGTCCATAACAACCCATCCATAGCAACCCTCCATAGCAACCCTCCATAGCGACCTGTCCATAGCAACCCTCCATAGCGACCTGTCCATAGCAACCCTCCATAGCGACCTGTCCATAGCAACCCATCCATAGCAACCCTCCATAGCAACCCATCCATAGCAACCCTCCATAACAACCCATCCATAGCAACCCTCCATAGCAACCCTCCATAGCGACCTGTCCATAGCAACCCATCCATAGCAACCCTCCATAACAACCCTCCATAGCAACCCTCCATAACAACCCTCCATAGCGACCCATCCATAGCAACCCTCCATAGCAACCCTCCATAGCGACCCTCCATAACGACCCTCCATAGCGACCCTCCATAGCAACCCTCCATAGCGACCTGTCCATAACAACCCTCCATAGCAACCCTCCATAGCAACCCATCCATAGCAACCCATCCATAGCAACCCATCCATAGCAACCCTCTATAGCAACCCTCCATAACAACCCATCCATAGCAACCCTCCATAGCAACCCTCCATAGCAACCCATCCATAGCAACCCGTCCATAGCAACCCGTCCATAGCAACCCTCCATAGCAACCCTCCATAGCAACCCATCCATAGCAACCCTCCATAGCAACCCTCCATAGCGACCCTCCATAATGACCCTCCATAGCGACCCTCCATAGCAACCCTCCATAGCGACCTGTCCATAACAACCCTCCATAGCGACCCTCCATAGCAACCCTCCATAGCGACCCTCCATAACGACCCTCCATAGCGACCCTCCATAGCAACCCTCCATAGCAACCTTCCATATTAATCCTCCATAGCAACCCTCCATAGCAACCCTCCATAGCGACCTGTCCATAGCAACCCTCCATAGTGACCTGTCCATAACAACCCTCCATAGCAACCCTCCATAACAACCCTCCATAGCGACCCTCCATAGCAACCCTCCATAGCGACCTGTCCATAGCAACCCTCCATAGCAACCCTCCATAGCAACCCTCCATAGCAACCCATCCATAGCAACCCTCCATAGCAACCTGTCCATAGCAACCCTCCATAGCAACCCATCCATAGCAACCCTCCATAGCAACCCATCCATAGCAACCCTCCATAGCAACCCATCCATAGCAACCCTCCATAGCAACCCTCCATAGCAACCCTCCATAGCGACCCTCCATAACAACCCTCCATAGCAACCCTCCATAGCAACCCATCCATAGCAACCCATCCATAGCAACCCTCCATAGCGACCCTCCATAGCAACCCTCCATAGTAACCCATCCATAGCAACCCTCCATAGCGACCCTCCATAACAATCCTCCATAGCGACCTGTCCATAGCAACCCTCCATAGCAACCCTCCATAACAACCAATCCATAGCGACCCTCCATAACAACCCATCCATAGCAACCCATCCATAGCAACCCATCCATAGCGACCCTCCATAGCGACCCTCCATAACAACCCATCCATAACAACCCTCCATAGCAACCCTCCATAGCGACCCTCCATAGCAACCCTCCATAGCAACCCTCCATAGCAACCCTCCATAGCGACCTGTCCATAGCAACCCTCCATAGCAACCCTCCATAACAACCCATCCATAGCGACCCTCCAAAGCAACCCTCCATAGCGACCTGTCCATAACAACCCTCCATAGCAACCCTCCATAGCAACCCTCCATAACAACCCTCCATAGCGACCCTCCATAGCAACCCTCCATAGCGACCTGTCCATAACAACCCTCCATAGCAACCCTCCATAGCAACCCATCCATAGCAACCCATCCATAGCAACCCATCCATAGCAACCCTCCATAGCAACCCATCCATAGCAACCCTCCATAGCAACCCTCCATAGCAACCCATCCATAGCGACCCTCCATAGCAACCCTCCATAGCAACCCTCCATAGCGACCTGTCCATAGCAACCCTCCATAGCAACCCTCCATAACAACCCATCCATAGCGACCCTCCATAACAACCCATCCATAGCAACCCATCCATAGCGACCCTCCATAGCGACCCTCCATAGGGACCCTCCATAACAACCCATCCATAGCAACCCTCCATAGCGACCCTCCATAGCAACCCTCCATAGCGACCTGTCCATAGCAACCCTCCATAGCAACCCTCCATAACAACCAATCCATAGCGACCCTCCATAACAACCCATCCATAGCAACCCATCCATATCAACCCATCCATAGCGACCCTCCATAGCGACCCTCCATAGCGACCCTCCATAACAACCCATCCATAACAACCCTCCATAGCAACCCTCCATAGCAACCCTCCATAGCAACCTTCCATAACAACCCTCCATAGCGACCCTCCATAGCAACCCATCCATAGCGACCCTCCATAGCAACCTGTCCATAGCAACCCTCAATAGCAACCCTCCATAGCAACCCTCCATAGCGACCTGTCCATAGCGACCCTCCATAGTAACCCTCCATAGCAACCCTCCATAGCGACCTGTCCATAGCAACCCTCCATAGCGACCTGTCCATAGCAACCAATCCATAGCAACCCTCCATAGCAACCCTCCATAGCAACCCTTCATAGCGACCTGTCCATAGCAACCCTCCATAGCAACCCTCCATAGCAACCCTCCATAGCAACCCTCCATAGCAACCCTCCATAGCAACCCTCCATAGCGACCCTCCATAGCAACCCTCCATAACAACCCATCCATAGCAACCCTCCATAACAACCCTCCATAGCAACCCTCCATAGCAACTTTCCATAGCAACCCTCCATAGCAACCCTCCATAGCAACCTGTCCATAGCAACCCTCCATAGCAACCCTCCATAGTAACCCATCCATAGCAACCCTCCATAGCGACCTGTCCATAGCAACCCTCCATAGCAACCCTCCATAACAACCCTCCATAGCAACCCATCCATAGCAACCCTCCATAGCAACCCTCCATAGCAACCCATCCATAGCGACCTGTCCATAGCAACCCTCCATAGCGACCTGTCCATAGCAACCCTCCATAGCAACCCTCCATAGCAACCCTCCATAGCGACCTGTCCATAGCAACCCTCCATAACAACCCTCCATAGCAACCCATCCATAGCAACCCTCCATAGCAACCCTCCATAGCAATCCTCCATAGCGACCCTCCATAACAACCCATCAATAGCAACCCTCCATAGCAACCCTCCATAGCAACCGTCCATAGCGACCTGTCCATAGCAACCCTCCATAACAACCCTCCATAGCAACCCTCCATAGCAACCCTCCATAGCGACCTGTCAATAGCGACCCATCCATAGCAACCCTCCATAGCAACCCTCCATAGCAACCCTCCATAGCGACCTGTCCATAGCGACCCTCCATAGCAACCCTCCATAGCACCCTCCATAGCAACCCTCCATAGCAACCCTCCATAGTAACCCATCCATAGGAACCCTCCATAGCGACCTGTCCATAGCAACCCTACATAGCAACCCTCCATAACAACCCTCCATAGCAACCCATCCATAGCAACCCTCCATAGCAACCCTCCATAGCAACCCTCCATAGCAACCCATCCATAGCGACCTGTCCATAGCAACCCTCCAAAGCGACCCATCCATAGCAACCCTCCATAGCAACCCTCCATAGCAACCCTCCATAGCGACCTGTCCATAGCAACCCTCCATAACAACCCTCCATAGCAACCCTCCATAGCGACCCTCCATAACAACCCATCCATAGCAACCCTCCATAGCAACCCTCCATAACAACCCATCCATAGCAACCCTCCATAGCAACCTGTCCATAGCAACCCTCCATAGCAACCCTCCATAGCAACCCTCCATAGCAACCCATCCATAGCGACCCTCCATAGCAACCCTCCATAGCAACCCTCCATAACAACCCATCCATATCAACCCTCCATAGAAACCCTCCATAGCAACCCTCCATAGCAACCCTCCATAGCAACCTGTCCATAGCAACCCTCCATAACAACCCTCCATAGCAACCTGTCCATAGCAACCCATCCACGGTAACCAAGTAACCATGGTAATCATGGTAACCATGTACCTAAGCAACTATGTAACCATGGTAAACATGGCAACCATGTAGACATGGTAACAATGGTAACTATTTAGCCATGGTACCATATAACCATGTAACCATGATAACCATGTAACCATGGTAGCCGGGGTAACCATGTAACCATATAACATGGTAACCAAGTAACCATGGCAATCATGATAAACCATGGTACCATATAACCATCGTAGCCGTGGTAACCATGTAACTGTGGTAGCCATGGTAATCATATAACCATGGTAACCATGTAACCATGGTAACCAATTAACCATGTAACCATGGCAACCATATAACCGTGGAAGCTGTGGTAACCATATAACCATGTTAACCATGGTAACCAAGTAACCATGGTAGTTATGGTAACCATGGTAAGCATGGCAACCATAGTAGCCATGGTAACCATGTTAACCATGTAACCATGTAGCCATGGCAGCCATGGAAATTATGTAACCATGGTAACCATGTAACAGGCAACTATGTAACCATGTAAACATGTAACCATGGTAACCATGTAATTATGTAACTATGTAACCATGGTAAGCATAGTAACCATGTTAACCATGTAGCCATGGTAACTATGTAACCATGTAACCATGGTAACCATGTAACCATGGTAAATATGTAACTATGTAACCATGGTGACCATGTAACCATGTAACCATGGTAGCCGTCGTAACTGTGGTAACTGTGGTAGCCATGGTAACCGTGTAACTGTGGTAAGCATGGTAGTCATGTAGCCGTGGTAACCATGGTAACCATGGTACACATGTAGCCATGGTAACCATGTAACCATGGTAGCCGGGGTAACCATGTAACCATATAACATGGTAAACATGTAACCACGGTAACTAAGTAACCATGGTAACCATGTAACTGGGGTAGCCATGGTAATCATGTAACCATGTAACTGTGGTAGCAATGGTAACCATTTAACCATGGTAACTATGTAACCAAGGCAACCATGTAACCATGTTAATCATGTAGCCATTGTAACCATGGTAACCATGGTACCCATGGGTTGCTATGGAGGGTTGCTATGGAGGGTCGCTATGGAGGGTTGTTATGGAGGGTTGCTATGGAGGGTTGCTATGGAGGGTTGTTATGGACAGGTCACTATGGAGGGTTGCTATGGACAGGTCGCTATGGAGGGTTGCTATGGAGGGTTGCTATGGAGGATTAATATGGAAGGTTGCTATGGAGGGTTGCTATGGAGGGTCGCTATGGAGGGTCGCTATGGATGGGTTGCTATGGATGGGTTGCTATGGACGGGTTGCTATGGATGGGTTGCTATGGAGGGTTGCTATGGAGGGTTGCTATGGATGGGTTGTTATGGAGGGTTGCGATGGAGGGTGGCTATGGAGGGTTGCTATGGATGGGTTGCTATGGATGGGTTGCTATGGAGGGTTGTTATGGACAGGTCGCTATGGAGGGTTGCTATGGAGGGTTGCTATGGAGGGTTGCTATGGATGGGTTGCTATGGATGGGTTGCTATGGATGGGTTGCTATGGAGGGTTGCTATGGAGGGTTGCTATGGACAGGTCGCAATGGAGGGTTGCTATGGGGGGTCGCTATGGAGGGTTGTTATGGAGGGTTGCTATGGAGGGTTGCTATGGAGGGTTGCTATGGACAGGTCGCTATGGAGGGTTGCTATGGAGGGTCGCTATGGATGGGTTGCTATGGATGGGTTGCTATGGAGGGTTGCTATGGATGGGTTGTTATGGAGGGTTGCTATGGAGGGTTGCTATGGAGGGTTGCTATGGAGGGTTGCTATGGAGGGTCGCTATGGAGGGTTGCTATGGATGGGTTGCTATGGAGGGTTGCTATGGAGGGTTGCTATGGAGGGTTGTTATGGATGGGTTGCTATGGAGGGTCGCTATGGACGGGTTGCTATGGACGGGTTGCTATGGATGGGTTGCTATGGAGGGTTGCTATGGAGGGTTGCTATGGATGGGTTGTTATGGAGGGTTGCTATAGAGGGTTGCTATGGATGGGTTGCTATGGATGGGTTGCTATGGATGGGTTGCTATGGAGGGTTGCTATGGAGGGTTGTTATGGACAGGTCGCTATGGAGGGTTGCTATGGAGGGTCGCTATGGAGGGTCGTTATGGAGGGTCGCTATGGAGGGTTGCTATGGAGGGTCGCTATGGAGGGTTGCTATGGATGGGTTGCTATGGATGGGTTGCTATGGAGGGTTGCTATGGAGGGTTGTTATGGAGGGTCGCTATGGAGGGTTGCTATGGAGGGTTGCTATGGAGGGTTGCTATGGATGGGTTGCTATGGAGGGTTGCTATGGATGGGTTGCTATGGAGGGTTGCTATGGAGGGTTGCTATGGAGGGTTGTTATGGAGGGTTGCTATGGAGGGTTGCTATGGACAGGTCGCAATGGAGGGTTGCTATGGAGGGTCGCTATGGAGGGTTGTTATGGAGGGTTGCTATGGAGGGTTGCTATGGAGGGTTGTTATGGACAGGTCACTATGGAGGGTTGCTATGGACAGGTCGCTATGGAGGGTTGCTATGGAGGGTCGCTATGGAGGGTTGTTATGGAGGGTTGCTATGGAGGGTTGCTATGGAGGGTTGTTATGGACAGGTCACTATGGAGGGTTGCTATGGACAGGTCGCTATGGAGGGTTGCTATGGAGGGTTGCAATGGAGGATTAATATGGAAGGTTGCTATGGAGGGTTGCTATGGAGGGTCGCTATGGAGGGTCGCTATGGATGGGTTGCTATGGAGGGTTGCTATGGAGGGTTGCTATGGAGGGTTGCTATGGAGGGTCGCTATGGATGGGTTGCTATGGAGGGTTTTTATGGACAGGTTGCTATGGAGGGTTGCTATGGATGGGTTGTTATGGAGGGTTGCTATGGAGGGTTGCTATGGATGGGTTGTTATGGAGGGTCGCTATGGAGGGTTGCTATGGAGGGTTGCTATGGAGGGTTGCTATGGATGGGTTGCTATGGAGGGTTGCTATGGACAGGTCGCTATGGAGGGTTGCTATGGAGGGTTGCTATGGATGGGTTGCTATGGATGGGTTGCTATGGATGGGTTGTTATGGATGGGTTGCTATGGATGGGTTGCTATGGATGGGTTGCTATGGATGGGTTGCTATGGATGGGTTGTTATGGAGGGTTGCTATGGATGGGTTGCTATGGAGGGTTGCTATGGAGGGTCGCTATGGACAGATTTCTATGGAGGGTTGCAATGGATGGGTTGTTATGGAGGGTTGCTATGGAGGGTTGTTATGGAGGGTTGCTATGGATGGGTTGCTATGTACAGGTCGCTATGGAGGGTTGCTATGGAGGGTTGCTATGGATGGGTTGCTATGGAGGGTTGCTATGGATGGGTTGCTATGGAGGGTTGTTATGGATGGGTTGCTATGGATGGGTTGCTATGGATGGGTTGCTATTGATGGGTTGTTATGGAGGGTTGCTATGGATGGGTTGCTATGGAGGGTTGCTATGGAGGGTTGCTATGGATGGGTCGCTATGGAGGGTTGTTATGGAGGGTTGCTATGGATGGGTTGTTATGGAGGGTTGCTATGGATGGGTTGCTATGGAGGGTTGTTATGGATGGGTTGCTATGGATGGGTTGCTATGGATGGGTTGCTATGGATGGGTTGTTATGGAGGGTTGCTATGGATGGGTTGCTATGGACAGATTTCTATGGAGGGTTGCAATGGATGGGTTGTTATGGAGGGTTGTTATGGAGGGTTGCTATGGATGGGTTGCTATGGACAGGTCGCTATGGAGGGTTGCTATGGAGGGTTGCTATGGATGGGTTGCTATGGAGGATTGCTATGGAGGGTTGCTATGGATGGGTTGTTATGGAGGGTTGCTATGGAGGGTTGCTATGGAGGGTTGCTATGGACAGGTCGCTATGGAGGGTTGCTATGGAGGGTTGCTATGGAGGGTTGCTATGGATGGGTTGCTATGGAGGGTTGCTATGGATGGGTTGCTAAGGCCCCAATTACTATTGTTTGTACCCCTAAAAGGATGGATGAGGAGTAGGAGGAGGAGTATGGAACAGGCAGCACCCTCAAATCTTCAGAAGTATGAGATGAACCCCAAAAACTTGGAAAGGTGGATCTCACACGTACCGACACAGACTATCACGCAATTTAATTGATCCCCAAAGGATTTAATTGAATAGCGGAATAGAAAATATGATCAAAAAGAAAGTGTATGTATCTCACACGTACACCACCACACTAGGCCCCAATTACTATTGTTTGTACCCCTAAAAGGATGGTTGAGCAGTAGGAGGAGGAGTCTGGAACAGGCAGCACCCTCAAATCTTCAGAAGTATGAGATTGTGTTCACTGTACCCCACAAAGATTGTGTTCACTGCACCCCACAAAGATTGTGTTCACTGCACCTCAAAAAGGATTTTGTTCACTGCACCCCACAAAGATTGTGTTCACTGCACCCTAAAAGGATTTTGTTCACTGCACCCCAAAAAGATTGTGTTCACTGTACCCCCCAAAGATTGTGTTCACTGCACCCCACAAAGATTCTGTTCCCTGTACCCCACAAAGATTGTGTTCACTGCACCCTAAAAGGATTTTGTTCACTGCACCCCAAAAAGATTGTGTTCACTGCACCCCAAAAAGGATGTTCACTGCACCCCAAAAAGGATTTTGTTCACTGCACCCCAAAAAGATTGTGTTCACTGCACCCCACAAAGATTGTGTTCACTGCACCCCACAAAGGATTTTGTTCACTGCACCCCAAAAAGATTGTGTTCACTGTACCCCCCAAAGATTGTGTTCACTGCACCCCACAAAGATTCTGTTCACTGTACCCCACAAAGATTGTGTTCACTGCACCCCACAAAGGATTTTGTTCACTGCACCCCAAAAAGATTGTGTTCACTGCACCCCAAAAAGGATGTAGTTCACTGCACCCCAAAAAGGATTTTGTTCACTGCACCCCAAAAAGATTGTGTTCACTGCACCCCACAAAGATTGTGTTCACTGCACCCCACAAAGGATTTTGTTCACTGCACCCCAAAAAGATTGTGTTCACTGCACCCCAAAAAGGATTTTGTTCACTGCACCCCAAAAAGGATTTTGTTCACTGCACCCCAAAAAGGATGTTGTTCACTGCACCCCAAAAAGGATTTTGTTCACTCCACCCCACAAAGATTGTGTTCACTGCACCCTACAAAGGATTTTGTTCACTGCACCCCAAAAAGGATGTTGTTCACTGCACCCCAAAAAGTATTTTGTTCACTGCACCCCAAAAAGATTGTGTTCACTGCAGCCCAAAAAGATTGTGTTCACTGCACCCCACAAAGGATTGTGTTCACTGCACCCAAAAAAGGATGTTGTTCACTGCACCCCAAAAAGATTGTGTTCACTGCACCCCACAAAGATTGTGTTCACTGCACCCCACAAAGGATTTTGTTCACTGCACCCCAAAAAGATTGTGTTCACTGCACCCCACAAAGATTCTGTTCACTGTACCCCACAAAGATTGTGTTCACTGCACCCCACAAAGGATTTTGTTCACTGCACCCCAAAAAGATTGTGTTCACTGCACCCCAAAAAGGATGTTGTTCACTGCACCCCAAAAAGGATTTTGTTCACTGCACCCCAAAAAGATTGTGTTCACTGCAGCCCAAAAAGATTGTGTTCACTGCACCTCACAAAGGATTTTGTTCACTGCACCCCAAAAAGGATGTTGTTCACTGCACCCCAAAAAGATTGTGTTCACTGCACCCCAAAAAGGATGTTGTTCACTGCACCCCAAAAAGATTATGTTCACTGCACCCCACAAAGATTGTGTTCACTGCACCCCACAAAGGATTTTGTTCACTGCACCCCAAAAAGATTGTGTTCACTGCACCCCAAAAAGGATGTTGTTCACTGCACCCCAAAAAGATTTTGTTCACTGCACCCCAAAAAGGATTTTGTTCACTCCACCCCAAAAAGATTGTGTTCACTGCACCCCACAAAGATTGTGTTCACTGCACCCTACAAAGGATTTTGTTCACTGCACCCCAAAAAGATTGTGTTCACTGCACCCCACAAAGGATTTTGTTCACTGCACCCCAAAAAGATTGTGTTCACTGTACCCCCCAAAGATTGTGTTCACTGCACCCCACAAAGATTCTGTTAACTGTACCCCACAAAGATTGTGTTCACTGCACCCTAAAAGGATGTTGTTCACTGCACCCCAAAAAGGATGTTGTTCACTGAACCCCAAAAAGGATTTTGTTCACTGCACCCCAAAAAGGATGTTGTTCACTGCACCCCAAAAAGATTGTGTTCACTGCACCCCAAAAAGGATTTTGTTCACTGCACCCCAAAAAGATTGTGTTCACTGCACCCCAAAAAGGATGTTGTTCACTGCAGCCCAAAAAGATTGTGTTCACTGCAGCTCACACACAGAAAAATGGATGTGGATCACTGACACCTGCTTATCTCCTATCCCACACCACACAGCAATATCGATTGTAGTTTGTAGAACACACTTTCCCTAAAATTCAGCAGCAGCAGCCTCTCCCTAACAGGATTGAGAAGAGATCGTAGATCAGGATTGAGTGCAGAGTCACCCCACCCCCCACACAGCAATATCGATTGTAGTTTGTAGAACACACTGACCCTATAATTCAGCAGACTCTATCCCTAAAATGCCTACAACTCGCCCTGCCTAAACACTCCGACCTGTCCCTCAATTCTATCCGGACACAAATGGTTTTTTCCTGCCTGTCTTTCCCTAATCAGCAGCCAGCACGTTGATGTGTGCTCTGTCCCTGATCTAAGCAGCAGAATGAAGACGCTGCGGCTGCCTGGAACTTATAAAGACTTGGTCACATGCTTCAGACGGCCAATCACAGCTACTGAGACATTTGCAGGCATGGCTGGGATGGCTTAAGGCACACCAGTTAAACGATTGTTGATTGGCTGTTGAAAGCCCGCCATGAAAGGAGCGCCAAAGCATGCAAAACCCGGAAATAAAACGACCGAACACGGATTTTTACCTGAACATACAGTAAAGTGTCCGTGTCCGTGTTCGGGTACAAAAAATCCAATTATTCGGTACGAACACGAATAATACAGTCCGTGTTCGCTCAACACTACCCACGATCGTTCCCAGCTGAGAGAGAAGGACGGTCAGATGTTGTAAACACAGCAGACCGTTCTCTCTGGAATGATCACAGAGAGCCTGTGATCCTTCTATATAGGAACACAGATCTCTATGATCATTTCACAAGCCCCTCCCGAATACAGTTAGAGAACATCCCCTAGGCTCACACTTAACTCTTTGATCACCCCTGGGTTAACCCCTTCCCTGCCAATGTCATTAGTAAAGTAGCAGTGCCTATTTTTAGCACTGATTACTGTAGTAATGTCACTGGTCCCCCCCAAAAGTGTCAAAAATGGCAGTTAGGGGTCCGATCTGTGCGCCGCAATGTCGCAGTCCCGCTAAAAATCGCTGATCACCGCCATTACTAGTAAAAAAAAAAAAATTAAAAATAAAAATGATAAAAATCTTTCCCCTAGTTAGTAAACGCGATAACTTTTGCGCAAACCAATCAAAATACGCTTATTGCGATTTTTTTTTTTACCAAAAATATGTAGCAGAATACAAATTGGAATAAAAACAATTGGATGAAAAAATTTGATTTTACATTTTTTTTTTTTTTTTGGGAATGTTAATTAGCAGAATGTGGATATATATATATTTTTTTTTCAGAATTATCGCTCTTTTTCTGTTTATAGCGCAAAAAAATAAAAATCGCACAAATACCACCAAAAGAAAGATCTATTTGTGGGGAAAAAAAAGACATCAATTTTATTTGGGTACAGCGGCCGCACGACCGTGCAATTGTCCGTTAAAATAACGCAGTGCCGTATCGCAACAAATGGCCTGGTCATTAAGGGGGGAAATCCTTTCAGTCCAGAACTGGTTAAATAAAGAACAATCTTTTTTTTTTTTTTCTTTTTTTTTTGTGAATCGAACATTTTTTATCGCATACAATAATTTATGCAAATGAGCTACGCATGCGATAATCGTTAGAGAATTTACCCCAATATCTGAATATGGGATTTACTAAAGATTCTGAAAATTCACAAAAAATTGTCTGTAAGAGATTCCGGCGTGAACAGAAAAGGATAAAATGTGTATTTACAATTGTTTCTTTGTGTGTTCCCTGTCTGCCTGCAGTGTAGATTTATCTCTTGTTAATCCAGAAATAAAAACACATGATACATAGTATCAATATCCCCCCCCCCAATTTATTGTGTACAGTGCTTCAGACTATGCTGGTGTTATATAAAAGATATCTGTCTCTGGGGGTCCCTCTAGTGTCTATTGTGTGTACTGCAAGGCTCCAACCACAATGCAGAATAGAGAACCGATGAAGGAAAACACCAATGGCATGGCAGGAAGGGGCTCCTGCAGGGGCGTAACTACAGGGGTTGCAGGGGTTGCAATCGCTACCGGGCCCCATGCTCCAGGGGGCCCGGTAGCAAACCAGTGGGTGAACTTCCAGGATCGCAAAGGTCACACTTGCGACCGGACCCTGGCATTGCACCACTGTGGGGAGGCCCCAAGATTGCAGGAAGTGGGCCCACAAGATTGCAGGAAGGGGGCCCACTGCAGAACTTGTGAAAGAATCATGCTGCGGGACCGTAATAAAAGGCCATGCAACGAGTGTAAAGAGCCCCAGGATTAGTGGGAAGAGCCCTGGGCTTGAAGGTAAGGGCCCCGGCCAGGGGTCTGGGGGGCCCTTCATGGTTACTTGCATCAGGGCCCTGAAGGTTCTAGTTACGCCTCTGGGCTCCTGTGTTCCCAGTTACTGCTCAAGTGTCTTCCAGTGTTACCTCCAGTGTTTCTAACATTCATTCTGCATGTTTCCAGTTCCTCAGTCTCTTGCCATCCCCAGTGTTCTCTGCGTCGCATCAGCAGCCTGTATCCCAGTGCAATTCCCTCTGAGTTTCAGCCAGCCTATGACCTACTCCAGTGTGGCCCTTTCACTTTAGTGTGTATTCTGCACCAGTGACCCTGTGTTCTCCAGCATACACCTTTTTTTTTTTTTTTTTTAATAATCTTTATTTAACCACTTTACCACCGGAGGATTTTGCTGTCTTACTTCCAGGCCACTTTTTGCGATTCGGTGCTGTGCGACTTTAACGGACAATTGCGCGGCCGTGCGACACTGTACCCAAACAAAATTGACGTCCTTTTTTTCCCACAAACAGAGATTTCTTTTGGTGGTATTTGATCACCTGTGCGATTTTTACTTTTTGCGCTATAAACAAAAAAAGAGCGTTTATTTTGAAAAGATAACAATATTTTTAACATTTTTTTATATGAAATTCCCCCCCCCCCAAAAAAATTTAAAAATCAAAAAAAATTTTCAAATTTTTGGCCAATTTGTTTTCTGCTACCAATGTTTGGTAAATAACAATCACAATAAGTCCCCGTTCACACTGGGGCGACCTGTGAGGCGACCTGTGAGGCGACCTGGTCGCCTCACAGGTCGCCGTAGGTCGCCTTCCATAGGGAAGCTGCGGACCCGTTCTAATAGGAGCGACACAAGTCGCTTCGACTTAGAAAAAGGGTCCGGAGCTTCTTTGGGGCGACCCGGAGCGACCGTCATAGACTTCAATGTTATGAAGTCCGTGCCGGCCGCTCCGAGGTCACGGCGCGCTGCTCGCACCGCGACCTCAGAGGTCGCCCCGGGAAGTCGGATCGCCCCAGTGTGAACGGGGCCTAAGTGTATTTTGATTGGTTTGCGCAAAAGTTATTGCGTTTACTAACTAAGGGAAAGATTTCCGTCATTTTTGGTGTTTTTTTTAACGAGTGATGGCGGCGATCTGCAATTTTTTTTGTGGGACTGCAACATTGCGGCGGACAGATCGGACCCTTGACTGACATTTTTGACACTTTTGGGGGTACCAGTGACATTACTACAGTAATCAGTGCTATATATATGCACTGTTACTGTAAAAATGACACTGACAGGGAAGGGGTTAATTTTATTGGAGAGGGAGGGGTTAATGTATGCCTGGTGCTTACTGACATGTGTGGGGGGAGGGGACTGAGTGACACAGGGACAGATCGCAGGTTCAGCTATGCTGAACCCTGCAATCTGACCCTGCCTGTCACTTAGGAGATCCACCCGCTCTGTTTACACAGGCGGGTGGATCTCCAAACTAGATTCCCAGACGATCGGGGAAGAGCAGCGGCGATCGCCGCCACTCCTCCCCTTGCCCGACTCCCGCTGGGACTGAAAACAGAGGGAGCCTACAGAGGGAGGAGTCTAGCGACGTAGTACTACGTCGCTAGACGATAACGAGCCACATTGCTGCAGTAGCAGCAACGTGAGCAGACGTTAAGTGGTTAAGTAAACAAAAATGTATACATAACAAACCAGAACAGAAGACAGTTGCAGATATAAAACACATATGGCAAGTGTCCTAACATCGGGTAATCACCTAAACTGTGGGCAGGAACGCGTATTCGATAGATTTTGCCAATAGGTCAAACAGAGTAAATCCTCATCTTGGATCTGGCCTGCCCGCAGATTGGACTGGTCCTCTCAGAAATGAACCCCTGCACCAGTCCAAAGGTGTCGTGGCATATATCAAGTACAAAATGCTAGACAGTAGCCAATAAACAGCAATTGTAATATAAAAAATAGAAAGTAGAAAACCAAACAACAAAAGAAAAGGGAAAGGAAGAACACAAAAGGAAAGGGAACGAAAATTTAGGGGTTAGGAACTGAGGTGGTGGAAAGGTTACAGAGCAGACATATGACTACGTATCAGGACACATGAGCAAGTGAGGGCATGAAATCCCCAGAGCAGCCATGGCATATAACCTCCCATCCAATCCAATCAGTGTACGATGTGTTGTGACCTGGAGAAAGATGGAAAAGGGAGACACTTCCCTAACACTAGAAATATTACACATCAGAATAGAACATCCATCCCAACCAGATGTCCAGAAAAAGAGCCAGTTGGTCCTTAACCACTTGCCGACTGCTGTCAGTATATTTACTGCGGCAGTCAGCCGCTCCTGGGCAAACCGACCTAGTACTACGTCCCTGTAACGCTCATGCGTTTTATGTATAATGTGGATTTACAGCTGCAGAAATATTCCACTTCAGTAGTCATGTAGAGAAACGCTGAGACACCAATCCCAACTCCCAAGACTCATCATGTGTGGATGATCTCAATTCAGCAAGTAAATACACACACTCAATAAGATGTTCCTAGAGTGACTTATGTATATAGTAATACAGTGATGATAGCTGAAGAGACAGGTTGGGTAGAGATGGTAGATGACAGACACTTGAAAGGAATGTTCTTGAAAGTAAGATAGTAGCAGATGGGATGCAGATAGGTTAGCAATCATGTATGGTAGCAGATGATAGAGTAGCAGGTGAACATACAGGAGAGACCAACCCAGTGCAAGAGCAGATGGTAGTAGGCTCAAGAGCTAGCAATCTTAGATAATGCAGATGTAGTAATAGTCTTTAGTATGCAGCGCTAGATAGTGTAAGCTTTTAGTATGAAGGGTATAGAGGTTTCCCCTGTGGGGTACTTATCACTAGTAGCAATGTAGCAGAGGAGAGGTTCGGCAAGAGCGGATGATCCGGTAGTGGGATACAGGGATCAGCGCAGCGTGGTTCCGACAGCGAGGTATGCTTGCAAGCATGAGAGCTTCAAGGCAGGTTAGCATCAAGGCAACAAAGCAGGTTGAACGAACACATGTGAGTGAAAGCTGGTGATTTAAATAGCTGTGCAGTCCGGCGCTCAGTGATAACAGCATCAGTCTTAAAGGTGTATGCGCACCTTACCAAAAGAGAATGGTGGGGCGCATACACTTAGGAAAAGAGTAATTAGGGTACCCAAAGGTACCAGAACATTACAGTCCCTCGCCCAGGAGCCTGTAGGGGGCGAGCGCACGCCGCCGGAGGCACGCTCTCGCCCCCACTCGTTCACAGGCATCCCCGCACGTGTGACCGGTGGCTCCGATGTCCGCCGGCCACTCGCGATCTCCCGCTGGAGAGGGAGAAAGGCAGGCGGCTGATGTAAACAAAGCTGCCTGTCATTCTCCCTGATGTAACTGCAGAGATCATATGATCCTGCTATGTAGGATCGTATGTCTCTGTAGTTACATCACTAGCCACGCCCCCCACAGTTAGAAACCCGCCTCTAGGGATACATTTAACCCACTGATCACCAATAAAGTTAACCCCTTCCCTGCCAGTGTCATTTTTACAGTAACAGTGCATATGTATAGCACTGATTACTGTAGTAATGTCACTGGTACCCCCAAAAGTGTCAAAAATGTCAGTCAAGGGTCCGATCTGTCCACCGCATAGTTGCAGTCCCGCTAAAAATCGCAGATTGCCGCCATTACTAGTTTAAAAAAAAAACAATAAAAATGACAGAAATCTTTCCCGTAGTTAGTAGACGCGACAACTTTTGCGCAAACCAATCAAAATACGCTTATTGCGATTTTTTTTTTATACCAAAAATATGTAGCAGAAAACAAATTGGCCTAAAATGTTAAAACATTTTGATTTTTACATTTTTTTTTGGGGGGGGGGGGGATTTCATATAAAAAATTGTGAAAATATTGTTATTTTTTCAAAATTGTCGCTCTTTTTTTGTTTATAGCGCAAAAAATAAAAAATCGCACAGGTGATGAAATACCACCAAAAGAAAGCTCTATTTGTGGGGAAAAAAAGGACGTCAATTTAATTTGGGTACAGCGTCGCACGACCGTGCAATTGTCCGTTAAAGTCACGCAGTGCCGAATTGCAAAATAGGCCCTGGTCTTTGAGCAGCCAAATTCTCCGGGGCTTAAAAGTATAAACCCAACGCTCTGCTCTCATGACACTATTGACCTCTCTGTTCCATTCAGCCACGGTAGGACAGGAAGCTTGTTTCTAGTGTCTCGGGATCAGGCATTTGGCAGCATTCAGTAAAAATGGGACAACACTACATTTTCCAGCCTGCACTTCTACCTGTTCCCAGTGCCTATATATGTTCCGTGCACAACTGCCTGATTGGACTCTATTACCTATTGACCTGTGAATCCTGTGTTCCAGCACCGTAAGAGCTATTACCTGCACATCTGCTCTCTGTTCCCACTAGCTGCCTGCTCAGGGGAGTCAGTGGGTGTCAGGACCTGGATCATCTGCTGGTGGAACCGTGGTTTCCATAGCAAAATGTTGTAGTTCCAGTGTCCACCAGCAGGTGTCTCCCAGCAGCAAAGTAGACCCCAATAATCAGTCTCCCCCTGATACCATCTTCTAGGACGGTATTTAGTCCCTTCTTTACTATTCCCTGGTGCTTTGTTTTTGCTCTGCTAGCCAGGTACTGCTTTCCATGAATCCTGAGCCTGCTCTTGCTTTGTACCTACTGTATATCCTATACCAGGGATATGCAAACTGTTGCCCTCCAGCTGTTGCAAAACTACAAGTCCCATGAGACATAGCAAGACTAACAGCCACAAGCATGACAACCAGAGGCAGAGGCATGATGGAACTTGTAGTTTTGCAACAACTGGAGGGAGGGCCACAGTTTGCATATCCTTGTCCTATACCCTGCCACCTTGTTCCTGACCCCAGTCATGGTTCCCTTTTCCTGACTGTTCCTTACACCTCCAGTTTATGCTGTTGATCAGTATCCCTCATTTTGTATATATTGTATATAGTTTGTTTGCTAGTAAAGCTTTCTGTTACTCTGTTAGTTTGCTTGTTAGGAATGCTTGTTTTGTTGTTTTACTTATATCTTCATGTTTGCAGTGTATACCGTTTGCTGGTGTTTGGACAGGTTTGTGAATAATCTTGCTTAAATCCTATAAAGTCTGGTCTCAGATTCCCAGTTTTTTTCTAGTGCAGATCTAGCGATCCTTGCTGCTGGTATGCCTGGCAGAAGGCCTGGATGTCTTCTGCAGGAAAATCCATCTACACCTTCAGGAGTTCTGTTGAAGACAATACCGCTCCCTAGATTTTGCGATTCGGCCCTTCTGAGGCCTGTCATGTGTGGGTCCACTAGGCATGCTCTCCTGTCACATACCTGGAGATGGAGCCTGACCTGGAGAGGAAGGCGATCTCTCCCACCTCCGGCCTGGTACCCCTGATAATGTAAACAGAAAGCACGGAAGCCTGGAGTGGCACGAGTGCTTAGAAGTTCAGATGGTGAAGGCTGCTGATGTGAGGTCTGTGCATACTTGGATGCAGGCTGGATCGTGATGCAGGGCAGCAGGTACTTGGCAGACTGGCTGGTAACAGGCAGCAGATGCTTAGCAGGCTGGCAGGTCACAGGCAGCAGACACTTGACAGGCTGGCAGGAATCAGACAGCAGATATAAGGATGGCTGGTTACATAGCAGGGTCAGCAAGCCAGGTTGGTAACTAGCAGGCACATCAGGAACAGAGCAGAAGGCAGCAGAGTAGTCAGGTTCAGGCTGGAGTTGGCAATGGCAAACAGGCCGACAGAGGCATAAGGAACAGACGTTGTCGAAGAGCAAGCCAGGGGTCGGTTCAGGCAGAGTACAAGCGTGGTCAGACGGATCAGGACAGCAACAGAGTTTAAACACCAGAACAAGGTAGCAGAACGCTGTAGACCATAAGGCAAGGTCCTAGTGCAGCAGAAGTGTTTATATAGCCCATTTGGCGCCACTTATGAATTGTTTGGCTAATAGGCTTTCTCTGTTGGTTAACAGACATTCTCCGTCTGCACATAACTATGTGTCTGGGATTACTTCTTCCCTGACTTCTCCATTGCCAATGAGCGTCCTGCCTTTCTGGGTCTCCTTGCAGTTCTCTGAGTTTTCTCCATGGCTACTGCCACCGCCTAGCCCTAGCTGCAAAAACCAATTCCTTGTTAGCCAGTCTGCCCTTTGGTGGGCACAGAGTCCCGTCCATGACAGAAATAATACACTGACATTTTTTTTTTCATGAAGAAAGATACCTTGTCTCTCCCTGTTAAATTAAAGCCTAATAAAGCTGCTTATCGACTTTTCATTGATTGCACAATATTTCTAGCTATTCGTCTGATAAAACACTGTAAGTCTTGTAAAAACCAGCCTGGTCTTTTCTTCTTAAATTGTGTCCTACTAATATTGTTTACAAAGTGATACTTGTGTTTGTATTTCACAATAAAAACTGTCCCATCTCTCTCTATTAAATTGTGACCTAATAAATATGCTTACATACTGTGCATGAACTGTACAATAGTTATGGCTATTTTATGCTAAATATTTTCTTTTCAGTCCAATACTGGATAAACATTTTATTCGATGGCTTCAGTAAGAAAACTTTCTTCATTGATCTGCTTTAAAAACTATAAAACTGTGTTGCAACAGAATCACTACCCACACTGCGTTTGTGGGCTTCCGTCAGAATACCGCTTCCTACAGTCTAAACATACTGTAAATATCAGATATTACAGCCGCCCCCATACACAACCAGCCAGAAACCTAGCTTGTATAGAACTGGAACCTTTATTGAACAGACTCACACACAATATATACCACACAGGAGGACATCCCCCCTCCTGATCAGCTTACTCCCCCGGGTCAGGTGCCTGATTACATTATCAAATGCAGATAAAATTGTGTACAGAAATATAATTAACCTGAACTAATTATCTAGCCATCTGGACAGAAACAATAGGTGAATGGGAATCCACATCTAGACAATGTTATAATTAACATGTTAATTAACTCAGCACTGCAACAAGGTTAAAACAAAATACATTACGCATTATCCTACGTATAAACACAGGACCCACAGTAGACAATAGGTGAGTAAATCAACACAATCAACAATGTGTGGAAGACAGGTGGTTGAGCTGATTATATTAGCATCTGCTAGGAGTCTGACTGTGTGAAGCAGTCTCTTTTTGGCAATAGGCAGCTAGGCCTTTAACATGGATCCTAGGCCTAGAGTCCCATAGTCTTCATATATTCCTTGAGATATATTGTTGACAAATATTACTGACCCATTTGAGTAATCCAAACCATATTCCCAGTGTCCATTAAGTAGTTGTTCATCAGTCACCCTGTGTCCCTAATATACACAGGGTGACTTACACATAAGAGGGGCCTAGGGAGCTGAGAGAAGGATTTCTCAACCTCTCTAAGGTAAGCTGGGTTCCATGGTCCCCCCAACCAAAGTGACTCCCGTCACATGTGTTATTTATCATTACCTGCTCTCTCTCATTGGGTTCTCATATGGAGACTTCCAACTTCTTTAAAATGTCAGTGTCCAGTGATCATAGTGCTATCAATACCTTCCTCATTGTCCAGGAATATTTTGGCCATATGAGGGTTCCTGTCTGTCTTTTTTAGTTTATGCATGGTCTGCTTAAGGTGTGCGTGTGTATACCCAATGCACAGGAATGATGTTGGGGGAAGGGCTTTGCGGCCATATTACCAGCATAGTAAGCCAGTGAAGAAGCATGTGTCTTGGCACTGACTAGGAAGGGAGGCAGCAAAGATAGTGGCCACTGGAATAACCATCTCAGGAGACACAGGGCAGGCTCTCTGGCCTTTCGGGTGACCTTGTTCACAAGTCACATCAGTACACCAATTGGAGGGGGCCCTGGCAATTGGGTGGTCTCCAAGGGTAACCATCACACTGTTGTTTTTTGCACAGTGTCCTGTAAACTGATTGGGGCTGCTTTCTTTGGCACAGGTCCCGTTCTTGTTTCAGCATATAGCCATATAACAGAGAGATAGGAGCACAGCGGGGGATGGCTCAATGATGCATCCGTCAGGTCAGGAAGACAATGGACATAGCCTTCCTAGCGTAGTTTACGTGGAGGGTCCAGGGGTCTCAGGCGATTCTGAACCCTTTACAAACAAGTGGCCACTGCCCCCACCTGTAACTGGTCTTTGCAGCAAGGAGCACTGGAAGGGCGACATATGTCAAACAAATACAGAGATTTCCAAGCTCAAACTTACAAACCAGCCAGCGACCAACCACATTGACCTTTCTAACAATATGCATTAAGAACAGGGGTTTAGTTTGTACACCTTTTCAAATACATGTGTAAGCTACAGGCCCCATCAAGGCACCCTGTTTTCTGTGGTCCTTAACTCAGGGGCTGACTGGCAACCTTTGGCCCAGGGGGCAAGTACAAACCAGAAGCCCATGGTGCAGCGAATCGACCCTATTCCCACTATCCCTATTCCTGGCCTCCTCCTGACCCCCATTCTGGTTGAAGCTCCACTCCAGGTACTCTCTACTCATCGGCCAAATCCAGGTTCCTGACCTGACCAGCAGGGGGCGGTTGGGGGGAGCTGAGACAGCTCAGTCTGGGCTGGCTGGGGGAGGAGAGTCTCCAGTGGTGCATAGAATTGGCCTCTGCAGCAGACACAATTTACACCATCCATGCTGGGGGGGGGGGTGCTGCGCTCTGTCCTTGTCTTTATCCCGCACTCAGTAGGTCAGTGGCAGAGACTTTTTACTTCTCTTCACCAGGAATCCTTTAAGCATATCTGTGGCAGAAGCAGTGCAGCCTTTTTACAGGGCATCAGAGTAGCCCAGGGGGGAAATTTCTCTTTATGACCTCTTTATGAGACAAAGGAGGATTTGTCATCTCCTTCAGTGGGGCTTGAGAAAAACTTCTTATACTCGACACTGTGGGTTAAGATGGTCAAAAGCATTCTCTTTCACCCCCCCCCCATTCACCTGGTTGGAGAAAGAGTTAGGGGATGATAAGGAAAAGTCAGATGATGAGGGGCCTCCTTTTTTGAGGATTCTGCACCCAAGGAACCCTTGGAATGTAACCTAGACCCAAAAGGCCATGGTGAGTTTTCTATCTGCAATGGTCTGCACTGATTTGCAGTTGTCTATTCCTGAGTCTGCATCTCTGAAGTTGCCACCCCTGGGTTCATGGCAGCCACCACAAGGTTCTCAGTCATTCCCTTTACGCCCTTCTCTCAAGGAGGTGGTGTATGTGGATTGGGCTCACCCTGATATGGAATTTGGAAATTCCTATAAAATCTAAATACCAAAGTCTCTAGGCAGCCTCAGTTGTGTTACAGATGACTTTATCAGCAGCTTGTTCAGGTATGTTCTGGGTGAAATATCCAAATCCCTTGTGGTTGGGTAATGCTCTAACCATGGTTGTAACAGGAATCACTTTGGTTGGGGGGCCCGTAGAACCCAGCTTACCTTCGAGAGTTTGAGAAATCCCTCTCTCTGCTCCCTAGGCCCCTCTTATGTGTAAGTCACCCTGTGTCTATTAGGGACACAGGTTGACCGAGAAAATGATGGACAACTACTTAATGGACACTGAGATCATGGTTTGGATTACTCAAATGGGTCAGTAATATTTGTCAACAATATATCTCAAGGAATATATGAAGACTCTGGGACTCTAGGCCTAGGATCCATGTTAAAGGCCTAGCTGCCTATTGCCAATAAGAGACTGCTTCACACAGTCAGACTCCTAGCAGATGCTAATATAATCAGCTCAACCACCTGTTTTCCACACATTGTTGATTGTGTTGATTTACTCACCTATTGTCTAGGACACTGAAAATATGGTTTGGATTACTTCAAATGGGACAGTAATATTTATCCACAATATCCCTGAAGGAATATATGAAGACTAGCTGCCTATTGCCAATAGTGGACCGCTCCGCAGAGTCAGACTCATAGCAAATGTTAATATCATTAACTCAACCACCTGTCATCCACACATTGTTGATTGTGCTGATTTACTCATCTATTGTCTACTTTGGGGATGTGTTTACATTTATAATAATGTGTATTGTACTTTGTGAGCTCAATGACAGCAAGTCTGCTAGTTAAATAACTCACTGTCATCTGTTAGTTACTGAGGGAAAAGTAGAATACTGTTTGTGTTGGTTGTTCCTTAGACATGTTAATTATATTTCTGTACACAATTTCATCTGAATATGATAATGTAATCAGGCACATGACCTGGTGGGGTAATCTGATCAGGAGGGGGGGATGTTCTCCCATGTGGTATATATTGTGCGTGAGTCTGTTCAATAAAGGTTCCAGATCTATACAAGCTAAGTTCAGGCTAGTTTTGTATGGGGGCGGCTATAATATCTGATATCTATGTTCAGACTGGAGGAAGCAGTATTCTGACGGACACCCACAAGCACAGTGTTGGCTGCGGTTTTGTAACAATGGTCATAGCACTCTTTCAATGAAATTCAGTAGCTTACAGAGCAATACAACAAATACACCCTTTGCAGCCCACCAAACTCTCACATAGCTCACTATACTGCCCCTGTCCCCGAACCACCTGCCAGGAGCCCCATTTTTGCCTTCATGGAAAAGAGGTCTAAGAAAGAGTTGTGAATATTTTTTTTAAGCACTTTGTTCATTTTTGCATAACAAGTAACACTAGTAGAAGGATACTGTATAAACATGTAGACCTGTGACCAGGCCCAAAAAAACTGGAGCAAACAAAACATACACTTGTACTCATTATCCACTGTATGGCATCCAATACGTCCAGTTGAAAGTCAAGTTAAATATTTCACAACAATAGATCCAGATACATGTTTCTTGTGAACTATCCTGTGAATGTTGATTTTTCCAGTCAATCCCTGTCCATGTGGCCCTCAGGGCCGTGCCTGGGAGACGATACTTGGATGTATTTTGATGTTTCAGGAATGTTTCAGGGAGAGTGTCCTGGCTAGGAGCCCTAATATGAGGCCCCCTTTTGTCCGCTGCCTAGGTGTGTCCTATCTGCAGCTGGATAAAATAGAAAAACATACATAGAACATTAATTACTGAACAGAAGAGAAAACATCACAGCAACTGTTCTGGTGGAAGAGACAGGATTTGCTACTGCAGTGCCGCATGGGAAGTGAGACTACCTGCCTGGACTGGATGGTATATTGGGATGTTCTGATGGAATATCAGCCCCTTTCCTACAAGAAGAACTGAAAAGTGACCGGTGCTTTGTGTCCAGCTCTACATTACAGCGCTCAGGAATAACTGTAAGTGCATGGGGGATGTGATGAGGGTTGGCTTTGTGAACCTTGGGAGATAGATAGATAGATAGATAGATAGATAGATAGATAGATAGATAGATAGATAGATAGATAGATAGATAGATAGATAGATAGATAGATAGATAGATAGATAGATAGATAGATAGATAGATAGATAGATAGATAGATAGATAGATAGATAGATAGATAGATAGATAGATAGATAGATAGATAGATAGATAGATAGATAGATAGATAGATAGATAGATAGATAGATAGATGGCAGGAAGGATGGAAGGATGGATGCATGAGTGAATAGATGGATTGATGGATAGATAGAAGGGATGGTGGATAAATAGATAGGAAGGAAGAACAGATGGCTGGATGGATGGATGGATGGATGGAAGAAGAGTACTGAACACTACCTTCAAACTGACCCCCTAAAGGAGCCGCAGCCCAAACAGTGGGGAAATAAAACTGCCATCCAGGACCTAACCCTGCCATCCTGTACTATAGATAGATAGATGGCAGGAAGGGAGGATAGATGGATGCATGAGTGAATGGATGAGGCTAGGAAGGAAGGATGGAAGAACCCCTGAGTACTCAACATTACCTTCGAACTGGCCCCCTTAAAGGGACCACAACCTGCTATTCTGTACAATAGATAGATAGATGGCAGGAAGGATGGATGGATGGGTGAATGGATGGATGGATAGAAGGGATGATGGATAAATAGGATGGAAGGATGGATGGATGGATGGATGGATAGATAGATGGATGGATGCATGAGTGAATGGATGAATTGATGGATAGAAGGGATGGTGAATAAATAGGAAGGAAGGAAGGACGCGTGGACGGATGGACACAGGGATGGATGGACGAATGAAGAGCACTCAACACTATCTTCAAACTGACCCCCTTAAAGGAGCCCAAACAGTGGGGAAATATAACTGCCATCCAGGATCCAACCCTGCTATACTGTACAATAATTAGAATGATGGAAGGATGGATGGATGGATGGATGGATGGATGGATGGATGGATGGATGGATCAATGGATTGAAGGGATAATGGGAAACAGATGGAAAGGAAGAATGAATAGATGGAGGAAAGAAGGAAGGAAGGAAGGATAAATAGGTGAGAGGATTGATGGGTAGATAGATAGATATGAAAGGAGGGAAGAAGGAAGGAAGGATAGATGAATGGATGGGAGGATGGATGGGTAGATAGATAGATATGAAAGGAGGGAAGAAGGAAGGAAGGATAGATGAATGGATGGGAGGATGGATGGGTAGATAGACAGATATGGAAGGAGGGAAGAAGGAAGGAAGGATAGATAAATGGATGGGAGGATGGATGGGTAGATAGACAGATATGGAAGGAGGGAAGAAGGATAGATGAATGGATGGGAGGATGGATGGGTAGATAGATAGATATGGAAGGAGGGAAGAAGGAAGGAAGGATAGATGAATGGATGGGAGGATGGATGGGTAGATAGACAGATATGGAAGGAGGGAAGAAGGAAGGAAGGATAGATAAATGGATGGGAGGATGGATGGGTAGATAGACAGATATGGAAGGAGGGAAGAAGGATAGATGAATGGATGGGAGGATGGATGGGTAGATAGATAGATATGGAAGGAGGGAAGAAGGAAGGAAGGATAGATGAATGGATGGGAGGATGGATGCATCTAATGGCTTACCAACCCCAAACCCCAGGGAGGTCCCAAACACCACAATACACAGGCTAGCAAATCTCTGTCTATTGCCCCCCCCCCCCCCACCCCATTGCATAACCCATCATGGATATGACGCTCATAGCACAGTGTGAGGAATAAGTCTAATGTCGTTACTTATAGTTTTCTCTAATCTTATCAGCTGTAAAGATTGTAGAGCGCCCCCTATGGAAATTATTAGGATTTGTCACCATGTTGCGGTGGATGCAGTTTTTCGGTGTATTACGGCATCTTCTCCCTCAATATAATCCATATTTTATATTTGTTATGGGGGTTTATTATGTTTGTGTGAACTAAAAACTATTTGAGTGCATTTTTGACTGAAAAAAAAAAAAAAAAAAAAAAAACTAGATTTGATAATCGGTATCCGGCTGTTATTTTATTCTACGGGGCATCTGATTTCAGAAAATATATAATGTTTTGGGGGTTTAAAGCACCCCCTTTCCTCTGACTCCTCCCCCTTCCTCTTACACAATTGACTTTTTTACTTTTTTTTTAACAATAAATACATTTTTTAAACATTTTTACAGTTTTTAGTTCCTGTATCCTTACCTAAGGCAAGAATAATATGAGCATGCCCAGACACACGCTGTCTATAGGTCCTGTCGGGGACCCGTGGTGTGTCTGAGCATGCGTGAGCTCACAATAAACCCCCCAATACAAGAAGATTGCAGGAAGTCTCTGCCAGTCTATGGGACGTGACAGAGACCTGTGGAGTGGATGGATGGATGGATTAAACTCTGCCAGGTGACCTCAGGAGAAGCAAACTCAGATATTTTCCAGAGGGTGAGGCCTCTGTGTTTAGATGTTCTTGGCTCAGAAAGGATGAGAAGTGATAGAACTTTGGGTGAAAAAGACATTTATGTCAATTATATTGCCCCTCCCATCATTCCTAACTTCTCCCATAATTCAGCATTCTCAGTGACCCCCAGATATACAGCATTTCTTACATTGACCTACCGTGTCACCATTAGGGATGATCGAACGTTTCGGGTCGACCATCGGTTCGACCCGAACATTGACTGTTCAAAATTTGGCCGAATTCCGAACTTTTTGCTGAAAAAGTTCGGAATTCGGCAACCAGAACCGACCAAAATGCAATGGGACAGGAACTGGGCTTTAAAAGCCTGTGATTGGACCAGAACCATCAGTAAAAGCCAATTGAGGGGGCAGGAGAATGCTAGGAATGTGATTGGAGTGACTAGGGGGTCCAGAGGCCAATCATTAGTGAATACGCCCCCCAGTATATAAGATAGCCCCCGCAGAATCACTAGCATTGTAATACAGGGACATGGAAGAGAGTGGAAGCAGTTCTGTTACTTCTGCTTCAAAAGTGTCATTTAGCATTTATTAGTGTGAGGAAAGGTATATCTAGTGTAGTTAGGGTGCTATTTTCCACTATAGTTAGATTCAAAAATATAGTTTCTGTAGGGAAAGTGTTAAGTGCCAGGGTGACCGTAGTGTAGTGTAGGGTAAACTGACTCTGACTGCTATGGCAGGGTGACCAAACCCTTCCATGTCAGGGTGACCGCTATAGAGAAAAGATTGTTTGTATTAGAATTGCAGTAGAGCAGGATAGTGGCTTCGCTACTTTCACACCTGGCCGTTTTTGTTGCAGGCGTTTATTGGGCTTTTTTGTGGACGTCTTTGGAGGCAGGCATAACATCAGAACTTCTGTGTAGGGGTATATATACACACACACATGTATGTATATATACACATACACATATTTAAGTGTGAAAGTAGCAGAACCCTATGCCTGCGCCAATTAAATTATTAGCAGGTATAGGGCTTCGCTCCTATCACACCTATAGGTGTGTATGTGTATAAATACATATATGTGTGTGTGTATATATACCCCTATACATAAGTTCAGATGTTATGCCTGCCTCCAAAGACGCCTAAAAATGCCCAAAAAAAAACGCCTGCAACAACACACCTGGGCGTTTTTGTTGCAGGCGTTTTTTTGGGCATTTTCTGGGCGTCTTTGGAGGCAGGCATAACATCTGAACTTCTGCATAGGGGTATATATATATATTTTCTCTAAAAGGCAAAACTGATCGTTAATTTGTATGACAATACAGCTGTTTACAGTCCCTTTGCAGTTACCTGTGTCACAGACCAAAAGAGGTGGGGGGGGGGAGGGGGGTTTGTTTGCTAACAAGGCACTTAGAAAATATCTTTTTTTTAAAAAAAGCCAGTGAAGAAAGAAAAGTTGGTGACACAAAACCTTAATGATGAAAGTTCAAAATTGCTTACGATTTTTTTAAGGATAGAGATACAATTTTTAGTCCTTAAGGTCACACTTTACACACCAAATATTTATTTCCTTGCTTCTAAAAGCTGCCATGACCAGCATAGTACGGCAAAATCACATCACTTTTAAAACATAAGTAATAACCACAAAACAAATTATTATGCAACCAACATTCATTCAATGTTATGAAATGCTTTGCTGATACAGCAGCACCTATAGGGACAGTGTTAAAACGAACACAACATAACGATTCATGGATCTAAGGTTGCCCATACACGATACAATTTTCATACAATCTTCCTAAACGTAAATTTCATCATTTTCTCAGAATTCTCCTTACCTTGAAAATTTCCCATTATCTTAAGCTCAGAATACAACGTGAGATCAGCTGAGTTTGAAGTTTATATATCTATGGGTAGTGACATCAGTGTTTATACTTTATTGGAAAAACCTAGTTTCCCAATTTATGTGGTTTCCTGCGTCTAAATAATCAGATTTATACATATCCAACTCATGGTCTGCTGATTAACTATCCTTGGTGGGCAAGACTATACCTTCAAGCTCAGCTTAATATCACATACAATCTCCACATACATCTATACAATGGCATGCACTCTTATATAACGACTAAATACACTTAAGTGTCTGTACAAATATATACAAGGTTTTGGAGGGGGAATTCACCATCACACACAGTACTGCTTTGTAACCGGGTTCCAAACCCCATTTTATCTTTGGCGCTTCAGACGCGCTGGAGTACCAGACCCCATCTTTGGGAATTTCAGATTCCCGGGAGTTGCTAAAATTAGCGGTTAACTGGGTACCGTTTATCTGCTCTGACAGTATAGGGTAGTAATAATAATAATAGAAAATATAATTACTTACCCCATACTGTTGTTTTTGGCAGATCTCACTTTCTGACACCAAAACTGTTAGCTCAATTCTCGTCAGGAGGCAATCACGATGATATTACAGCCCTTCTGTTGCTAACCCCCCAATCGATAATGGATTCACCCTCCAACCAGCTGGGAGTTATGACGACACACAGCACTCAAACTTAGTGCAGTCACAACTGTTTATTTCAAGTTTCGTGCTCCCATTTAAAGGATATTTCGGCGGCAAAAACGGCTTGAAACTGGTTTACAAGCCAAAGTCAATTGAATAGTACAACATCACTCATAGAAACAGTTACATGAAAAGGATTTTGTGTCCTATACATCTGTGACAATATGTGGGGTGTCGTGTGTTTGGAGATTGTGTCTTGTGGGGCAGACACTTGGTCTGCGTTCAGCTGTCATGTGTTAATGTAAGCAATTGTCAAATGGGTACAGGTGGTGTCCGTCATTTCCATGCGCAGACTTAACTTTGTCAAGTGTCCCAATGAATGAATGAACAGGTGTTTACATGTCGTCTAAATGCAAAACATAGCTGTCTGCTGACCAAGGTGGATGAATGGTTTTCAGTCTTAGCTCGTTAATATGTGAATGCAAGGGGGCCACAGTCTATCGTAGAATGAGCATGAACTGAAATATATATCTGAAACATCATACGGCATATTAATACAATCTTTCAAAACCCACCTTGATGGACTCCACTCATCTTCTTTTGTGGTCAGTGGATATTTGGTAAGGCACATGGCCAAAAGCAGCATCGATGACCAACATGAACACCCTGGAACTTACAAAGTGGCTTGGAAGCTGACCAGCAACCTGGCCATGCCTGTCCCCTATGAGCTGGTAGAGGTGCAGAATGGATTCTGAACTTTGCATGAAGTTGGGGAAGACATCAGAATCCCGTAGCCATGGAGCAAAGATCGTGGGCTGGTGCTGTAAAGGCACACGGACTGGAGACTGACATTATTATCTTGCTGCATCCCTCCTTATGCTGTCATTCTAGAATAAATAAAGACTTTTGAATAGAACATGTGTTTTTTGTTTTGTGTGGGTGCCTACAGACAAAAGGGCCATACACACTGTAAGATTTAGAGAAGACTTTATCCTTCAGATTGACATTTTCTATGTAGTGCAAGGGCCTGCCTGATTGCATACAAATTGAAAGTGTTGAGGTTTGACCTCATATTATATGGTTTGGTTAAGTCTACAGGAAAAAGTCTTGAAAAATTCTTAGTGTATGGCCCATTAAGCTGCCAAGGCTGGAGCTTTGCACTTTGCATGCTGCTTGTACTGGTGATGTGAGGGGTTGTAATGTAGAGTAGGGATGTGACAGTGTTGTGTTGAGGTGTGAGGCAAATGTAGTGTTGGACTATGAGGGTCTGTGTTGTTGAAATATGGAGAGAGTCCAATATCAGACACCTATGTTTATTGGTCAAGAAATTGTAAGAACCATGGTAAATATGTAAAGAATTGCATCTCGAGAAAACTAGGACCACTTTAATAAAATCAAAATTGTGTTGGTTCCATTAATGTGCTTGAAATTTGGGTAGGACACCCCCACCCCCTCCACCCCCCCCCCAAAATTCAAGATAGTTTAAAAAAACTCTAAAAAAAATGAGAGTGAAAAGAGATCCCAAGTGTAGTGATTGTTGGGATTTGAACCCATGACGTTGTTAACTGCAGTGAAGTGTCAAAGCACTTAGCTATTGTGCTGAATAAAGCTGTTTGGTGAAAAAAAAGGAGTGTGTTAAGGCTAAAAAGCACATATAGCTAAAGTACTAAACATTGTATGGAATCTGGGAAGAAGACCATGGTAAAATTGTGAGGTTTCATCTTGCCCTGAAGTAGGGTAGGGGTTTGGTCACTTGCCTTTCCTACTTTCAATCATAAGATCGATTCGACACACAGACAAGATCATAAAATCACTTAAAATGCTGTAAGTTTGCAAGCGCTTCTGAGTGTAACATTATTTAGCAATATATATGATGTAAATGCATGTTACATGGTTACCATGGTTACATAGTTACATGGTTACCATGGTTACATAGTTGCCTGTTACATGGTTACCTGGTTACATAGTTACCATGGTTACCATGGCTACATGGTTATCATGGTTACTTGGTTACCATGGCTACTATGGTTACCATTTTTACCATGGTTACCATAACTACCATGGTTACTTGGTTACCATGGTTACCATGGCTTCACGGGTACCATGACTACCATGGTTACATGGTTACTTGAATATCATGTAAAAATGGTTACTTGGTTACATGGTTACCATGGTTACATGGTTTTAAGTGTTACCATGGTTACATGGTTACTTGGTTACCATGGCTTCCATGGTTTCCATGGTTACTTGTTTACCATGGTTACCATGGTAACCATGGTACCCATGTAAATATGTAACCATGATAAATATGTAACTATGTAACCATGTAACCATGGTAGCTGTGGTAACTGTGGTAACCATGGTAGCCATGGTAACCAAGAAACCATGTAACTATGATAATCATGTAACCATGGTAACCATGTAACTGTGGTAGCCATGGTAATCATGGTAACTATGTAGCCATGGTAACCATTTAACCATGGTAGCCGGGGTAACCATGTAACCATATAACCATGGTAACCATGTAACCACGGTAACTATGTAACCAAGTAACCATGGCAACCATGTAACAGGCAACTATGTAACCATGGTACCCATGTAACTATATAACCAAGTAACCATGGTAACCATGTAACATGCAACTATGTAACCATGGTAACCATGTGATTATGTAACCATGTAGCCATATAATCATGGTAACCAAGTAACCATGGAAACCACGGAAGCCATGGTAACCAATGAACCATGTAACCATGGTAACACTTAAAACCATGTAACCATGGTAACCACGTAACCAAGTAATCATTTTTACATGATATTCAAGTAACCATGTAACGATGGTAGTTATGGTACCCATGAAACCATGGTAACCACATAACCATGGTAACCATGGTAGCCATGTAGCCATGGTAACCAAGGTAACCATGGTAGTTATGGTAACCAGGTAACCATAGTAGCCATGGTAACCATGTAACCATGTCACCATGATAACCAAGTAACATTGTAACCATGGAAACCATGTAACCATGGTAGCTGTGGTAACCAATTAACCATGTAACAATGGTAACCATATAACGTGGAAGCCATGGTAACCATGTGGTTATGGTCACCATGGTAACTATTTAGCCATGGTAACCATATAACTATGGTAGCCATGGTAACCATGTAACCATATAACCACAGTAACCGTGGTAACCAGGTAACCATAGAGACAATGGTAGCCATGGTAACCAAGTAACCATGTAAATGCTTGAAACCATGTAACCATGGTAACCATGTAACCAAGTAACCATGGTTACATGATAACAAAGTAATCATGTAACCATGGTAGTCATGGTACCCATGAAACCATGGTAACCACATAACCATGGTAACCAAGTAATCATGGAAACCGTGTAGCCATGGTAACCATGGTAACCAAGTAACCATGTAACTATGTAGCCATGGTAACAATGGTAACTATGTAACCAAGTAACCATGGTAAGCATGTATCAGGCAACTATGTAACCATGGTAACCATGTAACTATGTAACCATGGTACCCATGTAACTATATAACCAAGTAACCATGGTAACCATGTAACATGCAACTATGTAACCATGGTAACCATGTAATTATGTAACCATATAACCATGGTAACCAAGTAACCATAGAAACCATGGAAGCCATGGTAACCAAGTAACCAAGTAACCATGTAACCATGTATCAGGCAACTATGTAACCATGGTAACCATGTAACTATGTAACCATGGTACCCATGTAACTATATAACCAAGTAACCATGGTAACCATGTAACATGCAACTATGTAACCATGGTAACCATGTAATTATGGAGGGTTGCTATGGACAGGTCGCTATGGAGGGTTGCTATGGAGGGTTGTTATGGAGGGTTGCTGTGGACAGGTCGCTATGGACCTGTCCATAGCAATCCTCCATAGCAACCCTCCATAGCAACCCTCCATAGCAACCCTCCATAGCAACCCATCCATAGCAACCCTCCATAGCAACCCTCCATAGCAACCCTCCATAGCGACCCTCCATAGCGACCCTCCATAGCAACCTGTCCATAGCAACCCATCCATAGTAACCCTCCATAGCAACCCTCCATAGAGACCTGTCCATAACAACCCTCCATAGCAACCCATCCATAGCAACCCTCCATAGCAACCCTCCATAGCGACCTGTCCATAGCAACCCTCCATAGCAACCCATCCATAGCAACCCTCCATAGCAACCCTCCATAACAACCCATCCATAGCAACCCTCCATAGCAACCCTCCATAACAACCCATCCATAGCAACCCTCCATAGCAACCTGTCCATAGCAACCCTCCATAGCAACCCTCCATAGCAACCCATCCATAGCAACCCTCCATAGCGACCAATCTATAGCAACCCTCCATAGCGACCTGTCCATAGCGACCCATCCATAGCAACCCTCCATAGCAACCCTCCATAGCGACCTGTCCATAGCGACCCATCCATAGCAACCCTCCATAGCAACCCTCCATAGCGACCCTCCATAACAACCCTCCATAGCAACCCTCCATAACAACCCTCCATAGAAACCCTCCATAGCAACCCTCCATAGCAACCTGTCCATAGCAACCCATCCATAGCAACCCTCCATAGCAACCCTCCATAGCGACCTGTCCATAACAACCCATCCATAGCAACCCTCCATAGCAACCCTCCATAGCGACCTGTCCATAGCAACCCTCCATAGCGACCTGTCCATAGCAACCCTCCATAGCGACCTGTCCATAGCAACCCATCCATAGCAACCCTCCATAGCAACCCATCCATAGCAACCCTTCATAACAACCCATCCATAGCATCTCCCCATAGCAACCCATCCATAGCGACCCTCCATAGCAACCCATCCATAGCAACCCATCCATAGCAACCCATCCATAGCAACCCTCCATAGCCACCCTCCATAGCAACCCTCCATAACAACCCATCCATAGCAACCCTCCATAGCAACCCTCCATAGCAACCCATCCATAGCAACCCGTCCATAGCAACCCATCCATAGCAACCCTCCATAGCAACCCTCCATAGCAACCCATCCATAGCGACCCTCCATAGCAACCCTCCATAGCAACCCTCCATAGCGACCTGTCCATAGCAACCCTCCATAGCAACCCTCCATAACAACCCATCCATAGCGACCCTCCATAAAAACCCATCCATAGCAACCCATCCATAGCAACCCATCCATAGCGACCCTCCATAGCGACCCTCCATAGCGACCCTCCATAGCGACCCTCCATAACAACCCATCCATAGCAACCCTCCATAGCGACCCTCCATAGCAACCCTCCATAGCGACCTGTCCATAGCAACCCTCCATAGCAACCCTCCATAACAACCAATCCATAGCGACCCTCCATAACAACCCATCCATAGCAACCCATCCATATCAACCCATCCATAGCGACCCTCCATAGCGACCCTCCATAGCGACCCTCCATAACAACCCATCCATAACAACCCTCCATAGCAACCCATCCATAGCAACCCTCCATAGCGACCCTCCATAGCAACCCTCCATAGCAACCCTCCATAACGACCCTCCATAGCGACCCTCCATAGCAACCCTCCATAGCGACCCGTCCATAACAACCCTCCATAGCAACCCTCCATAGCAACCCATCCATAGCAACCCATCCATAGCAACCCTCTATAGCAACCCTCCATAACAACCCTCCATAGCAACCCTCCATAGCGACCTGTCCATAGCAACCCTCCATAGCGACCTGTCCATAGCAACCAATCCATAGCAACCCTCCATAGCAACCCTCCATAGCAACCCATCCATAGCAACCCGTCCATAGCAACCCATCCATAGCAACCCTCCATAGCAACCCTCCATAGCAACCCATCCATAGCGACCCTCCATAGCAACCCTCCATAGCAACCCTCCATAGCGACCTGTCCATAGCAACCCTCCATAGCAACCCTCCATAACAACCCATCCATAGCGACCCTCCATAACAACCCATCCATAGCAACCCATCCATAGCAACCCATCCATAGCAACCCTTCATAGCGACCTGTCCATAGCAACCCTCCATAGCAACCCTCCATAGCAACCCTCCATAGCAACCCTCCATAGCAACCCTCCATAGCGACCTGTCCATAGCAACCCTCCATAGCAACCCTCCATAGCGACCCTCCATAGCAAACCTCCATAGCGACCTGTCCATAGCAACCCTCCATAGCAACCCTCCATAACAACCAATCCATAGCGACCCTCCATAACAACCCATCCATAGCAACCCATCCATATCAACCCATCCATAGCGACCCTCCATAGCGACCCTCCATAGCGACCCTCCATAACAACCCATCCATAACAACCCTCCATAGCAACCCTCCATAGCAACCTTCCATAACAACCCTCCATAGCGACCCTCCATAGCAACCCATCCATAGCGACCCTCCATAGCAACCTGTCCATAGCAACCCTCAATAGCAACCCTCCATAGCAACCCTCCATAGCGACCTGTCCATAGCGACCCTCCATAGTAACCCTCCATAGCAACCCTCCATAGCGACCTGTCCATAGCAACCCTCCATAGCGACCTGTCCATAGCAACCAATCCATAGCAACCCTCCATAGCAACCCTCCATAGCAACCCTTCATAGCGACCTGTCCATAGCAACCCTCCATAGCAACCCTCCATAACAATCCTCCATAGCGACCCTCCATAACAACCCATCCATAGCGACCCTCCATAGCAACCTGTCCATAGCAACCCACAATAGCAACCCTCCATAGCAACCCTCCATAGCGACCCTCCATAGTAACCCTCCATAGCAACCCTCCATAGCAACCCGTCCATAGCAACCCATCCATAGCAACCCGTCCATAGCAACCCGTCCATAGCAACCCTCCATAGCAACCCTCCATAACAACCCATCCATAGCAACCCTCCATAGCAACCCTCCATAGCGACCCTCCATAGCAACCCATCCATAGCAACCCGTCCATAGCAACACGTCCATAGCAACCCATCCATAGCAACCCTCCATAGCAACCATCCATAGCAATCCTCCATAGCGACCCTCCATAACAACCCATCCATAGCAACCCTCCATAGCAACCTGTCCATAGCAACCCTCAATAGCAACCCTCCATAGCGACCCTCCATAGCGACCCTCCATAACAACCCATCCATAGCAACCCTCCATAGCGACCCTCCATAGCAACCCTCCATAGCGACCTGTCCATAGCAACCCTCCATAGCAACCCTCCATAGCGACCTGTCCATAACAACCCTCCATAGCAACCCTCCATAGCAACCCTCCATAACAACCCATCCATAGCAACCCTCCATAGCCACCCTCCATAGCAACCTGTCCATAACAACCCTCCATAGCAACCCATCCATAGCAACCCATCCATAGCAACCCATCCATAGCAACCCTCCATAGCCACCCTCCATAGCAACCCTCCATAACAACCCATCCATAGCAACCCTCCATAGCAACCCTCCATAGCAACCCATCCATAGCAACCCTCCTTAGCAACCCATCCATAGCAACCCTCCATAGCAACCCATCCATAGCAACCCTCCATAACAACCCATCCATAGCAACCCATCCATAGCAACCCATCCATAACAACCCTCCATAGCAACCCATCCATAGCAACCCTCCATAGCAACCCATCCATAGCGACCCTCCATAGCAACCCTCCATAGCGACCTGTCCATAGCAACCATCCATAACAACCAATCCATAGCAACCCTCCATAGCAACCCTCCATAGCAACCCTCCATAACAACCCTCCATAGCGACCCTCCATAGCAACCCTCCATAGCGACCTGTCCATAGCAACCCATTCATAGCAACCCTCCATAGCAACCCATCCATAGCAACCCTCCATAGCAACCCTCCATAGCGACCTGTCTATAACAACCCTCCATAGCAACCCTCCATAGCAACCCTCCATAGAAACCCATCCATAGCAACCCATCCATAGCAACCCATCCATAGCAACCCGTCCATAGCAACCATCCATAACAACCAATCCATAACAACCCTCCATAGCAACCCTCCATAGCGACCCTCCATAGCAACCCATCCATAACAACCCATCCATAGCAACCCATCCATAGCAACCCTCCATAGCGACCTGTCCATAGCAACCCTCCATAGCAACCCTCCATAGCAACCCTCCATAACAACCCATCCATAGCAACCCTCCATAGCAACCCATTCATAGCAACCCTCCATAGCAACCCTCCATAACAACCCATCCATAGCAACCCTCCATAGCAACCCATCCATAGCAACCCGTCCATAGCAACCCATTCATAGCAACCCTCCATAGCAACCCACCATAGCAACCGTCCATAGCAACCCTCCATAGCGACCCTCCATAACAATCCTCCATAGCAACCCTCCATAGCAACCCATCCATAGCAACCCTCCATAGCAACCCATCCATAGCAACCCTCCATAGCAACCTGTCCATAGCAACCCTCCATAGCAACCCATCCATAGCAACCCTCCATAGCAACCCTCCATAGCAACCCATCCATAGCAACCCTCCATAGCAACCTGTCCATAGCAACCCTCCATAGCAACCCTCCATAGCGACCTGTCCATAGCAACCCTCCATAGCAACCCTCCATAGCAACCCTCCATAGCGACCCTCCATAACAACCCTCCATAGCAACCCTCCATAGCAACCCTCTATAGCGACCCTCCATAGCAACCCTCCATAGCGACCTGTCCATAGCAACCCTCCATAGCAACCCTCCATAGCGACCCTCCATAGCAACCCTCCATAGTAACCTATCCATAGCAACCCTCCATAGCGACCCTCCATAACAATCCTCCAAAGCGACCTGTCCATAGCAACCCTCCATAGCAACCCTCCATAACAACCAATCCATAGCGACCCTCCATAACAACCCATCCATAGCAACCCATCCATAGCAACCCATCCATAGCGACCCTCCATAGCGACCCTCCATAACAACCCATCCATAACAACCCTCCATAGCAACCCTCCATAGAGACCCTCCATAGCAACCCTCCATAGCAACCCTCCATAGCGACCCATCCATAGCAACCCTCCATAGCAACCCATCCATAGCAACCCTCCATAGCAACCCATCCATAGCAACCCTCCATAGCAACCCTCCATAGCAACCCTCCATAGCGACCCTCCATAACAACCCTCCATAGCAACCCTCCATAGCAACCCATCCATAGCAACCCATCCATAGCAACCCTCCATAGCGACCCTCCATAGCAACCCTCCATAGTAACCCATCCATAGCAACCCTCCATAGCGACCCTCCATAACAATCCTCCATAGCGACCTGTCCATAGCAACCCTCCATAGCAACCCTCCATAACAACCAATCCATAGCGACCCTCCATAACAACCCATCCATAGCAACCCATCCATAGCAACCCATCCATAGCGACCCTCCATAGCGACCCTCCATAACAACCCATCCATAACAACCCTCCATAGCAACCCTCCATAGCGACCCTCCATAGCAACCCTCCATAGCAACCCTCCATAGCAACCCTCCATAGCGACCTGTCCATAGCAACCCTCCATAGCAACCCTCCATAACAACCCATCCATAGCGACCCTCCATAACAACCCATCTATAGCAACCCATCCATAGCAACCCATCCATAGCGACCCTCCAAAGCAACCCTCCATAGCGACCTGTCCATAACAACCCTCCATAGCAACCCTCCATAGCAACCCTCCATAACAACCCTCCATAGCGACCCTCCATAGCAACCCTCCATTGCGACCTGTCCATAGCAACCCTCCATAGCAACCCTCCATAGCAACCCATCCATAGCAACCCATCCATAGCAACCCTCCATAGCCACCCTCCATAGCAACCCTCCATAACAACCCATCCATAGCAACCCTCCATAGCAACCCTCCATAGCAACCCATCCATAGCAACCCTCCTTAGCAACCCATCCATAGCAACCCTCCATAGCAACCCATCCATAGCAACCCTCCATAACAACCCATCCATAGCAACCCATCCATAGCAACCCATCCATAGCAACCCATCCATAACAACCCTCCATAGCAACCCATCCATAGCAACCCATCCATAGCAACCCTCCATAACAACCCATCCATAGCAACCCTCCATAACAACCCTCCATAGCGACCCATCCATAGCAACCCTCCATAGCAACCCTCCATAGCAACCCATCCATAGCGACCCTCCATAGCGACCCTCCATAGCAACCCATCCATAGCAACCCATCCATAGCAATCCTCCATAGCGACCCTCCATAGCAACCCTCCATAGTAACCCATCCATAGCAACCCTCCATAGCGACCCTCCATAACAATCCTCCATAGCGACCTGTCCATAGCAACCCTCCATAGCAACCCTCCATAACAACCAATCCATAGCGACCCTCCATAACAATCCATCCATAGCAACCCATCCATAGCAACCCATCCATAGCGACCCTCCATAGCGACCCTCCATAACAACCCATCCATAACAACCCTCCATAGCAACCCTCCATAGCGACCCTCCATAGCAACCCTCCATAGCGACCTGTCCATAGCAACCCTCCATAACAACCCATCCATTGCAACCCTCCATAGAAATCTGTCCATAGCGACCCTCCATAGCAACCCTCCATAGCAACCCATCCATAGCAACCCTCCATAACAACCCATCCATAGCAACCCTCCATAACAACCCATCCATAGCGACCCTCCATAACAACCCATCTATAGCAACCCATCCATAGCAACCCATCCATAGCGACCCTCCAAAGCAACCCTCCATAGCGACCTGTCCATAACAACCCTCCATAGCAACCCTCCATAACAACCCTCCATAGCGACCCTCCATAGCAACCCTCCATTGCGACCTGTCCATAGCAACCCTCCATAGCAACCCTCCATAGCAACCCATCCATAGCAACCCTCCATAGCCACCCTCCATAGCAACCTGTCCATAACAACCCTCCATAGCAACCCATCCATAGCAACCCATCCATAGCAACCCATCCATAGCAACCCTCCATAGCCACCCTCCATAGCAACCCTCCATAACAACCCATCCATAGCAACCCTCCATAGCAACCCTCCATAGCAACCCATCCATAGCAACCCTCCTTAGCAACCCATCCATAGCAACCCTCCATAGCAACCCATCCATAGCAACCCTCCATAACAACCCATCCATAGCAACCCATCCATAGCAACCCATCCATAGCAACCCATCCATAACAACCCTCCATAGCAACCCATCCATAGCAACCCTCCATAGCAACCCATCCATAGCGACCCTCCATAGCAACCCTCCATAGCGACCTGTCCATAGCAACCATCCATAACAACCAATCCATAGCAACCCTCCATAGCAACCCTCCATAGCAACCCTCCATAACAACCCTCCATAGCGACCCTCCATAGCAACCCTCCATAGCGACCTGTCCATAGCAACCCATTCATAGCAACCCTCCATAGCAACCCATCCATAGCAACCCTCCATAGCAACCCTCCATAGCGACCTGTCCATAACAACCCTCCATAGCAACCCTCCATAGCAACCCATCCATAGCAACCCATCCATAGCAACCCATCCATAGCAACCCGTCCATAGCAACCATCCATAACAACCAATCCATAGCAACCCTCCATAGCAACCCTCCATAGCGACCCTCCATAGCAACCCATCCATAACAACCCATCCATAGCAACCCATCCATAGCAACCCTCCATAGCGACCTGTCCATAGCAACCCTCCATAGCAACCCTCCATAGCAACCCTCCATAGCAACCCTCCATAACAACCCATCCATAGCAACCCTCCATAGCAACCCATCCATAGCAACCCTCCATAGCAACCCTCCATAACAACCCATCCATAGCAACCCTCCATAGCAACCCATCCATAGCAACCCGTCCATAGCAACCCATTCATAGCAACCCTCCATAGCAACCCATCCATAGCAACCCATCCATAGCAACCCACCATAGCAACCGTCCATAGCAACCCTCCATAGCAATCCTCCATAGCAACCCTCCATAGCAACCCATCCATAGCAACCCTCCATAGCAACCCATCCATAGCAACCCTCCATAGCAACCTGTCCATAGCAACCCTCCATAGCAACCCATCCATAGCAACCCTCCATAGCAACCCATCCATAGCAACCCTCCATAGCAACCCATCCATAGCAACCCTCCATAGCAACCCATCCATAGCAACCCTCCATAGCAACCCATCCATAGAAACCCATCCATAGCAACCCTCCATAGCAACCCTCCATAGCAACCCTCCATAGCGACCCTCCATAGCAACCCATCCATAACAACCCTCCATAGCAACCTGTCCATAGCAACCCTCCATAGCAACCCATCCATAGCAACCCTCCATAGCAACCCATCCATAGCAACCCTCCATAGCAACCCATCCATAGCAACCCATCCATAGCAACCCTCCTTAGCAACCCTCCTTAGCAACCCATCCATAGCAACCCTCCATAGCAACCCATCCATAGCAACCCTCCATAACAACCCATCCATAGCAACCCATCCATAGCAACCCATCCATAGCAACCCATCCATAACAACCCTCCATAGCAACCCATCCATAGCAACCCTCCATAGCAACCCATCCATAGCGACCCTCCATAGCAACCCTCCATAGCGACCTGTCCATAGCAACCCTCCATAGCGACCCTCCATAGCAACCTGTCCATAACAACCCATCCATAGCAACCCTCCATAGCAACCCTCTATAGCAACCCTCCATAACAACCCATCCATAGCAACCCTCCATAGCAACCCTCCATAGCAACCCATCCATAGCAACCCGTCCATAGCAACCCGTCCATAGCAACCCTCCATAGCAACCCTCCATAGCAACCCATCCATAGCAACCCTCCATAGCAACCCTCCATAGCGACCCTCCATAGCAACCCATCCATAGCAACCCTCCATAGCAACCCTCCATAGCAACCTGTCCATAGCAACCCTCCATAGCAACCCTCCATAGCAACCCTCCATAGTAACCCATCCATAGCAACCCTCCATAGCGACCCTCCATAGCAACCCTCCATAGCGACCCTCCATAACGACCCTCCATAGCGACCCTCCATAGCAACCCTCCATAGCGACCCGTCCATAACAACCCTCCATAGCAACCCTCCATAGCGACCTGTCCATAGCAACCCTCCATAGCAACCCTCCATAGCAACCTTCCATAACAACCCTCCATAGCGACCCTCCATAGCAACCCATCCATATCGACCCTCCATAGCAACCTGTCCATAGCAACCCTCAATAGCAACCCTCAATAGCAACCCTCCATAGCGACCTGTCCATAGCGACCCTCCATAGTAACCCTCCATAGCAACCCTCCATAGCGACCTGTCCATAGCAACCCTCCATAGCGACCTGTCCATAGCAACCAATCCATAGCAACCCTCCATAGCAACCCTCCATAGAAACCCTTCATAGCAACCTGTCCATAGCAACCCTCCATAGCAACCCTCCATAGCAACCCTCCATAGCAACCCTCCATAACAACCCTCCATAGCAACCCTCCATAACAACCCTCCATAGCAACCCTCCATAGCGACCCTCCATAGCAACCCTCCATAGCGACCTGTCCATAGCAACCCATCCATAGCAACCCTCATTAGCAACCCTCCATAACAACCCTCCATAGCAACCCTCCATAGCAACCCTCCATAGCAACCCTCCATAGCAACCCTCCATAGCGACCTGTCCATAGCAACCCATCCATAGCAACCCTTCATAGCAACCCTCCATAGCAACCCTCCATAGCGACCCTCCATAGCAACCCATCCATAACAACCCTCCATAGCAACCCTCCATAGCAACCCTCCATAGCAACCCTCCATAGCGACCTGTCCATAGCAACCCTCCATAACAACCCATCCATAGCAACCCTCCATAGCAACCCTCCATAGCAACCCTCCATAGCAACTCTCCATAGCAACCCTCCATAGCAACCCTCCATAGCAACCTGTCCATAGCAACCCTCCATAGCAACCCTCCATAGTAACCCATCCATAGCAACCCTCCATAGCGACCTGTCCATAGCAACCCTCCATAGCGACCTGTCCATAGCAACCCTCCATAGCAACCCTCCATAGCAACCCTCCATAGCGACCTGTCCATAACAACCCTCCATAGCAACCCTCCATAGCAACCCATCCATAGCAACCCATCCATAGCAACCCTCCATAGCAACCCATCCATAGCAACCCTCTATAGCAACCCATCCATAGCGACCCTCCATAGCAACCCTCCATAGCAACCCTCCATAGCGACCTGTCCATAGCAACCCTCCATAGCAACCCTCCATAACAACCCATCCATAGCGACCCTCCATAACAACCCATCCATAGCAACCCATCCATAGCAACCCATCCATAGCGACCCTCCATAGCGACCCTCCATAACAACCCATCCATTACAATCCTCCATAGCGACCCTCCATAGCAACCCTCCATAGCGACCTGTCCATAGCAACCCTCCATAGCAACCCTCCATAACAACCAATCCATAGCGACCCTCCATAACAACCCATCCATAGCAACCCATCCATATCAACCCATCCATAGCGACCCTCCATAGCGACCCTCCATAGCGACCCTCCATAACAACCCATCCATAACAACCCTCCATAGCAACCCTCCATAGCAACCCTCCATAGCAACCTTCCATAACAACCCTCCATAGCAACCCTCCATAGCAACCTTCCATAACAACCCTCCATAGCGACCCTCCATAGCAACCCATCCATATCGACCCTCCATAGCAACCTGTCCATAGCAACCCTCAATAGCAACCCTCCATAGCAACCCTCCATAGCGACCTGTCCATAGCGACCCTCCATAGTAACCCTCCATAGCAACCCTCCATAGCGACCTGTCCATAGTAACCCTCCATAGCAACCCTCCATAGCGACCTGTCCATAGCAACCCTCCATAGCGACCTGTCCATAGCAACCAATCCATAGCAACCCTCCATAGCAACCCTCCATAGAAACCCTTCATAGCGACCTGTCCATAGCAACCCTCCATAGCAACCCTCCATAGCAACCCTCCATAACAACCCTCCATAACAACCCTCCATAACAACCCTCCATAGCAACCCTCCATAGCAACCCTCCATAGCGGCCCTCCATAGCAACCCATCCATAGCGACCCTCCATAGCAACCCTCCATAGCAACCTGTCCATAGCAACCCATCCATAGCAACCCTCCATAGCAACCCTCCATAGCGACCTGTCCATAACAACCCTCCATAGCAACCCTCCATAGCAACCCTCCATAGCGACCCTCCATAGCAACCCTCCATAGCGACCTGTCCATAGCAACCCATCCATAGCAACCCTCCATAGCAACCCTCCATAACAACCCTCCATAGCAACCCTCCATAGCAACCCTCCATAGCGACCCTCCATAGCGACCTGTCCATAGCAACCCATCCATAGCAACCCTTCATAGCAACCCTCCATAACAACCCATCCATAGCAACCCTCCATAGCAACCCTCCATAGCGACCCTCCATAGCAACCCATCCATAACAACCCTCCATAGCAACCCTCCATAGCAACCCTCCATAGCAACCCTCCATAGCGACCTGTCCATAGCAACCCTCCATAGCAACCCTCCATAGCAACCCATCCATAGCGACCCTCCATAGCGACCCTCCATAGCAACCCTCCATAGCGACCCATCCATAGCGACCCTCCATAGCAACCCTCCATAACAACCCATCCATAGCAACCCTCCATAGCAACCCTCCATAGCAACCCTCCATAGCAACTCTCCATAGCAACCCTCCATAGCAACCCTCCATAGCAACCTGTCCATAGCAACCCTCCATAGCAACCCTCCATAGTAACCCATCCATAGCAACCCTCCATAGCGACCCTCCATAGCAACCCTCCATAGCGACCCTCCATAACAACCTGCTCGTCTGTTTGCAAAAACTCTTATGAAACATCTCAACTCTGTCTAACTGCCTAAATCACTAATACAAATGGGAAAAAGGACACACAAAGTGGTGTGTTTCTCTTGCAAGTTCCAACTTGGCCCCTATTTTGTTCCTATTACATTAGCCTAGGTCTTACTTCTGGAATATATCTGCAACTATAGTGAGGAAACCAATATTGACTCACTTATGCAAAGTACTTTGGGGATATGGCAATACCATTGGAATCATTTGTAGGTTTTGTTTGGGTGGCTAGAGGACACCATTTACACATTGGTTAACCACCTTCATTTGACTCAAAGACAACTTTGGAAATCTTTCTTTTGTGAGCTGCTAAGCTGCTGATCTGGTTGTGTGTGAACAGCCTGCCAACTCCTTACACATCCATTTTAGGTAGGCTTTGCTTAAATCAGGGTGTACACCGATGTAGCTTATTCCTATGTCTATGTAATCTTACAGTTTATGTTGTTAAGACAAAATACTTTACCAATCAGCCACCCTTGGGGCATTTGGCCACTTTCAAACGCCTCGTACAGAGTACTGGTTCTTAACATACTGGAATCATGGCACGGCCCTGGGTGACCAGTGTTGACACTCATGATGCGCTGTTTGGCGTCACAAACTAATTGGACGTTCAGGGAGTGGTACTGCTTGCGGTTGCGGTACTCCACTTCGTGGCTCCTTGGTGGCCTAATGGCTATGTGGGTGCCATCGATTGCCCCTAGTATTTGCGGCATGTGTGCCCGCAGGTAGAAACCCAACTTGACTTCATTCCACTCATTTTCATTCTGTGGCCAGTGGATAAAATTGGGCACTATATCGACTATGGCATTAATGACCAACATGAACACCCTTGAAACTGTGGGCTGGCTAATGCCCATGATACTTCCCGAAGTGGCTTGGAAGCTGCCACGCCCTAAAATATACAAAGTGGCCAGCAATCTGGCCATGCCGGGCACCGCATGGCCGCGCTGTGTGTCCGGGTCAATTTTGTCTGCTATGAGCTGGTAGAGGTGGAGAATAGTTCCTCGCTCGAGCCGGAATTTCCTCCTGACATCAGAATCCCGCAGCTTGTCCAAATAGATCCTTGGAGCAAAAATGCGTGGCTGGCGAGGTAAGGGCACACGGACTGGAGGTGCTGCTGCTGCTGCTGCTTCCCCACCTTCTGTTGCCTCCTGTGCTAGGGCCTCCTCAAACAAGGCACCGATGAATGCCAACATTGCACCATCTAATGCGTCTGGGATATCGTCCTCCATTTTGAGCGCGCAAATTCGCGAATGCGCAGATATATATAGAAACGGCCGCTAATTATCACACCTGTGAGCCAGCTATAAAAGGAGCACATGGCCAATATGGCTGCTGGATGTTATAGATCAATGTTTCTTATGTGCTAGCAAGACCCTGTGACCCACAACGTACATTATCTGGAGGTAAGACAATTGTATCTCTCTCTCCCCAAAAAACAAAAACAAATTCTCTCTCTCTCTCTATATATATATATATATATATATATATATCTAGATCTGTCTGTTTGTGTGTTCTTGCTCACCGTTATTGTTTACTGAAGGAGAGAATTTGTACTTATCTTGGGTGTGCTTAAGTTGTCTATGGTGAATCCCCTCCAACCCACAATAGCTTGTGAACCCCTCAAGTGTCTTTTAATCATTGGCAGTTGGCCCCATGTGCATGTGGTTTGGACATGTGTTTTCTCATGTTTGTTAAAGGTGTGCAGTCTAGATTTGGCATCTAAACCTGCCCCCTTACCTTCCCAGCTTCCAAAGACACCATTTTTGCTTTCCTGATAACTGTAATTTATTATGTGCACGTATGTAGGTCATGCGATTTCTCATGTATGTTTAATGTTTGCAGCCTCCTTTTGCCTCTAAAAGATTACACCACCACCCCCACCAAGTCTGTTTGTGCCATTAGGTAAGTGTTTGGAGGGCCTCGTGTGATGTTTGCCCATATGTGTTTTCTTATGTGTTTTTTTTCTATTTCTTTGCAGCCTCTTCTGCTCTTTGCCCACTACCACCACCACCACCACCCCCACCACTGTGTTTGTGCCATTAGGTAAGTGTTTGGAGGGCCTTGTGTGATTTTTGCCCATATGCGTTTTCTTATGTTTTTTTTTTCAATTTCTTTGCAGCCTCTTCTGCTCTTTTCAAACCACCACCAACACCACCACCACCACTGTGTTTGTGCCATTAGGTAAGTGTTTGGAGGGCCTTGTGTGATTTTTGCCCATATGCGTTTTCTTATGGTTTTTTTTCAATTTCTTTGCAGCCTCTTCTGCTCTTTTCAAACCACCACCACCACCACCACCACCACCACCACTGTGTTTGTGCCATTAGGTAAGTGTTTGGAGGGCCTCGTGTGATTTTTGCCCATATGCGTTTTCTTATGTTTTTTTTCAATTTCTTTGCAGCCTCTTCTGCTCTTTTCAAACCACCACCACCACTGTGTTTGTGCCATTAGGTAAGTGTTTGGAGGGCCTCGTGTGATTTTTGCCCATATGCGTTTTCTTATGTTTTTTTTTCAATTTCTTTGCAGCCTCTTCTGCTCTTTTCAAACCACCACCACCACCACCACCACTGTGTTTGTGCCATTAGGTAAGTGTTTGGAGGGCCTCGTGTGATTTTTGCCCATATGCGTTTTCTTATGTTTTTTTTTCAATTTCTTTGCAGCCTCTTCTGCTCTTTTCAAACCACCACCACCACCCCCACCACTGTGTTTGTGCCATTAGGTAAGTGTTTGGAGGGCCTCGTGTGATTTTTGCCCATATGCGTTTTCTTATGTTTTTTTTTCAATTTCTTTGCAGCCTCTTCTGCTCTTTTCAAACCACCACCACCACCACTGTGTTTGTGCCATTAGGTAAGTGTTTGGAGGGCCTCGTGTGATGTTTGCCCGTATGCGTTTTCTTATGTGTTTTTTTTCTATTTCTTTGCAGCCTCTTCTGCTCTTTGCCCACTACCACCACCACCACCACCACCACCACCACCCCCACCACTGTGTTTGTGCCATTAGGTAAGTGTTTGGAGGGCCTCGTGTGATTTTTGCCCATATGCGTTTTCTTATGTTTTTTTTATCAATTTCTTTGCAGCCTCTTCTGCTCTTTTCAAACCACCACCACCACCACCACTGTGTTTGTGCCATTAGGTAAGTGTTTGGAGGGCCTTGTGTGATTTTTGCCCATATGCGTTTTCTTATGTGTTTTTTTTCTATTTCTTTGCAGCCTCTTCTGCTCTTTGCCCACTACCACCACCACCACCACCCCACCACCGTGTTTGTGCCATTAGGTAAGTGTTTGGGGGGCCTCGTGTGATGTTTGACCATATGCGTTTTCTTATGTGTTTTTTTTCTATTTCTTTGCAGCCTCTTCTGCTCTTTCACCACCACCACCACCACCAAGTCTGTTTGTGCCATTAGGTAAGTGTGTTCTGTAACTGTTCACTAATTATATTGTATATGAAGAGCAATCTGCAAATCATGTTTTTTTCTGTTTTCTCTTTTGTCATTTCAGATTTAGGCGTTTGGGGCTATTTGCTGCTGCTGGACAGCCAGATTCTCTGCCCACCTCGTGCTCCCATGGCCCCACCCACTGGAAGGCTGAGGAGAAGGGGCAGGGTGGCCAGGGGGGGCAGGGTGGCCATGGGGGGCAGGGTGGCCAGGGTGGCCATGGGGGGCAGGGTGGGCAGATCGTCTGGCTCTGGTGTGAGGGAGGCTCCAGCTGTATCCATGAGGGAGTCCACCATCCCCATCCCAGAGGAGAAAGCCGGGGGAGGTGGTAACACACCAAGTGGACAAGCTGGCTCTTCTGACAGTAGTCCTGGAGAGGGTCCGTCCACCCGAGTCAGCTTGTCCACATTATCCCGGCTTCCCCGTTTCTCCCACAATCAGTGCTGTGTCCTGGTCCAGGCCTATATGGCCAGATATCAGGCGATACATGGGACCAGGGCCGCGGTTAGCTCTGTAACCGAGAAGCGCAGATTGTGGGATGAAATCCGGGATGCTGTAAATGCACTGGGTGAAGCACCTCGCCACCGTGACAGTGTGCGGAAGAAGGTCACCGACATCTGTGCGTCCATTCGGAAGAAGCTAATTGCATGGGCTGCGGAGGGTCTTTATGACCAACAAGGTCGGCTGGATGAACATGCACGAAGTTCTCTCTGGGATTATCAATTACCTTTCTTACAGATCATAGGACCCGATACCATCTTTTCCAGAGAGGACTTAGATTCGGATGCTTTGCACCGAGGTAGGATATTATCTTGGATGTCAATTGTGTGAGTTGTTTTGAAAAGATGAACTACTATCCTATGTGTGACATGAATAGAATTTGATACTTGCCCTTCCAATTGTCCTTTTTTTGTTTCTCAGCCCCTCCACAGCCCATGCAGCTTGGCGACCCAGACGGACTCATGGGTGTTGACATCAGTGCTGACCCTCCTCCTGGTAGGTCCCATATCATACTGTGCCAAACAATGTAGATGTATGTTTTATTCTTTCCAAGATAGCTCATATTGCTATGTCCTTTACAGAAGATCCGCAGCAGGGAACACACCCAGTGCAGGAAGGTGTTGGTATGTCTAGCAAATTAATACTTTTTTTGGAATCTTATTAACCCCGTTAACACACATGTTTTTTTCTTTTGAAAGAGTGTTGCCTTTTAGATGTTTACCCTGCAAAACACCGTTGACAGCATTAATGGGTGCCGTCATTAGTATTCAGACCAAGCCTTCTTAACCTTTTGTGAGGGTTTAGCAAGTGTCCTATGAGGCCAGGAAAGCACTTTTGAATGTTTGGCCTCAATGCTTCATTCCTGAAGCTAGGAGGGCAATCTGGCCATAATCATTACTGCCTAAGGTTATGTACTAAACATGTTTTTTTTTTTTTTTCAAAGAACATCAGGCCCCTCTTGACGTAGCAGCTGGAGTTGGATCAGGAGCTGGCGACGATTCTGCATCCAGTGCTGTGGTATGTGATATAAGGGAACAAGGTGCACATGTAACATTTCAATGGTAGTAATGATTTTGGCCTAGATGTGGCTTACATTGTGTGTGTTAAATTAGTGCTATGACATTCTGACGATGCACCAGCACAACAAGAGTTCGATCTTGAACATCAGGGAATTATGTTATAATTTGGTGTGCCACTAATGTTCCAAAAACATCCAGGACCTTTAAAGTCCGGCCAGTCTTTGATTTTCCAGGTCCAAATTCATGTGTATCGTTTTGTTGGGTTGTCCTGTAGCCGATTGATGGCGAGATTTTAGACAACATATGTAGATGTAGAAAGTCATTGGTGTAGTAACAGATTTACCAAAAGCATAAACAACCTACCACACCAGGGTTAATTGGGAACACCTTCATGTCGAAACTTTTTGCCTTTGTCATATTAGTCCTACCAATATAATATGTACCCATTATCAGAAGTGTTGCTAGCTTGGATAATATTACAATGAACAAGTACTTATTAGAAGCACATCAAACTTTTCTACGTTCTGCTTGGGGTGTTAAGTTGTCAAACTAATCTGAACTATTTAGTCATGATGTTTGATATTGATTTGGTCTATTTCTTCTGCTTTCAGGTAGCCTTCGATGCAGAGGGATTGTCACCTACCCAACCTCGTCCATCTATGCTGGATGTAGCCGAGAGGCTGCTTGATGAGTATCAGATCCAAAATGAGTTAAGTAGGCGTACTCAGCAATCTACTGAGGTAGTACGTCTGCTCGGGCTCATACAGGAATCTGTAGCAACAATGGTACAGGTTCAACAGGATATGCGTAACAGCTTGGTAAGTTTAGCAGACCAGCATCAACGGGATCGGCAAAGTGTTGACACTCAGGTGCTGGCCACACGCCAATGCCTGTTTGGATCTGAAGATGCCCCATTGGCAGAGCCCTCCCAAACATCTCACTCACCTGCCACTGCAGGTTGTGGTAGTGGGAGGGTAATGCCAGTGTTGGCCACTTGTCAGGCAGCTGGGGATGGGACAATTCCTCCTGTAGCCACTCCTAGCACTTCACACTCCGTTCGGACTCCCACACCCCTCAATGAGCAATCCTCCTGCACAACCTCATTGCGCACTGGTTCCACAATGCCCCTTCCATTTGACTACACTCCCTACACACCTTTAGAATTTCACTCCTACCCAGGCCATCACCCTTTGTCAACAGCCCCACATGCCATTTCCCCCCGCACCGTGGACCACAACAACCAATCAACCACCACTCCCCACACATCTTCACAACCCTTGCACCACCAGCAGCAGCATCAAATAGCCTCGGGGCAGCAGCTAACAAATTTACTGGTAATGGCACACGTTCCCCAAATTCTTAGGCTGAGCACAGAGCAGATTGGACTATTGGCACAAGATCTTCAGTCTGGGACATTTCCAGGGTTCACCACCCTGCATCAGCAGAAGCCTCATTTACAAGATCTGATCATAATGGGCCACTATACCACAACTCTAAGGCTGACCCAAGAGCAGATGGGACTATTGGCCCAACATTTGATGGCAGGAACCTTTCTAGTGTTCACCACACTGCATCAGTCACCACCACCACCACCACCACCACCAACTTAATTTTTTTTTTTTTTTTTTGTGTTAGTTTTGTTAATGATTGTTACATTGGCCAATTTGTGGGGCCATGTTTTTGTTTAATTTGAGGGTGGCACAATATGATTTATTATAGTGTTTTTTTTGGTGATGCAATTACATTTTATGCAAAATGATTAGTTTGTGTTTGATCTTTGGTTTTTTAGGAGTGTTGGTGGCCAAGTAAGGGCCCTGGTTAATGTAGGCATTTATACACACGTGCTTCTCTATCTCCAAACATATGATTTCATTTAAATTTGGAAAACTCTATGTTCACATAATGACCCAAGAAAAGGTCTCCCTTCAAATGTAGCTTCAAAACAAGTCTCAAGGATAACATAAACCAAAGCCAACATGCTAACAATTACAGACCACACCACTCGACAAAACAAATACAACACAAAAGACATTCGATGTGTACACCAAAAAGAAAACTTTGGTAATAAAAGATAAACTCTTTTTAATAACACATGTAGGTGTCTACCAACTGTAGCGTCCAAAAAATATATTATTAAAATATATAATATAATGAACAAAATTTCAAATGTACCATTTGTGTTGCAACGTGCAACATACAATTTTTTTATTTTTCTTTTTATTTAAAATTTTTTTTTTTTTTTCCAAAATTATGTTTTTTTTTTTTTTTTTAGTAAACATTATTTTATATTTTTTTTGTTTCCCAAAACAGGGTTTTTTTAGTAAACATTATTTTATATTTTTTTTGTTTCCCAAAACAGGGTTTTTTTTAGTAAACATTATTTTATATTTTTTTTGTTTCCCAAAACAGGGTTTTTTTTACTAAACATTATTTTATATTTTTTTTGTTTCCCAAAACAGGGTTTTTTTAGTAAACATTATTTTATATTTTTTTTGTTTCCCAAAACAGGGTTTTTTTAGTAAACATTATTTTATATTTTTTTTGTTTCCCAAAACAGGGTTTTTTTTAGTAAACATTATTTTATATTTTTTTTGTTTCCCAAAACAGGGTTTTTTTTAGTAAACATTATTTTATATTTTTTTTGTTTCCCAAAACAGGGATTTTTTTGTAAACATTTTTTTATTTTTTTTGTTTCCCAAAACAGGGATTTTTTTGTAAACATTTTTTGATATTTTTGTTTAACAAATTTTTGTTTGTATTTTTTTCATTTTTTTGGGAAACAACGAGTCAAAGGTGTGACATTACGCACAAATGGCTGCTTAGGGTCCGGATCCACCCCACACAGCTGCTCCAAATACAGTATTCGGTCTCCACACCACTTTAAATACTCCAGCATTACCTCGCTGGTGAGGTGGGTGTGCCCTGGGTAGAAAAAGACATGACAATTCGTTTTATGCAAAATGATCCTAACAAGGATTGTAATTAATGTGCCTCAACAAATATGCTTAGGAGTCTATTGGTTGGCTTTCATGAACACTCTGAAGCAAACATGCAAAATTGCTGTTTTAAACCTTGAACTCAAACTTTCAACTCAAATTGTTCAAAAGGTTACATAAGATGGCTTGGAATGTTAGTAGCAGTTCCACCAAAGCTAAGTAAAAGGCTTTTCTGCATGGAAACACAAGCAATCATTTTGAAGAATGTAAGGTGTTTTGTGTTTAATTGGTCAACACGATACATGTGCACACATTTATCTCTATCACCATTGGAATCTGTGGAGCGTTCTCTCTCCCTCTTACTGTCTATAGTTTGAACCTGACACATAGTAGAGACTCACCCTTTGGAATTATGAGGGACAGTTCTGGCCGGAGTAGATGTGTCTGCTCCCCTGATCTCCTTTCCGCCATCCCAGCTGTGTTAAGAGAGAATAAAAAGTTTCTCAACAAATGGACTCACGCTAACTGTAGGTTACGCAGTCATGAAAACGCTCTAACACCCACTCCTTACCCCTCCACACTTCCCTGAAAGTTTGATTTAGACATTGATACGGTGGTGATGCAGATTCGTACAGTGCAAGCGTCAATCTTCTGGGTGAAGCATGTAGCGTTAAGGATACGTACTCCCTGCTTTTGTGCTGATTGTGTTTCTCTGATGTTTTTTGTGCCTCAGCCCTGCCTGTTCTAAGTGTTGGTAACATATCATTTTTGGAGGGCTGTGGAAAACTAATCAGGTTAGACTTACCCTCTCTAGCTTTTTGGGGACGAAAGAAATCACGATCCTCCTTTTTACATGGCCCCTGTACACACCTCTAGGCACCTCCCTCCTGTTGATTGACCCCACAGCAGGCAGCTTGCTATGGAGGTACATGAGATGAAGCCAAGCACCCTGTGCCTGTTCAGGCACTAGGCTGTGAGCCAGCCTTGCCCCCCTCCCTTCCGATGGTCTCAATGATTAGGAGTGACAGCATCAGGAGGCAATATTGGCATGCTGTCACCTCAGTTAAGGAGGAGGGGGAGTCTGTTCCAGACAAGTATTTGTGCAAAATTTTGGACAGTAAGAAAATGGTCCCAGTAAGTCTTAGGGGGAATATGCACACCTATCACTTGGAATACTAATGCATAGAATGCATTCACATAAAGAACCTGCTGCCTTTAGAACAACTTGAAGCCTGATCGGGGACATACACAGTTAGCATTTCTCCACTTACTAAGTAGACACATTACTGCAAAAGCACACAACTTACCATCAACAAGGTTTGGTTGGCCCCCAGAACTTGATGGGACTGCCGGCTCAGGAGAAACTGCACAAAAAGAACACAAATTGAGAACTGGAATGTGGTACATTACCGAGGAAGAGTATTTATGAAAGATTGATAAACACGCATTTTCAGTGTTGACTAAATCCGGACATGAGTAAATTACAATGTCCCCAAATATTTCTAAGTACAAAGCACACCATTTCCAATGTAGAGAAACTAACACCAATTTAGAATAGGGTGGCTTGAGAAAACTTAAAAATAATAACATGTCCTGTAATGCTCCCCAAAACCACCTTTCAAACATGAAGGTTAAGCAAGAGTGTTTCATGACCAACCTTCCTGTCACATATAGCAAAACTGCACTTGCTTTGACTCCAACTTAGATTATCCGAGATACACATCATCCTAGCACACACAATACATGTGATAATCTAATTTTATGTACTTACAGACTAGTTCAGGGGAGCCACAAACATCATCCGGCTCCACCCCTGGAGTGGGGGAGGATGGGGGAGACCCTTCATGGGGGGATGGTGTCCATTCATGGGGGGATGGTGTCGTATCTCCTAGAAACACAAAGACACGAATACAATCCTTGAACAAAAGCTATTTGATGAAGGCACACAGAAAGTAGTTGGGAAACATTGAAGGTAGTAGTTACAGTGGACTGGGTAAGCAGCGGCCCCTCTTCCCCAGTCCTCCACAACAAACATCCTCAATGTCAGCTGCTACATAACCCCAATGGCAAAATATATATATTACAGCCCTTATATTTCCCAGGACACATTGAACACACAAACACATGTAGAATACTTACTTCCCATTTGAGGAGAGCCCAGGTCCTCATCACTGGGTGTCAAATCGGCCTCTTCTTGGGCACCAATGTCCTCCTGCCCCAGATCCTGGCGACTTGGCCCTGCCTGAGGCTCCTCTGTTGCTGAAGCGACATCAACCACAAAAGAAAACAAAACAAACAATCATTCCTCCAAGTTAGACCTAATACACAACACACCAGCACATCCACATTACTTACAATGGGCCTGAGAAGGCTGAGCCTCCACATCCTCATCACTGGTTTCTAAAAAAAAACAAAAAAACATTATATATTATTTATGGACACAAATAGCCAGTAACCTCTCATCATGCTAGCACCATACTCAATGCCCCTACAATTCATAACATAGAAGCGCACTTACACCAATGAGATGCATTGACCATGTTTTAAAACAGGAGGGCAACATGCAAATTAGGCGGTCGCTTAAGGCCTCGCACCTACAGGGGCCTTGCGGCCAGTGGCGGAGCAACAACATTTAGAAGGGCACAGTCAGGGAAATCGCCCAAGTAAAAGATTGCTTTCAATCCTCGGATCTAAAAGTTGCAGCAGTGTGCTGCTGTCCCTTCACTGCGTCTGCCAGGTGTCTGTTGTCCACTGACACTTACCCCTCCTTCTCTGACTGGGGATTGGCCGTCTGATCATGTTATCCTAAGATGTTGAGGAAATGGTAGGTGTGTACCTGCACCAGTAGGAAGTGACTGCCCGGTCAACTCACTCTGCTATCATCAGTTGTTGCTCTGGGAGGAGAGCTCCGCCCTGGACCCAGAACATACAGGCCCAGACTTGATATTTTGCAGGCTGGTCATAGATTTGTGGTGTCTACTATGCAAAGGGGGTGAGTAGCCCCAGGGAAGTTGGAAGAGTCCGAAAATGGTTGTTGGAGAAGAAGGCCCTGGGTGGCTGGGGGACAAGGAGAGGGCCCCTGGGTGTTTTCTAGAGGAGGAAAGACCCCCAATGACGCCAGAGTCAATTGCCAGGGAAGAGAGTGGAGCTGAGCAAGTCCTGCATATCTGACCTGAAAGCCAAACATGGTGTAGATGGAGCCCTTTGCCCTACACAATGACAGCACCCGAGGTGGAAGGTGAGTGGTAGCGGGTCTTTGACATTATATAGCATATGGACTCTGTCCATTATTGGTAGTTTTGTTTGGAGTTGTCCTTTAGATGTTTAACTATGTTGTTTTTGCCCCGAGCTGTGAGGGACTGAGGTATGACAGCCCACTATGCTGAGACTTATAGTGCCCTAGAATGTTGAGGACTGAGGAATCCTTAGTCCCTAACAGAGGGCACTACAAGTCTTAGCATAGCAGGCAGTAGTTCCTCAGTCCCCTACAGAGAGCAGTACAAGTCCAAGCAGGTAGCCTTCTGCAGTGGGACTTGTTGTGCCCTTGACTGTGGTGGACTGAGGAAGGGAAGTGTGAGGGGGTCTCTTTAAGCTCAGATGTATGGGGGAGCTTTGGTGACCACAGAGTTCCCCTGATGTAAAGGGGGCTCTGTAAAATGTGATTAGAGATTTGAAATTTCAACAATTTTTTTTTCTACTTACGATCCACAATTTCGAGCTGCTGAAATGGCTCGCTGTCTCGGAAGGCGTATTTAAGTGTGGCCGTCCTCCTCCTCCCCTTCTTCACCAAAAGCACAAGAGGGTGCCGGCCGTCCGCTTTGGCTAGAAGCAGAAGAGAAAAAAGAAACATAAAAAATACGAATGTACATAGTAGTATTAAAGGTTGTGAAGAGACACTTGATGGAGGTAGGAAAGGTAGGAGCGAGAGGGAGGGGGGGGGGTGTTGGTATTAGTGTTGTTGCATACCTAAACACATGTCCACCTACCCAAAAAATTGTAACCTATCTGGTCACATGTAATGTATATTTTTACTTACCGGAGATTTGCTAAACAGCCTTTAGCAGGAGCATGGGTGATCGCCTTTTGGCATCACTCCAGGCCCGCTGCAGATCCACCACCCGAGCCTGGAACATGAATCTCCGCCGCAGCCTCATCCGGACACGACACATCATCTTGTGCTTTTGGTGAAGATGCATATTAATGCTATCATACCCCCAGAGGAGGAGGAGCTGTGGAAAGAGCAGTGTATGTTTGAGTCCAAGTATGTCCAAAATAGTACAGTCTTAAAAAAACATGCTAGGTTGTCTTTGAGATATTGTAGAACAAAGAATTCCATTTCTGGTGATACATATACATCGATGTCCAAATCTACCTCCATGACATAGGTTGCCCCACACTGGTGATTTCCTCTACATGATATTGCCATTTTCTCAATTGGCCTTTCATTATGCACCCAGGTCCGCCATCGGGGGGGACAGCCAGTCACTGTATTTACAACCTTATTGCTGTCCATTTAGCAGGGTGAAAGTAACTTTACACACATGTAGCATAGGTATCAACTTTTGTCACCATGTTAAAAGGACAGCAGTATGGGTAGCATTACAGTGACTGTTATAAGTCCAGGCTCACTAAACTAGACAATGCTTGGAAAAGCAAGCCATGCAAATTGCTTTTCAGGTCCCTTTTAACATGAGCTGTCTGATTGGGTGTGGCTGTTCATTTTTCACGCAGACATGATAAGCCCCTCCATTCTCCTTTATGGAGTGTTACATGTAAATGGGATTGATTTATTTGAGATGCAGATTTAAACTATGTATGGCTAGGCTGAAGGTACCCAAGTTGATTGATCGATCACCTTGAGGACAACGTACAACCAGTCTGTCAGATTTGACACACACTCAGCAGCTCTTGTAGCCACTAGCAATAATCACTGTGTTTTCCTGGCAGGGGCAGCACCGGGAGAACACAATGGCTCCGCAGGAGGGTTTCCCCTGTCTGTGTTGATGGTGGAAGCAAGGCAAAATGTTTTTCCTGCAAGCCACGGGACAAACAAATAGAGTTTCTTTAATTAATCCATGATTTTGCCAAAATGTGAAAAAAAAGATGTTTGCTTTGTATATTCTTAAGTTTGCTACATAACTAGAACATGTAACAGTGTTATATCATTGCAGTGAAAGATCCTTCCCTCTTGGGAAGAAGGAGGGCGTGGTTCGTCAATGGCTCCGTGAGAGGCCGAGCAGTGAGGAGCTCTGCTTGGTGGAAGAGAGAGCCGTGCAGTGAGTGAGTCGGCTCCCCCCCCCCCCCCGCTAGGTGCAGAGCGGGGCCCGAGGCTCACGGAGGACGGTAATGGGGAAATCCAGGCTCGGGGAGCCATAAAGCAGCGGTGGTGGCAAGGAAGCAGGCGGTCATACACTGAAAGTGCGGGACCCTGCCTCAGAGTGAGAGAGGTACAGCATAGGGTGAAAGACCGTGCGGGTCGGCGTGTGAGGCTGAGGGGCTGTGGAGGAGGAGAGCCGGGGTCGAGTGCCAGCTGGGACAGTAGATGCGGATCGCTGGTCTCCCCTGTATATATGACTCAAGCAGCCAGCCCGGAGCAGAAGCAAGCCCTAGAGAAAAGGACAGACATCACCTCTTATTTTCTGAGACGCACAGTGGCATCACGAAGCACTGTTGGGACCAAGGCATCACAGAAACGCCAAACAAACTCAGGAATGGCAGTTCAGCAGAAAGGGCCCAAAGCTACAAACACTCAATCTACTGGGGTCTCTTCTGGTGGGAAGAAGCCTTTAGTAATGGACATATCACATGAACAAAGGAACGAAGAGCCCAAAGAATCCCTGACTATGCTGCAACAGCCCCAAATACCATCAACAGCGGAGTGGGGTGAGTTTGTAAAGCTGATCCCGACGAAACAGGATATCCAAGACATGGCTGCAGCAATCGTGAGTGACATTAAAATGGAAATATGTGGTTTAAAACAAAAAGTTGACCAAATTGAAGGCAGATTGGTGAATACAGAGTCAGTACAATGTGATTTTGAAGTCAGAATCTCTGAATTAGAAAGTTCACGAGCACAGCTGCAAAAACAAGTCACCTGGTTGTGGCTGCAGCAGGATGATGCCGAGAACCGCAGCCGGAGGAATAATATTCGACTGCGGGGCTTGCCTGAATCCGTAAAGGGCCCAGAGCTCAGAACCACGGTAGTGGGTATTTTGAATGGTGTGTTGGAGAGACCCCAAATGGAAAAAATGGAAATTGACAGAGTGCACAGGGTTAAAGCGCCCCGAAGGACGGGAACAGATCTAATCCCAGATGTCTTGATTAGGATTCACCTGTTTTCACTTAAAGAAGACATAATGAGACAAGCATGGGCAAAAGGGCAGATTGAGTATGAAGGTTCTCAGCTGAAACTGTTGCCAGATCTTTCACGGGGGACCCTAAAGATGAGAGCCGCAATTAAACCCCTCCTAGAGGTCATAAGAAAAGTGGGAGCAACCTATTTTTGGGGACACCCCTTCCATTTGAAAGTGGTGAAAGACAGAGAAACGTTCTTTTTGAAATGGCCAGACCAGCTCCCCGGGCTCTTTACATTTTTGGGGTGCGCCCCGATCCATGTGAGTGACTGGATAGATGTCCTAGGAAACTCCGTGAACTATTACATGAATTAAGCCATACAACATGGGTGAAATTGGGAGCAGATAAGGTGTGGGAGCAAAACAGATGCTCAGGACAAGGAGACAATAATATAATGAACCTAAAAGTGCTGCACACAGGTTCCTGGCCTATTCCATGTTTTTTTTTTTTTCCGTTTTTTCCCATGCGTTTTTTTTTTTTTTTTTTTTGTTTCTGGGGTTCTCCCTATCTCCTCTTCTCCCTCTCTTTCTGGGAGAGGGGAAAGTTAAGATGTGTGGAGGTCCCTGGTATCCCCACACCCGCCTCGAACATTTGCTTTGTCAAGATATGGGCGTTTTTTCTGCATTTTTTCTGTTTTACTTTTTATATGTCCTTACTATCTGAGTCACCCTCGAAGGGGAAGGGGAGGGGGGGTTACTTTAGTGTGATTTGTGTTATTTTTCCATGCTTTTCATATTTTTCTTATGGGAGATTTGTGGTGTGCGTTTTTGGATTTTTTTTTTTTTTTTCCACAGGAAAGTTGGATATTATATATTTGTATCTGTAGAAATCAACAATAACTTCACAAGGTGTTTTTTTTTTTTTGTTTTTATTCGTGCCCCCGCCAGCCATGGAGGGCCGGAGCACGATCTTAAGGGTTAAGAGGGAAGGGGGCACTGAGGTAGAGGTAATTTGAGAGTGTTCCCTCACTTCGTGCGTGACACGCTTAAGACATAAAAAAGAAGATATGTGAGACTTAATAATACCGAATTTAAATCACTATTAGGGTGTATACAGAGGATAGAGTGACTCAGGGAATAGTTATGGTTAATAGCAACTAGAAGTGAGTAAGAGAGATCCTCCCAGGACCTAGCGCAAGTCTGAAAGGTTAAGATGGAGTTGAGGGGAGGGTAGATGTTTTGCAGAAGGGGGGGTGAGGGGGCCCCGGGGCCCTCAGGAAGGGAGATGGGGGAGGGGGAGGGGAATCCATAGAGTGATAGGAGTAGAAGGCACAAGCAAGGGATCTGACTATGTAGCAATTAAGTCCCCTTTATCTGCGACCTGGCTCGGGGTAGTTTGACTAGATCGGGAGGCGTAAGAGGGGGTCTCTGGGGCGGGGGGGGAGTAGGACATTGACATTATGTGAAGGGAGGCGATCGTCCGCCGAGTTAGAGCTCCTCTAGCTGGACACTTTAAATTTATAGTTTGACTGTCTGCCAGGGATAAGATAGGGACTACATCCTTACCACCACGGTAGGGGTGAGAGGGAGTAGAGCCCATTTTCTTAGCTCCAATTTTTGGAGCCCAGCCTTTTCTTCTTTTTTCTTCCCTCTTGTGTTCTTGAAGGAGAGTGTCCAGGTACAGTGGCTTGCTCGCGGGGTTTTGGGAACCACGGCCCCCTCAGTAGATAGCGCCTGTTTGCGCTGGTTTCGATAACCATTAGAGGGGGGTAGGGGTAGTGGGTATTAAACAGTATATACATACTTGTGTGGGTGAAGGGGGCAGGGGACCGTTCCACAATGGTGGTTGGAGGTGGGGCAACCCAGGGGGGGACAGCAGGTTGTAAGATTATGACCTATAATGTGAGGGGACTATCAACCCCACAGAAGCGTAGGAGACTTATGGGAGATCTAAAACGAGATGCTACACAAATAGCTTTCATTCAGGAGACCTACTTCCGCAAAGATGCAGTACCAAAATTGTACAATAAAGACTTTCCATGGGTTTACCACACTACATCCCCTATTGATAAATCAAAGGGTGTGAGCATTTTAATATCAAGTGCTATGAATTGGACCCTGAAAGAAGAATTGGCTGACCCAATGGGTAGGTTTGTGTTGGTAAAGGGGTGGATAGGACGGGTCGAGGTAACCCTCGTAAATGTCTATTTTCCTAACTATGAGCATGTAATGTTTTTACAGAAAATGATTCCGGTTGTCTTGGAATTCCGGGAAGGGCACTTAGTGATGGGAGGTGACTTTAATTATGCCCCAGAACCTCTGTTGGATACCTCCAAAAGAGGTTCATATATGTCATTTGCTAAATTACAAAGGCTACAAAAAGAGATCTCCCTCCTGGGCCTCATCGACCCATGGAGGTTGATGCACCCAGGGGAGAGAAATTACACTTTCTATTCTCCAATCCACAAGGCATATAGTAGGATAGACAGAATCCTGGTTACCCAGGCAGACCTGCCGTTAGTGACAGACTCAGATATCGGAGATTTTTCAATCTCTGACCATTTTCCGGTGTATGTGAGTATAGAGTGGGAATCAAAAAACTGTAGTCCAAGATCATGGCGCATAAATGAGGCCTTATTACAATCCTCGGAAATGGAGGGGAAGATAGATGAGGCGTTACATAACTACTTTTTGGAAAATACATCAGAGTCGCTCTCACCTTCCACGATCTGGGAAGCGCACAAGTGCGTGATAAGAGGGGTTCTGATACAGTTGGGTGCACAGCGTAAAAGAGAGCGAGAGGCGAAAATTAAAGAATATCTAACTAAAATTGAACATCTGAGTAGACAGCATAAGAGAACGCTTGCGGAAGCTCACTTGATCCCTCTCATGCGGGTAAGAGAGGAATTGAATCAGATACTTTTCCAAAAGACAGTACGAAATATGTTATGGTTGAAAAGACACCTGTATGAATACGCAAATAAACCAGGGGCGATGCTGGCACGAGCACTGAGGGGCCCAAAAAGACGAACTCAAATTTTACGTCTTAGAAATACAAAAGGTGGGGAGGTTCACACTTCAGCTGACATAGCAGAAGAGTTCTGCTCTTTCTATCGGTCACTATATAACCTACCGGAAATAGGGAGCAAGAAAATTCCAGAGAAGGGGAAGCAGATAGAGGAGTATTTACGAGACTCGGGCATGCGTACACTTTCAGAAGACCAAGTACTGACTTTGGAAGGCGAGATATCGGGAGAAGAGCTGGCCGCTGCGATTTCACAGACCAAGGCACATAAGGCACCTGGCCCAGATGGCTTTACTTTAAGTTATTACAAGAAATTTGGGGAGCGTTTAAAGAACCCCCTACTATCACATTTCAATGAAGTGGGAAGAAGAGCGGCGTTCCCGTTGGATTCTTTACGGGCGCATATTACTCTAATACTTAAAGAGGAGAAGGACCCCCTGTGTTGTGGCAGCTATCGCCCGATATCTTTGATAAATGTAGACACGAAACTATACGCAAGAATATTAGTGTTATACCTGAAGGGTTTCACATGTACTGTCACTTTAAGGCTGGCTCCACCCAGGAGTGATGACAAGGGTCAAGGGGCAGAGTGGCCATCTTTAGACACATGTAGAGATGTATTGATATGCAGAGCTGTCCTGTAATGCTGTACAGTGAGTCCTGAATAAACAACCGTTGTTCCAGACCAGAGTCCTGTGTCTCTCACAACACGGAGAATATAACAGTGGCGACGAGGATGGGATTTACAAGGTTACTATCCGTGTGAGAAAGGAAAGGAAGAAAAAAAAACTCTGGATTGTCAGGAATACAAACACCCACAGAGCCCAGCAGGAAAATGTCATTGATCGGGACATTAAGTGAATTTGATGGCGAACAGACAACGTGGATTTCTTGGATTGAAAGATTAGAACAATATTTCTGTGCAAATGCCATCCCAGGCGACAGGCAAGTAGCAGTGTTTCTGACAGTGGTTGGTGCTAGGACATATGACACTCTTAGGGATCTCCTTTTCCCTGAAAAACCAGCAACTAAGACTTTGGCAGAGCTCCTGACACTGTTAGGGAATCACTTCCAGCCTAAACCACTAGAGATTGCAGAAAGATTCAGGTTCTATCAGCGGCAGCAGCAGCCAGGTGAAGATATTAAGGCTTATGTGCTCGCCCTTCGCAGACTAGCCTCAACCTGTTCTTTTGGGGAGTATTTACCAACTGCACTGAGGGATAAGTTTGTCATGGGACTGAATAGTGAGTCTAGCCAAAAGAGACTGTTAACAGAGAAAGACCTTACCCTTACAAAGGCAATTGAGATAGCTTCAGTGATGGAAATGGCTGTGAAAGATACAGAAGCTTTGAACCCCCAGAGCAGAAGGGGAGAGGTTAAAGAGGAAGTTTTCAGAACAGCAGTCAAGCAAACTGCAGCTAACTGTAAATATAGACCCTCACCAACCAGGACGTCAGCTTGCTACCGTTGTGGGAATACAGACCATGATCACAAAGTCTGCCGGTTTAAGGATCAGCTCTGTCATAATTGTGGTAAGGCAGGCCATCTGAAACGAGTCTGCCGTAGTAAGAAGGTGCGAAATAAACAACCTCTGAACCCCAGGACAAAGGCATATATGGTGGGAAGATATACATCGTCATCTGAATCAGAGGATGAGGAAGTGCTCCACAGATTGGACATACATCATATGCATTCAGCACCCTCAGCAATGACTGTAGAGGTAACCGTGGAAGGAAAGAAACTCAAGATGGATGTAGACACAGGAGCAGCAGTTTCAGTTATCACCCAGAAACAATGGAGAAAACTTCTGATCCGAACAACTGTCCGTCCAACACCAATCAAACTGCAGACATATTCAAAGCAGATACTCCACCCACTGGGGTACGTGAAAGTACAGGTATCCTACAAGGGTCAGACAAAGAGAATGCCATTATATATCCTAGAACATGGGGGACCCCCTCTTTTTGGGAGAGACTGGATTGCTCACTTTGGCATGCCAGACATCGCCATTAACCCCTGCAACACCGTGACCATCCCATCAGGGGATGAAGAGGGATGGGTGAAGTCCCTGAAACAGCGATTCCCGCAAGTCTTTGATAACCATTTGGGAAAAATAAAGCATGACTGTGTGAGACTCAGGCTGAAACCCAATGCCCAGCCTAGGTTCTTCAAAGCTCGGACGGTACCTTTCGCACTCCGAGCAGGTGTGGAAGCTGAACTAAGCCGGCTGGAGGAACAAGGTGTCATCTCAAAGGTAGAGCACAGCGAGTGGGCATCACCAGTTGTACCAGTAAAGAAAGCGAATGGGGACTTACGCATTTGTGGCGATTTCCGCATGGCACTAAATTCTCAACTGGAGATAGACCAGTATCCCCTACCCAGAGTAGATGACATTTTTGCCTCTCTTGCAGGAGGTCAAAAGTTCACCAAGCTTGATCTCAGGCAAGCTTATTTACAGTTTGAGGTCCACCCTTCGTCCCGCAAGTTTCTAACAATCAACACTCACAAGGGACTGTATGAATACAATCGGATGGTGTTTGGGGTAGCCTCCGCCCCAGCCATTTGGCAACGCAAAATGGATGAGATTTTGGCGGACATTCCTTTCACACAGTGCCTGTTAGATGACATGCTCATCACGGGCCTGACGGACCAGGAACACAAGCGTAACGTGGAGCTTGTGTTGGCCAGACTCCAAGAGCAGGGTCTAAAAGTGAACTTAGCGAAATGCCAATTCATGGTACCTAAATTGGAGTTTTGTGGCCACCTTGTGGATGCAGAGGGTATACACACCACGGAAGCCAAAGTTGATGCTTTAGTAAAAGCTCCAGCCCCGACCAACGTCCAGCAGCTGCGATCATACCTGGGCTTGCTGAACTATTACCACAAATTCCTGCCGGATCTAGCACACACTTTGTTTCCATTAAACAAGCTTTTGGAGAAACACTCCAGATGGAACTGGTCGGCTGCATGCCAACGTGCTTTTGAAGTTTCTAAGCGAAAGCTGTTGGCGTCACGCATGCTCGTGCACTATGACCTCCAAAGGCCTCTCACCTTGGCTTGTGATGCCTCACCCTATGGTCTAGGGGCTGTACTATCTCACGTTTTACCAGATGGGTCAGAGAAACCTGTGGCATTCGCCTCCAGGTCCTTGACAAAAGCAGAAAGCAATTACTCTCACATTGACAAAGAGGCTCTGGCGCTCATATGGGCAATTAAGAAGTTTCATCTTTACCTGTATGGTAGGGAATTCACCATACTGACTGATCATAAACCACTCCTTCAGATCTTTAGCCCGGACAAAGGCATCTCCCAGACGACTGCAGCCCGTCTTCAACGCTATGCCCTATTCTTGGGAGCATATAGCTACAAAATCCAGTATCGCAGCCATGATGCCAACGCTAATGCAGACGCCATGTCCCGTCTGACAAGGACATTAACAGACTCTTCTCCACCTGTCAAGAGTTGTCGTTACACTAGCCTGTCCTTTCTGTCTTCCGGGGAAGTAGCAGCCCATACAGCCAAAGATACCTTCCTTAAGACAATACTCTCCTGGGTACGGTACGGTTGGCCTGCAACTGTCACACAGGATTATGAGCCTTACTTCCGTAGGCGTCTGGAATTAACTGTGTCTGGCAACTGTGTTTTATGGGGAGACCGAGTGATCGTTCCACAGACCCTCCGGAGACACATTCTGGAATTGCTACATACTGGTCATCCCGGGGGCACACGTATGAAACAAAAGGCCCGAGGCTATGTGTGGTGGCCAAACCTCGACTCCGATATCACGACATATGTGAATGCGTGTGCTGGATGTGCACAAACTGCGAGAGACCCTCCTCGAGGGTGCGTCCAGCCCTGGACTTGGCCCACGGTTCCCTGGTTTCGCCTACACTTGGACTTTGCAGGCCCGATCAGAGGACACACCTTTTTGATCATTATTGATGCCCATTCAAAGTGGCCTGAGGTCGTTCCTGTTACTCAGCCAACGACTAAGGCGACGATTTCCATACTGTTACATCTCGCTGCTACGTTTGGATACCCCAGAGAAATTGTCACAGACAACGGTGCACAATTCACAAGCCAGGAGTTTCAGGGTTTCCTGACTGCCCACAACATCAAACACAAGTTGACCGCACCTTACCACCCGGCTACAAATGGTCAAGCAGAAAGGTTTGTACAGACCTTCAAACGCTATTTCAAAGCTACTGTGGCTACAAGTAAACAACAGTCCCTGTCACCCCAGCAGCTGGACTCCTTCCTTTCTGCTTACAGAACCACACCACATGCAACCACTGGGAAAACTCCAGCTGAACTTCTTTTGGGTCGGCAGCCATGGACTGTTTTGGATATGCTCCGCCCTCAAACGGTCCAGGAACATGTACGGCAGTCCCAAGACAAGAGGGTCGAACACGACGAGATTCCCCGGTTTACAGCCCAGCAAAAGGTATGGGCCCGATCTTATGGCGCTTCCAACACTCGTTGGCTTCCTGCTATCGTCGCAGAGACTTTGGGACCCAAAATGTATCGGGTCTGCCTGGAAGATGGTTCCATTTGCAGAAGGCATGTGGACCAATTGCGTTCTCGTTCTCAGCTGCCCGAATCCCTGACATCGGCTGCACCTCCAGTGTCTCAAGGATCTGCTCCTACCGGATCAGGAGGCATTGAGACTGATGCTTGGGGAGACTCTGAACTTTTGAACTCAGCTCCAACAGAGCCCTCCAGCCCTGGTCCAGAGGTCTGCTCACCCTCTGAGCTAGGGAATCCCCTCTTGGCCCCGCCGGTGTCCATTCCGGCCAGCCCTGCTTCCTCCAGCCCCGAGTCGCTGGGTGCCCGTCCTCAACGACACTGTCGCCCTCCTGACCGGTTTCAAATGCAAGACCGGTTACGAGACTTTCGACGGGCCCGCCGAAAGTGATCCGCTGCCATTTTCCCCCCGGAGCTTCCCTGGAAGTTGTTCTCACATCCGGACGTGGAAGAAACCATGTAAATCTCCTGAGTTGGAGGACTGTATTGGACAATTATGAGTTACTGTTTTATGCCTGTTCTCGTTTTGTTGTTTTTTTTTTTTGTTTTTTGTTTTTTTTTTAGGTATGGATGGAAGGTGTTATACCTGAAGGGTTTCACATGTACTGTCACTTTAAGGCTGGCTCCACCCAGGAGTGATGACAAGGGTCAAGGGGCAGAGTGGCCATCTTTAGACACATGTAGAGATGTATTGATATGCAGAGCTGTCCTGTAATGCTGTACAGTGAGTCCTGAATAAACAACCGTTGTTCCAGACCAGAGTCCTGTGTCTCTCACAACACGGAGAATATAACAATTAGCAAATCGGCTCTTACCATATATGGCAGACTTGGTCCATTTCGACCAAGTGGGCTTTATTCCTACCCGGGAGGCCCGGGACAATACAATCCGAGCCATAGATTTAATACATCGGGCACGTACATCACGGAAGAAGATGGTTCTCTTCGCAGCAGATGCGGAAAAGGCCTTTGACAGGGTGGCGTGGGATTTTATCCGGGCCACCCTGTCATACATAGGCCTGGGACCACAAATGCTGCAATTTATACTGGCACTTTATACGGTCCCTACGGCTGCGGTTAGGGTAAATGAATGGAGGTCGAGTTACTTCCCTATTTCTAATGGCACACGGCAGGGGTGCCCTCTATCCCCGCTTATATTCGTGTTGTGTCTGGAACCCCTATTGTGCAGAATTCGGAGTTCTCCGGATATAGCGGGAATCCAAAGCGGGGGGGACACAAGACAACACAAGGTGGCCGCGTTTGCGGATGACCTGCTGTTTTTTGCTACTAACCCTTCTCTTTCATTACCAAATATTCTAGACGCCCTGAAAACATACAGTGGGTTCTCTAATTATAAAATTAATGTAACTAAATCAGCGGCACTCAACATATCGTTATCTGACCAAGAAGAGAGAGCACCTCGAACAGCGTTCCCGTTTCAATGGCCCTCAGATACGCTGAAATACTTAGGGATACAGTTAACGGCAGATCCCGCGGATCTCTATAGAAAGAATTACCTTCCGCTTGTAGGAAAGATTAAAGCAGATCTTAGAATATGGCAGCTGTTGGCAGTGACATGGTTTGGGCGCTGTAGCGTTATTAAAATGAATGTGTTACCCCGCATTTTGTATTTAATGCAGACAATTCCAATAGCAGTTCCAAAAGAATTCTTTCAATCAATCAAGGGCATACTCCGCGCCTATATTTGGGCAAACAAATCCCCGAGAATTAAGATGCAGACGTTGGCCTTACCCAAAGTAAGAGGTGGGATGGGATTACCAGATATCCTGAGATATTACAGGGTGGTCCATATAGTAAGGGTGGTAGACTGGCACTGCAATAAACTTACCAAACGATGGGTGGATTTAGAGAATGAGGAAACAGGTCAGCTAACCCCCCCAGCCCCATGGTCGGTGTTCGAATCAAAAGACGCTATTCTCAAACATCCTACAGTGGGAGCGACTATAAAAGAAACTAAGAGAATTCAGTCGCATTGGAGGGTAGCCCCGGTTATATCTCCGATGACACCGATCTTGGGGAACCCGGATTTTCCCCCGGGGTGTATAAATGCCAGACTCCGTAGGTGGGCTCAGAATGGTAAAAGGCGCCTAGGTGATATATGGCAAAATGGGCCTATGCCCTCCCTAGAAGAACTTAGGACAGGTGCAGGAGAATCGCTAGATTATTTCAGCCTTTATCAGTTGTATAATTATATTAGATCAGTTCGGCAGAAAGGGTATGCACCACGAGAGCTAACGGATCTGGAAAATATGTGTAGAACAGGTAACGCGACGGGCCATTTGATCTCAAAGTTCTATACACAATTGTCAGAAGATGAGGGAGACCAACAATTGCCGTTTATCCAAAAATGGGAGCAGGAGTTAAACACCGTGTGGTCAAAAGAGCAGATAAATAAGATCCTGAGATTAGTTCACCAATCGTCACTAGATTGTAAGATCCAAGAGACAGGGTATAAAATTCTAACCAGATGGTATAGAGTCCCATCACTATTACACAGAATAAAAGAGGCGGTCTCAGGAAAATGCTGGCGGTGTGGATTGGAGGATGGAAATATGGTACATATTTTTTGGGGATGTAAAAGAGTGCGGCCATTTTGGAATAAGATAGCAGTGGCTATAAAACATATAGCCAACGTGGATATACTAGAGGACCCCGCGTTGTGCTTGCTGCATTTGACAGGAAGCTCAGTGCGGAGCTACAGGAAGTCCCTGACTCTGCGTCTGTTGAATGCAGCAAGGGCATGCATACCTATTTTCTGGAAACAGACAGTGATCCCAACTTACGAGTTGTGGTGTGGGAAGGTCAACGAGATTTTTAAGATGGAAGAACTGTCCGCCATATTGGGAAATTCAGAGGATCAAGTTAAGTTGAGATGGAGACCCTGGGTGCAATACTTGGAAGCCAATCCTTCTTAAAGGGAGTTTAAGAGAGGGTCACCTTGGTCCAGGTTGCGGTGGGACGGTCCCCATACCCCTTCTGGCGTACGGTAACATAGTATGGAATACATCTTCATACGAAGAAATGTTGGGAATGAGTGCATAAAAGTATAAAAACTTTCTTTTTTGTTTTTTTTTTTTTGGTTTAATTGGGGGGAGGAGGGAGGGGGAGGTAAGGGGGGTGGGGTTTGGTCAGATCATGACAATGTTTGTTTGAAATGTATGTATATATAAAAAATCACCAATAAAGATATAAATTAAAAAAAAATATATCATTGCAGGAGATTTCCCCTCAGTTCCTGTCTTGATGTCACCAGGACAGGAAGTGAGGGGAAATCTCATGCAATGATAGAACCCTATTAGAAAATTTTTTTCCATCTAAAAAGTATACATAAAGTAAGCACTTGGTTTCCAAAGTGGCAAAATTATGGAGGAGTTCAAACCCCATAGTGTGATCGGGGAATCTGACGCTGTGCTCATACACTCCTCAATGTGTCTGTTCATTATGCTGTGCTGAATTATCCTGGATTCGCAATTCCTGCAAGAGTTGCACATGGTATGTGGGAGATGCGAATTTAATGTGGCAGAATTATCCACACAATCACACATAATCCTTTTTAAAGGTCCCCAGCAGAATTTGATGGCATAGTGGTTCACAGCAGTGCCATCAGATTCCAGTTAGATCTGTAAATTAACAAAGCAATGGGATCTGGGGGTGTATTTAACTTGCAATGGACACCCCCATTCATTATCATATGGCAGTGTGAGATGCGTGTGTTGGGAATGTGATCCATTAAGACAAGTGATTATACACTCATGTGTTTCGTTTAGAGGTGATTTGTTCAAGGCAATCCTTTGAAGACATGACCATTCCAGATTTTTGTGATCACTGATTCCATCTCAGGTGAACCAATTAGCTGCTGTGTGCAGATCCAGCTTCTGATGGTGAGAGTGTCAGACAAGACAAACGCAGAGCTTGCAGTGTGTATGTATGTTTTTAAGGCAATAATTTTTGGCATAATTTATTTAGGGAATATAATGTTTCTAATCTTGCTTATATGAAAAGGGGCAATCCATTTGGCTTTATGTAGACAGATTCCAAAGCGTCATGGCAATCTGTCAGAGATAATTGTGTTTCATTTTGTGTAAAAGTAGAAAGCAAGCAAATCTATCTATATACAGGCATAACCCACTTTAAGTATACAATGGGACCAGGGCATGTATGTAAAACGAAAATGTACTTAAACTGAAGCAATCCCTTTTTTCTTTTCTCAATGCATGTAAATACACCAGCTCCGTAGTAAATTTTGGGCACCTTGACATGGCCTTGCTCCCAAACCATGTGGGAGCATGTTAAGGGGATCCAGGACTATGACATGATAGATTACCTAGGCAAGCTGGCCAGCAACAAAAAGGATATGTTGTAGTCCTGGGTACCCTCTCAGTGCTCCCTAAGTTTGTTATCCCTGTCACTTATGGTTTGTGAGCAGTGTCATGCCAAGCTGAACAAGCTGTGTCCTTACTCACGAGTGTATGTAAAGTGAGTGTACTTAAAGCAGGGTATGCCTATCTTTATCTAAAGTTCCTAGATGTGAACCTGTTCCCTACTAATAAATATATATAAATATATATAAATATATTAATATATATATATAAATATATTAATATATAAATATATATATATATACATATAAATATATTAATATATATATATATATATATATATATATATATATATACATATATATATATATATATTAATATATTAATATATATATATATATATATATATATATATATATATATATATATATATTAATATATTAATATATATATATATATATATATATATATATATATATATCTATATATATATATATATATATATATATACACATAGAGTAGGGAACAGGTTCACATCTAGGAACTTTCTATAACAGGAAGCTTCTATCTCACGTCTAATAGGCAGAAAGTGCATGCGCAGATCTGCCGACCAAAAGTTAACTGCACACCCGCTAGATAAGCGACACCCCCCCAGCCACCATCCCCCCCCATCTCGCACATTCACCCCCCTCCTCCTTCTTACCTTACAGATAAATGCCACAATCTCACGGGTAAAGAGCGCAGGAGCCATTATGAATTGACTTGCCGAACGAACTGTACTGTTTCCGGAAACGTGTGCACCCAAAAATAGTTTTGTTTCCGGTTGCATTTACAAATGTGATAACGCAGTTTTTTATATTAGCGAATTCGCCAAAAATAATCACCTTACACAACCATTAAGCATATCTAACAAATAGACAAAACATACATTTGTGGACACCAGAAAACTTTATTTAGACACATGAAGACATTTAAAAAAAACATTTGAAACATGCTCTTTATTACAAAGACAATACACAGCTCAAAGATTTCACATGACATATTTTTGGCACAGTCTCCACAGTATACCATTGAAGCCACAGAATTGAATATTTTAAAGCAAAACATACTTTGTACAACTTTTATAGCATATACATCAACAAACAGCCCATAATCTGCAGATACATTTGACCTCTTGCTAGGCCAAATCTTTACTCCCGTCTGAGTGACCGATATATAATCAAGGGAAAGACACACCCAGTAATGGTTACTCCCAGGCAAAAATTTAACTGTGTGTGTCCTGTGTGTTTTGGAGCATGCTCAGTTGGGAAAAAAGGGAAATAGAAATGTGAATTGAGAAAATTCTCTCTTCAAGTTTGCTAGTCATTATTTAGAAGGTTTAGATACAGGAATACATACAATTACATGAGAGAGCGAGAGAGAGCGAGATATATATTTAGGGAAACAATTGAAACACATTGAACAGATATGTAAGCCAACAATCGGGCTCATCACTCATGAACATCCCTAATCTTGGCGTGGCAATTATATCAGGCGTTCTTATGGGCGTTTTTGCTGGCATTTTCCCAGGCGTTTTGACATGCATTTTTTGGCAAGGCCTTTTTATATGAAATAACGTTAAAAAGCCCCACAAACAGACCACAACACCTACATGTGAACATAGCCCGTTTGGGGGCGTTTGGGGGGGATTTGTACAGCTCAAGGATCAACTCCCGAAACAGCCAAAAAGTCCAATCCTATTCAGTTCAATGGCCCCTGTTCCCATGTGAGCATTTTGACAGCATGAGAAAAGCACCCAACGCTCACAAGAGGACATGAGCTTGTTTAATGGCAGTAAGGACTGAGAAATAGCACAATCATTAGGGAGTCTGCCTTCCTGCTGTAGGTTTGTAAGTTCAAATCCAGAAGGAGCCCTCTGTATGGGCAACACTTGGAGGTCTCCAAACCTCCAAATGTTTACATCAATAATTTAGCTTTAATTTAGCTTTGTTTGAAAAAGGCATGTGTATCAGTAAACTTTTAATCTAAAGACATGAACAAAATACAAAAGATGCCACATAAGTGAATATGTAGCAATATTGTGAGTGAGCTAAAGCTATATTTGTTTGTTGGGCATACTTTGCAAATTAGCCAAGTATGGGGATATATATATACCTTCAGTTACATGGGTAGTCAAATGCTAACACTTGGCCATACCCATATGGAAGAAAATGTTGTTATATTTTAGATAAACATTCTTTGCAAACACATAGAATATTGGCAAAATTGTGACATTTCCTTGATATTTGTGAAATGCTAATAATCTTTCTTTGAAATATGTTTTACATCTTTTTTTGTTCTATCTGACGACCCGTTCCCCAATGTAATATTTTGTGGGATTTTTCAGATAATGTGGAGGTTCTATATAAACACTGTAGATTTCACTGTTATGATTTCTGAGTTAGCAGGAAAGGTGTATGGAATGTGATGGTGTTTACTAAGGGATCCCTTGTTGGAAGTGTGCATGTTTTTCCAATTCCGCCGTTTTTTTCCATTTTCTATGGGCGAGACAGCGGATTTTCAATCGGTATTCAAAGAAAATGTTGCCCAAAATCGCGCTGGCGGAATTTTTTGAGCCTATTTGGCGTTGCGCATGCGCACATTCGCGTGTTCGCAGCTCGGGGCTGGAGGAGCTTTTTTACCTTTTTACACTTTTGCAGATATCTCTCTTTCTAACTCAGTTTTTGAGATTTTTTTAAAAGCTAGTCATCTCCAAATTGTTTTCCACACCTTCCACAGTGATTTGGGATTTTTGGGGGTACAGGGGAAAATTTGGCAAAACATTAGTCGAGCTTTTAGCTGGCGTGTTTTTTAAGTCCCGCGCTAACCTTGTAGCATCTTAATGAATCTCACAGTTGGCGTTATTTTCCGCCCGCCGTTCTTTGAATACCAATTTCAGACTTAAAAATTCGCCGGTTCGCAAAATTCCGCCGAAACGCCAATTCGCCATACTATGAATCAGGCCCATAGTTACATGGTTATCATGGTTACTTGGTTACATAGTTACCATGGTTACCATGGCTACCATGGCTACCATGGCTACATGGTTACATGGTTACTATGGTTACATGGTTACCGTGGCTACTCTGGTTACCATGCTTACCATGGTTACATGGTTACCATAACTACCTTGGTTACATGATTACATGGTTACCATTGTTACCATGGCTACATGGTTTCCATGGTTACTTTGTTACCATGGTTATGTGGTTACCATGGTTTCATGGGTACCATGGTTACATTGTTACTTGGTTACCATGTAACAATGGTCACATGGTTACATGATTTTGAGTGTTACTATGGTTACATGGTTTCTTGGTTACCATGGCTACCATGGTTATATGGCTACCATGGCTAGTTACTATGGTTACCATGACTACATGGTTACCATGGTTACCACGGCTTCCATGGTTGTATGGTTACCATGGTTACATGGTTATCATGGTTACATGGTTAATTGGTTACCATGGCTATGATGGTTATATGGTACCATGGTTACCATGGCTAAATAGTTACCATTGTTACCATTTCTACATGGTTACCATGTTTACCCTGCATACCATGTTTTCAATGTTACATGGTTTCCATGATTACCATGGTTACTTTGTTACATGGTTTCCATGGTTACCACAGTTACATGGTTACTTGGATACATGGTTACCATGTTTACCCTGTTTGCCATGGGTTTATTGTTACTTGGTTACATGGTTACCATGACTACCATGGTTACATGGCTACTTGGTTACCATGGTTACATGGTTATATGGTTACATGGTTACATGTTTATCATTGTTACATGGTTACCATGGTTACATTTTTGCATGCTACATGGCTACCATGGTTACCTGGTTACATAGTTACCATGGCTACCATGCTTACCATGATTACTTGGATACACGGTTTCCATGGTTACATGGTTACCCTGGTTACATCGTTACCATGGCAAACAGGATAAACATGCCTACCATGGTTACATCGTTACTTTGTTACCATGGCTACTTGGTTACATAGTTGCATGGTTACATGATTACTATAACGGAAGTGTAGGTGGGACAGAACGCACACGGAGAGCAGGAGTAGCAACAAAGCCTTTTATTATATGGTAGCGGGTAGGCTCACAAAGAAAGGGGCCAAAATAAAGGTTCCCCGGGTCAGACACAACCTGGGTAGGGCAGAGTTCCAGATAACAGGGGGCTCCCGATAGAACGGGCAAAGTCCTGGCCAGTGAAGGATTGGGCCACACACAGGTCCGGGCAAACAATGAGGTGACAAAGTCCAGGCAGAGTTCTGGTAGGCCCAGGGTTAATCCACTCACCAGCAGGCAGGTAAAGGGTTACTCCACACTCAGGGTTGTAGGCGGGGACAGGGGGCGGGGACAGGGTAAATCCACTCCTGAGGATTGGCTGCAGTATTGAACCAATAGAAGAGTCTGTGTTCTCTAGCCGCAGAGGAGAAGAAGGACACAGGAGGGACTCTCACTCACCTTAATATCTTAGGAGCAGCGCTCCAGTAGGTGGCCAGGCAACTCCCATCTGGCGTTGGGTTGCCTCGGTAACCAGCCCCGCCCTCCTCTACTCAAGCCCACACAAGGAGTGTGTTCTTTGTCCACAGGCAGCATGAAGCAGACTTTCTGGCACCTGGCTGGGGAGGGGAGAAGGAGAGCACAGTGGGGGGGGGGGCAGGCAATGGAGTGAGCAGCCAGGGGGGAGGGAAGAATCCCATGCTGGGGAAGATGGCAAAGTACTGGTGGTGCAGGAAAGAGGAAAATGGGGGAGAAGTAGGCCCGTGACAACCCCTCCCTCTTTTATTTTACAAGTCGACAAGGGGACCTCGGCAGGTCTCCTTGGAGGCACTTCTGGCAATAAGCTCACCTACTGAGGGTCCTGCTGCCGGGTAGGATGGGACAAGGGGATGAACACACTGTAGACTCCCCGAGGTGGATTGGACACCGTAGGGGTCAGCCAGTCACTGGAAGGCTGGGGTGGAGGTTCTTCCGCTGGGGCCAACTCTAGGTAGTTGACTGGGCGACTGTGGCTGGCGGACGAGGTGCGATGGTTCTGAGGGCAGCTGGCCTGAAGATGCCCGGGTTGGTTACAATTATAGCACCGCTAGTCCAGAAATGGCCCAGAAGGACGAGGCAGGTAGGGAGGGACTGGGGATGGTGTTGGGGTGAAAGGGCGCTGGAGTAGTGGCATGGGAGTGCCGGTAAGTGGTTGGGCTGGGTTCTGGGCCTTGCGCGGTTCAGCTACCAACTTCTTCCAGTGGGGTTTAATGTCAAGGGCCTCGTCTGCCAGTGTAGCAGCCCGCTCGAGGGTGCCAGGGTTCCTCTCCTTCACCCTCTCCCGTACCTCTGCTGGGCATTTGGCAAAGAATTGTTCCTTCAAAAAAGGCCTGGATAATGTGTTCAATAGTAAAGCCCTGCTCCCCCTCCAGCCAGCGTCGGCAGGCCCGCAAGATTTTGTGTGCATACATCTTGAAGGAAGGCTCAGAAGGACAGGAGAGGTCCCGGAATTGGATCCGGTGGGTTTCTGAAGTTACCGCGTAATGTTCTAATACAGTCTGTTTGATCCTACTGTAATCTCGTGGAGGGGGAGGGGTACCGCGCTTTAGGGTAGTGGTATAGAGCAATAAATATTAAATATTACCAAAAACACTCCAAATAGATAATAAATTAATGTAATAGAACTCAAAATATATTAAAATTACTTTTACAAATTGTGGGTGTATCTCTCAAATATTAAATATATGATTAGCAGTAAATCTTTGTAAATCTCTACTTATAAAAAAATATACATGTAAAGTGCAACGGTGCTTTTAAAATTGATGAAAAAAAAATTGGTGAAAAAAATTATTTTTTTTTAAAATATCACTGTTTTTAAATATTTAAAATAATCTAATATAGGTGACAGTAAAGTGTTCAGTGCTCCATCTATACACAGGTGAGTGATCTTATTATACAGCCTCAACATCCAGTGCTTACAGTCCTTATAAAGTGCTTAAAGTGTCCCAAATACAAACAACATAAATAATGTCCTTCTTTTTCCAAGTGATTAGAGTTGAGCGGACACCTGGATGTCCGTGTTCAGCGGGTTCGGCCGAATTTTAAAAAAAAAGTCCGGGTCCGTGTCCCGGACTTTTGCCGAACTTTTCCCGGACACCGAACCCATTGAAGTCAATGGGGACCCGAACTTTCAGGCACTAAAATGGCTCTAAAACACCAAAGGAAAGGGCTAGAGTGCTGCAAATGGCAGCAAAACGTAGTTAAGAGCATGGCAAGTGCTCTGCAAACAAATGTGGATAGGGAAATAACTTAAAACAACAAAAAAAAAAAACATAAAAATAAAACAATGTTCTTCATCTCTGAAGGACGAGGCCCATATGGAGTAGGAGGGAGGTTGAGGTGGTGGTGGATGTGGCGGTGTCATAGGCGTGCACACAGGGTGTGCCGGGTGTACCTGGGCACACCCTAATCACCTAGGGCACATAGCATTATCGCTCTGTTTGCCAGTGAGGAGATGGGAAAGATCTCCCTCGGACCTGCTCTGCTCTATTTCACTTTGCCAGCAGGGAGAGTAATGTATCGGGGCCATGTACATGTAGGCAAACACATGCATGTGTATTTAAACTTTGGGGTGCACACCCTAATGCAATAGGCTGCGCACACCTATGGGCGGTGTAGGTGGAAGCGGCGGTGGAGAAGAACCAGGGCCGGATTAAGAGCATCATGGGCTTGGTGCTGAGGATTTTGAAGGGCCTTAAGGGCCGTGCCTTGGCATGCACCCAGAGGAGGAAGGGTGCAGCCATGCATGCCTAATTCCACATGGGATGCTGTCTCTGAAGCCCATAAACACATCCATGCATCGGCAACTGTCCCTCCTTGTCCGGCCTTCGTGCTGTGTGGGGAGGTTCTGAGGGAGCTGCCTGGGGAAGCGAGCATAGAAGCCAGACTTCTGTGTTTACAAGTGACAGAAGAGCGTTAACAGTGAATATGGCCAACCTGGGGCCTATATAAAGGTAGGGGCCTGGAGCTGCAGCTCCAATAGCCCCTACGTTAATCTGGCCCTGAGAAGGACGAGGTAGCCAACACTGCTTCTTTTCACAAATTTTAAATGAGGGTACACCCCAAAAGAGTGAGAAAGAGCAAAAATGGAACAATGGCTGGGTAAGGTCGGTATCCATCGCTATTCTGCACAAGGTACGGAAAAGTCCCGTGGGATCCATGCCTGGTTCATTTTAATGAACGTGAGCTTGTCCACATTGTCTCTGGACAGGCGGCTGCGCTTGTCTGTGATAACGCCCCCAGCCGTGCTAAATACCCGTTCAGATAATACACTGGCTGCAGGGCACGCCAGCACCTCCAAGGCGTAAAGGGCAAGCTCAGGCCATGTGCCCAACTTGGAGACCCAGAATTTCCAAAAACACATGACTCACCAGACAGCAGCAGTCTGGGTCATTATATATATCATCTGAAGAGGGCCCTATCCTACATTTGAATTATTGGATATGGAAAGATTGGGAGACAAGGATTTCGGGCACTTGAATTTTCATAAAATTGCTTTTTATTAAACAAACATTTTAAAAACATCTAATGATACAAGCAGATGAAAGAAATCTACATTGAACATGAGACCAGAAAACGGTCAGCAGTATCAGATATGGTTTTGCATGAGGTGCTGGACCTTCATATAGTATAGGAATAGTTATGTACAGAACAAGTTGTATTATGCATACATCCAATGTAATATACTTCAAAGCAGACAAAAGCTGCCGGCAGACACCTCGATGCTGAGGGTGCCAGTCAGCAGAGTCGGCCGAAGTTTACAGTAAATATATAGTATACATTACTCATGACAGTTTGCTCAACATGTTTCGCCTTCTCGGTGAAAGCTTCGTCTGGAGCTTAGTAATTGTTTTGTCTGTGTAAAAACATAAGTAATTTTAAGGAAACAGAATGTATTGTCTACTACATATTCCATAAATGAGAATAATGCATTTTATATGTGATATACAATGTCAATGTAAAAGAAAAAACATTTCACACATATGATATTATTGTTCTAGCCATCAGGGGGAAGGGGGCTCGATGGGTAGGCAAGAGGATAGCCATTGGGACACATGTGGGGACACACACCGTATGAAATAGATAACACTAATTTTTTAGGCATCAGTATATATACATGATAAAGAAAACATATCTGTATAGGATATGAACATACCTGTACAGTGTATATTCTGAACTTTTTTGGTACTGTAACGAGGAGGACTAGAAGACGGTCACTGAGCTCATAAATGGGGGAGCCGATGTTCACAAGGAGTGTAAATACAAACGCTCCTGTGTATTTGTATCTAAGTTGGATATAGAAAGTGCGCTAATTATAATATATCAAACCATTATCGGTAGAAAATAGCCACACCCGGTGCATGTTGATACACAGATAGGTGAGGATAGAATTGTTTGTATATAAAAGAGGGAAGAAACCCATTGAAGAAAGATGCATGGACATATACCAAACACAGGGAAGGAGCTTCTGCTTTATGTCATCATATACCGCAATAGTTAGAGGTTTTTTGGTTTTTATGAGAAGAGTTCCAAAGGAGTACTTGCCTAGATATAGGTCGCCTGTATGGTCCCAAATTTCCATACAAGCAAACAAATAGGATACATTGATTCCCTCATATGAGGTACAACATTATTCAGCCTTGAATGTATAGTGGATCAGAAGAATTACTTCTAATACCGCATTGCTTTCAATAAGCCCAGCAATGGTAGTCCATGCATGTTTCAAGATAATTGGAAAATCACCAATAGTTACATACAAGTGTAATGGGGGCTCACTAATGATAAAACATGCTCACCGATCCTGCAGAGTACTTTGTTAAGATAGGGGTAAATAAAACCTGCCTTGTAAGTGGCAGACACTGTTGAATTGAGAAAGGATTAAAGACAGAGTTGTAAGTAAAATGGTGTGCATAATCCAAAAGATAGCGAAGATGTAAGTTTGTCGGCTTACCCTGTTGAGCCAAATTGCGTCATAGATGTCCTCCCCGGATGGGGAACCGCCGCCATACTCGGACGCTTGTATGGCGTCCTTTTATGGCGTGGGTCCCGGGCGGTTCGTCAGATCGACGTCGCCGCCCCGGCCACACCCCCCGGAAATGACGATGCGGCGTAGGCGGAAGTGACTCCGCTACGGCCACTCGTAACGCTCCGAGAGGTTAGGTCAGACTCTCAGAGCTGGCGAGCTCCAGAAAGTCTGATCTGGTGCCACAGGAAACGATGCTCCTGGGAGCGGAAGTCCACTGTGGCTTACCAGGCCGCACATATATCACCGGATTGGCTGAAAACTCTAGCGTCCCACAGCGCCCCCAGAGGTTACTGGCATGGCACACTTAGATACAAAGCATCTGCAAACACATAATAACAACAAGAATACATTAATCTGAGTAGTAATTACAGAAAAAAATATGTATACATCAATAGTTAACAGGGAATGATAAAAACCAAGAATATAATAATGTATTATATTCTAAAAAAAGGATAAACAGAATATGTTAATAAGGGAAAAAAAAAAAAAGAAGAAGAAAGAATGGTGTATCTAGCACCCAGGCAATTTGGTGCTTAAGAAATGGAAGAATTAGAGCCGTTAGGCCCAAAAAATTGAAGACACTACCCTCAATAGTTTTTAAACATATGAAGAGCTGAGTTTGGAAATTATGATTCTCATACATATCAAAGAGGCATAAGGTCAGCACATGGACATTCATTGGGTTTCATATGATGCAATAGTAAATCGTCTAATGATTGGTGAAAAAATAATAGGGGTAAAAAGACACAAAAAGGGGGGGGGGGGGGGGCCCGGGGCTAAAAAAGAAAAAGAAGAAGAAACAGAAACAGGGGGTGGAAAGATGGTCACGCCAGACAAGCCGACACCCATCCCACCCTCCACAGATGACAAATAGTAACGACGGCGGAAAGGGGGTTTTTTCTTAAATCATTGAAAAATGCATAATTTACAAGAATGACTTATAAGATTGGGTTTCATTCAAACCCGGTCTAACGGTGGCATTGAGACGTTCAATCCAGATGGTTTCCCTCTGGAGAATTCTTTTGTCCCAATTGCCACCTCGTGGGTCCTGGGGAATCACATCCAGGACATAAAAGCGTGCTTTTTTTGGGTTGAATCTGTGGTAGAGGTCTAGGTGCCTGCTCACGGGCGTGACCATCTTTCCTCCCTCTGATATGTATATATGGTCATTTATCCTCTGACGGAGCTCTCTAATTGTTTTCCCAACATAGAACATGCCACATGTACAGTGCATGAGATACACCAGCCCACGAGTGTCACAGTTGGCACGAAAGGTAGGGGAGAAATCTTCCCCATTAGGTAGAACAAAATGGGAACCCTCCTTAACCCATGGACACATGGCACAACCACGGCATCTATACGTACCCCTATTGGTTGTTTTGGAATTTTTTATGGGTTGGTAGTGGCTAGCTGTTAATTGATCTCGTAATGATCTAGTACGTTTAAATACAATTTGTGGGTATGGTCCCACATATTTGCTCGTGATTGGATCATGACTGAGTAAATGCCAGTGTCGTTCAAGAATGGTTCGGAGTATATTTTGGTGGCTTGAAAACTTCGTTATGAGTTTCACCGTGGGTAGTGTATCTCGATCTTTAACTCTAAAAATCAGACTATTCCGATCTTGTGAGAAGGCTCTATTGTATGCTGTACGTAAAAGGCGTTTACTGTATCCACGGGCTTTTAAGCGTTCACGTAGTGAGTTGGCTTGAGTTTTAAAATCTCTATCGGTTGTGCAGTTACGCCGAAGGCGTGCGTATTGGGCATAGGGAATACTGCGTATTAGTGCCGCTGGATGGGCACTTGACGCATGCAATATTACGTTACCCGATGTTGGTTTACGGTAAAGGTTCGTGGTCAGTTGGCCATTTTCATGCTTCAATACCGTTAGATCAAGGAAGTTAACTTTTGAAACGTCTACAGTACATGTGAATTTTAAATTGAAATTATTAATGTTTAACGCCTGAACAAAATCATCAAATAGCTGTCTAGAGCCTGTCCAAACTACAAACACATCGTCTATGTAACGATACCAAACCGCCACATGTGTAAAAAACTTTGATAGAGTCTCATCTGATTTAATGTGTCGTTCCCACCCCCCCAGGTACAAATTGGCGTAGGCCGGGGCACAACAGGTGCCCATGGACACGCCTTGCACCTGGAGGTAGTGGGACCCATTAAAAGTGAACCAGTTGTGCTGCAGGATGAACAGGAGTAATTTCAAAAGGAATTCACAGAAAGGCCATGTATGGTGGTTCTGTTCATAGAGGAAGGTGCGTACTATCCCGACGCCCTGCTCGTGAGGGATGCTCGAGTATAGAGCCTCTACATCCAAAGTCACGAGCAGGGCGTCGGGAGGAACGACCATATCCTCAATCATTTTTAAAAATTCAAGTGTATCCTTGACGTAGGATGGTAGACGAACAACATGGGGTAATAAGAAAAAGTCTATCAGACGGCTAGCATTTTCCGTTAAGCTTCCAATGCCTGATATAATAGGCCTTCCTGGGGGCGTGGTCAGGTTTTTATGAGTTTTAGGGAGGGAATAAAATGTAGCTTGTCTAGGGAACTTATTGTTCAGATAGTCGTAACAATCCTTATCAATTAACGCTGATTGATAGGCACATCCAATTATATCCAAGTATTGAGCCTGATATCTCTTCGTAGCTAGCAGGGAAATCTTTTTGTACCAATTCTTGTTTGTAAGAATATCTGTACACATTTTTTCATACCCTGCCCGGGTCATTAGTACAAGGTTACCACCCTTGTCCGAGGGCTTGATAACAAGGTCTGTGTGGTTTTTCAATCTATTTATTGTTTGTATTTGTTGTTTGGATAAGTTGTTTTGTGTAGATGGAAGTTCGCAGTTTTTTATTTCTCCTATTACCGATGTTAGGAAGGCCCAAATATTTGAATTTATGGTTAAATCTGGAAAACTCTTTGATTTAGGTTTAAAGGGAGTTTGTCTCTCGTTATGAGAGGTGCTAGGTGGAGGTTGGCTGGAGGATTGGGATTCCGAGGGATCCCCTTCCTCCAATAGCAGGATTAGGTCTCGTAAAGCACGGAATTCTTGCATTGTGTAGTTTTTTATTTTTTCAGAGATTTCTTTATCTTGTGCAGTTCGTTTACGTTCAGGATCATAGATATGTTTGTATGTTAGATTCCTAGCAAACATATAAATGTCTTTTATTGTGTCATATTTGTCCAACGAAGCTGATGGACAGAAGGTAAGGCCCAGTTCTAACACTTCCACCTCTTGTGAGGATAGTTGGTAGGGAGTGAGGTTGATAATAGAAAATTTTAAGTGGGTAGATTGAGTGTCGTGTTCAATTGAAAATTTGAAGTTTGTGCCTGTGATGCTGAAAAGTGAGAATCCAAGGTCGTTTGTCTTTGTGTACCTACATAAGGTGTGGTGGTTGATAGTGTATTAGTCAGCGGGGCAAGCGAACTTGCTCCTAGGGATGAAGTGTGAGGGTTGGGTGGTCCAACAGGTGAGGGAGTGATGAGGTTAGTAGTGGATGGCTCTAGCATTTGTATAGCTTGAAGGGCCAAACCACCAAGATATGGATCTTGGGTGTCCAGGGCCTCATGTGTTGTGATATTGTTTAGTTTGGATGTGGGTCCAACAGGACCAGATCCAGATATAGGGGGCTGGAACTTGGACCCTTCATCCGGTCGTTTTTTAGAGCGTGGTGTATACGTACCATTCTCTTGTGGACCACGCTTTCGTGTGGTTGGGTCAGTTTTAGGTCTTGTATCCTGATTGGATCTTGCCGATACCTTAGATCGGTCAGATTGCATGGAAATTGAAGATGAATCCGATTCCCAATCGGTTTCTTTATGTCCTGAATTAGATGGATGGCCACGAGGGCCACGTGGATAGCGAGATCGTCTAGGACCATTAGGTCCTGGCCATCGATACGCATATCCTTCCGTAAAAGCCATTGGAGACCCAGAAGTTGAAGGGGGCAGACCCCTCATTCAGTACGTCTAGGCGTGTGCACACATACTGCTCCACCATGTTGGTGAAATGCTGCCTCCTGCTAAGACGTTCCATATGAGCTGCTGGTGCTGCTGTTTGTTGTGGCGTGCTGACAAAGCTTTTCCACATTTCGGCCATGCTAACCCTGCCTTCTGAGGTGCTGGCGGTGCCCTGGTTGCGTTGGCGACCTCTTCCTCCTCCTTCTCCTCCTCCTCCTCTGCCTTGTGCTTCCACTGTGGCCCCGCTGTCAGGTGGGAATGCCAGCAGCATGGCGTCTACCAGCGTGCGCTTGTACTCGCGCATCTTGCGATCGCGCTCCAGTGAGTGAATTAAGGACGGTACGTTGTCCTTGTAACGGGGATCCAGCAGCGTGGCCACCCAGTAATCAGCACAACTTAGAATGTGGGCAACTCGGCGGTCGTTGTGGAGACACTGCAGCATGTAATGGCTCATGTGTGCCAGGCTGCCCAGAGGCAACGAAAGGCTGTCCTCTGTGGGAGGTGTATCGTCCGTGTCCTCTGTATCCCCCCAGCCACGCACCAGTGATGGCCATGAGCTGGCCTGGGTGCCACCCTGCTGTGAACATGGTTCCATCTCCTCCTCCAGCTCCTCCTCCTCATCCTCCAGAACTGTGCCCCTGCTGGACAATTGTGTCCCTGGCGTTTGTGTGCGCAGGAACCCACCCTCGGAGCCCCTTGCGAATGACTGCCCTGAAATCCTTGGAAATGTTACCTCTTCATCCTCCTCCTCATCCTGTGCCACATCCTCTTCCATCATCGCCCGAATTGTTTTTTCAAGGAGGCATAGAAGTGGGATAGTTAAGCTGAGAACGGCGTCATCGGCACTGGCCATGTTGGTGGAGTACTCAAAACAGCGCAACAAGGCACACAGGTCTCGCATGGAGGCCCAGTTATTGGTGGTGAAGTGGTGCTGTTCCGCAGAGCGACTCACGCGTGCGTGCTGCAGCTGAAACTCCACTATGGCCTGCTGCTGCTCGCACAGTCTTTGCAGCATGTGCAAGGTGGAGTTCCACCTTTTGGGCACGTCACATATGAGGCGGTGAGCGGGAAGGCCGAAGTTACCCTGCAGCGCTGCCAGGCGAGCAGCAGCAGGGTGAGAACGCCGAAAGTGCGCACAGACGGCCCGCACTTTCTGCAGCAGCTCTGACATATCGGGGTAGTTTTTAAGGAACCTCTGCACCACCAAATTCAGCATATGCGCCAGGCAAGGGATGTGCGTCAAACCGGCTAGGCCCAGAGCTGCTATGAGATTTCGCCCGTTATCGCACACCACCAGGCCGGGCTTGAGGCTCGCTGGCAGCAACCACTCATTTGTCTGCTGTTCCATGCTCCTCCACAACTCCTGCGCGGTGTGTGGTTTGTCCCCCAAACAGGCAAGTTGTAAAACTGCCTGCTGTCGTTTACCCCTGGCCGTGCTGAAGTTGGTGGTGAAGGTGTTACGCTGTCCGGATGAGGAGGCGGTAGAGGATGAGGAAGCGGAGTAGGAGGAGTTAGGAACAGGAGGCAAACTGAAGCGCCCTGTAATCCTCGGTGGTGGAAGGACATGCGCCAAATTGCTATCCGCCTCAGGCCCATCCGCCACTGCATTTACCCAGTGTGCCGTTAGGGAGATATAACGCCCCTGACCGTGCTTACTGGTCCACGTATCGGTAGTTAGGTGTACCTTGCCAGAGATGGCGTTGCGCAGTGCACACCTGATTTTTTCCCCCACTTGGTTGTGCAGGGAAGGGATGGCTTGCCTGGAAAAGTAGTGGTGGCTGGGCACGACGTACTGTGGGACAGCCACCGACATAAGGTTTTTAACCACTTGCCGACCGCCGCACGACTATCTACGGCGGCGGTCAGCCCCTCACAGGCAAAGTGACGTAGGTCTACGTCGCTCGCCTGTGAGGGTTTAGGGAGCGAGCGCGCGCCGCCGGAGGCGCGCTCCCGCTCCCGCGTGGTCACGGACCCCCCCGCGCGTGTGACCGGCGGACCCGATCGCCGCCGGCCACTCTGCGATCGGCGGGGGAGAGGGAGAAAGTCAGGCAGCTTGTGTAAACAAGCTGCCTGTCATTCTCCTCTCTGTATGAGAGCTGATCACATGGATCTACTATGTAGATCCATTGATCACTCTGCATACAGTTGAAGCCACAGCCAATCACAGTTAGAATCACGCCCCTAGGGACACACACAGCCCCTCCCTCTCAAATAAAGTTAACCCCTTCACTACCAGTGTATTTTTACAGTAACAGTGCATATATATAGCACTGATTACTGTAGAAATGTCACTGGTAACCCCAAAAGTGTCAAAAATGTCAGTCAAGGGTCCGATCTTTCCGCCGCAATGTCGCAGTACCGCAAAAAAAATCGCAGATCGCCGCCATTACGCGTTAAAAAAAAAACAACAAAAATGACAAAAATCTTTCCCTTTGTTAGTAAACGCAATAACTTTTGCGCAAACCAATCAAAATACGCTTTTTGCGATTTTTTTTACCAAACATAGGTAGCATAAAACAAATTGGCCGAAAATATTAAAAAATTTTGATTTTTACATTTTTTTTGGGGGAATTTCATATAAAAAAAAGGGAAAAATATTGCCCATTTTGCAAAATTTACGCTCTTTTTTTGTTTATAGCGCGTGATCAAAAAATCGCACAGGTGATCAAATACCGCCAAAAGAAAGCTCTGTTTGTGGGAAAAAAAGGACGCCAAATTCGTTTAGGTACAGCGTCGCACGACCGCGCAATTGTCCGTTAAAGTCACGCAGTGCCGAATCGCAAAATACCCTCTGGTCGTTTAGCAGCCAAATCCTCCGGGGCTTAAGTGGTTAAAGTGGAAGTAAACCCTCGTATCATTTTCAGCCAAGTAGGCTGCCATCTTGGCCTCTGTTTGACCTTCAACTGCCATGGTGCTGCACATGTGATCAGTTATGACACCAGCCATTGGATGGTTTGACAGTTTGGTTAAGAGCACAACCAATGTGAGACTTACATTTACGGCACATGCCGGAAATGTAACTGTTTTTTGAAACTGTCAAATCGAAGGGTTTACTTCCACTTTAAAACTGTGCGTCTCCACCAGCATTTCAAAGGCCAAAAATTTTGAAATGCTGGCATTCAGGGCCAGGGATCGCGGGTGGGTAGGGGGGTACTTCCTCTTCCTCTCAAGTGTTTGGGAGATGGAAAGCTGAACGCTTCCACGGGACATTGTGGAGATGGTTGGTGACCCAGGTGGTGGTGTTGCTGACAGATCGTCTGTTTGCGGGGTGGCAGGTGCCGGTATCACTACAGATGTGGCTGGAGCGGCCGAGACTGCAGCAGAAGAGGAAGTAGGATGAGCCAGAGACGTTTCTTGGTTTTGAAGGTGTCTACTCCACTGCAGCTCGTGCTTTGCACTTAGATCCCTGATCATGCAGGTTGTGCTCAGGTTGAGAAGGTTTATGCCTCGCTTCAGGCTCTGATTGCACAGGGTGCAAACCACTCATGTCCTGTCATCAGCACATTTTCTAAAGAACTTCCACGCTAGAGAACTCCTTTGAGCTGACTTTGGTGCGCTCGTTCCCTTGCTGCGTTGGGCAGTAGCGGGCGTAGTGTCTAGGGCACGGCCGCTCCGCTTCTGCACCCTGCTCCCTCTTCTGCTGTGCTGGTGGCTCTGTGCGACCACCGCCTCTTCCTCCAAACTACTGGCTACTTGGTTACCATGACTATCATGATTACAAGGTTACTTGGTAACATGGTTACCACGGCTACATGGTTTTCCATGGTTACCATGGTTATTTGGTTACGAAGTTACCATGGCTACATGATTACCATTGTTACATGGTTACCATGGCTACCATGGTTATATGGTTACTATGGTTACCATGGCTAACTAGTTACCATGGTTACCATGGCTACATGGTTACCACAGCTTCCATGGTTACTTGGTTACCGTGGTTACATGGTTACCATGGTTATATGGTTACATGGTTACCCCGCCTCCCATGGTTATATGGTTACCATGGCTACATGTGTATCATGGTCACCATGGTTACAATGGCTACATGGTTGCCATGGTTACATAGTTACCATGGTTACCACAGTTACCATGGTTACATAGTTACATGGTTACCATTGTTACATGGTTACCATGGTTGCATAGTTACATATTTACCATGGTTACATAATTACATGGTTACCATGGCTACTATGGTTACCATAAGAAAACGGAAAACAAACAATATGTAAAAACATTTAAATGTAACAAGTAGCGCAAGGATGATGGTAACCTCTCACCATCAATAGAGTAACCGGAACATATGTGCAAACAATCCTTCTGCTCAACATTCTCACATAAAATCACATTGATAAACAATAATCAATAAGAGTCCGTCAAGGCATCAGAAGTCCATCAATGTATAGATGCTTCCAAAAAATGTGAACTTGATGGGATGTAAACTTGGTAAGTGGATGTAATACGGGTCACCTCTTAACACCACCACCGTAGTTACCATGGTTACATGGTTACTTGGTTACCATGGTTATGTGATTACCATGGTTCATTGGTTACATGGTTACCATGGTTACTTGGTTATATGGTTTCAAGTGCTACCATGGTTACATGGTTACTTGGTTACCATGACTACATGGATATCAAGGATTATTACCACGGCTTCCACGGTTATATGGGTACCATGGCCACCATGGTTACCCTGGCCACCATGGTTACCCTGGCCACCATGGTTACCATGGTTACATGGTTTCGATGGTTACCATGGTTATATGGTTACCATGGTTATATGGTTACCATGGTTACATGATTTCCATGGTTACCATAGTTATATGGTTACCATGGTTATATGGTACCATGGTTACCATGGCTAAATAGTTACCATTGTTATCATGTCTACATGGTTGCCATGTTTACCATGGTTACATTGTTACTTGGTTACATTGGTTACATGGTTACCATGATTACCATGGTTACTTGGTTACCATGGTTACATGGTTACCATGTTATATGGTTACATGGTTACCCTGGCTACATGTGTACCATAGTTACCATGGTTACAATAGCTACATGATAACCATGGTTACATGGTTACAATGGTTACATAGTTACCATGGTTACATGGTTGCCATTGCTACCACAGTTACTTGCTTACCATGGTTACATGATTACCACGGCTACCACAGTTACATGGTTACTATGGCTACCATGGCTAACATGGTTACCACAGTTACCACGGTTACCATAGTTACATGGTTACCATGGTTACATAGTTACATATTTACCATGGTTACATACCATAGTTACATGGTTAACATGGTTACATAGTTACCATGGCTACATAGTTCATAATTACATATTTACCATGGTTACCATGGTTACATAGTTACCATGGCTACATAGTTACATGGTTAACATGGTTACATGGTTACCATGGCTACTATGGTTACCATGCTTACATGGTTACCATAACTACCATGGCTACCATGGCTACATAGTTTCCATGGTTACTTGGTTATCATGGTTATGTGATTACCATGGTTTCATAGGTATCATGGTTACTTGGTAACGTGGTTACCATGGTTACATGGTTATATGGTTTTGAGTGTTACCATGACTACATGGTTACCAAGGGTTACCACGGCTTCCACGGTTATATGGTTACCATGGTTACATGGTTAATTGGTTACCATGGCTACCATGATTACCATGGTTACATGGTTACATGGTTACCATGGTTATATGGTTACATGGTTACCATGGCATACAATGGTTATATGGTACCATGGTTACCTTGGCTAAATAGTTACCATTGTTACCATGTCTACATGGTTGCCAAGTTTACCATGTTTACCATGGTTACATTGTTACTTGGTTACATGGTTACCATGATTACCATGGTTACTTGGTTACCGTGGTTACATGTTTACCATGTTATATGGTTACATGGTTACCCCGGCTACCATGGTTACCATGGCTACATGGGTACCATGGTTACCATGGTTACAGTGGCTACATGATTAACATGGTTACATGGTTGCCATGGTTACATAGTTACCATGGTTACATGGTTACCATTGCTACCACAGTTACATGGTTACATGATTACCATGGCTACCACAGTTACATGGTTACCATGGTTACTTAGTTACCGTGGTTACATGTTTACCATGTTATATGGTTACATGGTTACCCCGGCTACCATGGTTACATGGTTACCATGGCTACATGTGTACCATGGTTACCATGGTTACCATGGCTACATGACTACCATGCCTACCACAGTTACACGGTTACCATGGCTACCACAGTTACCACAGTTACGACGGCTACCATGGTTACATGGTTACATGGTCACCATGGTTACATAGTTACATATTTACCATGGTTACATGGTTACCATGGTTACATGGTTACATAGTTACCATGGCTACATGGTTAACATGGTTACTATGCTTACCATGGTTACATAGTTACATAATTACATGGTTACCATGGTTACATGTTTACATGGTTACATAGTTGCCTGTTACATGGTTACCATGGTTACATAATTTCCATGGCTGCCATGGCTACATGGTTACATGGTTAACATGGTTACCATGGCTACTATGGTTGCCATGCTTACCATGGTTACCATAACTACCATGGTTACTTGGTTACCATGGTTAACATGGTTATATGGTTACCACAGCTTCCACGGTTATATGGTTGCCATGGTTACATGGTTAATTGGTTACCATGGTTACATGGTTACCATGGTTATATGATTACCATGGCTACCACAGTTACATGGTTACCACGGCTACGATGGTTATATGGTACCATGGTTTATCATGATTGCCATGGTTACTTGGTTACCATGTTATATGGTTACATGGTTACCGCGGCTACCATGGTTACATGGTTATCATGGTTACATGGTTATATGGTACCATGGCTAAATAGTTACCATTGTTACCATGTCTACATGGTTGCCATGTTTACCATGGTTACATAGTTGCTTAGGTACATGGTTACCATGATTACCATGGTTACTTGGTTACCGTGGATGGGTTGCTATGGACAGGTTGCTATGGAGGGTTGTTATGGAGGGTTGCTATGGACAGGTTGCTATGGAGGGTTGCTATGGAGGGTTGCTATGGAGGGTTTCTATGGAGGGTTGATATGGATGGGTTGTTATGGAGGGTTGCTATGGAGGGTTGCTATGGAGGGTCGCTATGGATGGGTTGCTATGGAGGGTTGCTATGGAGGGTTGCTATGGACAGGTTGCTATGGAGGGTTGCTATGGATGGGTTGTTATGGAGGGTTGCTATGGAGGGTTGCTATGGATGGGTTGTTATGGAGGGTCGCTATGGAGGGTTGCTATGGAGGGTTGCTATGGAGGGTTGCTATGGATGGGTTGCTATGGAGGGTTGTTATGGAGGGTTGCTATGGACAGGTCGCTATGGAGGGTTGCTATGGAGGGTTGCTATGGACAGGTCGCTTTGGAGGGTTGCTATGGACAGGTCGCTATGGATGGGTTGCTATGGAGGGTTGCTATGGAGGGTTGCTATGGAGGGTTGCTATGGATGGGTTGCTATGGAGGGTTGTTATGGAGGGTTGCTATGTAGGGTTGCTATGGACAGGTCGCTATGGAGGGTCCCTATGGATGGGTTACTATGGAGGGTTGCTATGGAGGGTTGCTATGGAGGGTGCTATGGAGGGTTGCTATGGAGGGTCGCTATGGACAGGTCGCTATGGAGGGTTGCTATGGAGGGTTGCTATGGAGGGTTGCTATGGATGGGTCGCTATTGACAGGTCGCTATGGAGGGTTGCTATGGAGGGTTGCTATGGAGGGTTGCTATGGAGGGTTGTTATGGAGGGTTGCTATGGACAGGTCGCTATGGACGGTTGCTATGGAGGGTTGCTATGGAGGGTTGCTATGGATGGGTTGTTATGGAGGGTCGCTATTGAGGATTGCTATGGAGGGTTGCTATGGAGGGTTGCTATGGATGGGTTGCTATGGAGGGTTGTTATGGAGGGTTGCTATGGACAGGTCGCTATGGAGGGTTGCTATGGAGGCTTGCTATGGAGGGTTGCTATGGACAGGTCGCTATGGAGGGTTGCTATGGATGGGTTACTATGGAGGGTTGCTATGGAGGGTTGCTATGGACAGGTTGCTATGGAGGGTTGCTATGGAGTGTTGCTATGGAGAGTTGCTATGGAGGGTTGCTATGGAGGGTTGCTATGGAGGGTTGCTATGGATGGGTTGTTATGGAGGGTTGCTATGGAGGGTCGCTATGGATGGGTCGCTATGGAGGGTTGATATGGAGGGTTGCTATGGAGGGTCGCTATGGAGGGTCGCTATGGATGGGTTGCTATGGAGGGTTGCTATGGAGGGTTGCTATGGACAGGTCGCTATGGAGGGTTGCTATGGAGGGTTGCTATGGAGGGTTGCTATGGAGGGTTGTTATGGATGGGTTGCTATGGAGGGTCGCTATGGAGGGTTGCTATGGAGGGTTGCTATGGAGGGTTGTTATGGATGGGTTGCTATGGAGGGTCGCTATGGAGGGTTGCTATGGACGGGTTGCTATGGATGGGTTGCTATGGAGGGTTGCTATGGAGGGTTGCTATGGATGGGTTGTTATGGAGGGTTGCTATGGATGGGTTGCTATGGATGGGTTGCTATGGATGGGTTGCTATGGAGGGTTGCTATGGAGGGTTGTTATGGACAGGTCGCTATGGAGGGTTGCTATGGAGGGTCGCTATGGAGGGTTGCTATGGAGGATTAATATGGAAGGTTGCTATGGAGGGTTGCTATGGATGGGTTGCTATGGAGGGTTGCTATGGAGGGTTGCTATGAAGGGTTGCTATGGACAGGTCGCTATGGAGGGTTGCTATGGAGGGTCGCTATGGAGGGTTGTTATGGAGGGTTGCTATGGAGGGTTGCTATGGAGGGTTGTTATGGACAGGTCACTATGGAGGGTTGCTATGGACAGGTTGCTATGGAGGGTTGCTATGGATGGGTTGCTATGGAGGGTTGCTATGGAGGGTTGCTATGAAGGGTTGCTATGGACAGGTCGCTATGGAGGGTTGCTATGGAGGGTCGCTATGGAGGGTTGTTATGGAGGGTTGCTATGGAGGGTTGCTATGGAGGGTTGTTATGGACAGGTCACTATGGAGGGTTGCTATGGACAGGTCGCTATGGAGGGTTGCTATGGAGGATTAATATGGAAGGTTGCTATGGAGGGTTGCTATGGAGGGTCGCTATGGAGGGTCGCTATGGATGGGTTGCTATGGAGGGTTGCTATGGAGGGTTGCTATGGATGGGTGGCTATGGAGGGTTGTTATGGAGGGTTGCTATGGATGGGTTGTTATGGAGGGTTGCTATGGATGGGTTGCTATGGAGGGTTGTTATGGATGGGTTGCTATGGATGGGTTGCTATGGAGGGTTGCTATGGATGGGTTGCTATGGAGGGTTGCTATGGAGGGTCGCTATGGACAGATTTCTATGGAGGGTTGCAATGGATGGGTTGTTATGGAGGGTTGCTATGGAGGGTTGTTATGGAGGGTTGCTATGGATGGGTTGCTATGGACAGGTCGCTATGGAGGGTTGCTATGGAGGGTTGCTATGGATGGGTTGTTATGGAGGGTTGCTATGGAGGGTTGCTATGGAGGGTTGCTATGTAGGGTCGCTATGGACAGGTTTTTGTGGAGGGTTGCTATGGATGGGTTGTTATGGAGGGTTGCTATGGAGGGTTGTTATGGAGGGTTGCTATGGATGGGTTGCTATGGATGGGTTGTTATGGAGGGTTGCTATGGAGGGTTGCTATGGAGGGTTGCTATGGAGGGTTGCTATGGACGGGTTGCTATGGATGGGTTGCTATGGAGGGTTGCTATGGAGGGTTGTTATGGACAGGTCGCTATGGAGGGTTGCTATGGAGGGTCGCTATGGAGGGTCGTTATGGAGGGTCGCTATGGAGGGTCGCTATGGAGGGTTGCTATGGATGGGTTGCTATGGATGGGTTGCTATGGATGGGTTGCTATGGAGGGTTGTTATGGACAGGTCGCTATGGAGGGTTGCTATGGAGGGTTGCTATGGAGGGTTTCTATGGATGGGTTGCTATGGAGGGTTGCTATGGATGGGTTGCTATGGAGGGTTGCTATGGACAGGTTGCTTAGGAGGGTTGCTATGGATGGGTTGCTATGGAGGGTTGCTATGGAGGGTTGCTATGGAGGGTTGCTATGGACAGGTCGCTATGGAGGGTTGCTATGGAGGGTCGCTATGGAGGGTTGTTATGGAAGGTTGCTATGGAGGGTTGCTATGGAGGGTTGCTATGGAGGGTCGCTATGGAGGGTTGCTATGGATGGGTTGCTATGGATGGGTTGCTATGGATGGGTTGCTATGGATGGGTTGCTATGGATGGGTTGCTATGGATGGGTTGCTATGGAGGGTTGCTATGGACAGGTTGCTTAGGAGGGTTGCTATGGATGGGTTGCTATGGAGGGTTGCTATGGAGGGTTGCTATGGAGGGTTGCTATGGACAGGTCGCTATGGAGGGTTGCTATGGATGGGTTGCTATGGACGGGTTGCTATGGATGGGTTGCTATGGAGGGTTGCTATGGAGGGTTGCTATGGATGGGTTGTTATGGAGGGTTGCTATGGATGGGTTGCTATGGATGGGTTGCTATGGATGGGTTGCTATGGAGGGTTGCTATGGAGGGTTGTTATGGACAGGTCGCTATGGAGGGTTGCTATGGAGGGTCGCTATGGAGGGTTGCTATGGAGGATTAATATGGAAGGTTGCTATGGAGGGTTGCTATGGATGGGTTGCTATGGAGGGTTGCTATGGAGGGTTGCTATGAAGGGTTGCTATGGACAGGTCGCTATGGAGGGTTGCTATGGAGGGTCGCTATGGAGGGTTGTTATGGAGGGTTGCTATGGAGGGTTGCTATGGAGGGTTGTTATGGACAGGTCACTATGGAGGGTTGCTATGGACAGGTTGCTATGGAGGGTTGCTATGGATGGGTTGCTATGGAGGGTTGCTATGGAGGGTTGCTATGAAGGGTTGCTATGGACAGGTCGCTATGGAGGGTTGCTATGGAGGGTCGCTATGGAGGGTTGTTATGGAGGGTTGCTATGGAGGGTTGCTATGGAGGGTTGTTATGGACAGGTCACTATGGAGGGTTGCTATGGACAGGTCGCTATGGAGGGTTGCTATGGAGGATTAATATGGAAGGTTGCTATGGAGGGTTGCTATGGAGGGTCGCTATGGAGGGTCGCTATGGATGGGTTGCTATGGAGGGTTGCTATGGAGGGTTGCTATGGATGGGTGGCTATGGAGGGTTGTTATGGAGGGTTGCTATGGATGGGTTGTTATGGAGGGTTGCTATGGATGGGTTGCTATGGAGGGTTGTTATGGATGGGTTGCTATGGATGGGTTGCTATGGAGGGTTGCTATGGAGGGTTGTTATGGACAGGTCGCTATGGAGGGTTGCTATGGAGGGTCGCTATGGAGGGTCGTTATGGAGGGTCGCTATGGAGGGTCGCTATGGAGGGTTGCTATGGATGGGTTGCTATGGATGGGTTGCTATGGATGGGTTGCTATGGAGGGTTGTTATGGACAGGTCGCTATGGAGGGTTGCTATGGAGGGTTGCTATGGAGGGTTTCTATGGATGGGTTGCTATGGAGGGTTGCTATGGATGGGTTGCTATGGAGGGTTGCTATGGACAGGTTGCTTAGGAGGGTTGCTATGGATGGGTTGCTATGGAGGGTTGCTATGGAGGGTTGCTATGGAGGGTTGCTATGGACAGGTCGCTATGGAGGGTTGCTATGGAGGGTCGCTATGGAGGGTTGTTATGGAAGGTTGCTATGGAGGGTTGCTATGGAGGGTTGCTATGGAGGGTCGCTATGGAGGGTTGCTATGGATGGGTTGTTATGGAGGGTCGCTATGGAGGGTCGCTATGGAGGGTCGCTATGGATGGGTTGCTATGGATGGGTTGCTATGGATGGGTTGTTATGGAGGGTCGCTATGGATGGGTTGTTATGGAGGGTTGCTATGGAGGTTTGCTATGGACAGGTCGCTATGGAGGGTTGCTATGGAGGGTTGCTATGGAGGGTCGCTATGGATGGGTTGCTATGGAGGGTTGCTATGGAGGGTTGCTATGGATGGGTTGCTATGGACGGGTTGCTATGGATGGGTTGCTATGGAGGGTTGCTATGGAGGGTTGTTATGGACAGGTCGCTATGGAGGGTTGCTATGGAGGGTCGCTATGGAGGGTTGCTATGGATGGGTTGCTATGGAGGGTTGCTATGGAGGGTTGCTATGGAGGGTTGTTATGGATGGGTTGCTATGGAGGGTCGCTATGGAGGGTTGCTATGGAGGGTTGCTATGGATGGGTTGTTATGGAGGGTTGCTATGGAGGGTTGCTATGGACGGGTTGCTATGGACGGGTTGCTATGGATGGGTTGCTATGGAGGGTTGCTATGGAGGGTTGCTATGGATGGGTTGTTATGGAGGGTTGCTATGGATGGGTTGCTATGGATGGGTTGCTATGGATGGGTTGCTATGGAGGGTTGCTATGAAGGGTTGCTTTGGACAGGTCGCTATGGAGGGTTGCTATGGAGGGTCGCTATGGAGGGTTGTTATGGAGGGTTGCTATGGAGGGTTGCTATGGAGGGTTGTTATGGACAGGTCACTATGGAGGGTTGCTATGGACAGGTCGCTATGGAGGGTTGCTATGGAGGATTAATATGGAAGGTTGCTATGGAGGGTTGCTATGGAGGGTCGCTATGGAGGGTCGCTATGGATGGGTTGCTATGGAGGGTTGCTATGGAGGGTTGCTATGGATGGGTGGCTATGGAGGGTTGTTATGGAGGGTTGCTATGGATGGGTTGTTATGGAGGGTTGCTATGGATGGGTTGCTATGGAGGGTTGTTATGGATGGGTTGCTATGGATGGGTTGCTATGGAGGGTTGCTATGGATGGGTTGCTATGGAGGGTTGCTATGGAGGGTCGCTATGGACAGATTTCTATGGAGGGTTGCAATGGATGGGTTGTTATGGAGGGTTGCTATGGAGGGTTGTTATGGAGGGTTGCTATGGATGGGTTGCTATGGACAGGTCGCTATGGAGGGTTGCTATGGAGGGTTGCTATGGATGGGTTGTTATGGAGGGTTGCTATGGAGGGTTGCTATGGAGGGTTGCTATGTAGGGTCGCTATGGACAGGTTTTTGTGGAGGGTTGCTATGGATGGGTTGTTATGGAGGGTTGCTATGGAGGGTTGTTATGGAGGGTTGCTATGGATGGGTTGCTATGGACAGGTCGCTATGGAGGGTTGCTATGGATGGGTTGTTATGGAGGGTTGCTATGGATGGGTTGCTATGGATGGGTTGTTATGGAGGGTTGCTATGGAGGGTTGCTATGGAGGGTTGCTATGGAGGGTTGCTATGGACGGGTTGCTATGGAGGGTTGCTATGGAGGGTTGCTATGGATGGGTTGCTATGGAGGGTTGCTATGGAGGGTTGCTATGGATGGGTTGCTATGGATGGGTTGCTATGGATGGGTTGCTATGGAGGGTTGCTATGGAGGGTTGTTATGGACAGGTTGCTATGGAGGGTTGCTATGGAGGGTTGCTATGGAGGGTTGCTATGGAGGGTCGCTATGGATGGGTTGTTATGGAGGGTCGTTATGGAGGGTCGCTATGGAGGGTTGCTATGGAGGGTTGCTATGGACAGGTTGCTTTGGAGGGTTGCTATGGATGGGTTGCTATGGAGGGTTGCTATGGAGGGTTGCTATGGAGGGTTGTTATGGACAGGTCGCTATGGAGGGTTGCTATGTAAGGTTGCTATGGAGGGTTGCTATGGATGGGTTGCTATGGAGGGTTGCTATGGATGGGTTGCTAAGGAGGGTTGCTATGGATGGGTTGCTATGGAGGGTTGTTATGGAGGGTCGCTATGGACAGGTCGCTATGGATGGGTTGTTATGGAGGGTTGCTATGGATGGGTTGCTATGGAGGGTTGCTATGGATGGGTTGCTATGGAGGGTTGCTATGGAGGGTTGCTATGGACAGGTCGCTATGGACAGGTCGCTATGGAGGGTTGCTATGGAGGGTTGCTATGGACAGGTCGCTATGGAGGGTTGCTATGGAGGGTTGTTATGGAGGGTTGCTATGGACAGGTCGCTATGGAGGGTTGCTATGGGGGGTTGCTATGGGGGGTTGCTATGGAGGGTCGCTATGGACGGGTTGCTATGGAGGGTTTCTATGGAGGGTTGCTATGGACAGGTTGCTATGGAGGGTTGCTATCGATGGGTTGTTATAGAGGGTTGCTATGGAGGGTTGCTATGGAGGGTTGCTATGGATGGGTTGTTATGGAGGGTTGCTATGGAGGGTTGCTATGGAGGGTTGCTATGGATGGGTTGCTATGGACAGGTTGCTATGGAGGGTTGCTATGGAGGGTCGCTATGGATGGGTTGCTATGGGGGGATGCTATGGATGGGTTGTTATGAAGGGTTGCTATGGATGGGTTGCTATGGAGGGTTGCTATGGATGGGTTGCTATGGACAGGTCGCTATGGAGGGTTGCTATGGACAGGTCGCTATGGAGGGTTGCTATAGACAGGTCGCTATGGAGGGTTGCTATGGAGGGTTGCTATGGATGGGTTGTTATGGACAGGTCGCTATGGAGGGTTGCTATGGAGGGTTGCTATGGATGGGTTGCTATGGACAGGTTGCTATGGAGGGTTGCTATGGAGGGTTGTTATGGAGGGTTGCTATGGAGGGTTGTTATGGAGGGTTGCTATGGAGGGTTGTTATGGAGGGTCGCTATGGAGGGTTGCTATGGAGGGTTGCTATGGATGGGTCGCTATGGACAGGTCGCTATGGAGGGTTGCTATGGAGGGTTGCTATGGATGGGTCGCTATGGACAGGTCGCTATGGAGGGTTGCTATGGATTGGTCGCTATGGAGGGTTGCTATGGATGGGTTGCTATGGAGGGTTGCTATGGAGGGTTGCTATGGAGGGTTGCTATGGACAGGTTGCTATGGAGGGTTGCTATGGATGGGTTGCTATGGATGGGTTGTTATGGAGGGTTGCTATGGAGGGTTGCTATGGATGGGTTGCTATGGAGGGTTGCTATGGACAGGTCGCTATGGAGGGTTGCTATGGAGGGTTGCTATGGATGGGTTGCTATGGAGGGTTGTTATGGACAGGTCGCTATGGAGGGTTGCTATGGAGGGTTGCTATGGATGGGTTGCTATGGACAGGTTGCTATGGAGGGTCGCTATGGAGGGTCGCTATGGATGGGTTGCTATGGAGGGTTGCTATGGAGGGTTGCTATGGATGGGTTGCTATGGAGGGTTGCTATGGAGGGTTGCTATGGAGGGTTGTTATGGAGGATTGCTATGGACAGGTCCATAGCGACCTGTCCACAGCAACCCTCCATAACAACCCTCCATAGCAACCCTCCATAGCGACCTGTCCATAGCAACCCTCCATAATTACATGGTTACCATGGTTACATAGTTGCATGTTACATGGTTACCATGGTTACTTGGTTATATAGTTACATGGGTACCATGGTTACATAGTTACATGGTTACCATGGTTACATAGTTGCCTGATACATGGTTACCATGGTTACTTGGTTACATAGTTACCATTGTTACCATGGCTACATAGTTACATGGTTACTTGGTTACCATGGTTACCATGGCTACACGGTTTCCATGATTACTTGGTTACCATGGGTATGTGGATACCATGGTTTCATGGGTACCATGACTACCATGGTTACATGATTACTTTGTTATCATGTAACCATGGTTACTTGGTTACATGGTTACCATGGTTACATGGTTTCAAGCGTTTACATGGTTACTTGGTTACCATGGCTACCATTGTCTCTATGGTTACCTGGTTACCACGAAACCTCACAATTTTACCATGGTCTTCTTCCCAGATTCCATACAATGTTTAGTACTTTAGCTATATGTGCTTTTTAGCCTTAACACACTCCTTTTTTTTCACCAAACAGCTTTATTCAGCACAATAGCCAAGTGCTTTGACACTTCACTGCAGTTAACAACGTCATGGGTTCAAATCCCAACAATCACTACACTTGGGATCTCTTTTCACTCTCATTTTTTTTAGAGTTTTTTTAAACTATCTTGAATTTTGAGGGGGGGGGGGGGGTGTCCTACCCAAATTTGAATTTGTAAAAAAAAAAACAAATTCGGAGAGAATTTGTACTTATCTTGGGTGTGCTTAAGTTGTCTATGGTGAATCCCCTCCAACCCACAATAGCTTGTGAACCCCTCAAGTGTCTTTTAATCATTGGCAGTTGGCCCCATGTGCATGTGGTTTTGACATGTGTTTTCTCATGTTTGTTAAAGGTGTGCAATCTAGATTTGGCATCTAAACCTGCCCCCTTACCTTCCCAGCTTCCAAAGACACCATTTTTGCTTTCCTGATAACTGTAATTTATTATGTGCACGTATGTAGGTCATGCGATTTCTCATGTATGTTTAATGTTTGCAGCCTCCTTTTGCCTCTAAAAGATTACACCACCACCCCCACCAAGTCTGTTTGTGCCATTAGGTAAGTGTTTGGAGGGCCTCGTGTGATGTTTGCCCATATGCGTTTTCTTATGTGTTTTTTTTCTATTTCTTTGCAGCCTCTTCTGCTCTTTGCCCACTACCACCACCACCACCACCCCCACCACTGTGTTTGTGCCATTAGGTAAGTGTTTGGAGGGCCTTGTGTGATTTTTGCCCATATGCGTTTTCTTATGTTTTTTTTTTTCAATTTCTTTGCAGCCTCTTCTGCTCTTTTCAAACCACCACCACCACCACCACCACCACTGTGTTTGTGCCATTAGGTAAGTGTTTGGAGGGCCTCGTGTGATTTTTGCCCATATGCGTTTTCTTATGTTTTTTTTTCAATTTCTTTGCAGCCTCTTCTGCTCTTTTCAAACCACCACCACCACCCCCACCACTGTGTTTGTGCCATTAGGTAAGTGTTTGGAGGGCCTCGTGTGATGTTTGCCCATATGCGTTTTCTTATGTGTTTTTTTTCTATTTCTTTGCAGCCTCTTCTGCTCTTTGCCCACTACCACCACCACCACCACCACCACCCCCACCACTGTGTTTGTGCCATTAGGTAAGTGTTTGGAGGGCCTCGTGTGATTTTTGCCCATATGCGTTTTCTTATGTTTTTTTTATCAATTTCTTTGCAGCCTCTTCTGCTCTTTTCAAACCACCACCACCACCACCACCACTGTGTTTGTGCCATTAGGTAAGTGTTTGGAGGGCCTTGTGTGATTTTTGCCCATATGCGTTTTCTTATGTGTTTTTTTTCTATTTCTTTGCAGCCTCTTCTGGTCTTTGCCCACTACCACCACCACCACCACCGTGTTTGTGCCATTAGGTAAGTGTTTGGAGGGCCTCGTGTGATGTTTGACCATATGCGTTTTCTTATGTGTTTTTTTTCTATTTCTTTGCAGCCTCTTCTGCTCTTTCACCACCACCACCACCACCAAGTCTGTTTGTGCCATTAGGTAAGTGTGTTCTGTAACTGTTCACTAATTATATTGTATATGAAGAGCAATCTGCAAATCATGTTTTTTTCTGTTTTCTCTTTTGTCATTTCAGATTTAGGCGTTTGGGGCTATTTGCTGCTGCTGGACAGCCAGATTCTCTGCCCACCTCGTGCTCCCATGGCCCCACCCACTGGAAGGCTGAGGAGAAGGGGCAGGGTGGCCAGGGGGGGCAGGGTGGCCAGGGTGGCCATGGGGGGCAGGGTGGCCAGGGTGGCCAGGGGGGGCAGGGTGGGCAGATCGTCTGGCTCTGGTGTGAGGGAGGCTCCAGCTGTATCCATGAGGGAGTCCACCATCCCCATCCCGGAGGAGAAATCCGGGGGAGGTGGTAACACACCAAGTGGACAAGCTGGCTCTTCTGACAGTAGTCCTGGAGAGGGTCCGTCCACCCGAGTCAGCTTGTCCACATTATCCCGGCTTCCCCGTTTCTCCCACAATCAGTGCTGTGTCCTGGTCCAGGCCTATATGGCCAGATATCAGGCGATACATGGGACCAGGGCCGCGGTTAGCTCTGTAACCGAGAAGCGCAGATTGTGGGATGAAATCCGGGATGCTGTAAATGCACTGGGTGAAGCACCTCGCCACCGTGACAGTGTGCGGAAGAAGGTCACCGACATCTGTGCGTCCATTCGGAAGAAGCTAATTGCATGGGCTGCGGAGGGTCTTTATGACCGACAAGGTCGGCTGGATGAACGTGCACGAAGTTCTCTCTGGGATTATCAATTACCTTTCTTACAGATCATAGGACCCGATACCATCTTTTCCAGAGAGGACTTAGATTCGGATGCTTTGCACCGAGGTAGGATATTATCTTGGATGTCAATTGTGTGAGTTGTTTTGAAAAGATGAACTACTATCCTATGTGTGACATGAATAGAATTTGATACTTGCCCTTCCAATTGTCCTTTTTTTGTTTCTCAGCCCCTCCACAGCCCATGCAGCTTGGCGACCCAGACGGACTCATGGGTGTTGACATCAGTGCTGACCCTCCTCCTGGTAGGTCCCATATCATACTGTGCCAAACAATGTAGATGTATGTTTTATTCTTTCCAAGATAGCTCATATTGCTATGTCCTTTACAGAAGATCCGCAGCAGGGAACACACCCAGTGCAGGAAGGTGTTGGTATGTCTAGCAAATTAATACTTTTTTTGGAATCTTATTAACCCCGTTAACACACATGTTTTTTTCTTTTGAAAGAGTGTTGCCTTTTAGATGTTTACCCTGCAAAACACCGTTGACAGCATTAATGGGTGCCGTCATTAGTATTCAGACCAAGCCTTCTTAACCTTTTGTGAGGGTTTAGCAAGTGTCCTATGAGGCCAGGAAAGCACTTTTGAATGTTTGGCCTCAATGCTTCATTCCTGAAGCTAGGAGGGCAATCTGGCCATAATCATTACTGCCTAAGGTTATGTACTAAACATGTTTTTTTTTTTTTTCAAAGAACATCAGGCCCCTCTTGACGTAGCAGCTGGAGTTGGATCAGGAGCTGGCGACGATTCTGCATCCAGTGCTGTGGTATGTGATATAAGGGAACAAGGTGCACATGTAACATTTCAATGGTAGTAATGATTTTGGCCTAGATGTGGCTTACATTGTGTGTGTTAAATTAGTGCTATGACATTCTGACGATGCACCAGCACAACAAGAGTTCGATCTTGAACATCAGGGAATTATGTTATAATTTGGTGTGCCACTAATGTTCCAAAAACATCCAGGACCTTTAAAGTCCGGCCAGTCTTTGATTTTCCAGGTCCAAATTCATGTGTATCGTTTTGTTGGGTTGTCCTGTAGCCGATTGATGGCGAGATTTTAGACAACATATGTAGATGTAGAAAGTCATTGGTGTAGTAACAGATTTACCAAAAGCATAAACAACCTACCACACCAGGGTTAATTGGGAACACCTTCATGTCGAAACTTTTTGCCTTTGTCATATTAGTCCTACCAATATAATATGTACCCATTATCAGAAGTGTTGCTAGCTTGGATAATATTACAATGAACAAGTACTTATTAGAAGCACATCAAACTTTTCTACGTTCTGCTTGGGGTGTTAAGTTGTCAAACTAATCTGAACTATTTAGTCATGATGTTTGATATTGATTTGGTCTATTTCTTCTGCTTTCAGGTAGCCTTCGATGCAGAGGGATTGTCACCTACCCAACCTCGTCCATCTATGCTGGATGTAGCCGAGAGGCTGCTTGATGAGTATCGGATCCAAAATGAGTTAAGGAGGCGTACTCAGCAATCTACTGAGGTAGTACGTCTGCTCGGGCTCATACAGGAATCTGTAGCAACAATGGTACAGGTTCAACGGGATATGCGTAACAGCTTGGTAAGTTTAGCAGACCAGCATCAACGGGATCGGCAAAGTGTTGACACTCAGGTGCTGGCCACACGCCAATGCCTGTTTGGATCTGAAGATGCCCCATTGGCAGAGCCCTCCCAAACATCTCACTCACCTGCCACTGCAGGTTGTGGTAGTGGGAGGGTAATGCCAGTGTTGGCCACTTGTCAGGCAGCTTAGGATGGGACAATTCCTCCTGTAGCCACTCCTAGCACTTCACACTCCGTTCGGACTCCCACACCCCTCAATGAGCAATCCTCCTGCACAACCTCATTGCGCACTGGTTCCACAATGCCCCTTCCATTTGACTACACTCCCTACACACCTTTAGAATTTCACTCCTACCCAGGCCATCACCCTTTGTCAACAGCCCCACATGCCATTTCCCCCCGCACCGTGGACCACAACAACCAATCAACCACCACTCCCCACACATCTTCACAACCCTTGCACCACCAGCAGCAGCATCAAATAGCCTCGGGGCAGCAGCTAACAAATTTACGGTAATGGCACACTTTCCCCAAATTCTTAGGCTGAGCACAGAGCAGATTGGACTATTGGCACAAGATCTTCAGTCTGGGACATTTCCAGGGTTCACCACCCTGCATCAGCAGCAGCCTCATTTACAAGATCTGATCATAATGGGCCACTATACCACAACTCTAAGGCTGACCCAAGAGCAGATGGGACTATTGGCCCAACATTTGATGGCAGGAACCTTTCCAGTGTTCACCACACTGCATCAGTCACCACCACCACCACCACCACCACCAACTTAATTTTTTTTTTTTTTTTTGTGTTAGTTTTGTTAATGATTGTTACATTGGCCAATTTGTGGGGCCATGTTTTTGTTTAATTTGAGGGTGGCACAATATGATTTATTATAGTGTTTTTTTTGGTGATGCAATTAAATTTTATGCAAAATGATTAGTTTGTGTTTGATCTTTGGTTTTTTAGGAGTGTTGGTGGCCAAGTAAGGGCCCTGGTTAATGTAGGCATTTATACACACGTGCTTCTCTATCTCCAAACATATGATTTCATTTAAATTTGGAAAACTCTATGTTCACATAATGACCCAAGAAAAGGTCTCCCTTCAAATGTAGCTTCAAAACAAGTCTCAAGGATAACATAAACCAAAGCCAACATGCTAACAATTACAGACCACACCACTCGACAAAACAAATACAACACAAAAGACATTCGATGTGTACACCAAAAAGAAAACTTTGGTAATAAAAGATAAATTCTTTTTAATAACACATGTAGGTGTCTACCAACTGTAGCGTCCAAAAAATATATTATTAAAATATATAATATAATGAACAAAATTTCAAATGTACCATTTGTGTTGCAACGTGCAACATACAATTTTTTTATTTTTATTTTTATTTAAATTTTTTTTTTTTTTTTTTTCCAAAATTATGTTTTTTTTTTTTTTTAGTAAACATTATTTTATATTTTTTTTGTTTCCCAAAACAGGGTTTTTTTTAGTAAACATTATTTTATATTTTTTTTGTTTCCCAAAACAGGGTTTTTTTTAGTAAACATTATTTTATATTTTTTTTGTTTCCCAAAACAGGTTTTTTTTTAGTAAACATTATTTTATATTTTTTTTGTTTCCCAAAACAGGGTTTTTTTACTAAACATTATTTTATATTTTTTTTGTTTCCCAAAACAGGGTTTTTTTAGTAAACATTATTTTATATTTTTTTTGTTTCCCAAAACAGGGTTTTTTTAGTAAACATTATTTTATATTTTTTTTGTTTCCCAAAACAGGGTTTTTTTAGTAAACATTATTTTATATTTTTTTTGTTTCCCAAAACAGGGTTTTTTTAGTAAACATTATTTTATATTTTTTTTGTTTCCCAAAACAGGGTTTTTTTTAGTAAACATTATTTTATATTTTTTTTGTTTCCCAAAACAGGGATTTTTTTGTAAACATTTTTTTATTTTTTTTGTTTCCCAAAACAGGGATTTTTTTGTAAACATTTTTTGATATTTTTGTTTAACAAATTTTTGTTTGTATTTTTTTCATTTTTTTTTGGAAACAACGAGTCAAAGGTGTGACATTACGCACAAATGGCTGCTTAGGGTCCGGATCCACCCCACACAGCTGCTCCAAATACAGTATTCGGTCTCCACACCACTTTAAATACTCCAGCATTACCTCGCTGGTGAGGTGGGTGTGCCCTGGGTAGAAAAAGACATGACAATTCGTTTTATGCAAAATGATCCTAACAAGGATTGTAATTAATGTGCCTCAACAAATATGCTTAGGAGTCTATTGGTTGGCTTTCATGAACACTCTGAAGCAAACATGCAAAATTGCTGTTTTAAACCTTGAACTCAAACTTTCAACTCAAATTGTTCAAAAGGTTACATAAGATGGCTTGGAATGTTAGTAGCAGTTCCACCAAAGCTAAGTAAAAGGCTTTTCTGCATGGAAACACAAGCAATCATTTTGAAGAATGTAAGGTGTTTTGTGTTTAATTGGTCAACACGATACATGTGCACACATTTATCTCTATCACCATTGGAATCTGTGGAGCGTTCTCTCTCCCTCTTACTGTCTATAGTTTGAACCTGACACATAGTAGAGACTCACCCTTTGGAATTATGAGGGACAGTTCTGGCCGGAGTAGATGTGTCTGCTCCCCTGATCTCCTTTCCGCCATCCCAGCTGTGTTAAGAGAGAATAAAAAGTTTCTCAACAAATGGACTCACGCTAACTGTAGGTTACGCAGTCATGAAAACGCTCTAACACCCACTCCTTACCCCTCCACACTTCCCTGAAAGTTTGATTTAGACATTGATACGGTGGTGATGCAGATTCGTACAGTGCAAGCGTCAATCTTCTGGGTGAAGCATGTAGCGTTAAGGATACGTACTCCCTGCTTTTGTGCTGATTGTGTTTCTCTGATGTTTTTTGTGCCTCAGCCCTGCCTGTTCTAAGTGTTGGTAACATATCATTTTTGGAGGGCTGTGGAAAACTAATCAGGTTAGACTTACCCTCTCTAGCTTTTTGGGGACGAAAGAAATCACGATCCTCCTTTTTACATGGCCCCTGTACACACCTCTAGGCACCTCCCTCCTGTTGATTGACCCCACAGCAGGCAGCTTGCTATGGAGGCACATGAGATGAAGCCAAGCACCCTGTGCCTGTTCAGGCACTAGGCTGTGAGCCAGCCTTGCCCCCCTCCCTTCCGATGGTCTCAATGATTAGGAGTGACAGCATCAGGAGGCAATATTGGCATGCTGTCACCTCAGTTAAGGAGGAGGGGGAGTCTGTTCCAGACAAGTATTTGTGCAAAATTTTGGACAGTAAGAAAATGGTCCCAGTAAGTCTTAGGGGGAATATGCACACCTATCACTTGGAATACTAATGCATAGAATGCATTCACATAAAGAACCTGCTGCCTTTAGAACAACTTGAAGCCTGATCGGGGACATACACAGTTAGCATTTCTCCACTTACTAAGTAGACACATTACTGCAAAAGCACACAACTTACCATCAACAAGGTTTGGTTGGCCCCCAGAACTTGATGGGACTGCCGGCTCAGGAGAAACTGCACAAAAAGAACACAAATTGAGAACTGGAATGTGGTACATTACCGAGGAAGAGTATTTATGAAAGATTGATAAACACGCATTTTCAGTGTTGACTAAATCCGGACATGAGTAAATTACAATGTCCCCAAATATTTCTAAGTACAAAGCACACCATTTCCAATGTAGAGAAACTAACACCAATTTAGAATAGGGTGGCTTGAGAAAACTTAAAAATAATAACATGTCCTGTAATGCTCCCCAAAACCACCTTTCAAACATGAAGGTTAAGCAAGAGTGTTTCATGACCAACCTTCCTGTCACATATAGCAAAACTGCACTTGCTTTGACTCCGAGATACACATCATCCTAGCACACACAATACATGTGAGAATCTAATTTTATGTACTTACAGACTAGTTCAGGGGAGCCACAAACATCATCCGGCTCCACCCCTGGAGTGGGGGAGGATGGGGGAGACCCTTCATGGGGGGATGGTGTCCATTCATGGGGGGATGGTGTCGTATCTCCTAGAAACACAAAGACACGAATACAATCCTTGAACAAAAGCTATTTGATAAAGGCACACAGAAAGTAGTTGGGAAACATTGAAGGTAGTAGTTACAGTGGACTGGGTAAGCAGCGGCCCCTCTTCCCCAGTCCTCCACAACAAACATCCTCAATGTCAGCTGCTACATAACCCCAATGGCAAAATATATATATTACAGCCCTTATATTTCCCAGGAAACATTGAACACACAAACACATGTAGAATACTTACTTCCCATTTGAGGAGAGCCCAGGTCCTCATCACTGGGTGTCAAATCGGCCTTTTCTTGGGCACCAATGTCCTCCTGCCCCAGATCCTGGTGACTTGGCCCTGCCTGAGGCTCCTCTGTTGCTGAAGCGACATCAACCACAAAAGAAAACAAAACAAACAATCATTCCTCCAAGTTAGACCTAATACACAACACACCAGCACATCCACATTACTTACAATGGGCCTGAGAAGGCTGAGCCTACACATCCTCATCACTGGTTTCTAAAAAAAACAAAAAAACATTATATATTATTTATGGACACAAATAGCCAGTAACCTCTCATCATGCTAGCACCATACTCAATGCCCCTACAATTCATAACATAGAAGCACACTTACACCAATGAGATGCATTGACCATGTTTTAACCACTTAAGCCCCGGAAGATTTTACCCCCATTCCGACCAGGGGGTATTTTGCGATTCGGCACTGCGTGAATTTAACGCACAATTGCGCGGTCGTGCGACGCTGTACCTAAACGAATTTGACGTCCTTTTTTTCCCACAAACAGAGCTTTCTTTTGGTGGTATTTGATCACATGTGCGATTTTTTGATCACGCGCTATAAACAAAAAAAGAGCGTCAATTTTGCAAAAATAGCAATATTTTTCACATTTTTTTATATGAAATTCCCCCCCAAAAAAATGTAAAAATCAAAATTTTTAAAAATTTTCGGCCAATTTGTTTTATGCTACCTATGTTTGGTAAAAAAAATCGCAAAAAGCGTATTTTGATTGGTTTGCGCAAAAGTTATCGCGTTTACTAACAAAGGGAAAGATTTTTGTCATTTTTGTTGTTTTTTTTTTTAACGCGTAATGGCGGCGATCTGCGATTTTTTTTGCGGTACTGCGACATTGCGGCGGACAGATCGGACCCTTGACTGACATTTTTGACACTTTTGGGGTTACCAGTGACATTTCTACAGTAATCAGTGCTATACATATGCACTGTTACTGTAAAAATACACTGGTAGTGAAGGGGTTAACTTTATTTGGAAGGGAGGGGCTGTGTGTGTCCCTAGGGGCGTGGTTTCTACTGTGATTGGCTGTGGCTCTAGCTGTAAGGACACTGATCAACGGATCTACATACCAGATCCGTTTTATCAGTGTCTTTGCAGCGAGGAGAATGACAGGCAGTTTGTTTACACAAGCTGCCTGACATTCTCCCTCTCCCCCGCCGATCGCCGAGTGACCGGCGGACATCGGGTCCGCTGGTCACATGCGCGGGGGGGTCCGTGACCACGCGGGAGCGGGAGCGCGCCCCCGGGGGCGCGCGCTCGCTCCCTAGACCCTCACAAGCAAGCAACGTAGCCCTACGTTAGTTTGCCTGTGAGGGGCTGACCGCCGACGTAGATAGTCGTGCGGCGGTCGGCAAGTGGTTAAAACAGGAGGGCAACATGCAAATTAGGCGGTCGCTTAAGGCCTCGCACCTACAGGGGCCTTGCGGCCAGTGGCGGAGCAACAACATTTAGAAGGGCGCAGTCAGGGAAATCGCCCAAGTAAAAGATTGCTTTCAATCCTCGGATCTGCGTCTGCCAGGTGTCTGTTGTCCACTGACACTTACCCCTCCTTCTCTGACTGGGGATTGGCCGTCTGATCATGTTATCCTAAGATGTTGAGGAAATGGTAGGTGTGTACCTGCACCAGTAGGAAGTGACTGCCCGGTCAACTCACTCTGCTATCATCAGTTGTTGCTCTGGGAGGAGAGCTCCGCCCTGGACCCAGAACATACAGGTAACCAGGCCCAGACTTGATATTTTGCAGGCTGGTCATAGATTTGTGGTGTCTACTATGCAAAGGGGGTGAGTAGCCCCAGGGAAGTTGGAAGAGTCCGAAAATGGTTGTTGGAGAAGAAGGCCCTGGGTGGCTGGGGGACAAGGAGAGGGCCCCTGGGTGTTTTCTAGAGGAGGAAAGACCCCCAATGACGCCAGAGTCAATTGCCAGGGAAGAGAGTGGAGCTGAGCAAGTCCTGCATATCTGACCTGAAAGCCAAACATGGTGTAGATGGAGCCCTTTGCCCTACACAATGACAGCACCCGAGGTGGAAGGTGAGTGGTAGCGGGTCTTTGACATTATATAGCATATGGACTCTGTCCATTATTGGTAGTTTTGTTTGGAGTTGTCCTTTAGATGTTTAACTATGTTGTTTTTGCCCCGAGCTGTGAGGGACTGAGCTATGACAGCCCACTATGCTGAGACTTATAGTGCCCTAGAATGTTGAGGACTGAGGAATCCTTAGTCCCTAACAGAGGGCACTACAAGTCTTAGCATAGCAGGCAGTAGTTCCTCAGTCCCCTACAGAGAGCAGTACAAGTCCAAGCAGGTAGCCTTCTGCAGTGGGACTTGTTGTGCCCTTGACTGTGGTGGACTGAGGAAGGGAAGTGTGAGGGGGTCTCTTTAAGCTCAGATGTATGGGGGAGCTTTGGTGACCACAGAGTTCCCTTTTACACCAGAGTCCCCAGCTTCCCCCCTCAAATAATGGTTCCGTGAACTCTCCTTACATCAGAGTCTTCACACTTCCCTCTTACAGTGTAGTAAGTCTGGAGACTCTGATGTAAAGGGGGCTCTGTAAAATGTGATTAGAGATTTGAAATTTCAACAATTTTTTTTTTCTACTTACGATCCACAATTTCGAGCTGCTGAAATGGCTCGCTGTCTCGGAAGGCGTATTTAAGTGTGGCCGTCCTCCTCCTCCCCTTCTTCACCAAAAGCACAAGAGGGTGCCGGCCGTCCGCTTTGGCTAGAAGCAGAAGAGAAAAAAGAAACATAAAAAATACGAATGTACATAGTAGTATTAAAGGTTGTGAAGAGACACTTGATGGAGGTAGGAAAGGTAGGAGCGAGAGGGAGGGGGGGGGGGGGTGTTGGTATTAGTGTTGTTGCATACCTAAACACATGTCCACCTACCCAAAAAATTGTAAAATATCTGGTCACATGTAATGTATATTTTTACTTACCGGAGATTTGCTAAACAGCCTTTAGCAGGAGCATGGGTGATCGCCTTTTGGCATCACTCCAGGCCCGCTGCAGATCCACCACCCGAGCCTGGAACATGAATCTCCGCCGCAGCCTCATCCGGACACGACACATCATCTTGTGCTTTTGGTGAAGATGCATGTTCACCCTATCATACCCCCAGAGTAGGGAGGAGCTGTGGAAAGAGCAGTGTATGTTTGAGTCCAAGTATGTCCAAAATAGTACAGTCTTAAAAAAACATGCTAGGTCGTCTTTGAGATATTGTAGAACAAAGAATTCCATTTCTGGTGATACATATACATCGATGTCCAAATCTACCTCCATGACATAGGTTGCCCCACACTGGTGATTTCCTCTACATGATATTGCCATTTTCTCAATTGGCCTTTCATTATGCACCCAGGTCCGCCATCGGGGGGGACAGCCAGTCACTGTATTTACAACCTTATTGCTGTCCATTTAGCAGGGTAAAAGTAACTTTACACACATGTAGCATAGGTATCAACTTTTGTCACCATGTTAAAAGGACAGCAGTATGGGTAGCATTACAGTGACTGTTATAAGTCCAGGCTCACTAAACTAGACAATGCTTGGAAAAGCAAGCCATGCAGATTGCTTTTCAGGTCCCTTTTAACATGAGCTGTCTGATTGGGTGTGGCTGTTCATTTTTCACGCAGACATGATAAGCCCCTCCATTCTCCTTTATGGAGTGTTACATGTAAATAGGATTGATTCATTTGAGATGCAGATTTAAAACTATGTATGGCTAGGCTGAAGGTACCCAAGTTGATTGATCGATCACCTTGAGGACAACATACAACCAGTCTGTCAGATTTGACACACACTCAGCAGCTCTTGTAGCCACTAGCAATAATCACTGTGTTTTCCTGGCAGGGGCAGCACCGGGAGAACACAATGGCTCCGCAGGAGGGTTTCCCCTGTCTGTGTTGATGGTGGAAGCAAGGCAAAATGTTTTTCCTGCAAGCCACGGGACAAACAAATAGAGTTTCTTTAATTAATCCATGATTTTGCCAAAATGTGAAAAAAAAGATGTTTGCTTTGTATATTCTTAAGTTTGCTACATAACTAGAACATGTAACAGTGTTATATCTAGGGATGATCGAACGGTTCGGGTCCACCATCGGTTCGGCCCGAACATTGGGTGTTCGAGGTTCGGCCGAATTTAGAACTTTTTGCCCAAAAAGTTCGGAATTCGGCAACCAGAACCGCCCAAAATGCAATGCTTCAGGAAATGGGCTTTAAAAGCCCGTGATTGGACCAGAACCATTAGCAAAAGCCAATTGAGGGGGCAGGAGAATGCTAGGAATGTGATTGGAGTGACTAGGGGGTCCCTAGACCAATCATTAGTGAATACGCCCCCCAGTATATAAGATCGCCCCCGCCATATTCCCAGCATTGTTATACTGGACATGGAAGAGAGTGGAAGCAGTTCTGTTAATTTTACTTGAAAAGTGTCATTTAGCTATTTTTAGTGTGAGGAAAGGGATATCTAGTGTAGTTAGAGTGCTCCTTTACACTTAAGTTAGCTTCAAAAATTTAGTTTCTGTAGGGAAAGTGTTAAGTGTCAGGGGACAGTAGTGTAGTGTAGGGTTAACTGACAGTGACTGCTATGGCAGGGTGACAAATAGTGATGTCGCGAACCTAAAATTCGCCGTTCGCGAACGGCGAACGCGAACATCGGCAAATTTTCGCGAACCGGCGAACCGGGCGAACCGCCATAGACTTCAATAGGCAGGCGAATTTTAAAACACACAGGGACTCTTTCTGGCCACAATAGTGATGGAAAAGTTGTTTCAAGGGGACTAACACCTGGACTGTGGCATGCCGGAGAGGGATCACGCAAAAAAAAGTTCTTAAAAATTATAATTTTTTGATAGAGAGCCAATTATTGGAAAAATTAAAAAAAAATAAAAATAAAAAATTTCTTTGGATTTAGCATCTGGGGGGTCTAAAAAGTGTACCTGTGAAGTTTCAGCTCTGTAGCATGTCCAGAACCCCTAAAAAACAGCATTTGTCTTATATTTTCAGGAATATGGCTTCTCTGCGGCTGGCTTTTTCTCTTGCAGGCATTTATCGGGCATTTTTTTAGGCAGGCATGTCATTTTTTGTATTTAGTGTCTGGGGGGTCTAAAAAGTGTACCTGTCAATTTTCAGCTCTGTAGCATGTCCAGAACCCCTAAAAAACAGCATTTTTCTTATATTTTCAGGAATATGGCTTCTCTGCGGCTGGCTTTTTCTCTTGCAGGCATTTAGCGGGCATTTTTTTAGGCAGGCATGTCATTTTTTGTATTTAGTGTCTGGGGGGGTCTAAAAAGTGTACCTGTCAAGTTTCAGCTCTGTAGCATGTCCAGAACCCCTAAAAAACAGCATTTTTCTTATATTTTCAGGAATATGGCTTCTCTGCGGCTGGCTTTTTCTCTTGCAGGCATTTAGCGGGCATTTTTTTAGGCAGGCATGTCATTTTTTGTATTTAGTGTCTGGGGGGTCTAAAAAGTGTACCTGTCAAGTTTCAGCTCTGTAGCATGTCCAGAACCCCTAAAAAACAGCATTTTTTTATATTTTCAGGAATACGGCTTCTCTGCGGCTGGCTTTTTCTCTTGCAGGCATTTAGCAGGCATTTTTTTAGGCAGGCATGTCATTTTTTGTATTTAGTGTCTGGGGGGTCTAAAAAGTGTACCTGTCAAGTTTCAGCTCTGTAGCATGTCCAGAACCCCTAAAAAACAGCATTTTTCTTATATTTTCAGGAATACGGCTTCTCTGCGGCTGGCTTTTTCTCTTGCAGGCATTTAGCGGGCATTTTTTTAGGCAGGCATGTCATTTTTTGTATTTAGTGTCTGGGGGGTCTAAAAAGTGTACCTGTCAAGTTTCAGCTCTGTAGCATGTCCAGAACCCCTAAAAAACAGCATTTTTATTATATTTTCAGTAATACGGCTTCTCTGCGGCTGGCTTTTTCTCTAGCTGGCATTTATCGGGCATTTTTTTAGGCAGGCATGTCATTTTTTGTATTTAGTGTCTGGGGGGTCTAAAAAGTGTACCTGTCAAGTTTCAGCTCTGTAGTATGTCCACAACCCAAAAAAAACAGCATTTTTCTTATGATTTTTAGTAGAAAACTAATGCAGTGTCTTTCCAGCTGTCTTTTTTTCTTTCTGGCAAGCTGAAATATGATATGCCAAGGCAAACATGCCTATCAGTTGAGCTATGACACAGACAACACTGCACACATGGGGAAATATGTAAAACAAAAAACAGGAAAAGGAAATTAGGTGACGGTCACAAAACATGATATTGTGATTGGCCAAATAAAAAGTCGCCTCGCGATGAGGTCGCGCCAAAGTCGCGCTAAGTCGCGCCAAAGTCGCACTGGAAGCGACGCTACTTTAGTGGTAGCGGCAGTGTAAACCAGCACTAAAACATCCAGTGTGTGAATACGATCAGGTATGATGTTTTATCGGTCAAGTAGTGTAAGGGTTACGCCCGTCGCCCGCTTCACAGTGACAGACCAAACTCTGACAGACCAAACTCCCCGTTTAACAGTCAGTCAGTCCATTTGCACAACCGCAAACTCCCCATTTGCACAAGGTTGGATACCAAGCTAGCCATGTCCCGTTCCTTGTCCTCACTGACATCATTGAAGGTCTCTTCCTCCACCCAGCCACATACAACACCAAGGGTCCCCGAAAGGTGAGAACAAGCCCCCTGGGACGCCTGCTGTGGCTGGTATTCCACCTCCTCAAAGCCACCTTCCTCCTCTGACTTCTCTTCTTCAGACTCCTCTCTCTGCGTTGCCACAGGTCCAGCAATTGACAACGACAAGGCTGCTTCTGGTGGTGATGAGGACCACAACTCTTCCTCTTCATGCTCATCTACAGCCTGATCCAGTGCTCTTCGCAGGGCACGCTCCAGAAAAAACGCATATGGGATGAGGTCGATGATGTTGCCTTGGGTTCGACTGACCACCAGGGTTGACATCTCCGCAAAAGGACGCATGAGCCTACAGCCATTGTTCATGAGCATTCAGTAACGCGGCCAAAAAATACCCAGCTCCGCAGAAAGAATGAAAGAAAATGAATGTTTTTTTTTATGAAAAATTATCCTGCGGATCGCTTTTGGTCTGTACACAATGAAGCAACGACCTTATCATCTGGGGTGTGCCAACACAATCCTAGAGGTGATCGCTTCATTGTGATACGCAAGCCCCTTCACCACGACAAGGTAACGATCATGAAGGGGAATTGACACATGTATGTGCCATTTTTTTTGTTTTTTGTTTTTTTGCAGCCACAGTGTAGCACCAGAGGCCAGAAAAATTAGGCATGTACACATGCATGAAAAAGTAGGTATTGTTGCAGCCGCTGCTGTAGCAGCGGCCTGAAAAATTGAGGTTTTAAGGCAGAAAGTGCACTAAAACATTGCGGCTTGAACCGTAGTTGGTGGCGGAGACGTCACGTAAGTCATCCGGCATGCAGAGAATGATTATATACAGCAGCGTGTGGACCATTTTTAGGCCAAGGCATCTCAGTCATCACCAGGCCTTTTTTAGTCAAATGCATCCCCCACTGTCAGTCCCTTCGGGATCCATGCCTCATTCATCTTAATAAACGTGAGGTAATCAAGACTTTTTTGACCTAGGCGACTTCTCTTCTCAGTGACAATACCTCCTGCTGCGCTGAAGGTCCTTTCTGACAGCACACTTGAAGCGGGGCAGGCCAGAAGTTCAATGGCAAATTGGGATAGCTCAGGCCACAGGTCAAGCCTGCACACCCAGTAGTCAAGGGGTTCATCGCTCCTCAGAGTGTCGATATCTGCAGTTAAGGCAAGGTAGTCTGCTACCTGTCGGTCGAGTCGTTCTCTGAGGGTGGACCCCGAAGGGCTGTGGCGATGCATAGGACTAAAAAAGCTCTGCATGTCCTCCATCAACAAGACGTCTGTAAAGCGTCCTGTCCTTGCCGGCGTGGTTGTGGTGGTAGGAGGAGGATTACTTTCACCTCTTCCCCTGTTGGATTCCCGTTGTGCTGTGACATCACCCTTATACGCTGTGTAAAGCATAGTTTTTAACTTATTTTGTAGCTGCTGCATCCTTTGCGACTGCCGGTAATTGGGTAACATATCACAGACTTTCTGCTTATACCGGGGGTCTAGTAGCGTGGCCACCCAGTACAGGTCGTTCTCCTTCAGCCTTTTTATACGAGGGTCTCTCAACAGGCATGACAGCATGAAAGACCCCATTTGCACAAGGTTGGATGCCGAGCTACTCATGTCCAATTCCTCGTCCTCACTGATGTCATTGAAGGTGTGTTCTTCCCCCCAGCCACGTACAACACCACGGGTACCAGATAGGTGACAACGAGCACCCTGGGATGCCTGCTGTGGTTGGTGTTCCTCCTCCTCAAAGCCACATTCCTCCTCTGACTCCTCTTCCTCACACTCCTCTTCCAGTGTTGCCGCAGGTCCAGCAATTGATGGTAAGGCTGTTTCTGGTGGTGGTGATGGTGACCACAACTCTTCCTCTTCCTCTTCACGCTCATCTACGGCCTGATCCAGCACTCTTCGCAGGGCACGCTCCAGGAAAAAAGCATATGGGATGATGTCGCTGATGGTGCCTTCAGTGCGACTCACTAGGTTTGTCACCTCCTCAAAAGGACGCATGAGCCTACAGGCATTGCGCATGAGCGTCCAGTAGCGTGGCAAAAAAATACCCAGCTCCGCAGAGGCTGTCCTAGCACCCCGGTCATACAAATACTCGTTGACCGCTTTTTCTTGTTGGAGCAGGCGGTCGAACATTAGCAGTGTTGAATTCCAACGTGTCGGGCTGTCGCAAATCAAGCGCCTCACTGGCATGTTGTTTCGCCGCTGAATATCTGCAAAGTGCGCCATGGCCGTGTAGGAACGCCTGAAATGGCCACACACCTTCCTGGCCTGCTTGAGGACGTCCTGTAAGCCTGGGTACTTCTGCACAAAACGTTGCACAATCAGATTCAACACATGTGCCATGCACGGCACATGTGTCAACTTGCCCAAATTCAATGCCGCCAACAAATTGCTCCCGTTGTCACACACCACTTTGCCGATCTCCAGTTGGTGCGGGGTCAGCCACTGATCCACCTGTGCATTCAGGGCGGACAGTAGTGCTGGTCCGGTGTGACTCTCTGCTTTCAGGCAAGTCAACCCCAAGACAGCGTGACACTGTCGTATCCGGCATGTGGAATAGCCCCTGGGGAGCTGGGGGGGTGCAGTTGGTGTGGAGCAAGACGCAACAGCAGAAGAGGACTCAGCCGAGGAGGTTAGCAAAGAGGATGGAGTAGGAGGAGTAGAGGAGGTGGCAGCAGGCCTGCCTGCAAGTCGTGGCGGTGTCACCAACTCCTCTGCAGCAGAGCCACGCATTCCATGCTTGGCAGCCGCCAGCAGGTTTACCCAATGTGCAGTGTACGTTATATACCTGCCCTGACCGTGCTTTGCAGACCAGCTATCAGTGGTCAGATGGACCCTTGCCCCAACACTGTGTGCCAGACGTGACATGATTTCCTTTTCCACAATAGAGTACAGGTTGGGGATTGCCTTTTGTGAAAAATAATTTCGGCCGGGTACCTTCCACTGCGGTGTCCCAATAGCGACAAATTTTTTGAAGGCCTCAGACTCCACCAGCTTGTATGGTAAAAGCTGGCGGGCTAAGAGTTCCGACAAGCCAGCTGTCAGACGCCGGGCAAGGGGGTGACTCTGCGAGATTGGCTTTTTACGCTCAAACATTTCCTTGACAGACACCTGACTGTGGGCAGGTGACGAGCAGGAACTGCTGAAGGTGAGAGGCGGAGGGGCGGGTTGTTGATAGGGGGCATGGAGGACAGCAGTGGTTGACGTGGCTGAAGATGCTGGACCAGGAGGAGGATGATGGCTTTCAGTTTGTGTGCTGCTTTTACTCATGTGTTGATCCCATAGGCGTTTGTGATGTGAGATCATGAGCCTTCGCAAAGCAGTTGTACCTAGGTGGGTGTTGGACTTCCCACGACTCAGTTTCTTTTGGCACAGGTTACAAATGGCATCGCTGATATCAGAAACAGACACACAAAAAAAATGCCACACTGCTGAGCTTTGCAAGGACGGCATTCTGGTGGTGGCAACAGCTTGCGTTGATTGGCGTGCTGTCTGGCTGACCCCGGGTGCCGAATCTACATGCTGTCTGACTGCGCCACTAGCTCCTTGCGATGACCTCCTCCCCCTGCTTCCAACTCGTCTCCTCCTCCTCTCTGTCTCCCCATCTGAACTTTCCCCCTCTTCTTCTGCTCTTCGAGCAGGCACCCAGGTGACATCCACAGACACATCGTCATCATCAGCCGCTTCACTTGACAACTCAGCAAAGGCAGCAGCAGCAGGTACAACATCATCATCATCACAATGTACGTCCATGTGTATAATGCTGCCTGACTGAGACATATCCCCGTTATCTACATCCTCTGGCACTAATAGTTGCGCATCACTTATTTCTTCAAACTGATGTGAAAATAACTCCTCTGACGGATCAAGTGAAGCGGCTGTGGTGCTAGTGTTGGTGGTGGTGCCGGCGGGCTGGCGAGTGGTAAATTGAGAGGTGCCCGAAGCTGAGCTGGAGGAGGATGGTGCATTAGGGTTCCGAGCGGAAGCTGTAGACGATTGGGTGTCTTGTGTAAGCCAGTCAACTATGGCCTCAGAATTGTTTGAGTTCAGGGTCTGTGGTGGCCTCTGAACACTGGGCATTATTCTAGGGCCTAAGGAAATCACAGCACCACGACCACGACGGCCCTTGCCGGGTGGCCTGCCTCTGCCTGTCATTTTCTTTTTTAATGTGTTGTGTACTATGAGTGCAAGGTGCTGTGCCACCCTATAGGAGTGTTGGGCAGTGGGTACAGTACACTCTGTGGACCTGACAGTCACTGGCACTCAGGCAACTGCAATTAAAAAATATATATATTTTTTTTACTTGGCAAGCTGCTGTGCCACCTTATATATCAGTGGTGGGTGGGCAGTGGCACAGTACACTCTCTGTGGACCTGACAGCAGTCACTGGCACCCAGGCAACTGCAATTTTAAAAAATATATTTTATTTTACTTTGCAAGCTGCTGTGCCACCTTATATATCAGTGGTGGGTGGGCAGTGGCACAGTACACTCTCTGTGGACCTGACAGCAGTCACTGGCACCCAGGCAACTGCAATTTTTAAAAATATATATTTTATTTTACTTTGCAAGCTGCTGTGCCACCTTATATATCAGTGGTGGGTGGGCAGTGGCACAGTACACTCTCTGTGGACCTGACAGCAGTCACTGTCACCCAGGCAACTGCAATTTTAAAAAAATATATTTTATTTTACTTTGCAAGCTGCTGTGCCACCTTATATATCAGTGGTGGGTGGGCAGTGGCACAGTACACTCTCTGTGGACCTGACAGCAGTCACTGGCACCCAGGCAACTGCAATTAAAAAATATATATATTTTTTTTTACTTTGCAAGCTGCTGTGCCACCTTATATATCAGTGGTGGGTGGGCACACAGTGGCACTGCAGTGGGCACAGTACACTCTGTGGACCTGACAGTAACTGGCAGCCCAGGCAACTGCAATAATAAAAAATATATTTTTTTTTCAATTTATTGCAACAAGATGCTGTGCCACCGTATATATATCAGTGGTGGGCAGTGCACTGCAGTGGGTACAGTACACTCTGTGGACCTGACACAGCACTCACTGCAATTATGACAGAGGAAAAAAAAAATATTTTTTAAAATGCCAGGTACTGTGCCTGTGCCACCCGAAATGAGTGTGGTGTGCACACAGTACAGTCTGTGGTAGGTCTGTGGCCTCTCACACACAGCGGGCAGGCAACTGCAGTGTACAATAGATATATATATATATATATATATAAAGAAAAAACTCTATTACCTTACCAGCCCTTAAAAGGGCTTTTGGGGACACTATATATATATATATATATATATATGTATATATATAAATAAAAAAAATCCTCAATTACCAGCCCTTAAAAGGGCTTTTGGGGACACTAGATAGATATATATATATATATATATATATATATATATGAAGAAACAACTCAATTACCAGCCCTTAAAAGGGCTTTTGGGGACGCTAGGTATATATATATATATATATATATATATATATATATATATATATATATAAAAAAAAAAAAAAAACACAAATACCAGCCCTTAGAAGGGCTTTTTGGGGTGCTGATATTACAGCAGTAGTGGACCAAGAACACTGCAAGACCAGGAACACTGACTAACTGTCCCTAGCTTAACAGCAGCAGCAGCAGCAGCAGCTCTCTCCCTACTCTCACTACACACACTGCTTCAGAATGATCTAAGATGGATGCTGCCCTTGCTTATTTATAGGAGGTGGGAGGGTGTGGGAGGGAGGTATGCTGATTGGCTGGAAATGTGTCTGCTGACTGTAAAGTTCAGGGTCAAAGTTTGCCTCAATGATGTCTTATGGGGGGCGGACCGAACATCGCATATGTTCGCCGGCAGCGGCGAACGCGAACATGCTAAGTTCGCCGGGAACTGTTCTATACATCTCTACTGCCAGCCTGCTAAGCATCTGCTGCCTGTTACCAGCCAGTCTGCCAAGTACCTGCTGCCCTGCATCACGATCCAGCCTGCATCCAAGTATGCACAGACCTCACATCAGCAGCCTTCACCATCTGAACTTCTAAGCACTCGTGCCACTCCAGGCTTCCGTGCTTTCTGTTTACATTATCAGGGGTACCAGGCCGGAGGTGGGAGAGATCGCCTTCCTCTCCAGGTCAGGCTCCATCTCCAGGTATGTGACAGGAGAGCATGCCTAGTGGACCCACACATGACAGGCCTCAGAAGGGCCGAATCGCAAAATCTAGGGAGTGGTATTGTCTTCAACAGAACTCCTGAAGGTGTAGATGGATTTTCCTGCAGAAGACATCCAGGCCTTCTGCCAGGCATACCAGCAGCAAGGATCGCTAGATCTGCACTAGAAAAAAACTGGGAATCTGAGACCAGACTTTATAGGATTTAAGCAAGATTATTCACAAACCTGTCCAAACACCAGCAAACGGTATACACTGCAAACATGAAGATATAAGTAAAACAACAAAACAAGCATTCCTAACAAGCAAACTAACAGAGTAACAGAAAGCTTTACTAGCAAACAAACTATATACAATATATACAAAATGAGGGATACTGATCAACAGCATAAACTGGAGGTGTAAGGAACAGTCAGGAAAAGGGAACCATGACTGGGGTCAGGAACAAGGTGGCAGGGTATAGGACAAGGATATGCAAACTGTGGCCCTCCCTCCAGTTGTTGCAAAACTACAAGTTCCATCATGCCTCTGCCTCTGGTTGTCATGCTTGTGGCTGTTAGTCTTGCTATGTCTCATGGGACTTGTAGTTTTGCAACAGCTGGAGGGCAACAGTTTGCATATCCCTGGTATAGGATATACAGTAGGTACAAAGCAAGAGCAGGCTCAGGATTCATGGAAAGCAGTACCTGGCTAGCAGAGCAAAAACAAAGCACCAGGGAATAGTAAAGAAGGGACTAAATACCGTCCTAGAAGATGGTATCAGGGGGAGACTGATTATTGGGGTCTACTTTGCTGCTGGGAGACACCTGCTGGTGGACACTGGAACTACAACATTTTGCTATGGAAACCACGGTTCCACCAGCAGATGATCCAGGTCCTGACACCCACTGACTCCCCTGAGCAGGCAGCTAGTGGGAACAGAGAGCAGATGTGCAGGTAATAGCTCTTACGGTGCTGGAACACAGGATTCACAGGTCAATAGGTAATAGAGTCCAATCAGGCAGTTGTGCACGGAACATATATAGGCAGTGGGAACAGGTAGAAGTGCAGGCTGGAAAATGTAGTGTTGTCCCATTTTTACTGAATGCTGCCAAATGCCTGATCCCGAGATACTAGAAACAAGCTTCCTGTCCTACCGTGGCTGAATGGAACAGAGAGGTCAATAGTGTCATGAGAGCAGAGCGTTGGGTTTATACTTTTAAGCCCCGGAGAATTTGGCTGCTCAAAGACCAGGGCCTATTTTGCAATTCGGCACTGCGTGACTTTAACGGACAATTGCATGGTCGTGCGACGCTGTACCCAAATTAAATTGACGTCCTTTTTTTCCCCACAAATAGAGCTTTCTTTTGGTGGTATTTCATCACCTGTGCGATTTTTTATTTTTTGCGCTATAAACAAAAAAAGAGCGACAATTTTGAAAAAATAACAATATTTTCACAATTTTTTATATGAAATTCCCCCCCCCCCCAAAAAAAAAATGTAAAAATCAAAATGTTTTAACATTTTAGGCCAATTTGTTTTCTGCTACATATTTTTGGTATAAAAAAAAAATCGCAATAAGCGTATTTTGATTGGTTTGCGCAAAAGTTGTCGCGTCTACTAACTACGGGAAAGATTTCTGTCATTTTTATTGTTTTTTTTTTAAACTAGTAATGGCGGCGATCTGCGATTTTTAGCGGGACTGCAACTATGCGGTGGACAGATCGGACCCTTGACTGACATTTTTGACACTTTTGGGGGTACCAGTGACATTACTACAGTAATCAGTGCTATACATATGCACTGTTACTGTAAAAATGACACTGGCAGGGAAGGGGTTAACTTTATTGGTGATCAGTGGGTTAAATGCATCCCTAGAGGCGGGTTTCTAACTGTGGGGGGCGTGGCTAGTGATGTAACTACAGAGACATACGATCCTACATAGCAGGATCATATGATCTCTGCAGTTACATCAGGGAGAAGGACAGGCAGCTTTGTTTACATCAGCCGCCTGCCTTTCTCCCTCTCCAGCGGGAGATCGCGAGTGGCCGGCGGACATCGGAGCCACCGGTCACACGTGCGGGGATGCCTGTGAACGAGTGGGGGCGAGAGCGTGCCTCCAGCGGCGTGCGCTCGCCCCCTACAGGCTCCTGGGCGAGGGACTGTAATGTTCTGGTACCTTTGGGTACCCTAATTACTCTTTTCCTAAGTGTATGCGCCCCACCATTCTCTTTTGGTAAGGTGCGCATACACCTTTAAGACTGATGCTGTCATCACTGAGCGCCGGACTGCACAGCTATTTAAATCACCAGCTTTCACTCACATGTGTTCGTTCAACCTGCTTTGTTGCCTTGATGCTAACCTGCCTTGAAGCTCTCATTCTTGCAAGCATACCTCGCTGTCGGAACCACGCTGCGCTGATCCCTGTATCCCGCTACCGGATCATCCGCTCTTGCCGAACCTCTCCTCTGCTACATTGCTACTAGTGATAAGTACCCCACAGGGGAAACCTCTATACCCTTCATACTAAAAGCTTACACTATCTAGCGCTGCATACTAAAGACTATTACTACATCTGCATTATCTAAGATTGCTAGCTCTTGAGCCTACTACCATCTGCTCTTGCACTGGGTTGGTCTCTCCTGTATGTTCACCTGCTACTCTATCATCTGCTACCATACATGATTGCTAACCTATCTGCATCCCATCTGCTACTATCTTACTTTCAAGAACATTCCTTTCAAGTGTCTGTCATCTACCATCTCTACCCAACCTGTCTCTTCAGCTATCATCACTGTATTACTATATACATAAGTCACTCTAGGAACATCTTATTGAGTGTGTGTATTTACTTGCTGAATTGAGATCATCCACACATGATGAGTCTTGGGAGTTGGGATTGGTGTCTCAGCGTTTCTCTACATGACTACTGAAGTGGAATATTTCTGCAGCTGTAAATCCACATTATACATAAAACGCATGAGCGTTACAGGGAGGTAGTACTAGGTCGGTTTGCCCAGGAGCGGCTGACTGCCGCAGTAAATATACTGACAGCAGTCGGCAAGTGGTTAAGGACCAACTGGCTCTTTTTCTGGACATCTGGTTGGGATGGATGTTCTATTCTGATGTGTAATATTTCTAGTGTTAGGGAAGTGTCTCCCTTTTCCATCTTTCTCCAGGTCACAACACATCGTACACTGATTGGATTGGATGGGAGGTTATATGCCATGGCTGCTCTGGGGATTTCATGCCCTCACTTGCTCATGTGTCCTGATACGTAGTCATATGTCTGCTCTGTAACCTTTCCACCACCTCAGTTCCTAACCCCTAAATTTCCGTTCCCTTTCCTTTTGTGTTCTTCCTTTCCCTTTTCTTTTGTTGTTTGGTTTTCTACTTTCTATTTTTTATATTACAATTGCTGTTTATTGGCTACTGTCTAGCATTTTGTACTTGATATATGCCACGACACCTTTGGACTGGTGCAGGGGTTCATTTCTGAGAGGACCAGTCCAATCTGCGGGCAGGCCAGATCCAAGATGAGGATTTACTCTGTTTGACCTATTGGCAAAATCTATCGAATACGCGTTCCTGCCCACAGTTTAGGTGATTACCCGATGTTAGGACACTTGCCATATGTGTTTTATATCTGCAACTGTCTTCTGTTCTGGTTTGTTATGTATACATTTTTGTTTACTTAACCACTTAACGTCTGCTCACGTTGCTGCTACTGCAGCAATGTGGCTCGTTATCGTCTAGCGACGTAGTACTACAGTGGGTACGGAAAGTATTCAGACCCCCTTAAATTTTTCACTCTTTGTTATATTGCAGCCATTTGCTAAAATCATTTAAGTTCATTCTTCTTCCTCATGAATGTACACATAGCACCACCCCATACTGACAGAAAAACACAGAATTGTTGACATTGTTGCAGATTTATTAAAAAAGAAAAACTGAAATATCACATAGCAACCCTCCATAGCAACCTTCCATATTAATCCTCCATAGCAACCCTCCATAGCAACCCTCCATAGCGACCTGTCCATAGCAACCCTCCATAGTGACCTGTCCATAACAACCCTCCATAGCAACCCTCCATAACAACCCTCCATAGCGACCCTCCATAGCAACCCTCCATAGCGACCTGTCCATAGCAACCCTCCATAGCAACCCTCCATAACAACCCATCCATAGCAACCCATCCATAGCAACCCTCCATAGCAACCCATCCATAGCAACCCTCCATAGCAACCCTCCATAGCGACCTGTCCATAGCAACCCTCCATAGCAACCCTCCATAACAACCCTCCATAGCAACCCTCCATAACAACCCATCCATTGCAACCCTCCATAGAAATGACAGGTCGCTATGGAGGGTTGCTATGGAGGGTCGCTATGGAGGGTCGTTATGGAGGGTCGCTATGGAGGGTTGCTATGGAGGGTTGCTATGGATGGGTTGCTATGGAGGGTTGCTATGGAGGGTTGCTATGGACGGGTTGCTATGGACAGGTTGCTATGGATGGGTTGCTATGGAGGGTTGCTATGGAGGGTTGCTATGGATGGGTTGTTATGGAGGGTTGCTATAGAGGGTTGCTATGGATGGGTTGCTATGGATGGGTTGCTATGGATGGGTTGCTATGGAGGGTTGCTATGGAGGGTTGTTATGGACAGGTCGCTATGGAGGGTTGCTATGGAGGGTCGCTATGGAGGGTCGTTATGGAGGGTCGCTATGGAGGGTTGCTATGGAGGGTTGCTATGGATGGGTTGCTATGGAGGGTTGCTATGAATGGGTTGCTATGGACGGGTTGCTATGGATGGGTTGCTATGGAGGGTTGCTATGGAGGGTTGCTATGGATGGGTTGTTATGGAGGGTCGCTATAGAGGGTTGCTATGGAGGGTTGCTATGGAGGGTTGCTATGGATGGGTTGCTATGGAGGGTTGTTATGGAGGGTTGCTATGGACAGGTCGCTATGGAGGGTTGCTATGGAGGGTTGCTATGGACAGGTCGCTATGGATGGGTTGCTATAGAGGGTTGCTATGGAGGGTTGCTATGGAGGTTTAGTATGGATGGGTTGCTATGGAGGGTTGTTATGGAGGGTTGCTATGGACAGGTCGCTATGGAGGGTTCCTATGGATGGGTTACTATGGAGGGTTGCTATGGAGGGTTTCTATGGAGGGTTGCTATGGAGGGTTGCTATGGACAGGTCGCTATGGAGGGTTGCTATGGAGGGTCGCTATGGATGGTTTGCTATGGATGGGTTGCTATGGAGGGTTGCTATGGATGGGTTGCTATGGAGGGTTGCTATGGAGGGTTGCTACGGATGGGTTGTTATGGATGGGTTGCTATGGAGGGTCGCTATGGAGGGTTGCTATGGAGGGTTGCTATGGATGGGTTGCTATGGAGGGTTGCTATGGAGGGTTGCTATGGACGGGTTGCTATGGACGGGTTGCTATGGATGGGTTGCTATGGAGGGTTGCTATGGAGGGTTGCTACGGATGGGTTGTTATGGAGGGTTGCTATAGAGGGTTGCTATGGATGGGTTGCTATGGATGGGTTGCTATGGATGGGTTGCTATGGAGGGTTGCTATGGAGGGTTGTTATGGACAGGTCGCTATGGAGGGTTGCTATGGAGGGTCGCTATGGAGGGTCGTTATGGAGGGTCGCTATGGAGGGTTGCTATGGAGGGTCGCTATGGAGGGTTGCTATGGATGGGTTGCTATGGATGGGTTGCTATGGAGGGTTGCTATGGAGGGTTGTTATGGAGGGTCGCTATGGAGGGTTGCTATGGAGGGTTGCTATGGAGGGTTGTTATGGAGGGTCGCTATGGAGGGTTGCTATGGAGGGTTGCTATGGACAGGTTGCTATGGAGGGTTGCTATGGATGGGTTGCTATGGAGGGTTGCTATGGAGGGTTGCTATGGAGGGTTGCTATGGACAGGTCGCTATGGAGGGTTGCTATGGAGGGTCGCTATGGAGGGTTGTTATGGAGGGTTGCTATGGAGGGTTGTTATGGACAGGTCACTATGGAGGGTTGCTATGGACAGGTCGCTATGGAGGGTTGCTATGGAGGGTTGCTATGGAGGATTAATATGGAAGGTTGCTATGGAGGGTTGCTATGGAGGGTCGCTATGGAGGGTCGTTATGGAGGGTCGCTATGGAGGGTTGTTATGGAGGGTCGCTATGGAGGGTTGTTATGGACAGGTCGCTATGGAGGGTTGCTATGGAGGGTCGCTATGGAGGGTTGCTATGGAGGGTCGCTATGGAGGGTTGCTATGGAGGGTTGCTATGGATGGGTTGCTATGGAGGGTTGCTATGGAGGGTTGCTATGGACGGGTTGCTATGGACGGGTTGCTATGGATGGGTTGCTATGGAGGGTTGCTATGGAGGGTTGCTATGGATAGGTTGTTATGGAGGGTTGCTATAGAGGGTTGCTATGGATGGGTTGCTATGGAGGGTTGCTATGGAGGGTTGCTATGGATTGGTTGCTATGGAGGGTTGTTATGGACAGGTCGCTATGGAGGGTTGCTATGGAGGGTCGCTATGGAGGGTCGTTATGGAGGGTCGCTATGGAGGGTTGCTATGGAGGGTTGCTATGGATGGGTTGCTATGGAGGGTTGCTATGAATGGGTTGCTATGGACGGGTTGCTATGGATGGGTTGTTATGGAGGGTTGCTATAGAGGGTTGCTATGGATGGGTTGCTATGGATGAGTTGCTATGGAGGGTTGCTATGGAGGGTTGCTATGGATGGGTTGATATGGAGGGTTGTTATGGACAGGTCGCTATGGAGGGTTGCTATGGAGGGTCGCTATGGAGGGTCGTTATGGAGGGTCGCTATGGAGGGTTGCTATGGAGGGTTGCTATGGATGGGTTGCTATGGAGGGTTGCTATGAATGGGTTGCTATGGACGGGTTGCTATGGATGGGTTGCTATGGAGGGTTGCTATGGAGGGTTGCTATGGATGGGTTGTTATGGAGGGTTGCTATGGAGGGTTGCTATGGAGGGTTGCTATGGAGGGTTGCTATGGACAGGTCGCTATGGAGGGTTGCTATGGAGGGTCGCTATGGATGGGTTGCTATGGATGGGTTGCTATGGAGGGTTGCTATGGATGGGTCGTTATGGAGGGTTGTTATGGAGGGTTGCTATGGAGGGTTGTTATGGATGGGTTGCTATGGAGGGTCGCTATGGAGGGTTGCTATGGAGGGTTGCTATGGATGGGTTGCTATGGAGGGTTGCTATGGAGGGTTGCTATGGACGGGTTGCTATGGAGGGTTGCTATGGAGGGTCGCTATGGAGGGTTGCTATGGAGGGTTGCTATGGATTGGTTGCTATGGACAGGTCGCTATGGAGGGTTGCTATGGAGGGTCGCTATGGAGGGTTGCTATGGAGGGTTGCTATGGATTGGTTGCTATGGACAGGTCGCTATGGAGGGTTGCTATGGAGGGTCGCTATGGAGGGTTGCTATGGAGGGTCGCTATGGAGGGTTGCTATGGAGGGTCGCTATGGAGGGTTGCTATGGAGGGTTGCTATGGAGGGTTGCTATGGAGGGTTGCTATGGAGAGTTGCTATGGAGGGTTGCTATGGAGGGTTGCTATGGACAGGTCGCTATGGAGGGTTGCTATGGAGGGTCGCTATGGATGGGTTGCTATGGATGGGTTGCTATGGATGGGTTGTTATGGAGGGTCGCTATGGATGGGTTGTTATGGAGGGTTGCTATGGAGGGTTGCTATGGACAGGTCGCTATGGAGGGTTGCTATGGAGGGTTTCTATTGAGGGTTTCTATGGAGGGTTACTATGGATGGGTTGTTATGGAGGGTTGCTATGGAGGGTTGCTATGGAGGGTCGCTATGGATGGGTTGCTATGGAGGGTTTTTATGGACAGGTTGCTATGGAGGGTTGCTATGGATGGGTTGTTATGGAGGGTTGCTATGGAGGGTTGCTATGGATGGGTTGTTATGGAGGGTCGCTATGGAGGGTTGCTATGGAGGGTTGCTATGGAGGGTTGCTATGGATGGGTTGCTATGGAGAGTTGCTATGGAGGGTTGCTATGGAGGGTTGCTATGGACAGGTCGCTATGGAGGGTTGCTATGGAGGGTCGCTATGGATGGGTTGCTATGGATGGGTTGCTATGGATGGGTTGTTATGGAGGGTCGCTATGGATGGGTTGTTATGGAGGGTTGCTATGGAGGGTTGCTATGGACAGGTCGCTATGGAGGGTTGCTATGGAGGGTTGCTATGGAGGGTTTCTATGGAGGGTTACTATGGATGGGTTGTTATGGAGGGTTGCTATGGAGGGTTGCTATGGAGGGTCGCTATGGATGGGTTGCTATGGAGGGTTTTTATGGACAGGTTGCTATGGAGGGTTGCTATGGATGGGTTGTTATGGAGGGTTGCTATGGAGGGTTGCTATGGATGGGTTGTTATGGAGGGTCGCTATGGAGGGTTGCTATGGAGGGTTGCTATGGAGGGTTGCTATGGATGGGTCGCTATGGATGGGTTGCTATGGATGGGTTGCTATGGATGGGTTGTTATGGAGGGTCGCTATGGATGGGTTGTTATGGAGGGTTGCTATGGAGGGTTGCTATGGACAGGTCGCTATGGAGGGTTGCTATGGAGGGTTGCTATGGAGGGTTTCTATGGAGGGTTACTATGGATGGGTTGTTATGGAGGGTTGCTATGGAGGGTTGCTATGGAGGGTCGCTATGGATGGGTTGCTATGGAGGGTTTTTATGGACAGGTTGCTATGGAGGGTTGCTATGGATGGGTTGCTATGGAGGGTTGCTATGGAGGGTTGCTATGGATGGGTTGTTATGGAGGGTCGCTATGGAGGGTTGCTATGGAGGGTTGCTATGGAGGGTTGCTATGGATGGGTTGCTATGGAGGGTTGTTATGGAGGGTTGCTATGGACAGGTCGCTATGGAGGGTTGCTATGGAGGGTTGCTATGGACAGGTCGCTATGGATGGGTTGCTATAGAGGGTTACTATGGAGGGTTGCTATGGATGGGTTGCTATGGAGGGTTGTTATGGAGGGTTGCTATGGAGGGTTGCTATGGAGAGGTCGCTATGGAGGGTTCCTATGGATGGGTTACTATGGAGGGTTGTTATGGAGGGTTGCTATGGACAGGTCGCTATGGAGGGTTGCTATGGAGGGTTGCTATGGAGGGTCTCTATGGAGGGTTGCTATGGATGGGTTGTTATGGAGGGTTGCTATGGAGGGTTGCTATGGAGGGTCGCTATGGATGGGTTGCTATGGAGGGTTTTTATGGACAGGTTGCTATGGAGGGTTGCTATGGATGGGTTGTTATGGAGGGTTGCTATGGAGGGTTGCTATGGATGGGTTGTTATGGAGGGTCGCTATAGAGGGTTGCTATGGAGGGTTGCTATGGAGGGTTGCTATGGATGGGTTGCTATGGAGGGTTGTTATGGAGGGTTGCTATGGACAGGTCGCTATGGAGGGTTGCTATGGAGGGTTGCTATGGACAGGTCGCTATGGATGGGTTGCTATAGAGGGTTGCTATGGAGGGTTGCTATGGAGGGTTAGTATGGATGGGTTGCTATGGAGGGTTGTTATGGAGGGTTGCTATGGAGGGTTGCTATGGACAGGTCGCTATGGAGGGTTCCTATGGATGGGTTACTATGGAGGGTTGCTATGGAGGGTTTCTATGGAGGGTGCTATGGAGGGTTGCTATGGAGGGTTGCTATGGAGGGTCGCTATGGACAGGTCGCTATGGAGGGTTGCTATGGAGGGTTGCTATGGATGGGTCGCTATTGACAGGTCGCTATGGAGGGTTGCTATGGAGGGTTGCTATGGACAGGTCGCTATGGAGGGTTGCTATGGAGGGTTGCTATGGAGGGTTGCTATGGAGGGTTGCTATGGATTGGTTGCTATGGACAGGTCGCTATGGAGGGTTGCTATGGAGGGTCGCTATGGAGGGTTGCTATGGAGGGTCGCTATGGAGGGTTGCTATGGAGGGTCGCTATGGAGGGTTGCTATAGAGGGTTACTATGGAGGGTTGCTATGGATGGGTTGCTATGGAGGGTTGTTATGGAGGGTTGCTATGGAGGGTTGCTATGGAGAGGTCGCTATGGAGGGTTCCTATGGATGGGTTACTATGGAGGGTTGTTATGGAGGGTTGCTATGGACAGGTCGCTATGGAGGGTTGCTATGGAGGGTTGCTATGGAGGGTTTCTATGGAGGGTTGCTATGGATGGGTTGTTATGGAGGGTTGCTATGGAGGGTTGCTATGGAGGGTCGCTATGGATGGGTTGCTATGGAGGGTTTTTATGGACAGGTTGCTATGGAGGGTTGCTATGGATGGGTTGTTATGGAGGGTTGCTATGGAGGGTTGCTATGGATGGGTTGTTATGGAGGGTCGCTATAGAGGGTTGCTATGGAGGGTTGCTATGGAGGGTTGCTATGGATGGGTTGCTATGGAGGGTTGTTATGGAGGGTTGCTATGGACAGGTCGCTATGGAGGGTTGCTATGGAGGGTTGCTATGGACAGGTCGCTATGGATGGGTTGCTATAGAGGGTTGCTATGGAGGGTTGCTATGGAGGGTTAGTATGGATGGGTTGCTATGGAGGGTTGTTATGGAGGGTTGCTATGGAGGGTTGCTATGGACAGGTCGCTATGGAGGGTTCCTATGGATGGGTTACTATGGAGGGTTGCTATGGAGGGTTTCTATGGAGGGTGCTATGGAGGGTTGCTATGGAGGGTTGCTATGGAGGGTCGCTATGGACAGGTCGCTATGGAGGGTTGCTATGGAGGGTTGCTATGGATGGGTCGCTATTGACAGGTCGCTATGGAGGGTTGCTATGGAGGGTTGCTATGGACAGGTCGCTATGGAGGGTTGCTATGGAGGGTTGCTATGGAGGGTTGCTATGGAGGGTTGCTATGGAGGGTTGCTATGGATTGGTTGCTATGGACAGGTCGCTATGGAGGGTTGCTATGGAGGGTCGCTATGGAGGGTTGCTATGGAGGGTCGCTATGGAGGGTTGCTATGGAGGGTCGCTATGGAGGGTTGCTATGGAGGGTTGCTATGGAGGGTTGCTATGGATGGGTTGCTATGGAGGGTTGCTATGAATGGGTTGCTATGGACGGGTTGCTATGGATGGGTTGCTATGGAGGGTTGCTATGGAGGGTTGCTATGGAGGGTTGCTATGGAGGGTCGCTATGGAGGGTTGCTATGGAGGGTTGCTATGGAGGGTTGCTATGGATGGGTTGCTATGGAGGGTTGCTATGAATGGGTTGCTATGGACGGGTTGCTATGGAGGGTTGCTATGGAGGGTTGCTATGGATAGGTTGTTATGGAGGGTTGCTATAGAGGGTTGCTATGGATGGGTTGCTATGGATGGGTTGCTATGGATGGGTTGCTATGGAGGGTTGCTATGGAGGGTTGCTATGGACAGTTCGCTATGGAGGGTTGCTATGGAGGGTCGCTATGGAGGGTTGTTATGGAGGGTTGCTATGGATGGGTTGCTATGGAGGGTTGCTATGAATGGGTTGCTATGGACGGGTTGCTATGGATGGGTTGCTATGGAGGGTTGCTATGGAGGGTTGCTATGGATGGGTTGTTATGGAGGGTTGCTATGGAGGGTTGCTATGGAGGGTTGCTATGGAGGGTTGCTATGGACAGGTCGCTATGGAGGGTTGCTATGGAGGGTCGCTATGGATGGGTTGCTATGGATGGGTTGCTATGGAGGGTTGCTATGGATGGGTTGTTATGGAGGGTTGCTATGGAGGGTTGCTATGGAGGGTTGCTATGGAGGGTTGCTATGGACAGGTCGCTATGGAGGGTTGCTATGGAGGGTCGCTATGGAGGGTTGCTATGGAGGGTTGCTATGGATGGGTTGTTATGGAGGGTTGTTATGGAGGGTTGCTATGGAGGGTTGTTATGGAGGGTTGTTATGGATGGGTTGCTATGGAGGGTCGCTATGGAGGGTTGCTATGGAGGGTTGCTATGGATGGGTTGCTATGGAGGGTTGCTATGGAGGGTTGCTATGGACGGGTTGCTATGGAGGGTTGCTATGGAGGGTCGCTATGGAGGGTTGCTATGGAGGGTTGCTATGGATTGGTTGCTATGGACAGGTCGCTATGGAGGGTTGCTATGGAGGGTCGCTATGGAGGGTTGCTATGGAGGGTTGCTATGGATTGGTTGCTATGGACAGGTCGCTATGGAGGGTTGCTATGGAGGGTCGCTATGGAGGGTTGCTATGGAGGGTCGCTATGGAGGGTTGCTATGGAGGGTCGCTATGGAGGGTTGCTATGGAGGGTTGCTATGGAGGGTTGCTATGGATGGGTTGCTATGGAGGGTTGCTATGAATGGGTTGCTATGGACGGGTTGCTATGGATGGGTTGCTATGGAGGGTTGCTATGGAGGGTTGCTATGGATAGGTTGTTATGGAGGGTTGCTATAGAGGGTTGCTATGGATGGGTTGCTATGGATGGGTTGCTATGGATGGGTTGCTATGGATGGGTTGCTATGGAGGGTTGCTATGGATGGGTTGTTATGGAGGGTTGTTATGGAGGGTTGCTATGGAGGGTTGTTATGGATGGGTTGCTATGGAGGGTCGCTATGGAGGGTTGCTATGGAGGGTTGCTATGGATGGGTTGCTATGGAGGGTTGCTATGGAGGGTTGCTATGGACGGGTTGCTATGGAGGGTTGCTATGGAGGGTCGCTATGGAGGGTTGCTATGGAGGGTTGCTATGGATTGGTTGCTATGGACAGGTCGCTATGGAGGGTTGCTATGGAGGGTCGCTATGGAGGGTTGCTATGGAGGGTTGCTATGGAGGGTTGCTATGGAGGGTTGCTATGGAGGGTTGCTATGGATGGGTCGCTATGGAGGGTCGCTATGGAGGGTTGCTATGGATGGATTGCTATGGATGGGTTGCTATGGAGGGTTGCTATGGAGGGTTGTTATGGAGGGTCGCTATGGAGGGTTGCTATGGAGGGTTGCTATGGAGGGTTGCTATGGATGGGTTGCTATGGAGGGTTGCTATGGATGGGTTGCTATGGAGGGTTGCTATGGATGGGTTGCTATAGAGGGTTGCTATGGACAGGTTGCTATGGAGGGTTGCTATGGATGGGTTGCTATGGAGGGTTGCTATGGAGGGTTGCTATGGACAGGTCGCTATGGAGGGTTGCTATGGAGGGTCGCTATGGAGGGTTGTTATGGAGGGTTGCTATGGAGGGTTGCTATGGATGGGTCGCTATGGAGGGTTGTTATGGAGGGTTGCTATGGATGGGTTGCTATGGAGGGTTGCTATGGATGGGTTGCTATGGACAGGTTGCTATGGAGGGTTGCTATGGATGGGTTGCTATGGAGGGTTGCTATGGAGGGTTGCTATGGACAGGTCGCTATGGAGGGTTGCTATGGAGGGTCGCTATGGAGGGTTGTTATGGAGGGTTGCTATGGAGGGTTGTTATGGACAGGTCACTATGGAGGGTTGCTATGGACAGGTCGCTATGGAGGGTTGCTATGGAGGGTTGCTATGGAGGATTAATATGGAAGGTTGCTATGGAGGGTTGCTATGGAGGGTCGCTATGGAGGGTCGCTATGGATGGGTTGCTATGGAGGGTTGCTATGGAGGGTCGCTATGGAGGGTCGCTATGGATGGGTTGCTATGGAGGGTTGCTATGGATGGGTTGCTATGGATGGGTTGCTATGGATGGGTTGTTATGGAGGGTTGCTATGGATGGGTTGCTATGGAGGGTTGCTATGGAGGGTCGCTATGGACAGATTTCTATGGAGGGTTGCAATGGATGGGTTGTTATGGAGGGTTGCTATGGACAGGTCGCTATGGAGGGTTGCTATGGAGGGTTGCTATGGAGGGTCGCTATGGAGGGTTGCTATGGAAGGTTGTTATGGATGGGTTGTTATGGAGGGTCGCTATGGAGGGTCGCTATGGATGGGTTGCTATGGATGGGTTGCTATGGATGGGTTGTTATGGAGGGTCGCTATGGAATGGTTGTTATGGAGGGTTGCTATGGAGGGTTGCTATGGACAGGTCGCTATGGAGGATTGTTATGGAGGGTCGCTATGGAGGGTTGCTATGGATGGGTTACTATGGAGGGTTGCTATGGAGGGTCGCTATGGAGGATTGCTATGGATGGGTTGCTATGGATGGGTTGCTATGGAGGGTTGCTATAGAGGGTTGCTATGGATGGGTTGCTAAGGAGGGATGCTATGGATGGGTTGCTATGGAGGGTTGCTATGGAGGGTTGCTATGGATGGGTTGTTATGGAGGGTTGCTATGGAGGGTGGCTATGGAGGGTTGCTATGGATGGGTTGCTATGGATGGGTTGCTATGGATGGGTTGCTATGGAGGGTTGTTATGGACAGGTTGCTATGGAGGGTGGCTATGGAGGGTTGCTATGGATGGGTTGCTATGGATGGGTTGCTATGGAGGGTTGCTATGGAGGGTTGCTATGGAGGGTTGCTATGGACAGGTCGCAATGGAGGGTTGCTATGGAGGGTCGCTATGGAGGGTTGTTATGGAGGGTTGCTATGGAGGGTTGCTATGGAGGGTTGTTATGGACAGGTCGCTATGGAGGGTTGCTTTGGAGGGTCGCTATGGATGGGTTGCTATGGATGGGTTGTTATGGAGGGTCGCTATGGATGGGTTGTTATGGAGGGTTGCTATGGAGGGTTGCTATGGACAGGTCGCTATGGAGGGTCGTTATGGAGGGTCGCTATGGAGGGTTGCTATGGAGGGTTGCTATGGATGGGTTGCTATGGAGGGTTGCTATGAATGGGTTGCTATGGACGGGTTGCTATGGATAGGTTGCTATGGAGGGTTGCTATGGAGGGTTGCTATGGATGGGTTGTTATGGAGGGTTGCTATGGATGGGTTGCTATGGATGGGTTGCTATGGATGGGTTGCTATGGAGGGTTGCTATGGAGGGTTGTTATGGACAGGTCGCTATGGAGGGTTGCTATGGAGGGTCGCTATGGAGGGTCGTTATGGAGGGTCGCTATGGAGGGTTGCTATGGAGGGTTGCTATGGATGGGTTGCTATGGAGGGTTGCTATGAATGGGTTGCTATGGACGGGTTGCTATGGATGGGTTGCTATGGAGGGTTGCTATGGAGGGTTGCTATGGAGGGTTGCTATGGAGGGTTGCTATGGACAGGTCGCTATGGAGGGTTGCTATGGAGGGTCGCTATGGATGGGTTGCTATGGATGGGTTGCTATGGAGGGTTGCTATGGATGGGTTGTTATGGAGGGTTGCTATGGAGGGTTGCTATGGAGGGTTGCTATGGAGGGTTGCTATGGACAGGTCGCTATGGAGGGTTGCTATGGAGGGTTGCTATGGAGGGTTGCTATGGAGGGTTGCTATGGATGGGTTGCTATGGAGGGTTGCTATGGATGGGTTGCTAAGGAGGGTTGCTATGGATGGGTTGCTATGGAGGGTTGCTATGGACAGGTTGCTATGGAGGGTTGCTATGGATGAGTTGCTATGGAGGGTTGCTATGGAGGGTTGCTATGGATGGGTTGCTATGGAGGGTTGTTATGGACAGGTCGCTATGGAGGGTTGCTATGGAGGGTCGCTATGGAGGGTCGTTATGGAGGGTCGCTATGGAGGGTTGCTATGGAGGGTTGCTATGGACAGTTCGCTATGGAGGGTTGCTATGGAGGGTCGCTATGGAGGGTCGTTATGGAGGGTCGCTATGGAGGGTTGCTATGGAGGGTTGCTATGGATGGGTTGCTATGGAGGGTTGCTATGAATGGGTTGCTATGGACGGGTTGCTATGGATGGGTTGCTATAGAGGGTTGCTATGGATGGGTTGCTAAGGAGGGTTGCTATGGATGGGTTGCTATGGAGGGTTGCTATGGAGGGTTGCTATGGATGGGTTGTTATGGAGGGTTGCTATGGAGGGTGGCTATGGAGGGTTGCTATGGATGGGTTGCTATGGATGGGTTGCTATGGATGGGTTGCTATGGAGGGTTGTTATGGACAGGTTGCTATGGAGGGTGGCTATGGAGGGTTGCTATGGATGGGTTGCTATGGATGGGTTGCTATGGAGGGTTGCTATGGAGGGTTGCTATGGAGGGTTGCTATGGACAGGTCGCAATGGAGGGTTGCTATGGAGGGTCGCTATGGAGGGTTGTTATGGAGGGTTGCTATGGAGGGTTGCTATGGAGGGTTGTTATGGACAGGTCGCTATGGAGGGTTGCTTTGGAGGGTCGCTATGGATGGGTTGCTATGGATGGGTTGTTATGGAGGGTCGCTATGGATGGGTTGTTATGGAGGGTTGCTATGGAGGGTTGCTATGGACAGGTCGCTATGGAGGGTCGTTATGGAGGGTCGCTATGGAGGGTTGCTATGGAGGGTTGCTATGGATGGGTTGCTATGGAGGGTTGCTATGAATGGGTTGCTATGGACGGGTTGCTATGGATGGGTTGCTATGGAGGGTTGCTATGGAGGGTTGCTATGGATGGGTTGTTATGGAGGGTTGCTATGGATGGGTTGCTATGGATGGGTTGCTATGGATGGGTTGCTATGGAGGGTTGCTATGGAGGGTTGTTATGGACAGGTCGCTATGGAGGGTTGCTATGGAGGGTCGCTATAGAGGGTCGTTGTGGAGGGTCGCTATGGAGGGTTGCTATGGAGGGTTGCTATGGAGGGTCGCTATGGATGGGTTGCTATGGATGGGTTGCTATGGACGGGTTGCTATGGATGGGTTGCTATGGAGGGTTGCTATGGAGGGTTGCTATGGATGGGTTGTTATGGAGGGTTGCGATGGAGGGTGGCTATGGAGGGTTGCTATGGATGGGTTGCTATGGATGGGTTGCTATGGAGGGTTGTTATGGACAGGTCGCTATGGAGGGTTGCTATGGAGGGTTGCTATGGAGGGTTGCTATGGATGGGTTGCTATGGATGGGTTGCTATGGATGGGTTGCTATGGAGGGTTGCTATGGAGGGTTGCTATGGACAGGTCGCAATGGAGGGTTGCTATGGGGGGTCGCTATGGAGGGTTGTTATGGAGGGTTGCTATGGAGGGTTGCTATGGAGGGTTGCTATGGACAGGTCGCTATGGAGGGTTGCTATGGAGGGTCGCTATGGATGGGTTGCTATGGATGGGTTGCTATGGAGGGTTGCTATGGATGGGTTGTTATGGAGGGTTGCTATGGAGGGTTGCTATGGAGGGTTGCTATGGAGGGTTGCTATGGAGGGTCGCTATGGAGGGTTGCTATGGATGGGTTGCTATGGAGGGTTGCTATGGAGGGTTGCTATGGAGGGTTGTTATGGATGGGTTGCTATGGAGGGTCGCTATGGACGGGTTGCTATGGACGGGTTGCTATGGATGGGTTGCTATGGAGGGTTGCTATGGAGGGTTGCTATGGATGGGTTGTTATGGAGGGTTGCTATAGAGGGTTGCTATGGATGGGTTGCTATGGATGGGTTGCTATGGATGGGTTGCTATGGAGGGTTGCTATGGAGGGTTGTTATGGACAGGTCGCTATGGAGGGTTGCTATGGAGGGTCGCTATGGAGGGTCGTTATGGAGGGTCGCTATGGAGGGTTGCTATGGAGGGTCGCTATGGAGGGTTGCTATGGATGGGTTGCTATGGATGGGTTGCTATGGAGGGTTGCTATGGAGGGTTGTTATGGAGGGTCGCTATGGAGGGTTGCTATGGAGGGTTGCTATGGAGGGTTGCTATGGATGGGTTGCTATGGAGGGTTGCTATGGATGGGTTGCTATGGAGGGTTGCTATGGAGGGTTGCTATGGAGGGTTGTTATGGAGGGTTGCTATGGAGGGTTGCTATGGACAGGTCGCAATGGAGGGTTGCTATGGAGGGTCGCTATGGAGGGTTGTTATGGAGGGTTGCTATGGAGGGTTGCTATGGAGGGTTGTTATGGACAGGTCACTATGGAGGGTTGCTATGGACAGGTCGCTATGGAGGGTTGCTATGGAGGGTCGCTATGGAGGGTTGTTATGGAGGGTTGCTATGGAGGGTTGCTATGGAGGGTTGTTATGGACAGGTCACTATGGAGGGTTGCTATGGACAGGTCGCTATGGAGGGTTGCTATGGAGGGTTGCAATGGAGGATTAATATGGAAGGTTGCTATGGAGGGTTGCTATGGAGGGTCGCTATGGAGGGTCGCTATGGATGGGTTGCTATGGAGGGTTGCTATGGAGGGTTGCTATGGAGGGTTGCTATGGAGGGTCGCTATGGATGGGTTGCTATGGAGGGTTTTTATGGACAGGTTGCTATGGAGGGTTGCTATGGATGGGTTGTTATGGAGGGTTGCTATGGAGGGTTGCTATGGATGGGTTGTTATGGAGGGTCGCTATGGAGGGTTGCTATGGAGGGTTGCTATGGAGGGTTGCTATGGATGGGTTGCTATGGAGGGTTGTTATGGAGGGTTGCTATGGACAGGTCGCTATGGAGGGTTGCTATGGAGGGTTGCTATGGATGGGTTGCTATGGATGGGTTGCTATGGATGGGTTGTTATGGATGGGTTGCTATGGATGGGTTGCTATGGATGGGTTGCTATGGATGGGTTGCTATGGATGGGTTGTTATGGAGGGTTGCTATGGATGGGTTGCTATGGAGGGTTGCTATGGAGGGTCGCTATGGACAGATTTCTATGGAGGGTTGCAATGGATGGGTTGTTATGGAGGGTTGCTATGGAGGGTTGTTATGGAGGGTTGCTATGGATGGGTTGCTATGTACAGGTCGCTATGGAGGGTTGCTATGGAGGGTTGCTATGGATGGGTTGCTATGGAGGGTTGCTATGGATGGGTTGCTATGGAGGGTTGTTATGGATGGGTTGCTATGGATGGGTTGCTATGGATGGGTTGCTATTGATGGGTTGTTATGGAGGGTTGCTATGGATGGGTTGCTATGGAGGGTTGCTATGGAGGGTTGCTATGGATGGGTCGCTATGGAGGGTTGTTATGGAGGGTTGCTATGGATGGGTTGTTATGGAGGGTTGCTATGGATGGGTTGCTATGGAGGGTTGTTATGGATGGGTTGCTATGGATGGGTTGCTATGGATGGGTTGCTATGGATGGGTTGTTATGGAGGGTTGCTATGGATGGGTTGCTATGGACAGATTTCTATGGAGGGTTGCAATGGATGGGTTGTTATGGAGGGTTGTTATGGAGGGTTGCTATGGATGGGTTGCTATGGACAGGTCGCTATGGAGGGTTGCTATGGAGGGTTGCTATGGATGGGTTGCTATGGAGGATTGCTATGGAGGGTTGCTATGGATGGGTTGTTATGGAGGGTTGCTATGGAGGGTTGCTATGGAGGGTTGCTATGGACAGGTCGCTATGGAGGGTTGCTATGGAGGGTTGCTATGGAGGGTTGCTATGGATGGGTTGCTATGGAGGGTTGCTATGGATGGGTTGCTAAGGCCCCAATTACTATTGTTTGTACCCCTAAAAGGATGGATGAGGAGTAGGAGGAGGAGTATGGAACAGGCAGCACCCTCAAATCTTCAGAAGTATGAGATGAACCCCAAAAACTTGGAAAGGTGGATCTCACACGTACCGACACAGACTATCACGCAATTTAATTGATCCCCAAAGGATTTAATTGAATAGCGGAATAGAAAATATGATCAAAAAGAAAGTGTATGTATCTCACACGTACACCACCACACTAGGCCCCAATTACTATTGTTTGTACCCCTAAAAGGATGGTTGAGCAGTAGGAGGAGGAGTCTGGAACAGGCAGCACCCTCAAATCTTCAGAAGTATGAGATTGTGTTCACTGTACCCCACAAAGATTGTGTTCACTGCACCCCACAAAGATTGTGTTCACTGCACCTCAAAAAGGATTTTGTTCACTGCACCCCACAAAGATTGTGTTCACTGCACCCTAAAAGGATTTTGTTCACTGCACCCCAAAAAGATTGTGTTCACTGCACCCCAAAAAGGATGTTCACTGCACCCCAAAAAGGATTTTGTTCACTGCACCCCAAAAAGATTGTGTTCACTGCACCCCACAAAGATTGTGTTCACTGCACCCCACAAAGGATTTTGTTCACTGCACCCCAAAAAGATTGTGTTCACTGTACCCCCCAAAGATTGTGTTCACTGCACCCCACAAAGATTCTGTTCACTGTACCCCACAAAGATTGTGTTCACTGCACCCCACAAAGGATTTTGTTCACTGCACCCCAAAAAGATTGTGTTCACTGCACCCCAAAAAGGATGTAGTTCACTGCACCCCAAAAAGGATTTTGTTCACTGCACCCCAAAAAGATTGTGTTCACTGCACCCCACAAAGATTGTGTTCACTGCACCCCACAAAGGATTTTGTTCACTGCACCCCAAAAAGATTGTGTTCACTGCACCCCAAAAAGGATTTTGTTCACTGCACCCCAAAAAGGATTTTGTTCACTGCACCCCAAAAAGGATGTTGTTCACTGCACCCCAAAAAGGATTTTGTTCACTCCACCCCACAAAGATTGTGTTCACTGCACCCTACAAAGGATTTTGTTCACTGCACCCCAAAAAGGATGTTGTTCACTGCACCCCAAAAAGTATTTTGTTCACTGCACCCCAAAAAGATTGTGTTCACTGCAGCCCAAAAAGATTGTGTTCACTGCACCCCACAAAGGATTTTGTTCACTGCACCCCAAAAAGGATGTTGTTCACTGCACCCCAAAAAGATTGTGTTCACTGCACCCAAAAAAGGATGTTGTTCACTGCACCCCAAAAAGATTGTGTTCACTGCACCCCACAAAGATTGTGTTCACTGCACCCCACAAAGGATTTTGTTCACTGCACCCCAAAAAGATTGTGTTCACTGCACCCCACAAAGATTCTGTTCACTGTACCCCACAAAGATTGTGTTCACTGCACCCCACAAAGGATTTTGTTCACTGCACCCCAAAAAGATTGTGTTCACTGCACCCCAAAAAGGATGTTGTTCACTGCACCCCAAAAAGGATTTTGTTCACTGCACCCCAAAAAGATTGTGTTCACTGCAGCCCAAAAAGATTGTGTTCACTGCACCTCACAAAGGATTTTGTTCACTGCACCCCAAAAAGGATGTTGTTCACTGCACCCCAAAAAGATTGTGTTCACTGCACCCCAAAAAGGATGTTGTTCACTGCACCCCAAAAAGATTATGTTCACTGCACCCCACAAAGATTGTGTTCACTGCACCCCACAAAGGATTTTGTTCACTGCACCCCAAAAAGATTGTGTTCACTGCACCCCAAAAAGGATGTTGTTCACTGCACCCCAAAAAGATTTTGTTCACTGCACCCCAAAAAGGATTTTGTTCACTCCACCCCAAAAAGATTGTGTTCACTGCACCCCACAAAGATTGTGTTCACTGCACCCTACAAAGGATTTTGTTCACTGCACCCCAAAAAGATTGTGTTCACTGCACCCCACAAAGGATTTTGTTCACTGCACCCCAAAAAGATTGTGTTCACTGTACCCCCCAAAGATTGTGTTCACTGCACCCCACAAAGATTCTGTTAACTGTACCCCACAAAGATTGTGTTCACTGCACCCTAAAAGGATGTTGTTCACTGCACCCCAAAAAGGATGTTGTTCACTGAACCCCAAAAAGGATTTTGTTCACTGCACCCCAAAAAGGATGTTGTTCACTGCACCCCAAAAAGATTGTGTTCACTGCACCCCAAAAAGGATTTTGTTCACTGCACCCCAAAAAGATTGTGTTCACTGCACCCCAAAAAGGATGTTGTTCACTGCAGCCCAAAAAGATTGTGTTCACTGCAGCTCACACACAGAAAAATGGATGTGGATCACTGACACCTGCTTATCTCCTATCCCACACCACACAGCAATATCGATTGTAGTTTGTAGAACACACTTTCCCTAAAATTCAGCAGCAGCAGCCTCTCCCTAACAGGATTGAGAAGAGATCGTAGATCAGGATTGAGTGCAGAGTCACCCCACCCCCCACACAGCAATATCGATTGTAGTTTGTAGAACACACTGACCCTATAATTCAGCAGACTCTATCCCTAAAATGCCTACAACTCGCCCTGCCTAAACACTCCGACCTGTCCCTCAATTCTATCCGGACACAAATGGTTTTTTCCTGCCTGTCTTTCCCTAATCAGCAGCCAGCACGTTGATGTGTGCTCTGTCCCTGATCTAAGCAGCAGAATGAAGACGCTGCGGCTGCCTGGAACTTATAAAGACTTGGTCACATGCTTCAGACGGCCAATCACAGCTACTGAGACATTTGCAGGCATGGCTGGGATGGCTTAAGGCACACCAGTTAAACGATTGTTGATTGGCTGTTGAAAGCCCGCCATGAAAAGAGCGCCAAAGCATGCAAAACCCGGAAATAAAACGACCGAACACGGATTTTTACCTGAACATACAGTAAAGTGTCCGTGTCCGTGTTCGGGTACAAAAAATCCAATTATTCGGTACGAACACGAATAATACAGTCCGTGTTCGCTCAACACTACCCACGATCGTTCCCAGCTGAGAGAGAAGGACGGTCAGATGTTGTAAACACAGCAGACCGTTCTCTCTGGAATGATCACAGAGAGCCTGTGATCCTTCTATATAGGAACACAGATCTCTATGATCATTTCACAAGCCCCTCCCGAATACAGTTAGAGAACATCCCCTAGGCTCACACTTAACTCTTTGATCACCCCTGGGTTAACCCCTTCCCTGCCAATGTCATTAGTAAAGTAGCAGTGCCTATTTTTAGCACTGATTACTGTAGTAATGTCACTGGTCCCCCCCAAAAGTGTCAAAAATGGCAGTTAGGGGTCCGATCTGTGCGCCGCAATGTCGCAGTCCCGCTAAAAATCGCTGATCACCGCCATTACTAGTAAAAAAAAAAAAATTAAAAATAAAAATGATAAAAATCTTTCCCCTAGTTAGTAAACGCGATAACTTTTGCGCAAACCAATCAAAATACGCTTATTGCGATTTTTTTTTTACCAAAAATATGTAGCAGAATACAAATTGGAATAAAAACAATTGGATGAAAAAATTTGATTTTACATTTTTTTTTTTTTTTTGGGAATGTTAATTAGCAGAATGTGGATATATATATATATTTTTTTCAGAATTATCGCTCTTTTTCTGTTTATAGCGCAAAAAAATAAAAATCGCACAAATACCACCAAAAGAAAGATCTATTTGTGGGGAAAAAAAAGACATCAATTTTATTTGGGTACAGCGGCCGCACGACCGTGCAATTGTCCGTTAAAATAACGCAGTGCCGTATCGCAACAAATGGCCTGGTCATTAAGGGGGGAAATCCTTTCAGTCCAGAACTGGTTAAATAAAGAACAATCTTTTTTTTTTTTTTCTTTTTTTTTTGTGAATCGAACATTTTTTATCGCATACAATAATTTATGCAAATGAGCTACGCATGCGATAATCGTTAGAGAATTTACCCCAATATCTGAATATGGGATTTACTAAAGATTCTGAAAATTCACAAAAAATTGTCTGTAAGAGATTCCGGCGTGAACAGAAAAGGATAAAATGTGTATTTACAATTGTTTCTTTGTGTGTTCCCTGTCTGCCTGCAGTGTAGATTTATCTCTTGTTAATCCAGAAATAAAAACACATGATACATAGTATCAATATCCCCCCCCCCAATTTATTGTGTACAGTGCTTCAGACTATGCTGGTGTTATATAAAAGATATCTGTCTCTGGGGGTCCCTCTAGTGTCTATTGTGTGTACTGCAAGGCTCCAACCACAATGCAGAATAGAGAACCGATGAAGGAAAACACCAATGGCATGGCAGGAAGGGGCTCCTGTGTTCCCAGTTACTGCTCAAGTGTCTTCCAGTGTTACCTCCAGTGTTTCTAACATTCATTCTGCATGTTTCCAGTTCCTCAGTCTCTTGCCATCCCCAGTGTTCTCTGCGTCGCATCAGCAGCCTGTATCCCAGTGCAATTCCCTCTGAGTTTCAGCCAGCCTATGACCTACTCCAGTGTGGCCCTTTCACTTTAGTGTGTATTCTGCACCAGTGACCCTGTGTTCTCCAGCATACACCTTTTTTTTTTTTTTTTTTAATAATCTTTATTTAACCACTTTACCACCGGAGGATTTTGCTGTCTTACTTCCAGGCCACTTTTTGCGATTCGGTGCTGTGCGACTTTAACGGACAATTGCGCGGCCGTGCGACACTGTACCCAAACAAAATTGACGTCCTTTTTTTCCCACAAACAGAGATTTCTTTTGGTGGTATTTGATCACCTGTGCGATTTTTACTTTTTGCGCTATAAACAAAAAAAGAGCGTTTATTTTGAAAAGATAACAATATTTTTAACATTTTTTTATATGAAATTCCCCCCCCCCCAAAAAAATTTAAAAATCAAAAAAAATTTTCAAATTTTTGGCCAATTTGTTTTCTGCTACCAATGTTTGGTAAATAACAATCACAATAAGTCCCCGTTCACACTGGGGCGACCTGTGAGGCGACCTGTGAGGCGACCTGGTCGCCTCACAGGTCGCCGTAGGTCGCCTTCCATAGGGAAGCTGCGGACCCGTTCTAATAGGAGCGACACAAGTCGCTTCGACTTAGAAAAAGGGTCCGGAGCTTCTTTGGGGCGACCCGGAGCGACCGTCATAGACTTCAATGTTATGAAGTCCGTGCCGGCCGCTCCGAGGTCACGGCGCGCTGCTCGCACCGCGACCTCAGAGGTCGCCCCGGGAAGTCGGATCGCCCCAGTGTGAACGGGGCCTAAGTGTATTTTGATTGGTTTGCGCAAAAGTTATTGCGTTTACTAACTAAGGGAAAGATTTCCGTCATTTTTGGTGTTTTTTTTAACGAGTGATGGCGGCGATCTGCAATTTTTTTTGTGGGACTGCAACATTGCGGCGGACAGATCGGACCCTTGACTGACATTTTTGACACTTTTGGGGGTACCAGTGACATTACTACAGTAATCAGTGCTATATATATGCACTGTTACTGTAAAAATGACACTGACAGGGAAGGGGTTAATTTTATTGGAGAGGGAGGGGTTAATGTATGCCTGGTGCTTACTGACATGTGTGGGGGGAGGGGACTGAGTGACACAGGGACAGATCGCAGGTTCAGCTATGCTGAACCCTGCAATCTGACCCTGCCTGTCACTTAGGAGATCCACCCGCTCTGTTTACACAGGCGGGTGGATCTCCAAACTAGATTCCCAGACGATCGGGGAAGAGCAGCGGCGATCGCCGCCACTCCTCCCCTTGCCCGACTCCCGCTGGGACTGAAAACAGAGGGAGCCTACAGAGGGAGGAGTCTAGCGACGTAGTACTACGTCGCTAGACGATAACGAGCCACATTGCTGCAGTAGCAGCAACGTGAGCAGACGTTAAGTGGTTAAGTAAACAAAAATGTATACATAACAAACCAGAACAGAAGACAGTTGCAGATATAAAACACATATGGCAAGTGTCCTAACATCGGGTAATCACCTAAACTGTGGGCAGGAACGCGTATTCGATAGATTTTGCCAATAGGTCAAACAGAGTAAATCCTCATCTTGGATCTGGCCTGCCCGCAGATTGGACTGGTCCTCTCAGAAATGAACCCCTGCACCAGTCCAAAGGTGTCGTGGCATATATCAAGTACAAAATGCTAGACAGTAGCCAATAAACAGCAATTGTAATATAAAAAATAGAAAGTAGAAAACCAAACAACAAAAGAAAAGGGAAAGGAAGAACACAAAAGGAAAGGGAACGAAAATTTAGGGGTTAGGAACTGAGGTGGTGGAAAGGTTACAGAGCAGACATATGACTACGTATCAGGACACATGAGCAAGTGAGGGCATGAAATCCCCAGAGCAGCCATGGCATATAACCTCCCATCCAATCCAATCAGTGTACGATGTGTTGTGACCTGGAGAAAGATGGAAAAGGGAGACACTTCCCTAACACTAGAAATATTACACATCAGAATAGAACATCCATCCCAACCAGATGTCCAGAAAAAGAGCCAGTTGGTCCTTAACCACTTGCCGACTGCTGTCAGTATATTTACTGCGGCAGTCAGCCGCTCCTGGGCAAACCGACCTAGTACTACGTCCCTGTAACGCTCATGCGTTTTATGTATAATGTGGATTTACAGCTGCAGAAATATTCCACTTCAGTAGTCATGTAGAGAAACGCTGAGACACCAATCCCAACTCCCAAGACTCATCATGTGTGGATGATCTCAATTCAGCAAGTAAATACACACACTCAATAAGATGTTCCTAGAGTGACTTATGTATATAGTAATACAGTGATGATAGCTGAAGAGACAGGTTGGGTAGAGATGGTAGATGACAGACACTTGAAAGGAATGTTCTTGAAAGTAAGATAGTAGCAGATGGGATGCAGATAGGTTAGCAATCATGTATGGTAGCAGATGATAGAGTAGCAGGTGAACATACAGGAGAGACCAACCCAGTGCAAGAGCAGATGGTAGTAGGCTCAAGAGCTAGCAATCTTAGATAATGCAGATGTAGTAATAGTCTTTAGTATGCAGCGCTAGATAGTGTAAGCTTTTAGTATGAAGGGTATAGAGGTTTCCCCTGTGGGGTACTTATCACTAGTAGCAATGTAGCAGAGGAGAGGTTCGGCAAGAGCGGATGATCCGGTAGTGGGATACAGGGATCAGCGCAGCGTGGTTCCGACAGCGAGGTATGCTTGCAAGCATGAGAGCTTCAAGGCAGGTTAGCATCAAGGCAACAAAGCAGGTTGAACGAACACATGTGAGTGAAAGCTGGTGATTTAAATAGCTGTGCAGTCCGGCGCTCAGTGATAACAGCATCAGTCTTAAAGGTGTATGCGCACCTTACCAAAAGAGAATGGTGGGGCGCATACACTTAGGAAAAGAGTAATTAGGGTACCCAAAGGTACCAGAACATTACAGTCCCTCGCCCAGGAGCCTGTAGGGGGCGAGCGCACGCCGCCGGAGGCACGCTCTCGCCCCCACTCGTTCACAGGCATCCCCGCACGTGTGACCGGTGGCTCCGATGTCCGCCGGCCACTCGCGATCTCCCGCTGGAGAGGGAGAAAGGCAGGCGGCTGATGTAAACAAAGCTGCCTGTCATTCTCCCTGATGTAACTGCAGAGATCATATGATCCTGCTATGTAGGATCGTATGTCTCTGTAGTTACATCACTAGCCACGCCCCCCACAGTTAGAAACCCGCCTCTAGGGATACATTTAACCCACTGATCACCAATAAAGTTAACCCCTTCCCTGCCAGTGTCATTTTTACAGTAACAGTGCATATGTATAGCACTGATTACTGTAGTAATGTCACTGGTACCCCCAAAAGTGTCAAAAATGTCAGTCAAGGGTCCGATCTGTCCACCGCATAGTTGCAGTCCCGCTAAAAATCGCAGATTGCCGCCATTACTAGTTTAAAAAAAAAACAATAAAAATGACAGAAATCTTTCCCGTAGTTAGTAGACGCGACAACTTTTGCGCAAACCAATCAAAATACGCTTATTGCGATTTTTTTTTTATACCAAAAATATGTAGCAGAAAACAAATTGGCCTAAAATGTTAAAACATTTTGATTTTTACATTTTTTTTTTGGGGGGGGGGGGATTTCATATAAAAAATTGTGAAAATATTGTTATTTTTTCAAAATTGTCGCTCTTTTTTTGTTTATAGCGCAAAAAATAAAAAATCGCACAGGTGATGAAATACCACCAAAAGAAAGCTCTATTTGTGGGGAAAAAAAGGACGTCAATTTAATTTGGGTACAGCGTCACACGACCGTGCAATTGTCCGTTAAAGTCACGCAGTGCCGAATTGCAAAATAGGCCCTGGTCTTTGAGCAGCCAAATTCTCCGGGGCTTAAAAGTATAAACCCAACGCTCTGCTCTCATGACACTATTGACCTCTCTGTTCCATTCAGCCACGGTAGGACAGGAAGCTTGTTTCTAGTGTCTCGGGATCAGGCATTTGGCAGCATTCAGTAAAAATGGGACAACACTACATTTTCCAGCCTGCACTTCTACCTGTTCCCAGTGCCTATATATGTTCCGTGCACAACTGCCTGATTGGACTCTATTACCTATTGACCTGTGAATCCTGTGTTCCAGCACCGTAAGAGCTATTACCTGCACATCTGCTCTCTGTTCCCACTAGCTGCCTGCTCAGGGGAGTCAGTGGGTGTCAGGACCTGGATCATCTGCTGGTGGAACCGTGGTTTCCATAGCAAAATGTTGTAGTTCCAGTGTCCACCAGCAGGTGTCTCCCAGCAGCAAAGTAGACCCCAATAATCAGTCTCCCCCTGATACCATCTTCTAGGACGGTATTTAGTCCCTTCTTTACTATTCCCTGGTGCTTTGTTTTTGCTCTGCTAGCCAGGTACTGCTTTCCATGAATCCTGAGCCTGCTCTTGCTTTGTACCTACTGTATATCCTATACCAGGGATATGCAAACTGTTGCCCTCCAGCTGTTGCAAAACTACAAGTCCCATGAGACATAGCAAGACTAACAGCCACAAGCATGACAACCAGAGGCAGAGGCATGATGGAACTTGTAGTTTTGCAACAACTGGAGGGAGGGCCACAGTTTGCATATCCTTGTCCTATACCCTGCCACCTTGTTCCTGACCCCAGTCATGGTTCCCTTTTCCTGACTGTTCCTTACACCTCCAGTTTATGCTGTTGATCAGTATCCCTCATTTTGTATATATTGTATATAGTTTGTTTGCTAGTAAAGCTTTCTGTTACTCTGTTAGTTTGCTTGTTAGGAATGCTTGTTTTGTTGTTTTACTTATATCTTCATGTTTGCAGTGTATACCGTTTGCTGGTGTTTGGACAGGTTTGTGAATAATCTTGCTTAAATCCTATAAAGTCTGGTCTCAGATTCCCAGTTTTTTTCTAGTGCAGATCTAGCGATCCTTGCTGCTGGTATGCCTGGCAGAAGGCCTGGATGTCTTCTGCAGGAAAATCCATCTACACCTTCAGGAGTTCTGTTGAAGACAATACCGCTCCCTAGATTTTGCGATTCGGCCCTTCTGAGGCCTGTCATGTGTGGGTCCACTAGGCATGCTCTCCTGTCACATACCTGGAGATGGAGCCTGACCTGGAGAGGAAGGCGATCTCTCCCACCTCCGGCCTGGTACCCCTGATAATGTAAACAGAAAGCACGGAAGCCTGGAGTGGCACGAGTGCTTAGAAGTTCAGATGGTGAAGGCTGCTGATGTGAGGTCTGTGCATACTTGGATGCAGGCTGGATCGTGATGCAGGGCAGCAGGTACTTGGCAGACTGGCTGGTAACAGGCAGCAGATGCTTAGCAGGCTGGCAGGTCACAGGCAGCAGACACTTGACAGGCTGGCAGGAATCAGACAGCAGATATAAGGATGGCTGGTTACATAGCAGGGTCAGCAAGCCAGGTTGGTAACTAGCAGGCACATCAGGAACAGAGCAGAAGGCAGCAGAGTAGTCAGGTTCAGGCTGGAGTTGGCAATGGCAAACAGGCCGACAGAGGCATAAGGAACAGACGTTGTCGAAGAGCAAGCCAGGGGTCGGTTCAGGCAGAGTACAAGCGTGGTCAGACGGATCAGGACAGCAACAGAGTTTAAACACCAGAACAAGGTAGCAGAACGCTGTAGACCATAAGGCAAGGTCCTAGTGCAGCAGAAGTGTTTATATAGCCCATTTGGCGCCACTTATGAATTGTTTGGCTAATAGGCTTTCTCTGTTGGTTAACAGACATTCTCCGTCTGCACATAACTATGTGTCTGGGATTACTTCTTCCCTGACTTCTCCATTGCCAATGAGCGTCCTGCCTTTCTGGGTCTCCTTGCAGTTCTCTGAGTTTTCTCCATGGCTACTGCCACCGCCTAGCCCTAGCTGCAAAAACCAATTCCTTGTTAGCCAGTCTGCCCTTTGGTGGGCACAGAGTCCCGTCCATGACAGAAATAATACACTGACATTTTTTTTTTCATGAAGAAAGATACCTTGTCTCTCCCTGTTAAATTAAAGCCTAATAAAGCTGCTTATCGACTTTTCATTGATTGCACAATATTTCTAGCTATTCGTCTGATAAAACACTGTAAGTCTTGTAAAAACCAGCCTGGTCTTTTCTTCTTAAATTGTGTCCTACTAATATTGTTTACAAAGTGATACTTGTGTTTGTATTTCACAATAAAAACTGTCCCATCTCTCTCTATTAAATTGTGACCTAATAAATATGCTTACATACTGTGCATGAACTGTACAATAGTTATGGCTATTTTATGCTAAATATTTTCTTTTCAGTCCAATACTGGATAAACATTTTATTCGATGGCTTCAGTAAGAAAACTTTCTTCATTGATCTGCTTTAAAAACTATAAAACTGTGTTGCAACAGAATCACTACCCACACTGCGTTTGTGGGCTTCCGTCAGAATACCGCTTCCTACAGTCTAAACATACTGTAAATATCAGATATTACAGCCGCCCCCATACACAACCAGCCAGAAACCTAGCTTGTATAGAACTGGAACCTTTATTGAACAGACTCACACACAATATATACCACACAGGAGGACATCCCCCCTCCTGATCAGCTTACTCCCCCGGGTCAGGTGCCTGATTACATTATCAAATGCAGATGAAATTGTGTACAGAAATATAATTAACCTGAACTAATTATCTAGCCATCTGGACAGAAACAATAGGTGAATGGGAATCCACATCTAGACAATGTTATAATTAACATGTTAATTAACTCAGCACTGCAACAAGGTTAAAACAAAATACATTACGCATTATCCTACGTATAAACACAGGACCCACAGTAGACAATAGGTGAGTAAATCAACACAATCAACAATGTGTGGAAGACAGGTGGTTGAGCTGATTATATTAGCATCTGCTAGGAGTCTGACTGTGTGAAGCAGTCTCTTTTTGGCAATAGGCAGCTAGGCCTTTAACATGGATCCTAGGCCTAGAGTCCCATAGTCTTCATATATTCCTTGAGATATATTGTTGACAAATATTACTGACCCATTTGAGTAATCCAAACCATATTCCCAGTGTCCACTAAGTAGTTGTTCATCAGTCACCCTGTGTCCCTAATATACACAGGGTGACTTACACATAAGAGGGGCCTAGGGAGCTGAGAGAAGGATTTCTCAACCTCTCTAAGGTAAGCTGGGTTCCATGGTCCCCCCAACCAAAGTGACTCCCGTCACATGTGTTATTTATCATTACCTGCTCTCTCTCATTGGGTTCTCATATGGAGACTTCCAACTTCTTTAAAATGTCAGTGTCCAGTGATCATAGTGCTATCAATACCTTCCTCATTGTCCAGGAATATTTTGGCCATATGAGGGTTCCTGTCTGTCTTTTTTAGTTTATGCATGGTCTGCTTAAGGTGTGCGTGTGTATACCCAATGCACAGGAATGATGTTGGGGGAAGGGCTTTGCGGCCATATTACCAGCATAGTAAGCCAGTGAAGAAGCATGTGTCTTGGCACTGACTAGGAAGGGAGGCAGCAAAGATAGTGGCCACTGGAATAACCATCTCAGGAGACACAGGGCAGGCTCTCTGGCCTTTCGGGTGACCTTGTTCACAAGTCACATCAGTACACCAATTGGAGGGGGCCCTGGCAATTGGGTGGTCTCCAAGGGTAACCATCACACTGTTGTTTTTTGCACAGTGTCCTGTAAACTGATTGGGGCTGCTTTCTTTGGCACAGGTCCCGTTCTTGTTTCAGCATATAGCCATATAACAGAGAGATAGGAGCACAGCGGGGGATGGCTCAATGATGCATCCGTCAGGTCAGGAAGACAATGGACATAGCCTTCCTAGCGTAGTTTACGTGGAGGGTCCAGGGGTCTCAGGCGATTCTGAACCCTTTACAAACAAGTGGCCACTGCCCCCACCTGTAACTGGTCTTTGCAGCAAGGAGCACTGGAAGGGCGACATATGTCAAACAAATACAGAGATTTCCAAGCTCAAACTTACAAACCAGCCAGCGACCAACCACATTGACCTTTCTAACAATATGCATTAAGAACAGGGGTTTAGTTTGTACACCTTTTCAAATACATGTGTAAGCTACAGGCCCCATCAAGGCACCCTGTTTTCTGTGGTCCTTAACTCAGGGGCTGACTGGCAACCTTTGGCCCAGGGGGCAAGTACAAACCAGAAGCCCATGGTGCAGCGAATCGACCCTATTCCCACTATCCCTATTCCTGGCCTCCTCCTGACCCCCATTCTGGTTGAAGCTCCACTCCAGGTACTCTCTACTCATCGGCCAAATCCAGGTTCCTGACCTGACCAGCAGGGGGCGGTTGGGGGGAGCTGAGACAGCTCAGTCTGGGCTGGCTGGGGGAGGAGAGTCTCCAGTGGTGCATAGAATTGGCCTCTGCAGCAGACACAATTTACACCATCCATGCTGGGGGGGGGGGGGTGCTGCGCTCTGTCCTTGTCTTTATCCCGCACTCAGTAGGTCAGTGGCAGAGACTTTTTACTTCTCTTCACCAGGAATCCTTTAAGCATATCTGTGGCAGAAGCAGTGCAGCCTTTTTACAGGGCATCAGAGTAGCCCAGGGGGGAAATTTCTCTTTATGACCTCTTTATGAGACAAAGGAGGATTTGTCATCTCCTTCAGTGGGGCTTGAGAAAAACTTCTTATACTCGACACTGTGGGTTAAGATGGTCAAAAGCATTCTCTTTCACCCCCCCCCCCCCATTCACCTGGTTGGAGAAAGAGTTAGGGGATGATAAGGAAAAGTCAGATGATGAGGGGCCTCCTTTTTTGAGGATTCTGCACCCAAGGAACCCTTGGAATGTAACCTAGACCCAAAAGGCCATGGTGAGTTTTCTATCTGCAATGGTCTGCACTGATTTGCAGTTGTCTATTCCTGAGTCTGCATCTCTGAAGTTGCCACCCCTGGGTTCATGGCAGCCACCACAAGGTTCTCAGTCATTCCCTTTACGCCCTTCTCTCAAGGAGGTGGTGTATGTGGATTGGGCTCACCCTGATATGGAATTTGGAAATTCCTATAAAATCTAAATACCAAAGTCTCTAGGCAGCCTCAGTTGTGTTACAGATGACTTTATCAGCAGCTTGTTCAGGTATGTTCTGGGTGAAATATCCAAATCCCTTGTGGTTGGGTAATGCTCTAACCATGGTTGTAACAGGAATCACTTTGGTTGGGGGGCCCGTAGAACCCAGCTTACCTTCGAGAGTTTGAGAAATCCCTCTCTCTGCTCCCTACAGTGGCGTAGCGTGGGGGGTGCAGGGGGGGCTGGCCGCACCGGGCGCAACATCTGGGGGGGCGCATCTGCAGTGTCACTCTGTCTGTCTGACTCTGACATACACAGTTCACACACTGTCTGCGGCTGCCTCCATCTTTAGGCTTGGAGATGTCCAGCGCGGCCGCCCTATGGCTGAAAATGGTGGGTCAGGGCAGGGCTGGACTGTGCCTCACCTGTCCATTGGTGTAGGGTGGGGTGGCATTGCAAGTCAAGCCTCACCTATACCGCCTCTCCTCACTGCTCAATCAGTTTAGCAGCGAGTGAGTCAGCAGCCTGGCGCTGTCACAGAGTGTTTTTTTTTTTATCACCTGATTAGAGCCAGAGGCTCTAATAGGCTTCAAAAAAGGGTGGACCCGGGGCGCAAAGCAGTGCGCCCCCGAGCCCACCCATTGTGTGACAATAGCGAATGAAAATTCGCTATTGTCACAAGGATCCTCCTCCTGGCCAATCAGGAAGCGGGTCCGAGACAACTAAGATTAACTAATCTAGTGGAAGAGACTCGAGTGCTAAAATCCCGTGGGTTAGGGGGCGCAAATTACTTGCCTTGCCCCGGGTGCTGACAACCCACGCTACGCCACTGGCTCCCTAGGCCCCTCTTATGTGTAAGTCACCCTGTGTCTATTAGGGACACAGGTTGACCGAGAAAATGATGGACAACTACTTAATGGACACTGAGATCATGGTTTGGATTACTCAAATGGGTCAGTAATATTTGTCAACAATATATCTAGACTCCTAGCAGATGCTAATATAATCAGCTCAACCACCTGTTTTCCACACATTGTTGATTGTGTTGATTTACTCACCTATTGTCTAGGACACTGAAAATATGGTTTGGATTACTTCAAATGGGACAGTAATATTTATCCACAATATCACTGAAGGAATATATGAAGACTAGCTGCCTATTGCCAATAGTGGACCGCTCCGCAGAGTCAGACTCATAGCAAATGTTAATATCATTAACTCAACCACCTGTCATCCACACATTGTTGATTGTGCTGATTTACTCATCTATTGTCTACTTTGGGGATGTGTTTACATTTATAATAATGTGTATTGTACTTTGTGAGCTCAATGACAGCAAGTCTGCTAGTTAAATAACTCACTGTCATCTGTTAGTTACTGAGGGAAAAGTAGAATACTGTTTGTGTTGGTTGTTCCTTAGACATGTTAATTATATTTCTGTACACAATTTCATCTGAATATGATAATGTAATCAGGCACATGACCTGGTGGGGTAATCTGATCAGGAGGGGGGGATGTTCTCCCATGTGGTATATATTGTGCGTGAGTCTGTTCAATAAAGGTTCCAGATCTATACAAGCTAAGTTCAGGCTAGTTTTGTATGGGGGCGGCTATAATATCTGATATCTATGTTCAGACTGGAGGAAGCAGTATTCTGACGGACACCCACAAGCACAGTGTTGGCTGCGGTTTTGTAACAATGGTCATAGCACTCTTTCAATGAAATTCAGTAGCTTACAGAGCAATACAACAAATACACCCTTTGCAGCCCACCAAACTCTCACATAGCTCACTATACTGCCCCTGTCCCCGAACCACCTGCCAGGAGCCCCATTTTTGCCTTCATGGAAAAGAGGTCTAAGAAAGAGTTGTGAATATTTTTTTTAAGCACTTTGTTCATTTTTGCATAACAAGTAACACTAGTAGAAGGATACTGTATAAACATGTAGACCTGTGACCAGGCCCAAAAAAACTGGAGCAAACAAAACATACACTTGTACTCATTATCCACTGTATGGCATCCAATACGTCCAGTTGAAAGTCAAGTTAAATATTTCACAACAATAGATCCAGATACATGTTTCTTGTGAACTATCCTGTGAATGTTGATTTTTCCAGTCAATCCCTGTCCATGTGGCCCTCAGGGCCGTGCCTGGGAGATGATACTTGGATGTATTTTGATGTTTCAGGAATGTTTCAGGGAGAGTGTCCTGGCTAGGAGCCCTAATATGAGGCCCCCTTTTGTCCGCTGCCTAGGTGTGTCCTATCTGCAGCTGGATAAAATAGAAAAACATACATAGAACATTAATTACTGAACAGAAGAGAAAACATCACAGCAACTGTTCTGGTGGAAGAGACAGGATTTGCTACTGCAGTGCTGCATGAGAAATGAGACTACCTGCCTGGACTGGATGGTATATTGGGATGTTCTGATGGAATATCAGCCCCTTTCCTACAAGAAGTACTGAAAAGTGACCGGAGCTTTGTGTCCAGCTCTACATTACAGCGCTCAGGAATAACTGTAAGTGCATGGGGGATGTGATGAGGGTTGGCTTTGTGAACCTTGGGAGATAGATAGATAGATAGATAGATAGATAGATAGATAGATAGATAGATAGATAGATAGATAGATAGATAGATAGATAGATAGATAGATAGATAGATAGATAGATAGATAGATAGATAGATAGATAGATAGATAGATAGATAGATAGATAGATAGATAGATAGATAGATAGATAGATAGATAGATAGATAGATAGATAGATAGATAGATAGATAGATAGATAGATAGATAGATAGATAGATAGATAGATAGATAGATAGATAGATAGATAGATAGATAGATAGATAGATAGATGAAAAGATGGAAGAAAGGACAGATGGATGAATGGAAGGATGGAAGAACCCCTGAGTACTCAACATTACCTTTAAACTGACCCCATTAAAGGAACCACAACCTGAACCGTGGGGAAATAAAACTGCCATCCAGTATCTAACTCTGCTATACTGTACAATAGATAGATGGCAGGAAAGATGGATGGATGGATGCATGAGTGAATAGATGGATAGATAGAATGGATGGTGGATAAATAGGAAGGATGGAAGGAAGGAAGGAAGGAAGGAAGGAAGGAAGGAAGGAAGGAAGGAAGGAAGGAAGGAAGGAAGGAAGGAAGGAAGGATGGATGGATGGATGGATGGATGGAAGGAAGAAGAGTACTCAACACTACCTTCAAACTGACCCCCTTAAAGGGGCTGCAGCCCAAACAGTGGGGAAATATAGCTGCCATCCAGGACCTAACCCTGCCATCCTGTACAATAGATAGATAGATGGCAGGAAGGATGGATGGATGGATGCACGAGTGAATGGATGGGTTAATGGATAGATAGAATAGATGGTGGATAAATAGGAAGGAAGGAAGGAAGGAAGGAAGGAAGGAAGGAAGGAAGAAGAGTACTCAACACTACCTTCAAACTGACCCCCTTAAAGGGGCTGCAGCCCAAACAGTGGGGAAATATAACTGCCATCCAGGATCCAATGAAGGAAGGATGGATGGATGGATGGATGGATGGATGGATGGATGGATGGAAGAAGAGTACTCAACACTACCTTCAAACTGACCCCCTTAAAGGGGCTTCAGCCCAGACAGTGGTGATAGATAGATAGATAGATAGATAGATAGATAGATAGATAGATAGATAGATAGATAGATAGATAGATAGATAGATAGATAGATAGATAGATAGATAGATAGATAGATAGATAGATAGATAGATAGATAGATAGATAGATAGATAGATAGATAGATGGCAGAAAGGAAGTACAATAGATAGATAGATGGCAGGAAGGAAGGATGGATGGATGGATGGATGAGTGAATGGATGGATTGATGGATGGATAGAAGGGATGGTGGATAAATAGGAAGCAAGGATGGAAAACCCCTGAGTATTCAACATTACCTTTAAACTGACCCCCTTAAAGGAACCACAAACTGAACAGTGGGGAAAAAAAACTGCCATCCAGGACCTGACCCTGCCATCCTGTACTATAGATAGATAGATGGCAGGAAGGATATATGGATGGATGGATGGATGGATGGATGGATGGATGGATGGATGGATGGATGGATAGGTGGGTGGGTGGATGGAAGGATGGAAGGATGAGTGGATGGATGGATAGAAGGGATGATGGATAAATAGGAAGGAAGGATGGAAGAACCCCTGAGTACTCAACATTACCTTCAAACTGCACCTCTTAAAGGGACCACAACCCGAAAAATGGGGAAATAATACTGCCATCCAGAACCTAACTTTGCCATCCTGTACAATAGATAGATAGATGGCAGGAAGGATGGAAGGATGGATGCATGAGTGAATAGATGGATTGATGGATAGATAGAAGGGATGGTGGATAAATAGATAGGAAGGAAGAAAAGATGGATGGATGGATGGATGGATGGATGGATGGATGGATGGATGGATGGATGGATGGATGGAAGAAGAGTACTGAACACTACCTTCAAACTGACCCCCTAAAGGAGCCGCAGCCCAAACAGTGGGGAAATAAAACTGCCATCCAGGACCTAACCCTGCCATCCTGTACTATAGATAGATAGATGGCAGGAAGGGAGGATAGATGGATGCATGAGTGAATGGATGAGGCTAGGAAGGAAGGATGGAAGAACCCCTGAGTACTCAACATTACCTTCGAACTGGCCCCCTTAAAGGGACCACAACCTGCTATTCTGTACAATAGATAGATAGATGGCAGGAAGGATGGATGGATGGGTGAATGGATGGATGGATAGAAGGGATGATGGATAAATAGGATGGAAGGATGGAAGAACCCCTGAGTACTCAACATTACCTTTGAACTGCACCTCTTAAAGGGACCACAACCCGAACCGTGAGGAAATAAAACTGCCACCCAGGACCCAATCCTGCTATTCTGTACAATAGATAGATAGGTAGATGGCAGGAAGGAAGGATGGATGGATGGATGGATGGATGGATGGATAGATAGATGGATGGATGCATGAGTGAATGGATGAATTGATGGATAGAAGGGATGGTGAATAAATAGGAAGGAAGGAAGGACGCGTGGACGGATGGACACAGGGATGGATGGATGAATGAAGAGCACTCAACACTATCTTCAAACTGACCCCCTTAAAGGAGCCCAAACAGTGGGGAAATATAACTGCCATCCAGGATCCAACCCTGCTATACTGTACAATAATTAGAATGATGGATGGATGGATGGATGGATGGATCAATGGATTGAAGGGATAATGGGAAACAGATGGAAAGGAAGAATGAATAGATGGAGGAAAGAAGGAAGGAAGGAAGGATAAATAGGTGAGAGGATTGATGGGTAGATAGATAGATATGAAAGGAGGGAAGAAGGAAGGAAGGATAGATGAATGGATGGGAGGATGGATGGGTAGATAGATAGATATGAAAGGAGGGAAGAAGGAAGGAAGGATAGATAAATGGATGGGAGGATGGATGGGTAGATAGACAGATATGGAAGGAGGGAAGAAGGATAGATGAATGGATGGGAGGATGGATGGGTAGATAGATAGATATGGAAGGAGGGAAGAAGGAAGGAAGGATAGATAAATGGATGGGAGGATGGATGGGTAGATAGACAGATATGGAAGGAGGGAAGAAGGAAGGAAGGATAGATAAATGGATGGGAGGATGGATGGGTAGATAGACAGATATGGAAGGAGGGAAGAAGGATAGATGAATGGATGGGAGGATGGATGGGTAGATAGATAGATATGGAAGGAGGGAAGAAGGAAGGAAGGGTAGATGAATGGATGGGAGGATGGATGGGTAGATAGACAGATATGGAAGGAGGGAAGAAGGATAGATGAATGGATGGGAGGATGGATGGGTAGATAGATAGATATGGAAGGAGGGAAGAAGGAAGGAAGGATAGATAAATGGATGGGAGGATGGATGGGTAGATAGACAGATATGGAAGGAGGGAAGAAGGATAGATGAATGGATGGGAGGATGGATGGGTAGATAGATAGATATGGAAGGAGGGAAGAAGGAAGGAAGGATAGATGAATGGATGGGAGGATGGATGCATCTAATGGCTTACCAACCCCAAACCCCAGGGAGGTCCCAAACACCACAATACACAGGCTAGCAAATCTCTGTCTATTGCCCCCCCCCCCCACCCCCCCACCCCATTGCATAACCCATCATGGATATGACGTTCATAGCACAGTGTGAGGAATAAGTCTAATGTCGTTACTTATAGTTTTCTCTAATCTTATCAGCTGTAAAGATTGTAGAGCGCCCCCTATGGAAATTATTAGGATTTGTCACCATGTTGCGGTGGATGCAGTTTTTCGGTGTATTACGGCATCTTCTCCCTCAATATAATCCATATTTTATATTTGTTATGGGGGTTTATTATGTTTGTGTGTACTAAAAACTATTTGAGTGCATTTTTGACTGAAAAAAAAAAAAAAAAAACTAGATTTGATAAGCGGTATCCGGCTGTTATTTTATTCTACGGGGCATCTGATTTCAGAAAATATATAATGTTTTGGGGGTTTAAAGCACCGCCTTTCCTCTGACTCCTCCCCCTTCCTCTTACACAATTGACTTTTTTTTTTAACAATAAATACATTTTTTAAACATTTTTACAGTTTTTAGTTCCTGTATTCTTACCTAAGGCAAGAATAATATGAGCATGCCCAGACACACGCTGTCTATAGGTCCTGTCGGGGACCCGTGGTGTGTCTGTGCATGCGTGAGCTCACAATAAACCCCCCAATACAAGAAGATTGCAGGAAGTCTCTGCCAGTCTATGGGACGTGACAGAGACCTGTGGAGTGGATGGATGGATGGATTAAACTCTGCCAGGTGACCTCAGGAGAAGCAAACTCAGATATTTTCCAGAGGGTGAGGCCTCTGTGTTTAGATGTTCTTGGCTCAGAAAGGATGAGAAGTGATAGAACTTTGGGTGAAAAAGACATTTATGTCAATTATATTGCCCCTCCCATCATTCCTAACTTCTCCCATAATTCAGCATTCTCAGTGACCCCCAGATATACAGCATTTCTTACATTGACCTACCGTGTCACCATTAGGGATGATCGAACGTTTCGGGTCGACCATCGGTTCGACCCGAACATTGACTGTTCAAAATTTGGCCGAATTCCGAACTTTTTGCTGAAAAAGTTCGGAATTCGGCAACCAGAACCGACCAAAATGCAATGGGACAGGAACTGGGCTTTAAAAGCCTGTGATTGGACCAGAACCATCAGTAAAAGCCAATTGAGGGGGCAGGAGAATGCTAGGAATGTGATTGGAGTGACTAGGGGGTCCAGAGGCCAATCATTAGTGAATACGCCCCCCAGTATATAAGATAGCCCCCGCCAAATCACTAGCATTGTAATACAGGGACATGGAAGAGAGTGGAAGCAGTTCTGTTACTTCTGCTTCAAAAGTGTCATTTAGCATTTATTAGTGTGAGGAAAGGTATATCTAGTGTAGTTAGGGTGCTATTTTCCACTATAGTTAGATTCAAAAATATAGTTTCTGTAGGGAAAGTGTTAAGTGCCAGGGTGACCGTAGTGTAGTGTAGGGTAAACTGACTCTGACTGCTATGGCAGGGTGACCAAACCCTTCCATGTCAGGGTGACCGCTATAGAGAAAAGATTGTTTGTATTAGAATTGCAGTAGAGCAGGATAGTGGCTTCGCTACTTTCACACCTGGCCGTTTTTGTTGCAGGCGTTTATTGGGCTTTTTTGTGGACGTCTTTGGAGGCAGGCATAACATCAGAACTTCTGTGTAGGGGTATATATACACACACATGTATGTATATATACACATACACATATTTAAGTGTGAAAGTAGCAGAACCCTATGCCTGCGCCAATTAAATTATTAGCAGGTATAGGGCTTCGCTCCTATCACACCTATAGGTGTGTATGTGTATAAATACATATATGTGTGTGTGTATATATACCCCTATACATAAGTTCAGATGTTATGCCTGCCTCCAAAGACGCCTAAAAATGCCCAAAAAAAAACGCCTGCAACAACACACCTGGGCGTTTTTGTTGCAGGCGTTTTTTTAGGCATTTTCTGGGCGTCTTTGGAGGCAGGCATAACATCTGAACTTCTGCATAGGGGTATATATATATATTTTCTCTAAAAGGCAAAACTGATCGTTAATTTGTATGACAATACAGCTGTTTACAGTCCCTTTGCAGTTACCTGTGTCACAGACCAAAAGAGGTGGGGGGGGGGGGGGAGGGGGGTTTGTTTGCTAACAAGGCACTTAGAAAATATATTTTTTTTTAAAAAAGCCAGTGAAGAAAGAAAAGTTGGTGACACAAAACCTTAATGATGAAAGTTCAAAATTGCTTACGATTTTTTTAAGGATAGAGATACAATTTTTAGTCCTTAAGGTCACACTTTACACACCAAATATATATTTCCTTGCTTCTAAAAGCTGCCATGACCAGCATAGTACGGCAAAATCACATCACTTTTAAAACATAAGTAATAACCACAAAACAAATTATTATGCAACCAACATTCATTCAATGTTATGAAATGCTTTGCTGATACAGCAGCACCTATAGGGACAGTGTTAAAACGAACACAACATAACGATTCATGGATCTAAGGTTGCCCATACACGATACAATTTTCATACAATCTTCCTAAACGTAAATTTCATCATTTTCTCAGAATTCTCCTTACCTTGAAAATTTCCCATTATCTTAAGCTCAGAATACAACGTGAGATCAGCTGAGTTTGAAGTTTATATATCTATGGGTAGTGACATCAGTGTTTATACTTTATTGGAAAAACCTAGTTTCCCAATTTATGTGGTTTCCTGCGTCTAAATAATCAGATTTATACATATCCAACTCATGGTCTGCTGATTAACTATCCTTGGTGGGCAAGACTATACCTTCAAGCTCAGCTTAATATCACATACAATCTCCACATACATCTATACAATGGCATGCACTCTTATATAACGACTAAATACACTTAAGTGTCTGTACAAATATATACAAGGTTTTGGAGGGGGAATCCACCATCACACACAGTACTGCTTTGTAACCGGGTTCCAAACCCCATTTTATCTTTGGCGCTTCAGACGCGCTGGAGTACCAGACCCCATCTTTGGGAATTTCAGATTCCCGGGAGTTGCTAAAATTAGCGGTTAACTGGGTACCGTTTATCTGCTCTGACAGTATAGGGTAGTAATAATAATAATAGAAAATATAATTACTTACCCCATACTGTTGTTTTTGGCAGATCTCACTTTCTGACACCAAAACTGTTAGCTCAATTCTCGTCAGGGGGCAATCACGATGATATTACAGCCCTTCAGTTGCTAACCCCCCAATCGATAATGGATTCACCCTCCAACCAGCTGGGAGTTATGACGACACACAGCACTCAAACTTAGTGCAGTCACAACTGTTTATTTCAAGTTTCGTGCTCCCATTTAAAGGATATTTCGGCGGCAAAAACGGCTTGAAACTGGTTTACAAGCCGAAGTCAATTGAATAGTACAACATCACTCATAGAAACAGTTACATGAAAAGGATTTTGTGTCCTATACATCTGTGACAATATGTGGGGTGTCGTGTGTTTGGAGATTGTGTCTTGTGGGGCAGACACTTGGTCTGCGTTCAGCTGTCATGTGTTAATGTAAGCAATTGTCAAATGGGTACAGGTGGTGTCCGTAATTTCCATGCGCAGACTTAACTTTGTCAAGTGTCCCAATGAATGAATGAACAGGTGTTTACATGTCGTCTAAATGCAAAACATAGCTGTCTGCTGACCAAGGTGGATGAATGGTTTTCAGTCTTAGCTCGTTAATATGTGAATGCAAGGGGGCCACAGTCTATCGTAGAATGAGCATGAACTGAAATATATATCTGAAACATCATACGGCATATTAATACAATCTTTCAAAACCCACCTTGATGGACTCCACTCATCTTCTTTTGTGGTCAGTGGATATTTGGTAAGGCACATGGCCAAAAGCAGCATCGATGACCAACATGAACACCCTGGAACTTACAAAGTGGCTTGGAAGCTGACCAGCAACCTGGCCATGCCTGTCCCCTATGAGCTGGTAGAGGTGCAGAATGGATTCTGAACTTTGCATGAAGTTGGGGAAGACATCAGAATCCCGTAGCCATGGAGCAAAGATCGTGGGCTGGTGCTGTAAAGGCACACGGACTGGAGACTGACATTATTATCTTGCTGCATCCCTCCTCCTTATGCTGTCATTCTAGAATAAATAAAGACTTTTGAATAGAACATGTGTTTTTTGTTTTGTGTGGGTGCCTACAGACAAAAGGGCCATACACACTGTAAGATTTAGAGAAGACTTTATCCTTCAGATTGACATTTTCTATGTAGTGCAAGGGCCTGCCTGATTGCATCCAAATTGAAAGTGTTGAGGTTTGACCTCATATTATATGGTTTGGTTAAGTCTACAGGAAAAAGTCTTGAAAAATTCTTAGTGTATGGCCCATTAAGCTGCCAAGGCCGGAGCTTTGCACTTTGCATGCTGCTTGTACTGGTGATGTGAGGGGTTGTAATGTAGAGTAGGGATGTGACAGTGTTGTGTTGAGGTGTGAGGCAAATGTAGTGTTGGACTATGAGGGTCTGTGTTGTTGAAATATGGAGAGAGTCCAATATCAGACACCTATGTTTATTGGTCAAGAAATTGTAAGAACCATGGTAAATATGTAAAGAATTGCATCTCGAGAAAACTAGGACCACTTTAATAAAATCAAAATTGTGTTGGTTCCATTAATGTGCTTGAAATTTGGGTAGGACACCCCCACCCCCTCCACCCCCCCGAAAAAAAATTCAAGATAGTTTAAAAAAACTCTAAAAAAAATGAGAGTGAAAAGAGATCCCAAGTGTAGTGATTGTTGGGATTTGAACCCATGACGTTGTTAACTGCAGTGAAGTGTCAAAGCACTTAGCTATTGTGCTGAATAAAGCTGTTTGGTGAAAAAAAAGGAGTGTGTTAAGGCTAAAAAGCACATATAGCTAAAGTACTAAACATTGTATGGAATCTGGGAAGAAGACCATGGTAAAATTGTGAGGTTTCATCTTGCCCTGAAGTAGTGTAGGGGTTTGGTCACTTGCCTTTCCTACTTTCAATCATAAGATCGATTCGACACACAGACAAGATCATAAAATCACTTAAAATGCTGTAAGTTTGCAAGCGCTTCTGAGTGTAACATTATTTAGCAATATATATGATGTAAATGCATGTTACATGGTTACCATGGTTACATAGTTACATGGTTACCATGGTTACATAGTTGCCTGTTACCATGGTTACCTGGTTACATAGTTACCATGGTTACCATGGTTATCATGGTTACCATGGTTACCATTTTTACCATGGTTACCATAACTACCATGGTTACTTGGTTACCATGGTTACCATGGCTTCACGGGTACCATGACTACCATGGTTACATGGTTACTTGAATATCATGTAAAAATGGTTACTTGGTTACATGGTTACCATGGTTACATGGTTTTAAGTGTTACCATGGTTACATGGTTACTTGGTTACCATGGCTTCCATGGTTTCCATAGTTACTTGGTTACCATGGTTACCATGGTAACCATGGTACCCATGTAAATATGTAACCATGATAAATATGTAACTATGTAACCATGTAACCATGGTAGCTGTGGTAACTGTGGTAACCATGGTAGCCATGGTAACCAAGAAACCATGTAACTATGATAATCATGTAACCATGGTAACCATGTAACTGTGGTAGCCATGGTAATCATGGTAACTATGTAGCCATGGTAACCATTTAACCATGGTAGCCGGGGTAACCATGTAACCATATAACCATGGTAACCACGTAACCAGGGTAACTATGTAACCAAGTAACCATGGTAACCATGTAACAGGCAACTATGTAACCATGGTACCCATGTAACTATATAACCAAGTAACCATGGTAACCATGTAACATGCAACTATGTAACCATGGTAACCATGTGATTATGTAACCATGTAGCCATATAATCATGGTAACCAAGTACCCATGGAAACCACGGAAGCCATGGTAACCAATGAACCATGTAACCATGGTAACACTTAAAACCATGTAACCATGGTAACCACGTAACCAAGTAATCATTTTTACATGATATTCAAGTAACCATGTAACGATGGTAGTTACCCATGAAACCATGGTAACCACATAACCATGGTAACCATGGTAGCCATGTAGCCATGGTAACCAAGGTAACCATGGTAGTTATGGTAACCAGGTAGCCATAGTAGCCATGGTAACCATGTAACCATGTAACCATGATAACCAAGTAACATTGTAACCATGGAAACCATGTAACCATGGTAGCTGTGGTAACCAATTAACCATGTAACAATGGTAACCATATAACGTGGAAGCCAAGGTAACCATGTGGTTATGGTCACCATGGTAACTATTTAGCCATGGTAACCATATAACTATGGTAGCCATGGTAACCATGTAACCATATAACCACAGTAACCGTGGTAACCAAGTAACCATAGAGACAATGGTAGCCATGGTAACCAAGTAACCATGTAAACGCTTGAAACCATGTAACCATGGTAACCATGTAACCAAGTAACCATGGTTACATGATAACAAAGTAATCATGTAACCATGGTAGTCATGGTACCCATGAAACCATGGTAACCACATAACCGTGGTAACCAAGTAATCATGGAAACCGTGTAGCCATGGTAACCATGGTAACCAAGTAACCATGTAACTATGTAGCCATGGTAACAATGGTAACTATGTAACCAAGTAACCATGGTAACCATGTATCAGGCAACTATGTAACCATGGTAACCATGTAATTATGTAACCATATAACCATGGTAACCAAGTAACCATAGAAACCATGGAAGCCATGGTAACCAAGTAACCATGTAACCATGTATCAGGCAACTATGTAACCATGGTAACCATGTAACTATGTAACCATGGTACCCATGTAACTATATAACCAAGTAACCATGGTAACCATGTAACATGCAACTATGTAACCATGGTAACCATGTAATTATGGAGGGTTGCTATGGACAGGTCGCTATGGAGGGTTGCTATGGAGGGTTGTTATGGAGGGTTGCTGTGGACAGGTCGCTATGGACCTGTCCATAGCAATCCTCCATAACAACCCTCCATAGCAACCCTCCATAGCAACCCATCCATAGCAACCCTCCATAGCAACCCTCCATAGCAACCCTCCATAGCGACCCTCCATAGCGACGCTCCAAAGCAACCTGTCCATAGCAACCCATCCATAGCAACCCTCCATAGCAACCCTCCATAGCGACCTGTCCATAACAACCCTCCATAGCAACCCATCCATAGCAACCCTCCATAGCAACCCTCCATAGCGACCTGTCCATAGCAACCCTCCATAGCAACCCATCCATAGCAACCCTCCATAGCAACCCTCCATAGCAACCCTCCATAGCAACCCTCCATAACAACCCATCCATAGCAACCCTCCATAGCAACCTGTCCATAGCAACCCTCCATAGCAACCCTCCATAGCAACCCATCCATAGCAACCCATCCATAGCAACCCTCCATAGCGACCAATCCATAGCAACCCTCCATAGCGACCTGTCCATAGCGACCCATCCATAGCAACCCTCCATAGCAACCCTCCATAGCGACCTGTCCATAGCGACCCATCAATAGCAACCCTCCATAGCGACCCTCCATAACAACCCTCCATAGCAAACCTCCATAACAACCCTCCATAGCAACCCATCCATAGCAACCCTCCATAGCGACCAATCCATAGCAACCCTCCATAGCGACCTGTCCATAGCGACCCATCCATAGCAACCCTCCATAGCAACCCTCCATAGCAACCCTCCATAGCGACCCTCCATAACAACCCTCCATAGCAACCCTCCATAACAACCCTCCATAGCAACCCTCCATAACAACCCTCCATAGCAACCCTCCATAGCAACCTGTCCATAGCAACCCATCCATAGCAACCCTCCATAGCAACCCTCCATAGCGACCTGTCCATAACAACCCATCCATAGCAACCCTCCATAGCAACCCTCCATAGCGACCTGTCCATAGCAACCCTCCATAGCGACCTGTCCATAGCAACCCTCCATAGCGACCTGTCCATAGCAACCCATCCATAGCAACCCTCCATAGCAACCCATCCATAGCAACCCTTCATAACAACCCATCCATAGCATCCCCCCATAGCAACCCATCCATAGCGACCCTCCATAGCAACCCTCCATAGCAACCTGTCCATAGCAACCCATCCATAGCAACCCTCCATAGCAACCCTCCATAGCAACCCTCCATAACAACCCATCCATAGCAACCCTCCATAGCAACCCTCTATAACAACCCATCGATAGCAACCCTCCATAGCAACCTGTCCATAGCAACCCTCCATAGCAACCCATCCATAGCGACCCTCCATAGCAACCCTCCATAGCAACCCTCCATAGCGACCTGTCCATAGCAACCCTCCATAACAACCCTCCATAGCAACCCTCCATAGCAACCCATCCATAGCAACCCTCCATAGCAACCCATCCATAGCAACCCTCCATAGCAACCCTCCATAGCAACCCATCCATAACAACCCATCCATAGCGACCTGTCCATAGCGACCCTCCATAGCAACCCATCCATAGCAACCCATCCATAGCAACCCTCCTTAGCAACCCATCCATAGCAACCCTCCATAGCAACCCATCCATAGCAACCCTCCATAGCAACCCTACATAGCAACCCTCCATAGCGACCTGTCCATAACAACCCTCCATAGCAACCCTCCATAGCAACCCTCCATAGCAACCCATCCATAGCAACCCTCCAAAGCAACCCATCCATAGCAACCCTCCATAGCAACCCATCCATAGCAACCCTCCATAGCAACCCATCCATAGCAACCCTCCATAGCAACCCTCCATAGCAACCCTCCATAGCGACCTGTCCATAACAACCCTCCATAGCAACCCTCCATAGCAACCCATCCATAGCAACCCATCCATAGCAACCCATCCATAGCAACCCATCCATAGCAACCCTCCATAGCAAACCTCCATAACAACCCATCCATAGCAACCCTCCATAGCAACCCTCCATAGCAACCCATCCATAGCAATCCTCCATAACAACCCGTCGATAGCAACCCTCCATAGCAACCCTCCATAACAACCCATCCATAGCAACCCTCCATAGCAACCCATCCATAGCAACCCTCCATAACAACCCATCCATAGCAACCCTCCATAGCAACCCTCCATAGCGACCTGTCCATAGCAACCCATGGATGGGTTGCTATGGATGGGTTGCTATGGAGGGTTGCTATGGATGGGTTGCTATGGAGGGTTGCTATGGAGGGTTGCTATGGATGGGTTGTTATGGAGGGTTGCTATGGAGGGTTGCTATGGAGGGTTGTTATGGATGGGTTGCTATGGAGGGTCGCTATGGAGGGTTGCTATGGAGGGTTGCTATGGATGGGTTGCTATGGAGGGTTGCTATGGAGGGTTGCTATGGATGGGTTGTTATGGAGGGTTGCTATAGAGGGTTGCTATGGATGGGTTGCTATGGATGGGTTGCTATGGATGGGTTGCTATGGAGGGTTGCTATGGAGGGTTGTTATGGACAGGTCGCTATGGAGGGTTGCTATGGAGGGTCGCTATGGAGGGTCGTTATGGAGGGTCGCTATGGAGGGTTGCTATGGAGGGTCGCTATGGAGGGTTGCTATGGATGGGTTGCTATGGATGGGTTGCTATGGAGGGTTGCTATGGAGGGTTGTTATGGAGGGTCGCTATGGAGGGTTGCTATGGAGGGTTGCTATGGAGGGTTGCTATGGATGGGTTGCTATGGAGGGTTGCTATGGATGGGTTGCTATGGAGGGTCGCTATGGAGGGTTGCTATGGAGGGTTGCTATGGATGGGTTGCTATGGAGGGTTGTTATGGATGGGTTGCTATGGAGGGTCGCTATGGAGGGTTGCTATGGAGGGTTGCTATGGATGGGTTGCTATGGAGGGTTGCTATGGAGGGTTGCTATGGATGGGTTGCTATGGAGGGTTGCTATGGAGGGTTGCTATGGATGGGTTGTTATGGAGGGTTGCTATGGATGGGTTGCTATGGAGGGTTGCTATGGAGGGTCGCTATGGACAGATTTCTATGGAGGGTTGCAATGGATGGGTTGTTATGGAGGGTTGCTATGGACAGGTCGCTATGGAGGATTGTTATGGAGGGTCGCTATGGAGGGTTGCTATGGATGGGTTACTATGGAGGGTTGCTATGGAGGGTCGCTATGGAGGGTTGCTATGGATGGGTTGCTATGGATGGGTTGCTATGGAGGGTTGCTATGGAGGGTTGCTATGGAGGGTTGCTATGGAGGGTTGTTATGGATGGGTTGCTATGGAGGGTCGCTATGGAGGGTTGCTATGGATGGGTTGCTATGGAGGGTTGCTATGAATGGGTTGCTATGGACGGGTTGCTATGGATGGGTTGCTATGGAGGGTTGCTATGGAGGGTTGCTATGGATGGGTTGTTATGGAGGGTTGCTATGGAGGGTTGCTATGGAGGGTTGCTATGGACAGGTCGCTATGGAGGGTTGCTATGGATGGTCGCTATGGATGGGTTGCTATGGATGGGTTGCTATGGAGGGTTGCTATGGATGGGTTGTTATGGAGGGTTGTTATGGAGGGTTGCTATGGAGGGTTGCTATGGAGGGTCGCTATGGAGGGTCGCTATGGAGGGTTGCTATGGATGGGTTGCTATGGAGGGTTGCTATGGAGGGTTGCTATGGAGGGTTGTTATGGATGGGTTGCTATGGAGGGTCGCTATGGAGGGTTGCTATGGAGGGTTTCTATGGATGGGTTGCTATGGAGGGTTGCTATGGAGGGTTGCTATGGATGGGTTGCTATGGATGGGTTGCTATTTATGGGTTGCTATGGAGGGTTGTTATGGACAGGTCGCTATGGAGGGTTGCTATGGAGGGTCGCTATGGAGGGTCGTTATGGAGGGTCGCTATGGAGGGTTGCTATGGAGGGTCGCTATGGAGGGTTGCTATGGATGGGTTGCTATGGATGGGTTGCTATGGAGGGTTGCTATGGAGGGTTGTTATGGAGGGTCGCTATGGAGGGTTGCTATGGAGGGTTGCTATGGAGGGTTGCTATGGATGGGTTGCTATGGAGGGTTGCTATGGATGGGTTGCTATGGAGGGTCGCTATGGAGGGTTGCTATGGAGGGTTGCTATGGATGGGTTGCTATGGAGGGTTGTTATGGATGGGTTGCTATGGAGGGTCGCTATGGAGGGTTGCTATGGAGGGTTGCTATGGATGGGTTGCTATGGAGGGTTGCTATGGAGGGTTGCTATGGACAGGTTGCTATGGACGGGTTGCTATGGATGGGTTGCTATGGAGGGTTGCTATGGAGGGTTGCTATGGATGGGTTGTTATGGAGGGTTGCTATAGAGGGTTGCTATGGATGGGTTGCTATGGATGGGTTGTTATGGAGGGTCGCTATGGATTGGTTGTTATGGAGGGTTGCTATGGAGGGTTGCTATGGACAGGTCGCTATGGAGGATTGTTATGGAGGGTCGCTATGGAGGGTTTCTATGGATGGGTTACTATGGAGGGTTGCTATGGAGGGTCGCTATGGAGGGTTGCTATGGATGGGTTGCTATGGATGGGTTGCTATGGAGGGTTGCTATGGAGGGTTGTTATGGAGGGTCGCTATGGAGGGTTGCTATGGAGGGTTGCTATGGAGGGTTGCTATGGATGGGTTGCTATGGAGGGTTGCTATGGATGGGTTGCTATGGAGGGTTGCTATGGATGGGTTGCTATGGAGGGTTGCTATGGACAGGTTGCTATGGAGGGTTGCTATGGATGGGTTGCTATGGAGGGTTGCTATGGAGGGTTGCTATGGACAGGTCGCTATGGAGGGTTGCTATGGAGGGTCGCTATGGAGGGTTGTTATGGAGGGTTGCTATGGAGGGTTGCTATGGAGGGTTGTTATGGACAGGTCACTATGGAGGGTTGCTATGGACAGGTCGCTATGGAGGGTTGCTATGGAGGGTTGCTATGGAGGATTAATATGGAAGGTTGCTATGGAGGGTTGCTATGGAGGGTCGCTATGGAGGGTCGCTATGGATGGGTTGCTATGGAGGGTTGCTATGGATGGGTCGCTATGGAGGGTTGTTATGGAGGGTTGCTATGGATGGGTTGTTATGGAGGGTTGCTATGGATGGGTTGCTATGGAGGGTTGTTATGGATGGGTTGCTATGGATGGGTTGCTATGGATGGGTTGCTATGGATGGGTTGTTATGGAGGGTTGCTATGGATGGGTTGCTATGGAGGGTTGCTATGGAGGGTCGCTATGGACAGTTCGCTATGGAGGGTTGCAATGGATGGGTTGTTATGGAGGGTTGCTATGGAGGGTTGTTATGGAGGGTTGCTATGGATGGGTTGCTATGGAGGGTTGCTATGGAGGGTTGCTATGGAGGGTTGCTATGGATGGGTTGCTATGGAGGGTTGCTATGGAGGGTCGCTATGGACAGTTCGCTATGGAGGGTTGCAATGGATGGGTTGTTATGGAGGGTTGCTATGGAGGGTTGTTATGGAGGGTTGCTATGGATGGGTTGCTATGGAGGGTTGCTATGGAGGGTTGCTATGGATGGGTTGCTATGGAGGGTTGCTATGGAGGGTTGTTATGGAGGGTCGCTATGGAGGGTTGCTATGGAGGGTTGCTATGGAGGGTTGCTATGGATGGGTTGCTATGGAGGGTTGCTATGGATGGGTTGCTATGGAGGGTCGCTATGGAGGGTTGCTATGGAGGGTTGCTATGGATGGGTTGCTATGGAGGGTTGTTATGGATGGGTTGCTATGGAGGGTCGCTATGGAGGGTTGCTATGGAGGGTTGCTATGGATGGGTTGCTATGGAGGGTTGCTATGGAGGGTTGCTATGGACAGGTTGCTATGGACGGGTTGCTATGGATGGGTTGCTATGGAGGGTTGCTATGGATGGGTTGTTATGGAGGGTTGCTATAGAGGGTTGCTATGGATGGGTTGCTATGGATGGGTTGTTATGGAGGGTCGCTATGGATTGGTTGTTATGGAGGGTTGCTATGGAGGGTTGCTATGGACAGGTCGCTATGGAGGATTGTTATGGAGGGTCGCTATGAAGGGTTGCTATGGATGGGTTACTATGGAGGGTTGCTATGGAGGGTCGCTATGGAGGGTCGCTATGGATGGGTTGCTATGGATGGGTTGCTATGGAGGGTTGCTATGGAGGGTTGTTATGGAGGGTCGCTATGGAGGGTTGCTATGGAGGGTTGCTATGGAGGGTTGCTATGGATGGGTTGCTATGGAGGGTTGCTATGGATGGGTTGCTATGGAGGGTTGCTATGGATGGGTTGCTATGGAGGGTTGCTATGGACGGGTTGCTATGGAGGGTTGCTATGGATGGGTTGCTATGGAGGGTTGCTATGGAGGGTTGCTATGGAGGGTTGCTATGGACAGGTCGCTATGGAGGGTTGCTATGGAGGGTCGCTATGGAGGGTTGTTATGGAGGGTTGCTATGGAGGGTTGCTATGGAGGGTTGTTATGGACAGGTCACTATGGAGGGTTGCTATGGACAGGTCGCTATGGAGGGTTGCTATGGAGGGTTGCTATGGAGGATTAATATGGAAGGTTGCTATGGAGGGTTGCTATGGAGGGTCGCTATGGAGGGTCGCTATGGATGGGTTGCTATGGAGGGTTGCTATGGATGGGTCGCTATGGAGGGTTGTTATGGAGGGTTGCTATGGATGGGTTGTTATGGAGGGTTGCTATGGATGGGTTGCTATGGAGGGTTGTTATGGATGGGTTGCTATGGATGGGTTGCTATGGATGGGTTGCTATGGATGGGTTGTTATGGAGGGTTGCTATGGATGGGTTGCTATGGAGGGTTGCTATGGAGGGTCGCTATGGACAGATTTCTATGGAGGGTTGCAATGGATGGGTTGTTATGGAGGGTTGCTATGGAGGGTTGTTATGGAGGGTTGCTATGGATGGGTTGCTATGGACAGGTCGCTATGGAGGGTTGCTATGGAGGGTTGCTATGGATGGGTTGCTATGGAGGGTTGCTATGGAGGGTTGCTATGGATGGGTTGTTATGGAGGGTTGCTATGGAGGGTTGCTATGGAGGGTTGCTATGGAGGGTTGCTATGGACAGGTCGCTATGGAGGGTTGCTATGGAGGGTCGCTATGGATGGGTTGCTATGGATGGGTTGCTATGGAGGGTTGCTATGGATGGGTTGTTATGGAGGGTTGCTATGGAGGGTTGCTATGGAGGGTTGCTATGGAGGGTCGCTATGGAGGGTTGCTATGGACAGGTCGCTATGGAGGGTTGCTATGGAGGGTTGCTATGGAGGATTAATATGGAAGGTTGCTATGGAGGGTTGCTATGGAGGGTCGCTATGGAGGGTCGCTATGGATGGGTTGCTATGGAGGGTTGCTATGGAGGGTTGCTATGGATGGGTCGCTATGGAGGGTTGTTATGGAGGGTTGCTATGGATGGGTTGTTATGGAGGGTTGCTATGGATGGGTTGCTATGGAGGGTTGTTATGGATGGGTTGCTATGGATGGGTTGCTATGGATGGGTTGCTATGGATGGGTTGTTATGGAGGGTTGCTATGGATGGGTTGCTATGGAGGGTTGCTATGGAGGGTTGCTATGGACAGATTTCTATGGAGGGTTGCAATGGATGGGTTGTTATGGAGGGTTGCTACGGAGGGTTGTTATGGAGGGTTGCTATGGATGGGTTGCTATGGACAGGTCGCTATGGAGGGTTGCTATGGAGGGTTGCTATGGATGGGTTGCTATGGAGGGTTGCTATGGATGGGTTGTTATGGAGGGTTGCTATTGAGGATTGCTATGGAGGGTTGCTATGGAGGGTTGCTATGGACAGGTCGCTATGGAGGGTTGCTATGGAGGGTTGCTATGGATGGGTTGCTATGGATGGGTTGCTAAGGCCCCAATTACTATTGTTTGTACCCCTAAAAGGATGGTTGAGCAGTAGGAGGAGGAGTATGGAACAGGCAGCACCCTCAAATCTTCAGAAGTATGAGATGAACCCCAAAAACTTGGAAAGGTGGATCTCACACGTACCGACACAGACTATCACGCAATTTAATTGATCCCAAAAGGTTTTAATTGAATAGCGGAATAGAAAATATGATCAAAAAGAAAGTGTATGTATCTCACACGTACACCACCACACTAGGCCCCAATTACTATTGTTTGTACCCCTAAAAGGATGGTTGAGCAGTAGGAGGAGGAGTATGGAACAGGCAGCACCCTCAAATCTTCAGAAGTATGAGATTGTGTTCACTGTACCCCACAAAGATTGTGTTCACTGCACCCCACAAAGATTGTGTTCACTGCACCCCACAAAGATTGTGTTCACTGCACCTCAAAAAGGATTTTGTTCACTGCACCCCACAAAGATTGTGTTCACTGCACCCTAAAAGGATTTTGTTCACTGCACCCCAAAAAGATTGTGTTCACTGCACCCCCCAAAGATTGTGTTCACTGCACCCCACAAAGATTCTGTTCCCTGTACCCCACAAAGATTGTGTTCACTGCACCCCACAAAGGATTTTGTTCACTGCACCCCAAAAAGATTGTGTTCACTGCACCCCAAAAAGGATGTTCACTGCACCCCAAAAAGGATTTTGTTCACTGCACCCCAAAAAGATTGTGTTCACTGCACCCCACAAAGATTGTGTTCACTGCACCCCACAAAGGATTTTGTTCACTGCACCCCAAAAAGATTGTGTTCACTGTACCCCCCAAAGATTGTGTTCACTGCACCCCACAAAGGGTTTTGTTCACTGCACCCCAAAAAGATTGTGTTCACTGTACCCCCCAAAGATTGTGTTCACTGTACCCCCCAAAGATTGTGTTCACTGCACCCCACAAAGATTCTGTTCACTGTACCCCACAAAGATTGTGTTCACTGCACCCCACAAAGGATTTTGTTCACTGCACCCCAAAAAGATTGTGTTCACTGCACCCCAAAAAGGATGTTGTTCACTGCACCCCAAAAAGGATTTTGTTCACTGCACCCCAAAAAGATTGTGTTCACTGCACCCCACAAAGATTGTGTTCACTGCACCCCACAAAGGATTTTGTTCACTGCACCCCAAAAAGATTGTGTTCACTGCACCCCAAAAAGGACGTCCTCAAGCAGGCCAGGAAGGTGTGTGGCCATTTCAGGCGTTCCTACACGGCCATGGCGCACTTTGCAGATATTCAGCGGCGAAACAACATGCCAGTGAGGCGCTTGATTTGCGACAGCCCGACACGTTGGAATTCAACACTGCTAATGTTCGACCGCCTGCTCCAACAAGAAAAAGCGGTCAACGAGTATTTGTATGACCGGGGTGCTAGGACAGCCTCTGCGGAGCTGGGTATTTTTTTGCCACGCTACTGGACGCTCATGCGCAATGCCTGTAGGCTCATGCGTCCTTTTGAGGAGGTGACAAACCTAGTGAGTCGCACTGAAGGCACCATCAGCGACATCATCCCATATGCTTTTTTCCTGGAGCGTGCCCTGCGAAGAGTGCTGTATCAGGCCGTAGATGAGCGTGAAGAGGAAGAGGAAGAGTTGTGGTCACCATCACCACCACCAGAAACAGCCTTACCATCAATTGCTGGACCTGCGGCAACACTGGAAGAGGAGTGTGAGGAAGAGGAGTCAGAGGAGGAATGTGGCTTTGAGGAGGAGGAACACCAACCACAGAAGGCATCCCAGGGTGCTCGTTGTCACCTATCTGGTACCCGTGGTGTTGTACGTGGCTGGGGGGAAGAACACACCTTCAATGACATCAGTGAGGACGAGGAATTGGACATGAGTAGCTCGGCATCCAACCTTGTGCAAATGGGGTCTTTCATGCTGTCATGCCTGTTGAGAGACCCTCGTATAAAAAGGCTGAAGGAGAACGACCTGTACTGGGTGGCCACGCTACTAGACCCCCGGTATAAGCAGAAAGTCTGTGATATGTTACCCAATTACCGGCAGTCGCAAAGGATGCAGCAGCTACAAAATAAGTTAAAAACTATGCTTTACACAGCGTATAAGGGTGATGTCACAGCACAACGGGAATCCAACAGGGGAAGAGGTGAAAGTAATCCTCCTCCTACCACCACAACCACGCCGGCAAGGACAGGACGCTTTACAGACGTCTTGTTGATGGAGGACATGCAGAGCTTTTTTAGTCCTATGCATCGCCACAGCCCTTCGGGGTCCACCCTCAGAGAACGACTCGACCGACAGGTAGCAGACTACCTTGCCTTAACTGCAGATATCGACACTCTGAGGAGCGATGAACCCCTTGACTACTGGGTGTGCAGGCTTGACCTGTGGCCTGAGCTATCCCAATTTGCCATTGAACTTCTGGCCTGCCCCGCTTCAAGTGTGCTGTCAGAAAGGACCTTCAGCGCAGCAGGAGGTATTGTCACTGAGAAGAGAAGTCGCCTAGGTCAAAAAAGTCTTGATTACCTCACGTTTATTAAGATGAATGAGGCATGGATCCCGAAGGGACTGACAGTGGGGGATGCATTTGACTAAAAAAGGCCTGGTGATGACTGAGATGCCTTGGCCTAAAAATGGTCCACACGCTGCTGTATATAATCGTTCTCTGCATGCCGGATGACTTATGTGACGTCTCCGCCACCAACTACGGTTCAAGCCGCAATGTTTTAGTGCACTTTCTGCCTTAAAACCTCAATTTTTCAGGCCGCTGCTACAGCAGCGGCTGCAACAATACCTACTTTTTCATGCATGTGTACATGCCTAATTTTTCTGGCCTCTGGTGCTACACTGTGGCTGCAAAAAAACAAAAAACAAAAAAAAAGGCACATACATGTGTCAATTCCCCTTCGTGATCGTTACCTTGTCGTGGTGAAGGGGCTTGCGTATCACAATGAAGCGATCACCTCTAGGATTGTGTTGGCACACCCCAGATGATAAGGTCGTTGCTTCATTGTGTACAGACCAAAAGCGATCCGCAGGATAATTTTTCATAAAAAAAAACATTCATTTTCTTTCATTCTTTCTGCGGAGCTGGGTATTTTTTGGCCGCGTTACTGAATGCTCATGAACAATGGCTGTAGGCTCATGCGTCCTTTTTCGGAGATGACAACCCTGGTGGTCAGTCGAACCCAAGGCAACATCATCGACCTCATCCCATATGCGTTTTTTCTGGAGCGTGCCCTGCGAAGAGCACTGGATCAGGCTGTAGATGAGCATGAAGAGGAAGAGTTGTGGTCCTCATCACCACCAGAAGCAGCCTTGTCGTTGTCAATTGCTGGACCTGTGGCAACGCAGAGAGAGGAGTCTGAAGAAGAGAAGTCAGAGGAGGAAGGTGGCTTTGAGGAGGTGGAATACCAGCCACAGCAGGCGTCCCAGGGGGCTTGTTCTCACCTTTCGGGGACCCTTGGTGTTGTATGTGGCTGGGTGGAGGAAGAGACCTTCAATGATGTCAGTGAGGACAAGGAACGGGACATGGCTAGCTTGGTATCCAACCTTGTGCAAATTGGGAGTTTGCGGTTGTGCAAATGGACTGACTGACTGTTAAACGGGGAGTTTGGTCTGTCAGAGTTTGGTCTGTCACTGTGAAGCGGGCGACGGGCGTAACCCTTACACTACTTGACCGATAAAACATCATACCTGATCGTATTCACACACTGGATGTTTTAGTGCTGGTTTACACTGCCGCTACCACTAAAGTAGCGTCGCTTCCAGTGCGACTTTGGCGCGACTTAGCGCGACTTTGGCGCGACCTCATCGCGAGGCGACTTTTTATTTGGCCAATCACAATATCATGTTTTGTGACCGTCACCTAATTTCCTTTTCCTGTTTTTTGTTTTACATATTTCCCCATGTGTGCAGTGTTGTCTGTGTCATAGCTCAACTGATAGGCATGTTTGCCTTGGCATATCATATTTCAGCTTGCCAGAAAGAAAAAAAGACAGCTGGAAAGACACTGCATTAGTTTTCTACTAAAAATCATAAGAAAAATGCTGTTTTTTTTGGGTTGTGGACATACTACAGAGCTGAAACTTGACAGGTACACTTTTTAGACCCCCCAGACACTAAATACAAAAAATGACATGCCTGCCTAAAAAAATGCCCGATAAATGCCAGCTAGAGAAAAAGCCAGCCGCAGAGAAGCCGTATTACTGAAAATATAATAAAAATGCTGTTTTTTAGGGGTTCTGGACATGCTACAGAGCTGAAACTTGACAGGTACACTTTTAGACCCCCCAGACACTAAATACAAAAAATGACATGCCTGCCTAAAAAAATGCCCGCTAAATGCCTGCAAGAGAAAAAGCCAGCCGCAGAGAAGCCGTATTCCTGAAAATATAAGAAAAATGCTGTTTTTTAGGGGTTCTGGACATGCTACAGAGCTGAAACTTGACAGGTACACTTTTTAGACCCCCCAGACACTAAATACAAAAAATGACATGCCTGCCTAAAAAAATGCCCGCTAAATGCCTGCAAGAGAAAAAGCCAGCCGCAGAGAAGCCGTATTCCTGAAAATATAAAAAAAATGCTGTTTTTTAGGGGTTCTGGACATGCTACAGAGCTGAAACTTGACAGGTACACTTTTTAGACCCCCCAGACACTAAATACAAAAAATGACATGCCTGCCTAAAAAAATGCCCGCTAAATGCCTGCAAGAGAAAAAGCCAGCCGCAGAGAAGCCATATTCCTGAAAATATAAGAAAAATGCTGTTTTTTAGGGGTTCTGGACATGCTACAGAGCTGAAACTTGACAGGTACACTTTTTAGACCCCCCCCCCCCAGACACTAAATACAAAAAATGACATGCCTGCCTAAAAAAATGCCCGCTAAATGCCTGCAAGAGAAAAAGCCAGCCGCAGAGAAGCCATATTCCTGAAAATATAAGAAAAATGCTGTTTTTTAGGGGTTCTGGACATGCTACAGAGCTGAAAATTGACAGGTACACTTTTTAGACCCCCCAGACACTAAATACAAAAAATGACATGCCTGCCTAAAAAAATGCCCGATAAATGCCTGCAAGAGAAAAAGCCAGCCGCAGAGAAGCCATATTCCTGAAAATATAAGACAAATGCTGTTTTTTAGGGGTTCTGGACATGCTACAGAGCTGAAACTTCACAGGTACACCTTTTAGACCCCCCAGATGCTAAATCCAAAGAAATTTTTTATTTTTATTTTTTTTTAATTTTTCCAATAATTGGCTCTCTATCAAAAAATTATAATTTTTAAGAACTTTTTTTTGCGTGATCCCTCTCCGGCATGCCACAGTCCAGGTGTTAGTCCCCTTGAAACAACTTTTCCATCACTATTGTGGCCAGAAAGAGTCCCTGTGTGTTTTAAAATTCGCCTGCCTATTGAAGTCTATGGCGGTTCGCCCGGTTCGCGAAAATTTGCCGATGTTCGCGTTCGCCGTTCGCGAACGGCGAATTTTAGGTTCGCGACATCACTATTTGTCACCCTGCCATAGCAGTCACTGTCAGTTAACCCTACACTACACTACTGTCCCCTGACACTTAACACTTTCCCTACAGAAACTAAATTTTTGAAGCTAACTTAAGTGTAAAGGAGCACTCTAACTACACTAGATATCCCTTTCCTCACACTAAAAATAGCTAAATGACACTTTTCAAGTAAAATTAACAGAACTGCTTCCACTCTCTTCCATGTCCAGTATAACAATGCTGGGAATATGGCGGGGGCGATCTTATATACTGGGGGGCGTATTCACTAATGATTGGTCTAGGGACCCCCTAGTCACTCCAATCACATTCCTAGCATTCTCCTGCCCCCTCAATTGGCTTTTGCTAATGGTTCTGGTCCAATCACGGGCTTTTAAAGCCCATTTCCTGAAGCATTGCATTTTGGGCGGTTCTGGTTGCCGAATTCCGAACTTTTTGGGCAAAAAGTTCTAAATTCGGCCGAACCTCGAACACCCAATGTTCGGGCCGAACCGATGGTGGACCCGAACCGTTCGATCATCCCTAGATATAACACTGTTACATGTTCTAGTTATGTAGCAAACTTAAGAATATACAAAGCAAACATCTTTTTTTTCACATTTTGGCAAAATCATGGATTAATTAAAGAAACTCTATTTGTTTGTCCCGTGGCTTGCAGGAAAAACATTTTGCCTTGCTTCCACCATCAACACAGACAGGGGAAACCCTCCTGCGGAGCCATTGTGTTCTCCCGGTGCTGCCCCTGCCAGGAAAACACAGTGATTATTGCTAGTGGCTACAAGAGCTGCTGAGTGTGTGTCAAATCTGACAGACTGGTTGTATGTTGTCCTCAAGGTGATCGATCAATCAACTTGGGTACCTTCAGCCTGGCCATACATAGTTTAAATCTGCATCTCAAATGAATCAATCCCATTTACATGTAACACTCCATAAAGGAGAATGGAGGGGCTTATCATGTCTGCGTGAAAAATTAACAGCCACACCCAATCAGACAGCTCATGTTAAAAGGGACCTGAAAAGCAATCTGCATGGCTTGCTTTTCCAAGCATTGTCTAGTTTAGTGAGCCTGGACTTATAACAGTCACTGTAATGCTACCCATACTGCTGTCCTTTTAACATGGTGACAAAAGTTGATACCTATGCTACATGTGTGTAAAGTTACTTTCACCCTGCTAAATGGACAGCAATAAGGTTGTAAATACAGTGACTGGCTGTCCCCCCCGATGGCGGACCTGGGTGCATAATGAAAGGCCAATTGAGAAAATGGCAATATCATGTAGAGGAAATCACCAGTGTGGGGCAACCTATGTCATGGAGGTAGATTTGGACATCGATGTATATGTATCACCAGAAATGGAATTCTTTGTTCTACAATATCTCAAAGACGACCTAGCATGTTTTTTTAAGACTGTACTATTTTGGACATACTTGGACTCAAACATACACTGCTCTTTCCACAGCTCCTCCCTACTCTGGGGGTATGATAGGGTGAACATGCATCTTCACCAAAAGCACAAGATGATGTGTCGTGTCCGGATGAGGCTGCGGCGGAGATTCATGTTCCAGGCTCGGGTGGTGGATCTGCAGCGGGCCTGGAGTGATGCCAAAAGGCGATCACCCATGCTCCTGCTAAAGGCTGTTTAGCAAATCTCCGGTAAGTAAAAATATACATTACATGTGACCAGATAGGTTACAATTTTTTGGGTAGGTGGACATGTGTTTAGGTATGCAACAACACTAATACCAACACCCCCCCCCCCCCCTCCCTCTCGCTCCTACCTTTCCTACCTCCATCAAGTGTCTCTTCACAACCTTTAATACTACTATGTACATTCGTATTTTTTATGTTTCTTTTTTCTCTTCTGCTTCTAGCCAAAGCGGACGGCCGGCACCCTCTTGTGCTTTTGGTGAAGAAGGGGAGGAGGAGGACGGCCACACTTAAATACGCCTTCCGAGACAGCGAGCCATTTCAGCAGCTCGAAATTGTGGATCGTAAGTAGAAAAAAAAAATTGTTGAAATTTCAAATCTCTAATCACATTTTACAGAGCCCCCTTTACATCAGAGTCTCCAGACTTACTACACTGTAAGAGGGAAGTGTGAAGACTCTGATGTAAGGAGAGTTCACGGAACCATTATTTGAGGGGGGAAGCTGGGGACTCTGGTGTAAAAGGGAACTCTGTGGTCACCAAAGCTCCCCCATACATCTGAGCTTAAAGAGACCCCCTCACACTTCCCTTCCTCAGTCCACCACAGTCAAGGGCACAACAAGTCCCACTGCAGAAGGCTACCTGCTTGGACTTGTACTGCTCTCTGTAGGGGACTGAGGAACTACTGCCTGCTATGCTAAGACTTGTAGTGCCCTCTGTTAGGGACTAAGGATTCCTCAGTCCTCAACATTCTAGGGCACTATAAGTCTCAGCATAGTGGGCTGTCATAGCTCAGTCCCTCACAGCTCGGGGCAAAAACAACATAGTTAAACATCTAAAGGACAACTCCAAACAAAACTACCAATAATGGACAGAGTCCATATGCTATATAATGTCAAAGACCCGCTACCACTCACCTTCCACCTCGGGTGCTGTCATTGTGTAGGGCAAAGGGCTCCATCTACACCATGTTTGGCTTTCAGGTCAGATATGCAGGACTTGCTCAGCTCCACTCTCTTCCCTGGCAATTGACTCTGGCGTCATTGGGGGTCTTTCCTCCTCTAGAAAACACCCAGGGGCCCTCTCCTTGTCCCCCAGCCACCCAGGGCCTTCTTCTCCAACAACCATTTTCGGACTCTTCCAACTTCCCTGGGGCTACTCACCCCCTTTGCATAGTAGACACCACAAATCTATGACCAGCCTGCAAAATATCAAGTCTGGGCCTGGTTACCTGTATGTTCTGGGTCCAGGGCGGAGCTCTCCTCCCAGAGCAACAACTGATGATAGCAGAGTGAGTTGACCGGGCAGTCACTTCCTACTGGTGCAGGTACACACCTACCATTTCCTCAACATCTTAGGATAACATGATCAGACGGCCAATCCCCAGTCAGAGAAGGAGGGGTAAGTGTCAGTGGACAACAGACACCTGGCAGACGCAGATCCGAGGATTGAAAGCAATCTTTTACTTGGGCGATTTCCCTGACTGCGCCCTTCTAAATGTTGTTGCTCCGCCACTGGCCGCAAGGCCCCTGTAGGTGCGAGGCCTTAAGCGACCGCCTAATTTGCATGTTGCCCTCCTGTTTTAACCACTTGCCGACCGCCGCACGACTATCTACGTCGGCGGTCAGCCCCTCACAGGCAAACTAACGTAGGGCTACGTTGCTTGCTTGTGAGGGTCTAGGGAGCGAGCGCGCGCCCCCGGGGGCGCGCTCCCGCTCCCGCGTGGTCACGGACCCCCCCGCGCATGTGACCAGCGGACCCGATGTCCGCCGGTCACTCGGCGATCGGCGGGGGAGAGGGAGAATGTCAGGCAGCTTGTGTAAACAAACTGCCTGTCATTCTCCTCGCTGCAAAGACACTGATAAAACGGATCTGGTATGTAGATCCGTTGATCAGTGTCCTTACAGCTAGAGCCACAGCCAATCACAGTAGAAACCACGCCCCTAGGGACACACACAGCCCCTCCCTTCCAAATAAAGTTAACCCCTTCACTACCAGTGTATTTTTACAGTAACAGTGCATATGTATAGCACTGATTACTGTAGAAATGTCACTGGTAACCCCAAAAGTGTCAAAAATGTCAGTCAAGGGTCCGATCTGTCCGCCGCAATGTCGCAGTACCGCAAAAAAAATCGCAGATCGCCGCCATTACGCGTTAAAAAAAAAAACAACAAAAATGACAAAAATCTTTCCCTTTGTTAGTAAACGCGATAACTTTTGCGCAAACCAATCAAAATACGCTTTTTGCGATTTTTTTTACCAAACATAGGTAGCATAAAACAAATTGGCCGAAAATTTTTAAAAATTTTGATTTTTACATTTTTTTGGGGGGGAATTTCATATAAAAAAATGTGAAAAATATTGCTATTTTTGCAAAATTGACGCTCTTTTTTTGTTTATAGCGCGTGATCAAAAAATCGCACATGTGATCAAATACCACCAAAAGAAAGCTCTGTTTGTGGGAAAAAAAGGACGTCAAATTCGTTTAGGTACAGCGTCGCACGACCGCGCAATTGTGCGTTAAATTCACGCAGTGCCGAATCGCAAAATACCCCCTGGTCGGAATGGGGGTAAAATCTTCCGGGGCTTAAGTGGTTAAAACATGGTCAATGCATCTCATTGGTGTAAGTGTGCTTCTATGTTATGAATTGTAGGGGCATTGAGTATGGTGCTAGCATGATGAGAGGTTACTGGCTATTTGTGTCCATAAATAATATATAATGTTTTTTTGTTTTTTTTAGAAACCAGTGATGAGGATGTGTAGGCTCAGCCTTCTCAGGCCCATTGTAAGTAATGTGGATGTGCTGGTGTGTTGTGTATTAGGTCTAACTTGGAGGAATGATTGTTTGTTTTGTTTTCTTTTGTGGTTGATGTCGCTTCAGCAACAGAGGAGCCTCAGGCAGGGCCAAGTCACCAGGATCTGGGGCAGGAGGACATTGGTGCCCAAGAAAAGGCCGATTTGACACCCAGTGATGAGGACCTGGGCTCTCCTCAAATGGGAAGTAAGTATTCTACATGTGTTTGTGTGTTCAATGTTTCCTGGGAAATATAAGGGCTGTAATATATATATTTTGCCATTGGGGTTATGTAGCAGCTGACATTGAGGATGTTTGTTGTGGAGGACTGGGGAAGAGGGGCCGCTGCTTACCCAGTCCACTGTAACTACTACCTTCAATGTTTCCCAACTACTTTCTGTGTGCCTTTATCAAATAGCTTTTGTTCAAGGATTGTATTCGTGTCTTTGTGTTTCTAGGAGATACGACACCATCCCCCCATGAATGGACACCATCCCCCCATGAAGGGTCTCCCCCATCCTCCCCCACTCCAGGGGTGGAGCCGGATGATGTTTGTGGCTCCCCTGAACTAGTCTGTAAGTACATAAAATTAGATTCTCACATGTATTGTGTGTGCTAGGATGATGTGTATCTCGGAGTCAAAGCAAGTGCAGTTTTGCTATATGTGACAGGAAGGTTGGTCATGAAACACTCTTGCTTAACCTTCATGTTTGAAAGGCGGTTTTGGGGAGCATTACAGGACATGTTATTATTTTTAAGTTTTCTCAAGCCACCCTATTCTAAATTGGTGTTAGTTTCTCTACATTGGAAATGGTGTGCTTTGTACTTAGAAATATTTGGGGACATTGTAATTTACTCATGTCCGGATTTAGTCAACACTGAAAATGCGTGTTTATCAATCTTTCATAAATACTCTTCCTCGGTAATGTACCACATTCCAGTTCTCAATTTGTGTTCTTTTTGTGCAGTTTCTCCTGAGCCGGCAGTCCCATCAAGTTCTGGGGGCCAACCAAACCTTGTTGATGGTAAGTTGTGTGCTTTTGCAGTAATGTGTCTACTTAGTAAGTGGAGAAATGCTAACTGTGTATGTCCCCGATCAGGCTTCAAGTTGTTCTAAAGGCAGCGGGTTCTTTATGTGAATGCATTCTATGCATTAGTATTCCAAGTGATAGGTGTGCATATTCCCCCTAAGACTTACTGGGACCATTTTCTTACTGTCCAAAATTTTGCACAAATACTTGTCTGGAACAGACTCCCCCTCCTCCTTAACTGAGGTGACAGCATGCCAATATTGCCTCCTGATGCTGTCACTCCTAATCATTGAGACCATCGGAAGGGAGGGGGGCAAGGCTGGCTCACAGCCTAGTGCCTGAACAGGCACAGGGTGCTTGGCTTCATCTCATGTGCCTCCATAGCAAGCTGCCTGCTGTGGGGTCAATCAACAGGAGGGAGGTGCCTAGAGGTGTGTACAGGGGCCATGTAAAAAGGAGGATCGTGATTTCTTTCGTCCCCAAAAAGCTAGAGAGGGTAAGTCTAACCTGATTAGTTTTCCACAGCCCTCCAAAAATGATATGTTACCAACACTTAGAACAGGCAGGGCTGAGGCACAAAAAACATCAGAGAAACACAATCAGCACAAAAGCAGGGAGTACGTATCCTTAACGCTACATGCTTCACCCAGAAGATTGACGCTTGCACTGTACGAATCTGCATCACCACCGTATCAATGTCTAAATCAAACTTTCAGGGAAGTGTGGAGGGGTAAGGAGTGGGTGTTAGAGCGTTTTCATGACTGCGTAACCTACAGTTAGCGTGAGTCCATTTGTTGAGAAACTTTTTATTCTCTCTTAACACAGCTGGGATGGCGGAAAGGAGATCAGGGGAGCAGACACATCTACTCCGGCCAGAACTGTCCCTCATAATTCCAAAGGGTGAGTCTCTACTATGTGTCAGGTTCAAACTATAGACAGTAAGAGGGAGAGAGAACGCTACACAGATTCCAATGGTGATAGAGATAAATGTGTGCACATGTATCGTGTTGACCAATTAAACACAAAACACCTTACATTCTTCAAAATGATTGCTTGTGTTTCCATGCAGAAAAGCATTTTACTTAGCTTTGGTGGAACTGCTACTAACATTCCAAGCCATCTTATGTAACCTTTTGAACAATTTGAGTTGAAAGTTTGAGTTCAAGGTTTAAAACAGCAATTTTGCATGTTTGCTTCAGAGTGTTCATGAAAGCCAACCAATAGACTCCTAAGCATATTTGTTGAGGCACATTAATTACAATCCTTGTTAGGATCATTTTGCATAAAACGAATTGTCATGTCTTTTTCTACCCAGGGCACACCCACCTCACCAGCGAGGTAATGCTGGAGTATTTAAAGTGGTGTGGAGACCGAATACTGTATTTGGAGCAGCTGTGTGGGGTGGATCCGGACCCTAAGCAGCCATTTGTGCGTAATGTCACACCTTTGACTCGTTGTTTCCAAAAAAAATGAAAAAAATACAAACAAAAATTTGTTAAACAAAAATATCAAAAAATGTTTACAAAAAAATCCCTGTTTTGGGAAACAAAAAAAATAAAAAAATGTTTACAAAAAAATCCCTGTTTTGGGAAACAAAAAAAATATAAAATAATGTTTACTAAAAAAAACCCTGTTTTGGGAAACAAAAAAAATATAAAATAATGTTTAGTAAAAAAACCCTGTTTTGGGAAACAAAAAAAATATAAAATAATGTTTACTAAAAAAAACCCTGTTTTGGGAAACAAAAAAAATATAAAATAATGTTTACTAAAAAAACCCTGTTTTGGGAAACAAAAAAAATATAAAATAATGTTTACTAAAAAAAACCCTGTTTTGGGAAACAAAAAAAATATAAAATAATGTTTACTAAAAAAAAAAAAAAACATAATTTTGGAAAAAAAAAAAAAAAATTTAAATAAAAAGAAAAATAAAAAAATTGTATGTTGCACGTTGCAACACAAATGGTACATTTGAAATTTTGGAGAAAGATATATAATAGATAGATACTCAGCAATATCCCTATATATATATAGTAGCGCAAACTTGTCAAGAAGCAAGTGCCAAAAAAATACTGTGCCCACTGCACAAAAGTCCGAAATGCAATAGATGTCACATAGGCAGCAGGAAAAAGTTCAGAAATGACTCAAACAGTCCATAATCCTTCACTCTATCTCCTGGGATGATAATGTACGAAGAAGTGTTTCTCAAAAGGATCACCACCACCACCGTGCTCCAAGGGGGGAGGAGAATTGCCCACTCACCAGATGCTGTGGCCCAACCCACTTTCGTGTTTGAGCATTCAGGCTTATAATGATGGTCACTGGTCCAGAGTATCCACAACAGGAATCGCACCAGCGCAGTCAAAAAAAGCTCAGCAGCATATGGGGAGGAGAGAACATAATCCCAATAGCGTGATACCGTTTGAAAGGGTTTTATTAAATAAAATAAAACATAAGGTAACACACTCACATGTCTTGTATGTCATCCAACGCAAAAAAAAACAGTCACGAATAGGGGAGGGATGCCCTTCGGGAGATGATGTCCAGGCTCCACGCCGTGGACGCCGCGCCTTCTGGGTAATCCGAACTCCTCTTACACAGCCTGGTTACATCGCCTGGTCACGCCCCGACGCGTTTCGTGATTTCCACTTCTTCCCCGGGATCGGGGAAGATCGGGGAAAATCACACAAGGCCCTCCAAACACTTACCTAATGGCACAAACACAGTGGTGGGGGTGGTGGTGGTGGTGGTGGTAGTGGGCAAAGAGCAGAAGAGGCTGCAAAGAAATAGAAAAAAAACACATAAGAAAACGCATATGGGCAAACATCACACGAGGCCCTCCAAACACTTACCTAATGGCACAAACAGACTTGGTGGGGGTGGTGGTGTAATCTTTTAGAGGCAAAAGGAGGCTGCAAACATTAAACATACATGAGAAATCGCATGACCTACATAGGTGCACATAATAAATTACAGTTATCAGGAAAGCAAAAATGGTGTCTTTGGAAGCTGGGAAGGTAAGGGGGCAGGTTTAGATGCCAAATCTAGATTGCACACCTTTAACAAACATGAGAAAACACATGTCAAAACCACATGCACATGGGGCCAACTGCCAATGATTAAAAGACACTTGAGGGGTTCACAAGCTATTGTGGGTTGGAGGGGATTCACCATAGACAACTTAAGCACACCCAAGATAAGTACAAATTCTCTCCTTCAGTAAACAATAACGGTGAGCAAGAACACACAAACAGACAGATCTAGATATATATATATATATATATAGAGAGAGAGAGAGAGAGAATTTGTTTTTGTTTTTTGGGGAGAGAGAGATACAATTGTCTTACCTCCAGATAATGTACGTTGTGGGTCACAGGGTCTTACTAGCACATAAGAAACATTGATCTATAACATCCAGCAGCCATATTGGCCATGTGCTCCTTTTATAGCTGGCTCACAGGTGTGATAATTAGCGGCCGTTTCTATATATATCTGCGCATTCGCGAATTTGCGCGCTCAAAATGGAGGACGATATCCCAGACGCATTAGATGGTGCAATGTTGGCATTCATCGGTGCCTTGTTTGAGGAGGCCCTAGCACAGGAGGCAACAGAAGGTGGGGAAGCAGCAGCAGCAGCAGCACCTCCAGCAGCACCTCCAGTCCGTGTGCCCTTACCTCGCCAGCCACGCATTTTTGCTCCAAGGATCTATTTGGACAAGCTGCGGGATTCTGATGTCAGGAGGAAATTCCGGCTCGAGCGAGGAACTATTCTCCACCTCTACCAGCTCATAGCAGACAAATTTGACCCGGACACACAGCGCGGCCATGCGGTGCCCGGCATGGCCAGATTGCTGGCCACTTTGTATATTTTAGGGCGTGGCAGCTTCCAAGCCACTTCGGGAAGTATCATGGGCATTAGCCAGCCCACAGTTTCAAGGGTGTTCATGTTGGTCATTAATGCCATAGTCGATATAGTGCCCAATTTTATCCACTGGCCACAGAATGAAAATGAGTGGAATGAAGTCAAGTTGGGTTTCTACCTGCGGGCACACATGCCGCAAATACTAGGGGCAATCGATGGCACCCACATAGCCATTAGGCCACCAAGGAGCCACGAAGTGGAGTACCGCAACCGCAAGCAGTACCACTCCCTGAACGTCCAATTAGTTTGTGACGCCAAACAGCGCATCATGAGTGTCAACACTGGTCACCCAGGGCCGTGCCATGATTCCAGTATGTTAAGAACCAGTACTCTGTACGAGGCGTTTGAAAGTGGCCAAATGCCCCAAGGGTGGCTGATTGGTAAAGTATTTTGTCTTAACAACATAAACTGTAAGATTACATAGACATAGGAATAAGCTACATCGGTGTGCACCCTGATTTAAGCAAAGCCTACCTAAAATGGATGTGTAAGGAGTTGGCAGGCTGTTCACACACAACCAGATCAGCAGCTTAGCAGCTCACAAAAGAAAGATTTCCAAAGTTGTCTTTGAGTCAAATGAAGGTGGTTAACCAATGTGTAAATGGTGTCCTCTAGCCACCCAAACAAAACCTACAAATGATTCCAATGGTATTGCCATATCCCCAAAGTACTTTGCATAAGTGAGTCAATATTGGTTTCCTCACTATAGTTGCAGATATATTCCAGAAGTAAGACCTAGGCTAATGTAATAGGAACAAAATAGGGGCCAAGTTGGAACTTGCAAGAGAAACCCACCACTTTGTGTGTCCTTTTTCCCATTTGTATTAGTGATTTAGGCAGTTAGACAGAGTTGAGATGTTTCATAAGAGTTTTTGCAAACAGACGAGCAGGTTTTTAGTAAAATGCATAATTGTCTCCCATTTTGAGGAGTCATCTAAAGTCACATGATATGAAGAACTAATGTATATTTTTCATTTTTTTCAGGGGATGCTGGTTACCCGCAGCTGACGTGGCTGATGGCTCCAATCAGATACCCCCAGGGCCGAGCAGAAATGAATTACAACAGGGCCTTGCGGAGAAGCCGGAGTATCATCGAGTTGACCATAGGTCTTCTCAAATCCCGGTTTCTCTGCTTGCCCCGGCCTGGGTGTGAACTCCTGTACTCTCCTACAAAGGCTTCCAAGATCATCCTGGCGTGCTGCGTGTTGCACAACATGTGCATTGCCCGGGATGAATCTTGGGAGCTGACGGAGGACGCACCGCTGCAGGTATGGCCACCCGGAATACCCTGGTTGCTAGCCACTTTACATGTAAGTACTGTAACCGGTCAAGATAGGGCATGTGTATTAATTAGCTAGTTAGCAGAGGTGCCACTCACAGGGAGACAGAGGGTCATTATCATCTGCCAATGACACTTGCCATTGTAGATAAAGTGTAGTCAACATTGGTAAAATTGTGTTAATTGAGCAAAAACATGCACCTCTAACCATAAACATGTTGGTATTGTGAATAGTGTAAAGGGCTGAGAAGAGCTGGCAGGTGTTTATTTGTGTCTATGCCACCTGTGTAGTTATTGATAACATGAACGGCTGCTTGGTATCTTATGGTGTTGTAATTTTCCAGAACGTGAACATCTTGGAATCATGGCATGTACCATGAGAAGCCTGTGGTGATGGGCTGTCTGGCGTCACAGGTGTGTATTCAAATGTTTACATTAATGATTTCTGGTTTGTGTAAGTTGGCAGAAAATGTGTTATTTCACTCGTGATGTCAAAATTAAATGAAGTTCAGAATGAAGCAAACAGGCATTAAGATGTGATTTTCATAATGAAATGTCTTATCCTTTGTTTTATTTTTCCAGGAGTGGTACTGCTTGTGGTTGTAGCTGGTAGAAACCTGTTAGCTCAATTCTCGTCAGGAGGCAATCACGATGATATTACAGCCCTTCAGTTGCTAACCCCCCAATCGATAATGGATTCACCCTCCAACCAGCTGGGAGTTATGACGACACACAGCACTCAAACTTAGTGCAGTCACAACTGTTTATTTCAAGTTTCGTGCTCCCATTTAAAGGATATTTCGGCGGCAAAAACGGCTTGAAACTGGTTTACAAGCCGAAGTCAATTGAATAGTACAACATCACTCATAGAAACAGTTACATGAAAAGGATTTTGTGTCCTATACATCTGTGACAATATGTGGGGTGTCGTGTGTTTGGAGATTGTGTCTTGTGGGGCAGACACTTGGTCTGCGTTCAGCTGTCATGTGTTAATGTAAGCAATTGTTAAATGGGTACAGGTGGTGTCCGTAATTTCCATGCGCAGACTTAACTTTGTCAAGTGTCCCAATGAATGAATGAACAGGTGTTTACATGTCGTCTAAATGCAAAACATAGCTGTCTGCTGACCAAGGTGGATGAATGGTTTTCAGTCTTAGCTCGTTAATATGTGAATGCAAGGGGGCCACAGTCTATCGTAGAATGAGCATGAACTGAAATATATATCTGAAACATAATACGGCATATTAATACAATCTTTCAAAACCCACCTTGATGGACTCCACTCATCTTCTTTTGTGGTCAGTGGATATTTGGTAAGGCACATGGCCAAAAGCAGCATCGATGACCAACATGAACACCCTGGAACTTACAAAGTGGCTTGGAAGCTGACCAGCAACCTGGCCATGCCTGTCCCCTATGAGCTGGTAGAGGTGCAGAATGGATTCTGAACTTTGCATGAAGTTGGGGAAGACATCAGAATCCCGTAGCCATGGAGCAAAGATCGTGGGCTGGTGCTGTAAAGGCACACGGACTGGAGACTGACATTATTATCTTGCTGCATCCCTCCTCCTTATGCTGTCATTCTAGAATAAATAAAGACTTTTGAATAGAACATGTGTTTTTTGTTTTGTGTGGGTGCCTACAGACAAAAGGGCCATACACACTGTAAGATTTAGAGAAGACTTTATCCTTCAGATTGACATTTTCTATGTAGTGCAAGGGCCTGCCTGATTGCATACAAATTGAAAGTGTTGAGGTTTGACCTCATATTATATGGTTTGGTTAAGTCTACAGGAAAAAGTCTTGAAAAATTCTTAGTGTATGGCCCATTAAGCTGCCAAGGCCGGAGCTTTGCACTTTGCATGCTGCTTGTACTGGTGATGTGAGGGGTTGTAATGTAGAGTAGGGATGTGACAGTGTTGTGTTGAGGTGTGAGGCAAATGTAGTGTTGGACTATGAGGGTCTGTGTTGTTGAAATATGGAGAGAGTCCAATATCAGACACCTATGTTTATTGGTCAAGAAATTGTAAGAACCATGGTAAATATGTAAAGAATTGCATCTCGAGAAAACTAGGACCACTTTAATAAAATCAAAATTGTGTTGGTTCCATTAATGTGCTTGAAATTTGGGTAGGACACCCCCACCCCCTCCACCCCCCCCCCCCCCCAAAATTCAAGATAGTTTAAAAAAAACTCTAAAAAAAATGAGAGTGAAAAGAGATCCCAAGTGTAGTGATTGTTGGGATTTGAACCCATGACGTTGTTAACTGCAGTGAAGTGTCAAAGCACTTAGCTATTGTGCTGAATAAAGCTGTTTGGTGAAAAAAAAGGAGTGTGTTAAGGCTAAAAAGCACATATAGCTAAAGTACTAAACATTGTATGGAATCTGGGAAGAAGACCATGGTAAAATTGTGAGGTTTCATCTTGCCCTGAAGTAGTGTAGGGGTTTGGTCACTTGCCTTTCCTACTTTCAATCATAAGATCGATTCGACACACAGACAAGATCATAAAAATCACTTAAAATGCTGTAAGTTTGCAAGCGCTTCTGAGTGTAACATTATTTAGCAATATATATGATGTAAATGCATGTTACATGGTTACCATGGTTACATAGTTACATGGTTACCATGGTTACATAGTTGCCTGTTACATTGTTACCATGGTTACCTGGTTACATAGTTACCATGGCTACATGGTTACTATGGTTACCATTTTTACCATGGTTACCATAACTACCATGGTTACTTGGTTACCATGGTTACCATGGCTTCACGGGTACCATGACTACCATGGTTACATGGTTACTTGAATATCATGTAAAAATGGTTACTTGGTTACATGGTTACCATGGTTACATGGTTTTAAGTGTTACCATGGTTACATGGTTACTTGGTTACCATGGCTTCCATGGTTTCCATGGTTACTTGGTTACCATGGTTACCATGGTAACCATGGTACCCATGTAAATATGTAACCATGATAAATATGTAACTATGTAACCATGTAACCATGGTAGCTGTGGTAACTGTGGTAACCATGGTAGCCATGGTAACCAAGAAACCATGTAACTATGATAATCATGTAACCATGGTAACCATGTAACTGTGGTAGCCATGGTAATCATGGTAACTATGTAGCCATGGTAACCATTTAACCATGGTAGCCGGGGTAACCATGTAACCATATAACCATGGTAACCATGTAACCACGGTAACTATGTAACCAAGTAACCATGGTAACCATGTAACAGGCAACTATGTAACCATGGTACCCATGTAACTATATAACCAAGTAACCATGGTAACCATGTAACATGCAACTATGTAACCATGGTAACCATGTGATTATGTAACCATGTAGCCATATAATCATGGTAACCAAGTAACCATGGAAACCACGGAAGCCATGGTAACCAATAAACCATGTAACCATGGTAACCACGTAACCAAGTAATCATTTTTACATGATATTCAAGTAACCATGTAACGATGGTAGTTATGGTACCCATGAAACCATGGTAACCACATAACCATGGTAACCATGGTAGCCATGTAGCCATGGTAACCAAGGTAACCATGGTAGTTATGGTAACCAGGTAACCATAGTAGCCATGGTAACCATGTAACCATGTAACCATGATAACCAAGTAACATTGTAACCATGGAAACCATGTAACCATGGTAGCTGTGGTAACCAATTAACCATGTAACAATGGTAACCATATAACGTGGAAGCCATGGTAACCATGTGGTTATGGTCACCATGGTAACTATTTAGCCATGGTAACCATATAACTATGGTAGCCATGGTAACCATGTAACCATATAACCACAGTAACCGTGGTAACCAGGTAACCATAGAGACAATGGTAGCCATGGTAACCAAGTAACCATGTAAACGCTTGAAACCATGTAACCATGGTAACCATGTAACCAAGTAACCATGGTTACATGATAACAAAGTAATCATGTAACCATGGTAGTCATGGTACCCATGAAACCATGGTAACCACATAACCATGGTAACCAAGTAATCATGGAAACCGTGTAGCCATGGTAACCATGGTAACCAAGTAACCATGTAACTATGTAGCCATGGTAACAATGGTAACTATGTAACCAAGTAACCATGGTAACCATGTATCAGGCAACTATGTAACCATGGTAACCATGTAACTATGTAACCATGGTACCCATGTAACTATATAACCAAGTAACCATGGTAACCATGTAACATGCAACTATGTAACCATGGTAACCATGTAATTATGTAACCATATAACCATGGTAACCAAGTAACCATAGAAACCATGGAAGCCATGGTAACCAAGTAACCATGTAACCATGTATCAGGCAACTATGTAACCATGGTAACCATGTAACTATGTAACCATGGTACCCATGTAACTATATAACCAAGTAACCATGGTAACCATGTAACATGCAACTATGTAACCATGGTAACCATGTAATTATGGAGGGTTGCTATGGACAGGTCGCTATGGAGGGTTGCTATGGAGGGTTGTTATGGAGGGTTGCTGTGGACAGTTCGCTATGGACCTGTCCATAGCAATCCTCCATAACAACCCTCCATAGCAACCCTCCATAGCAACCCTCCATAGCAACCCATCCATAGCAACCCATCCATAGCAACCCTCCATAGCAACCTGTCCATAGCAACCCATCCATAGCAACCCTCCATAGCAACCCTCCATAGCGACCTGTCCATAACAACCCTCCATAGCAACCCATCCATAGCAACCCTCCATAGCAACCCTCCATAGCGACCTGTCCATAGCAACCCTCCATAGCAACCCATCCATAGCAACCCTCCATAGCAACCCTCCATAACAACCCATCCATAGCAACCCTCCATAGCAACCCTCCATAACAACCCATCCATAGCAACCCTCCATAGCAACCTGTCCATAGCAACCCTCCATAGCAACCCTCCATAGCAACCCTCCATAGCAACCCTCCATAGCAACCCATCCATAGCAACCCTCCATAGCAACCCATCCATAGCAACCCTCCATAGCAACCCTCCATAGCAACCTGTCCATAGCAACCCATCCATAGCAACCCTCCATAGCAACCCTCCATAGCGACCTGTCCATAACAACCCTCCATAGCAACCCATCCATAGCAACCCTCCATAGCAACCCTCCATAGCGACCTGTCCATAGCAACCCTCCATAGCAACCCATCCATAGCAACCCTCCATAGCAACCCTCCATAACAACCCATCCATAGCAACCCTCCATAGCAACCCTCCATAACAACCCATCCATAGCAACCCTCCATAGCAACCTGTCCATAGCAACCCTCCATAGCAACCCTCCATAGCAACCCATCCATAGCAACCCTCCATAGCGACCAATCCATAGCAACCCTCCATAGCGACCTGTCCATAGCGACCCATCCATAGCAACCCTCCATAGCAACCCTCCATAGCGACCTGTCCATAGCGACCCATCCATAGCAACCCTCCAAAGCAACCCTCCATAGCGACCCTCCATAACAACCCTCCATAGCAACCCTCCATAACAACCCTCCATAGCAACCCGCCATAACAACCCTCCATAGCAACCCTCCATAGCAACCCTCCATAGCAACCTGTCCATAGCAACCCATCCATAGCAACCCTCCATAGCAACCCTCCATAGCGACCTGTCCATAACAACCCATCCATAGCAACCCTCCATAGCAACCCTCCATAGCGACCTGTCCATAGCAACCCTCCATAGCGACCTGTCCATAGCAACCCTCCATAGCGACCTGTCCATAGCAACCCATCCATAGCAACCCTCCATAGCAACCCATCCATAGCAACCCTTCATAACAACCCATCCATAGCATCCCCCCATAGCAACCCATCCATAGCGACCCTCCATAGCAACCCTCCATAGCAACCTGTCCATAGCAACCCATCCATAGCAACCCTCCATAGCAACCCTCCATAGCAACCCTCCATAACAACCCATCCATAGCAACCCTCCATAGCAACCCTCTATAACAACCCATCGATAGCAACCCTCCATAGCAACCCTCCATAGCGACCCTCCATAGCAACCCTCCATAGCAACCCTCCATAGCAACCCATCCATAGCGACCCTCCATAGCAACCCTCCATAGCAACCCTCCATAGCAACCCCCCATAGCAACCCTCCATAGCGACCTGTCCATAGCAACCCTCCATAACAACCCTCCATAGCAACCCTCCATAGCAACCTGTCCATAGCAACCCTCCATAGCAACCCTCCATAGCAACCCATCCATAGCAACCCATCCATAGCAACCCTCCATAGCAACCCTCCATAACAACCCATCCATAGCAACCCTCCATAGCAACCCTCCATAACAACCCATCCATAGCAACCCTCCATAGCAACCCATCCATAGCAACCCTCCATAACAACCCATCCATAGCAGCCCTCCATAGCAACCCTCCATAGCGACCTGTCCATAGCAACCCATCCATAGCAACCCTCCATAACAACCCTCCATAGCAACCCTCCATAACAACCCATCCATAGCAACCCTCCATAGAAACCTGTCCATAGCGACCCTACATAGCAACCCTCCATAGCAACCCTCCATAGCAACCCTCCATAACAACCCATCCATAGCAACCCTCCATAGAAACCCTCCATAGCGACCTGTCCATAGCAACCCATCCATAGCAACCCTCCATAACAACCCTCCATAGCAACCCTCCATAACAACCCATCCATTGCAACCCTCCATAGAAATCTGTCCATAGCGACCCTCCATAGCAACCCTCCATAGCAACCCATCCATAGCAACCCTCCATAACAACCCATCCATAGCAACCCATCCATAGCAACCCATCCATAGCAACCCATCCATAACAACCCTCCATAGCAACCCATCCATAGCAACCCTCCATAACAACCCATCCATAGCAACCCTCCATAACAACCCTCCATAGCGACCCATCCATAGCAACCCTCCATAGCAACCCTCCATAGCAACCCATCCATAGCGACCCTCCATAGCGACCCTCCATAGCAACCCTCCATAGCAACCTTCCATATTAATCCTCCATAGCAACCCTCCATAGCAACCCTCCATAGCGACCTGTCCATAGCAACCCTCCATAGTGACCTGTCCATAACAACCCTCCATAGCAACCCTCCATAGCAACCCTCCATAACAACCCTCCATAGCGACCCTCCATAGCAACCCTCCATAGCGACCTGTCCATAGCAACCCTTCATAGCAACCCTCCATAGCAAACCTCCATAGCAACCCTCCATAGCAACCTGTCCATAGCAACCCTCCATAGCAACCCATCCATAGCAACCCTCCATAGCAACCCATCCATAGCAACCCTCCATAGCAACCCATCCATAGCAACCCTCCATAGCAACCCTCCATAGCAACCCTCCATAGCGACCCTCCATAACAACCCTCCATAGCAACCCTCCATAGCAACCCATCCATAGCGACCCTCCATAGCGACCCTCCATAGCGACCCTCCATAACAACCCATCCATAGCAACCCTCCATAGCAACCCTCCATAGCAACCCATCCATAGCAACCCTCCATAGCAACCCTCTATAGCGACCTGTCCATAACAACCCTCCATAGCAACCCTCCATAGCAACCCATCCATAGCAACCCATCCATAGCAACCCATCCATAGCAACCCTCCATAGCAACCCTCCATAACAACCCATCCATAGCAACCCTCCATAGCAACCCTCCATAGCGACCTGTCCATAGCAACCCTCCATAGTGACCTGTCCATAACAACCCTCCATAGCAACCCTCCATAGCAACCCTCCATAACAACCCTCCATAGCGACCCTCCATAGCAACCCTCCATAGCGACCTGTCCATAGCAACCCTTCATAGCAACCCTCCATAGCAAACCTCCATAGCAACCCTCCATAGCAACCTGTCCATAGCAACCCTCCATAGCAACCCATCCATAGCAACCCTCCATAGCAACCCATCCATAGCAACCCTCCATAGCAACCCATCCATAGCAACCCATCCATAGCAACCCATCCATAGCAACCCTCCATAGCGACCCTCCATAACAACCCTCCATAGCAACCCTCCATAGCAACCCATCCATAGCGACCCTCCATAGCGACCCTCCATAGCGACCCTCCATAACAACCCATCCATAGCAACCCTCCATAGCAACCCTCCATAGCAACCCATCCATAGCAACCCTCCATAGCAACCCTCTATAGCGACCTGTCCATAACAACCCTCCATAGCAACCCTCCATAGCAACCCATCCATAGCAACCCATCCATAGCAACCCATCCATAGCAACCCTCCATAGCAACCCTCCATAACAACCCATCCATAGCAACCCTCCATAGCAACCCTCCATAGCAACCCATCCATAGCAATCCTCCATAACAACCCGTCCATAGCAACCCTCCATAGCAACCCTCCATAACAACCCATCCATAGCAACCCTCCATAGCAACCCTCCATAGCAACCCATCCATAGCAACCCTCCATAGAAACCTGTCCATAGCGACCCTCCATAGCAACCCATCCATAGCAACCCTCCATAACAACCCATCCATAGCAACCCTCCATAGCAACCCTCCATAGCGACCTGTCCATAGCAACCCATCCATAGCAACCCTCCATAACAACCCTCCATAGCAACCCTCCATAACAACCCATCCATAGCAACTCTCCATAGAAACCTGTCCATAGCGACCCTCCATAGCAACCCTCCATAGCAACCCATCCATAGCAACCCTCCATAACAACCCATCCATAGCAACCCTCCATAACGACCCTCCATAGCGACCCTCCATAGCAACCCTCCATAGCGACCCTCCATAGCAACCCTCCATAGCGACCCTTCCATAGCAACCCTCCATAGCGACCCTCCATAACAATCCTCCATAGCGACCTGTCCATAGCAACCCTCCATAGCAACCCTCCATAACAACCAATCCATAGCGACCCTCCATAACAACCCATCCATAGCAACCCATCCATAGCAACCCATCCATAGCGACCCTCCATAGCGACCCTCCATAACAACCCATCCATAACAACCCTCCATAGCAACCCTCCATAGCGACCCTCCATAGCAACCCTCCATAGCAACCCTCCATAGCAACCCTCCATAGCGACCTGTCCATAACAACCCTCCATAGCAACCCATCCATAGCAACCCATCCATAGCAACCCTCCATAGCCACCCTCCATAGCAACCCTCCATAACAACCCATCCATAGCAACCCTCCATAGCAACCCATCCATAGCAACCCTCCATAGCAACCTGTCCATAGCAACCCTCCATAGCAACCCATCCATAGCAACCCATCCATAGCAACCCTCCATAGCAACCCATCCATAGCAACCCTCCATAGCAACCGTCCATAGCAACCCTCCATAGCGACCCTCCATAACAACCCTCCATAGCAACCCTCCATAGCAACCCATCCATAGCAACCCATCCATAGCAACCCTCCATAGCGACCCTCCATAGCAACCCTCCATAGTAACCCATCCATAGCAACCCTCCATAGCGACCCTCCATAACAATCCTCCATAGCGACCTGTCCATAGCAACCCTCCATAGCAACCCTCCATAACAACCAATCCATAGCGACCCTCCATAACAACCCATCCATAGCAACCCATCCATAGCAACCCATCCATAGCGACCCTCCATAGCGACCCTCCATAACAACCCATCCATAACAACCCTCCATAGCGACCCTCCATAGCAACCCTCCATAGCAACCCTCCATAGCGACCTGTCCATAGCAACCCTCCATAGCAACCCTCCATAGCAACCCTCCATAGCAACCCATCCATAGCAACCCTCCATAGCAACCTGTCCATAGCAACCCTCCATAGCAACCCATCCATAGCAACCCATCCATAGCAACCCTCCATAGCAACCTTCCATATTAATCCTCCATAGCAACCCTCCATAGCAACCCTCCATAGCGACCTGTCCATAGCAACCCTCCATAGTGACCTGTCCATAACAACCCTCCATAGCAACCCTCCATAGCAACCCTCCATAACAACCCTCCATAGCGACCCTCCATAGCAACCCTCCATAGCGACCTGTCCATAGCGACCCTCCATAGCAACCCATCCATAGCAACCCTCCATAGCGACCCTCCATAGCGACCTGTCCATAGCAACCCATCCATAGCAATCCTCCATAGCAACCCTCCATAGCGACCCTCCATAGCAACCCTCCATAGCAACCCTCCATAGCAACCCTCCATAGCAACCCTCCATAGCGACCTGTCCATAGCAACCCTCCATAGCAACCCTCCATAACAACCCATCCATAGCAACCCTCCATAGCAACCCTCCATAGCAACCCTCCATAGCAACCCATCCATAGCGACCTGTCCATAGCAACCCTCCATAGCAACCCTCCATAGCAACCCTCCATAACAACCCATCCATAGCAACCCTCCATAGCAACCCTCCATAACAACCCATCCATAGCAACCCTCCATAGCAACCTGTCCATAAAAACCCTCCATAGCAACCCATCCATAGCGACCCTCCATAGCAACCCTCCATAGCAACCCTCCATAACAACCCATCCATAGCAACCCTCCATAGAAACCCTCCATAACAACCCATCCATAGCAACCCTCCATAGCAACCTGTCCATAAAAACCCTCCATAGCAACCCATCCATAGCGACCCTCCATAGCAACCCTCCATAGCAACCCTCCATAACAACCCATCCATAGCAACCCTCCATAGCGACCCTCCATAGCAACCCTCCATAGCGACCCTCCATAACAACCCATCCATAGCGACCCTCCATAGCAACCCTCCATAACCCTCCATAGCGACCCTCCATAGCGACCCTCCATAGCAACCCTCCATAGCAACCCTCCATAGCAACCCTCCATATCGACCCTCCATAGCAACCCTCCATAGCGACCTGTCCATAGCAACCCATCCATAGCAACCCTCCATAGCAACCCTCCATAACAACCCATCCATAGCAACCCTCCATAGCAACCCTCCATAACAACCCATCCATAGCAACCCTCCATAGCAACCCTCCATAGCGACCCTCCATAGCAACCCATCCATAACAACCCTCCATAGCAACCCTCCATAGTAACCCTCCATAGCAACCCTCCATAGCGACCTGTCCATAACAACCCTCCATAGCAACCCATCCATAGCAACCCTCCATAGCAACCCTCCATAGCGACCTGTCCATAGCAACCCTCCATAGCGACCTGTCCATAGCAACCCTCCATAGCAACCCTCCATAGCAACCCATGCATAGCGACCCTCCATAGCAACCCTCCATAGCAACCTGTCCATAGCAACCCATCCATAGCAACCCTCCATAGCAACCTGTCCATAGCAACCCTCCATAGCAACCCTCCATAGTAACCCATGCATAGCGACCCTCCATAGCAACCCATCCATAGCAACCCATCCATAGCGACCCTCCATAGCAACCCTCCATAGCGACCTGTCCATAGCAACCCTCCATAGCAATCCTCCATAGCAACCCTCCATAGCGACCCTCCATAACAACCCATCCATAGCAACCCTCCATAGCAACCCATCCATAGCAACCCATCCATAGCGACCCTCCATAGCAACCCTCCATAGCGACCTGTCCATAGCAACCCTCCATAGCAACCCTCCATAGCAACCCTCCATAGCAACTCTCCATACCAACCCTCCATAGCAACCCTCCATAGCAACCCTCCATAGCGACCCTCCATAGCAACCTGTCCATAAAAACCCTCCATAGCAACCCATCCATAGCGACCCTCCATAGCAACCCTCCATAGCAACCCTCCATAACAACCCATCCATAGCAACCCTCCATAGCAACCCTCCATAGCGACCTGTCCATAGCAACCCTCCATAACAACCCTCCATAGCAACCCATCCATAGCAACCCATCCATAGCGACCCTCCATAGCAACCCTCCATAGCGACCTGTCCATAGCAACCCTCCATAGCAACCCTCCATAGCGACCCTCCATAGCAACCCTCCATAGCGACCCTCCATAGCAACCTATCCATAGCAACCCTCCATAGCAACCCTCCATAACAACCCATCCATAGCAACCCTCCATAGCAACCCATCCATAGCAACCCATCCATAGCGACCCTCCATAGCAACCCTCCATAGCAACCTGTCCATAGCAACCCTCCATAGCAACCCTCCATAGCAACCCTCCATAGCAACTCTCCATAACAACCCTCCATAACAACCCATCCATAGCAACCCTCCATAGAAACCCTCCATAGCAACCCTCCATAGCAACCCTCCATAGCGACCTGTCCATAGCAACCCTCCATAACAACCCTCCATAGCAACCTGTCCATAGCAACCTATCCATAGCAACCCTCCATAGCGACCCTTCATAACAACCCATCCATAGCAACCCTCCATAGCAACCCTCCATAACAACCCATCCATAGCAACCCTCCATAGCAACCTGTCCATAAAAACCCTCCATAGCAACCCATCCATAGCGACCCTCCATAGCAACCCACCATAGCAACCCTCCATAACAACCCTCCATAGCAACCTGTCCATAGCAACCCATCCACGGTAACCAAGTAACCATGGTAATCATGGTAACCATGTACCTAAGCAACTATGTAACCATGGTAAACATGGCAACCATGTAGACATGGTAACAATGGTAACTATTTAGCCATGGTACCATATAACCATGTAACCATGATAACCATGTAACCATGGTAGCCGGGGTAACCATGTAACCATATAACATGGTAACCAAGTAACCATGGCAATCATGATAAACCATGGTACCATATAACCATCGTAGCCGTGGTAACCATGTAACTGTGGTAGCCATGGTAATCATATAACCATGGTAACCATGTAACCATGGTAACCAATTAACCATGTAACCATGGCAACCATATAACCGTGGAAGCTGTGGTAACCATATAACCATGTTAACCATGGTAACCAAGTAACCATGGTAGTTATGGTAACCATGGTAAGCATGGCAACCATAGTAGCCATGGTAACCATGTTAACCATGTAACCATGTAGCCATGGCAGCCATGGAAATTATGTAACCATGGTAACCATGTAACAGGCAACTATGTAACCATGTAAACATGTAACCATGGTAACCATGTAATTATGTAACTATGTAACCATGGTAAGCATAGTAACCATGTTAACCATGTAGCCATGGTAACTATGTAACCATGGTAACCATGTAACCATGGTAAATATGTAACTATGTAACCATGGTGACCATGTAACCATGGTAGCCGTCGTAACTGTGGTAACTGTGGTAGCCATGGTAACCGTGTAACTGTGGTAGGCATGGTAGTCATGTAGCCATGGTAACCATGGTAACCATGGTACACATGTAGCCATGGTAACCATGTAACCATGGTAGCCGGGGTAACCATGTAACCATATAACATGGTAAACATGTAACCACGGTAACTAAGTAACCATGGTAACCATGTAACTGTGGTAGCCATGGTAATCATGTAACCATGTAACTGTGGTAGCAATGGTAACCATGTAACCATGGTAACTATGTAACCATGGCAACCATGTAACCATGTTAATCATGTAGCCATTGTAACCATGGTAACCATGGTACCCATGTAGCCATGGTAACCATGGTAGCCGGGGTAACCATGTAACCATATAACATGGTAAACATGTAACCACGGTAACCAAGTAACCATGGTAATCATGGTAACCATGTAACCAAGTAACAATGTAACCATGGTAAACATGGTAAACTTGGCAACCATGTAGACATGTTAACAATGGTAACTATTTAGCCAAGGTAACCATGGTACCATATAACCATTGTATGCCGTGGTAACCATGTAACCATATAACCATGGTAACCATGTAACCATGTAACCATGGTAATCATGGTAGCCATGGTAACCAATTAACCATGTAACCATGGTAACCATATAACCGTGGAAGCCGTGGTAACCCTTGGTAACCATGTAGTAATGGTAACACTCAAAACCATATAACCATGTAACCATGGTAACCACGTTACCAAGTAACCATGATACCTATGAAACCATGGTAATCACATAACCATGGTAACCAAGTAACCATGGAAACTATGTAGCCATGGTAGCCATGGTAGTTATGGTAACCATGTAAGCATGGTAACCATAGTAGCCATGGTAACCATGTAACCATGTTAACCATGTAACTATGTAGCCATGGTAACTATGTAACCATGGTAACCATGGTAAATATGTAATTATGAACTATGTAGCCATGGTAACTATGTAACCATGTTAACCATGTAACTATGGTATGTAACCATGGTAAATATGTAACTATGTAACCATGGTAACCATGTAACTATGGTAACCGTGGTAACTGTGGTAACCATGTTAGCCATGGTAGCCATAGTAACCATGTAACTGTGGTAGCCATGGTAATCATGTAACCATGGTAAGCAAGTAACTGTGGTAGCAATGGCAATCATGTAACCATGGTAACTATGTAACCATTGTAACCATGTAACCATGGTTATCATGTAGCTATTGTAACCATGGTAACTATGGTACACATGTAGCCAGGGTAACCATGTAACCATATAACATGGTAACCATGTAACCATGGTAACCAAGTAACCATGGTAATCATGGTAACCATGTAACCAATGTAACCAAGTAACAATGTAACCATGGTAAACATGGCAACCATGTAGACATGATAACAATGGTAACTATTTAGCCATGGTAACCATGGTACCATATAACCATGGTAACCATATAACCATGGTAACCATGGAAATCATGTAACCATGGTAACCATATAACCATGGTAACCATATAACCATGGTAACCATCGAAACCATGTAACCATGGTAACCATGGTGGCCAGGGTAACCATGGTGGCCATGGTACCCATATAACCGTGGAAGCCGTGGTAATAATCCTTGATAACCATGTAGTCATGGTAACCAAGTAACCATGTAACCATGGTAGCACTTGAAACCATATAACCAAGTAACCATGGTAACCATGTAACCAATGAACCATGGTAATCACATAACCATGGTAACCAAGTAACCATGTAACCATGGTAACTACGGTGGTGGTGTTAAGAGGTGACCCGTATTACATCCACTTACCAAGTTTACATCCCATCAAGTTCACATTTTTTGGAAGCATCTATACATTGATGGACTTCTGATGCCTTGACGGACTCTTATTGATTATTGTTTATCAATGTGATTTTATGTGAGAATGTTGAGCAGAAGGATTGTTTGCACATATGTTCCGGTTACTCTATTGATGGTGAGAGGTTACCATCATCCTTGCGCTACTTGTTACATTTAAATGTTTTTACATATTGTTTGTATAAACCTCCAAAAAAACAGAACCCACCGGAGAAGAAACCGGAAGAAGAAAAACGGTGATAAATTTATCATCACACACACTTACCGACGACCAAAAGGAAGTCCTATCCCTGGGACTCTCTTTCTGTCCCAATACCAGCATTGATAGGTTTGAAACCATCAAGGACATTAACCTTTTTGCTAGAAATCTTCTGCTTAAAACCTTCTATCAAAAACAACCTCAAGCAACTCAAGCAACACCCACACTAACGGCAGCCGAATTCAGAGCCATTCGCGATCTAAACCTACTACTCCAAGAAAGCGATCTAGAAGATTGGGACGACCCAATAGAATCTGGCAAAGAACCTGATGGTGATGATCAAGAAATACCCCCTGATCAATCAACCTTCAAAAAAAGATCCAACAAATTTCCATCCCTAAATCTTAACCCTGCCATCGCACTGTTCGTGCGTCAAACCACCAAAGATATCGAATCAATTAAAGAAACAAGACATTCATCAAACCTAACTAAGAAACAAAGTCGAGCCCTCAAGGAACTCAGGGACAACGATGACATCATCATTAAACCCTCCGACAAGGGAGGGAATGTAGTAATCATGAGTAAGGAAAAATATAAAAACATGTGCCTCAATATACTATCTAACCAACAATGTTACAAAAAGATCCTACCTATAATGACTCAAACCTACGACCAACTATTCTACTCGAAAGTAGATAATGCTTTTAGAGTAGGCATCATATCCCAGACCTTATGGGAATATATCAGGACACCACATCCAAGAATACCTACAATGTATGCACTACCCAAACTACATAAAAATATGGATGACCCACCTGGGCGACCAATCATCTCGGGTAACGGCTGCATTTCTGAATCTATGAGTAAAGTGATAGATAGATATCTACGTCCTCATGTACAAGAATTATCTTCTTACACCCAAGACACTCTCCACCTCCTCAGGATACTTAACGACATCAGTATACCACAAGAAGCCTATCTAGTCACCATTGACGTGGAATCCTTGTATAATAATATCCCCCACAAGAAAGGAGTAGAGACCGTACAGAGGATATTACGACACCAAAATGAACATGATCTTAAATTTAACAACTTCATTACTGAAATGCTCCAATTTATACTTAATCACAATGTCTTTACATTTGGGGGTAACTACTACCTTCAAACTTGTGGGGTTGCGATGGGGACAAGCTGTGCCCCATCGTATGCTAACATCTATCTGGGCGCTTGGGAGCAGGAATTCCTCTCTGATGAAGAGAACACAATCTACGCCGATAAAATACTCATTTGGCAAAGGTATATTGACGATATACTTATCGTGTGGAATGGCCCTGAGACCATGATTACAGAATTACTAACCAAGATGAACCAAAACAAATACAACATGTTCTTCACTATGATCTACAATAAACAACAAGTATCCTTTCTCGATACTCTCATCTACAAAGACTCCAGCGGAAAAATCGCTACCACACTATACAGAAAGGACACGGCCGGCAATTCTATTCTTCATGCTTCCAGCTTCCACCCCCAACCGCTCATTAATTCCATACCGTACAGCCAATATTTAAGGTTAAAAAGAAATTGCTCAGATCCTGCTAAATTCCAACTTGAGGCCAACAGTTTAACCACCAGACTATCACAAAGAGGCTACACCAAAACCTCACTGCGTAAGGCCTTCAATCGCGCCAACCAGATGGACAGAGAAACACTTCTCTTTAAAAACAAAGAAACAACCAGAACGGAACCAGACACCCGAATCATCACCAGATTCACAAACGAACATCAACAAATCAGGAACATCCTTACAAAAAATTGGTCAATCCTCTTGGAAGAGCCCAGCACATCGAAACTTTTACCTCAAAAACCACCCATTACTTTTAGGAAGGCTGGCTCCCTACAACAAAAATTAGTATCTAGTGAATTTAAAGAAGGGTCCAAGAAAGATCCCTGCAGAACCAAAGGGACTTTCCCTTGTGGGAACTGTGCCCAATGTTATGTGATCCGTCAAACGATCAATACTATCTTACCTAATGGGGAACCCTTCCAATCCAAACATTTTTGCAATTGCAAAACCAAGGGCGTGATTTATATGATGACATGTGAATGTGGGTCTTTCTATATTGGGAAGACCCGACAAGAATTCGGGAAACGGGTAAACCAGCATCTGCAAGCCATGCATATTGGCAACTACTATGTCCCTTTGGGTAGACATAGAGCGTACCATCACAACTACAAAATGCCTAAAATAAACTTCATGGCCTTGGATAGAATCCATGTGCCCCTTCGTGGCGGTGACTGGAACAAGACCCTCTTACAGTTGGAAATGCGCTGGATCACTAGACTCAAAGCTACCATACCACCTGGACTAAACGAAGCACAAAGCTTCCGTCCATTCCTTCCAGGCTTTTCTTCCGGGAAAACGGACTAAAAACTCCTTTTATAATTATATTTAAAATAATCATATTTTTTTTTTTTTTCTATTATCTTTATTTTTATTTTTATTATTTTTATTTTTATTATTTTTATTTTTATTATCATTTTTTGTCCACCTTCGACTTTGATTACTACATATCAGATTGTAAATCCAATCTGAATTGACTATGATTTATTCCTAGGACATGGACCTCTTTTTACTGATCTTCCAACTGCCTCCTATGTGATCAATCCCTGGAGCCCGACTATTTCTTTTCCACCTTAAAAAATCCCCCCTTGCCCCCCCTTCCTCCTTCTCCCACAGAAAATTCCTCTGCAAATTCTATGCTGCTCATTCATTCATTATTGTACAATTATTATTTCCTTGTTACTATATTTTATTTTCATTATTATATCCACTTCTCAAGCCTCCACCCGAGACTCCATGAACTCCCGGCACAGGTAGCCCCGAATCCTTATGGATCGGGGCACTTGAACCCGTATGGTCGGTCTCGTACCTCCATGTCATCCCCTCGGGGATGATCCGGCTTCTCGCACTGTGTCGGCGGCCTTCACTGGCACGTCCGCACGGTCTCTGGGGATGCGCTCTTGCTGCACGCAAGCGCCCTCCACGCCGTGTACGGACAATACCAGACAGCATCACGCAGCGCTTACTGCGCATGCGCGACTGCCTTTATAGGCCGGGGAACACTCTGAGCCTGCCAGTCTCTCTCTGACCGAGGGAGAAGGCGGACCCGGAGCCCTTATGCTGTGACCCTGCTAATTTCCACATCTAAACGTAAGTTTTACTTGGAGGAGAGCCTTCATAGATCTCTCCTACCAAGTTTCAAAGGACCACTCTGGAAACTTTTCTGGAAAGTGGTCCAAATTACTTTTATGTTAAATACACACATACCTTAATAAAATTACCTACTCTTGGCAACCTTAATATATTTTACCTAGATTTCAGAAGCAATCCTGTGGAAGCTTTTTGATATATATTCAATCCTATTTGGATCCCTGGACCAGAATCTTCTGCCCAGCAAGTAATTATTATTACTTTACTCACCAGTCAATCCTTGGCTCCTTTTGTTTGTATACTCAGTCAACCACTTATTTCACCCTCACAGCATACTGTTCCTGTAGCTCCTGGAGGAACTCTGGGAAGGCTCAACTTTAGGAAGTGGACATATATCTAAAATGTATGTACTCATATATTGTGCGCTTTTGCCTTACAATTATGGTTCTCTTCAAATTGCCATTACTTGATACCATATATCTCTTTGACTATTTTAGAATCGGTGACAGATCCTTGATAAAGGCCATAGTTGGCCGAAACATGTCGGATTAACCGATTGGTTACCTCCTCTGCGTATATTCCGGTCCTTTGACATGAGAATCAGCAGAGCAGGATCACCAAATATCAACTCAAGTCACATTATTGTCACTTGTTATCACATCTAAACTCTTCTTCTCTCACTGGCACAATGGGCCTTTACCCATTTTCACCATGAATGTTTGTATTTATATTTATACTTTGTAAATAAAAAATTTTTACCTACTATATTACCTTCGATATCCCCTTTACTCCTGCCCTTAAAATCCCACCTTGACTTGAGGCACCACAAATACCACAAATCACATAACCATGGTAACCAAGTAACCATGTAACCATGGTAACTACGGTGGTGGTGTTAAGAGGTGACCCGTATTACATCCACTTACCAAGTTTACATCCCATCAAGTTCACATTTTTTGGAAGCATCTATACATTGATGGACTTCTGATGCCTTGACGGACTCTTATTGATTATTGTTTATCAATGTGATTTTATGTGAGAATGTTGAGCAGAAGGATTGTTTGCACATATGTTCCGGTTACTCTATTGATGGTGAGAGGTTACCATCATCCTTGCGCTACTTGTTACATTTAAATGTTTTTACATATTGTTTGTTTTCCGTTTTCTTATGGTAACCATAGTAACCATGTAATTATGTAACCATGGTAAATATGTAACTATGCAACCATGGTAACCATGTAACAATGGTAACCATGTAACTATGTAACCATGGTAACTGTGGTAACCATGGTAACTATGTAACCATGGCAACCATGTAGCCATTGTAACCATGGTGACCATGGTACACATGTAGCCATGGTAACCATATAACCATGGGAGGCGGGGTAACCATGTAACCATATAACCATGGTAACCATGTAACCACGGTAACCAAGTAACCATGGAAGCTGTGGTAACCATGTAGCCATGGTAACCATGGTAACTAGTTAGCCATGGTAACCATAGTAACCATATAACCATGGTAGCCATGGTAACCATGTAACAATGGTAATCATGTAGCCATGGTAACTTCGTAACCAAATAACCATGGTAACCATGGAAAACCATGTAGCCGTGGTAACCATGTTACCAAGTAACCTTGTAATCATGATAGTCATGGTAACCAAGTAGCCAGTAGTTTGGAGGAAGAGGCGGTGGTCGCACAGAGCCACCAGCACAGCAGAAGAGGGAGCAGGGTGCAGAAGCGGAGCGGCCGTGCCCTAGACACTACGCCCGCTACTGCCCAACGCAGCAAGGGAACGAGCGCACCAAAGTCAGCTCAAAGGAGTTCTCTAGCGTGGAAGTTCTTTAGAAAATGTGCTGATGACAGGACACGAGTGGTTTGCACCCTGTGCAATCAGAGCCTGAAGCGAGGCATAAACCTTCTCAACCTGAGCACAACCTGCATGATCAGGCATCTAAGTGCAAAGCACGAGCTGCAGTGGAGTACACACCTTCAAAACCAAGAAACGTCTCTGGCTCATCCTGCTTCCTCTTCTGCTGCAGTCTCGGCCGCTCCAGCCACATCTGTAGTGATACCGGCACCTGCCACCCCGCAAACAGACGATCTGTCAGCAACACCACCACCTGGGTCACCAACAACCATCTCCACAATGTCCCGTGGAAGCGTTCAGCTTTCCATCTCCCAAACACTTGAGAGGAAGAGGAAGTACCCCCCTACCCACCCGCGATCCCTGGCCCTGAATGCCAGCATTTCACAATTATTGGCCTTTGAAATGCTGTCATTCCGTCTGGTGGAGACGCACAGTTTTAAAAGCCTGTAACCATGTATCCATTTAACAGTAGTAACCATGGTAACCATGTAACTATGTAAAAATAGTAACCGTATAACCACGGTAACCATAGTAACCATGATAACCATGTAACTATATAACCATGTAACCATGGTAACCCTATAACCATGGTAACCATGTATCCAAGTAACCATGTAACTGTGGTAGCCGTGGTAACCATGTAGCTGTGGAAGACATGGTAACCATGGTAATAATGTAACCATGGTAGCCATGGTAACCATGTAACCATGGTAAGCATGGTAACCATAGTAGCCATAGTTACCATGTAACCATGGCAACCATGTAATCATGGTAATCAAATAGCCATGGTAACCATGTAAGTAACCATGCTAACCATGTAGCCATGTTAACCTTGGTAACTATTTTGCCATGGTAACCATGGTAACCAAATAAACATGTAACCATGGTAGATATGGTAACTATGTAATGATGTAACCATGGTAGTCATGGTAACCATGGTAACCATGTATCCAAGTAACCATGTAACTGTGGTAACTGTTAAAGCAACCTTAAAACCATGGTAGCAGTGGTAACTGTGGTAACCATAGTAATCACGGTAACCATGGTAGCCATGGTAACCAAGTAAACATGTAACCATGGTAGATATGGTAACTATGTAACCATGGTAAGCATGGTAGCCATGGTAACTATGTAACCAGGTAACCATGTAACCATGGTAGCCATGTAGCATGCAAAAATGGAACCATGTAACCATGGTAACCAAGTGAACATCAATGATAAACATGTAACCATGGTAACCATGTAACCATATAACCATGGTAACCAAGTAACCATGGTAGTCATGGTAACCATGTAACTAAGTAACTAGCTGTAGCTATATAACCATGCAACCATGGTAACCCTATAACCATGGTAACCATGGAAACCATGTAACTATGTAACTATGGCATCACCTGCAATGTGTAAGCAGTTGTTGCTTTATTACCATACGGCCCCCACTTTGCTATCCCCCTTTATTAACACCACTCACACAAATTTTTTGCTTGTTTATTATGTATTCGGTCTGACCAGACTTATGAGGTTGAGCATCCCATCCCCCACACACACCTGTACTCTATTGGTGTCCTCTATCAAGTAGATATAGGATGAGTCCCCTGCAGTGCATTAGCACACCTTCCCAGCAAGGAGTATTATCTCCAAGGGTTAGAGAGGCTGGATTCACCCCTTTTCTATGGATAGTGTAGGACCCACTGATAATGGGGTACTTTGACGTAGTGGTGGGCTTGAGCACGATATGGCCATATGGTGGGACCAAACCCCCATTTTTATTTATGGATTGTCTCCATATTTAATAGTCATTTCTTTTGCATGGTTGCGCTATTCTTTTTTAATACACTCACACAAATAGTTATGAATTTTTTCCTGAAGCAGCTCCAGGCTGGACCTTGTAGTCCTCCTACCACTGAGTCCTTATAATCCTGTTATTCACTGTGCAGCCAGAAAGGGGCGTATCTGCTCCTAAACGCATTGACGGCCTCCCCCTTGCCTTCATATGTTTAGTCTGGTTGATCTCCTCCAGGCTGTTTTCACTTAGTTCCCATGTGAGTCATCACCCCCTCCAGGGCACAGTACCCGTGTCTCTCCCGCTGCCAGTGTGAAGGTCTGGGCTGTCATCTCTCTGCATTGAGACTCTGGGCTGAGGGACGAAGGCTGGGGACATCCTGAAGCTACATTTCTCCAGATTTTATCAAGTTTTACATGTGAGTGGATTATGTCTTCTATTTCTTATTTAATCATTTGATATTACTAGCACCCTCCTGAGCCGTGTCCAGTGGTGGGTGGTCTATATTGGGCTTTTCTGGGCTCTGGGGAGGCACAGGTACAGCCAAAGATGGCATAAAATACATGGTGGCTGTCTGTGGCTCCAAGTATTACCTCCATTTAAAGCCAGGTGTGTTCAGCAATGAATGCCCTGAGTGCAGGAATTCCACATTTGGAACATACTGTATGTTTCTGAACGCATATGGCTTGTGTGTTCCTCTGAACAGCATACAGCCATGTACAGCTGCCAAGTACATGAACGATGAGCTTGGGTTTTGTCCGAATCCCAGTTTTGGCCAAACCTGGAAGGAAGCTGTCAGTGCCAGTCATTGTACGGCTCTCCAGCCCTTCGGTGAACAAACTGCTTCCTGCTACAGCCAAATATTTTACATTGTGACTCATCACTCCAGAGCACCCGGTGCCATTTTTCTGCACCCCAGTTCCTATGTTTTCCTGCGTTGTTGAGTCTCTTAGCCTTGTTTCCATGTCGAAGTTTTCTATTGTTGGCTGCAATTCTTACATGAAGACCACTTCTGGCCAGACTTCTCCAGACAGTAGATGGGGGTACCTGGGTCCCACTGGTTTCCTCCAAACTTCTCTGGGCAGTAGATGGGGGTACCTGGGTTCCGCTGATTTCCTCCAGACTTCTCTGGACAGTAGATGGGGGTACCTGGGTCCCACTGGTTTCCTCCAAACTTCTCTGGACAGTAGATGGGGGTACCTGGGTTCCGCTAATTTCCTCCAGACTTTTTTGGATAGTAGATAGGGGTACTTGGGTTCCGCTGATTTCCTCTAGACTTCCTTGGACAGTAGATGGGGGTACCTGGGTCCCACTGGTTTTTCTCCAGACTTCTCCAGACAGTAGATGGGGGTACCTGGGTCCCACTGGTTTCCTTCAGAATTCTCTGAACAGTAAGTGGGGGTACCTAGGTTCAACTGGTTTCCTTCAGACTTCTCCCAACAATAGATGGGGGTACCTGGGTCCCACTGGTCTTCTCCAGACTTCTCCGAACAGCAGATGGGGGTACCTGGGTCCCACTGACTTCCGCCAGGCTTCTCCAGACAGTAGATGGGTGTACCTTGGTCCCACTGGTTTCCTCAAGACTTCTCTGGACAGTAGATGGGAGTACCTGGGTCCCACCTGGGTCCCACTGGTTTTCTACAAACTCCTCCGGACAGAGGATGGAGGTACCTAGGTCCCACTGGTTTCCTCCAGACTTCTCTGAACAGTAGATGGGGGTATAAAAGAAATTAAATATTCTGTGATATGGACTAAGAAATGCATGTATTTTAAATGGCACAACCCAAGTAGATGGGGGTACCTGGGTCCCACTCGTTTCCTCCAGACTTCTCCGGACAGAGGATGGAGGTACCTGGGTCCCACTCATTTCCTCCAGACTTCTCTGGACAGTAGATGGGGGTACCTGGGTCCCACTTGTTTCCTCCAGACTTCTCTGAACAGTAGATGGGGGTATAAAAGAAAATAAATATTCTGTGATATGAACCAAGAAATACGTGTATTTTAAATGGCAGAGTGATTCTCATTATAAGGGCTAAATTGATATTATGAAGAAAAAGAGCTGCTGCCCCCCAAAAGTGCTACAACAAAGGTAGTGCCTACTATGAAATATATGTAAGATTGGGTTGTGGCGCTGCTCAACATAAATATATTAGTGCTATATATATATATATATATATATGTTGAGCAGCGCCACGACCCTAGTAGATGGGGGTACCTGGATTCCACTGGTTTCCTCCAGACTTCTCTGGACAGTAGATGGGGTACCTGGGTTCCACTGGTTTCCTCCAGACTTCTCCAGACAGTAGATGGGGATACCTGGGTCCCACTGGTTTCTTCCGGACTTCTCTGGACAGTAGATGGGGGTACCTGGGTCACACTGGTTTCCTCCAGACTTCTCCAGACAGTAGATGGGGTACCTGGGTTCCACTGGTTTCCTCCAGACTTCTCCAGACAGTAGATGGGGATACCTGGGTCCCACTGGTTTCTTCCGGACTTCTCTGGACAGTAGATGGGGGTACCTGGGTCACACTGGTTTCTTCCGGACTTCTCTGGACAGTAGATGGGGGTACCTGGGTCACACTGGTTTCCTCCAGACTTCTCTGGACAGTAGATGGGGGTACCTGGGACCCACTGGTTTCCTCCATATATCTCTGGACAGTAGATGGGGGTACCTGGGTTCCACTGGTTTCCTCCAGACTTCTCCAGACAGTAGATGGGGATACCTGGGTCCCACTGGTTTCTTCCGGACTTCTCTGGACAGTAGATGGGGGTACCTGGGTCACACTGGTTTCTTCCGGACTTCTCTGGACAGTAGATGGGGGTACCTGGGACCCATTGGTTTCCTCCATATATCTCTGGACAGTAGATGGGGGTACCGGGGTCACACTGGTTTCCTCCAGACTTCTCTGGACAGTAGATGGGGGTACCTGGGACCCACTGATTTCCTCCATATATCTCTGGACAGTAGATGGGGGTACCTGGGTTCCACTGGTTTCCTCCAGACTTCTCCAGACAGTAGATGGGGGTACCTGGGTCACACTGGTTTCTTCCGGACTTCTCTGGACAGTAGATGGGGGTACCTGGGTCACACTGGTTTCTTCCGGACTTCTCTGGACAGTAGATGGGGGTACCTGGGTCACACTGATTTCCTCCAGACTTCTCTGGACAGTAGATGGGGGTATAAAAGAAAATAAATATTCTTCGATATGGACCAAGAAATGTGTGTATTTTAAATGGCAGAGTGATTCTCATGCCAGGGTTGTGAGGAAGAGGCCCTTGTCCCCATCAGCTTGGGGACAAGGTGCTTTGGGGTGGGGGGACAGAGCCCTCCCTGTCCCAAAGAACCCCCCTCCATGTTGAGGGCATTTGGCCTGGTATAGTTTTTAGGGGGGGGGGGCACTCACTTGTCCCCTCTCCTTCCTGCCAGACTGCATGCTCAAATAAGGGTCTGGTATGGATTTTAGGGAGGGAACGCACGTCGTTTATTTTTTACGTTTTGGCGTGGGGTTCGCCTTTTAATCCATGCCAGACCCAAAGAGCCTGGTATGCATTGGGGGAGGAGCACATGCTGATTTTTTTTTCATAATTTTTAATTGCCAGCAGGTTTTCTTTACATTCAATGATGAATCATCCATTGTTAAGGACGCAGCGGCCGACTTCCTGGCCCACTCTTTAGCAACCAGCTATTTAGGGGGGGCCTCCCCATGCTGTTTCTGACAAATACCGCATGTGATCAGTGCTGTATTTTGGCCTAGGCCAACAAGGCCCAGGCCTAGGGTAGCACTTTTCAGGGGGGCAGCAAAAAAGCCGCCTCCCTCAACCTGAGATTCTATTGGCCACTGGTTGCTAGAGCCGCCTCTCTCATCCCCCCTCTCTCTCACCCATCCCCCCCTTTCTCTCACCCATCCCCCCTCACTCTCTCGCTCTCACTCAGCCCCCTCTCTCTCTCGCGCTCTCTCCCTCTCTCTCACCCCCTCTCATCCATCCCCCCTCTCTCTCTATCTCTCCCATCCCCCCCTCTCTCTCTCTCACCCCCTCTCTGTCTCTCATCCCCCTCTTTCTCTCTCTCTTTCATCATCCCCCTCTCTCTCTCCCTCCCTCCCTCACCCACCCGCTCTCTCTCACCCCCCCCCCTTTCTCTCCCTCCCTCCCTCCCTCCCTCACTCACCCACCCCCCTCTCTCTCTCTCTCCCTCAACCACCCTCCTCTCTCACTCCCACCACCCCCTCTCACCCCCCCCCCCCCATGAGATCTCAGGGGTTCATGCTGGGACTTGTAGTCCTTAGATTTTGGAGGGAGTCACATCCATTAAAAAAGGAGTGGGGCAAATTTACATAAGAGAAGGGGGGGGGGGTGCCCAAGTCTTGCCTAGGGCAGCACAAATCCAAAATACACCACTGCATGTGATATCACCAGCACAACCCTGGTGATAAATACTGCATGATTTTTTAATCTCTGTTCCGTTTGTGAATTGGACTTGAGAGTTTTTATGCAATAATTAACCAGTTCCGGACCAGGCCATTTTTTGCGATTCGGCACTGCGTTACTTTAACTGACAATTGCGCGGTGGTGCGACGCTGTACCCAGATAAAATTGATGTTGTTTTTTCCCCACAAATAGAGCTTTTTTTTGGTGGTATTTTATCACCTCTGCGATTTTTTTTTTTTTTTTGCACTATAAACTAAAAAAATAAAAAAATATTTTTCTCTTTCTGCTCTGTAACGTTCCCAATAAAAAATAATTTAAAAAAAATCTATTTTTTTCATCATTTTAGGCCAATTTGTTTTCTGCTACAAATTTTTGGTAAAAAAAAATCCCAATAAGTCTATATTGATTGGTTTGTGCAAAAGGTATTGCGCCTACAAAAGAGGGGAAAGATTTGTCATTTTTATTTATTTATTTATTTTACTAGTAATGGCGGCGATCTGTGATTTTTAGCGGGACTGCGACATTGCGGCGGACAGATCGGACCCCTAACTGACATTTTTGACACTTTTGGGGGACCGGTGACATTACTACAGTAATCAAAAAGAAGGAGAAGGAATATCATTCATTCCGAAACGCGTTGGGTTTTTCTTTGCCTTGTCTTACATATGTCCATCTGTGAGCCATTGTATTCTATACATGGATTGTGAATAAATAATATTGCTGCACTAACTATTATTTATTCATTATCTTAGGTGTTTTGTGTTTGGCACTGATTGCTTGCTGCTTTGTGTTTATCACTTGTATTATTTAGATAGGGATTGCGCTGATTATTTTTTCATTTCTATACATGGATTGTGTCTGTGTATCATAACTTTGCCATGTCAACAACCAGATTGTTCTCTTTCTTTGTGTTGTTTTGTTATCATGTTTCGATTTTTTTTTTTTTGACATTTTAAAACGATTTATTCAATAAATATGTATTTTTATATTACCTTTACATACCTATTTTTGAACTTCTATAGTAGGTCGTTACAGTCCCACCCAGTGGGGAACTTGCTTTTTTTGTTTTTGTGCATTAGGGATGAGACCTACTTTTTAATCCAAACCCTCATTCCCCCCCTTCCCCCTTTTTTTGTTTACTACAATAATCAGTGCTAAAAATATGCACTGTCACTGTACTAATGACAATGGCAGGGAAGGGTTAACCCAGGGGTGATCAAGGGGTTAAATGTGTACCTAGGGGCGTTTTTCTAACTGTGGGGGGGGGGCGTGGCTTGTGAAATGATCAGAGACATGTGTTCCTATATAGAAGGATCACAGCGCTCTGTGATCATTCCAGAGAGAAGAACGGTCAGCAGGGAAGGCGTTAACCCAGGGGTGATCAAAGGGTTAAGTGTATGCCTAGGGAGGTGTTTTCTAACGGTGAGGGGGAGGGGCTTGTGAAATCAACACAGAGACCTGTGTTCCTAAATTGGAGGATCACAGGCGCTCCGTGCTGATTCCTGAGAGAACAACGGTCTGCTGTGTTCATAGCAGCAGACCGCCATTCTCTCTTCACGGGGAGCGATCGAGGGTGCCCAACGGCAATCGCGCGCGTGCGCCCCCAGGATTCCTCATTTCGAAGGAACCTGCCACTATATAACTGCGGCAGCTGATCGGCAAGCGGTTAAGGACGCGGCGACTGGCTTCCTGGCCCGCTCCTTAGCAGCCAGCTATTGGGGGGGGGGGGGACCTCCCCATGCTGTTTCTGACAAATATCACATGTGATACCACCAGCAAAACCCTGGTGATAAATACTGCATGATTTTTTCAATCTCTGTTCCATTTGTGAATTGGACTTAAGAGCTTTTATGCGATATTTAACTGCACATTTTTCATGAACGTTAACCACTTACCGACTGCCCACCACATATACTATATGTATGCAGCAGGCTGGCTCCGCTTCACGAATCGCCGGGAGAGCTCCTGCTAGTAGGGATGCCGATCCACAGGACTGGCAGCACCAATTGCGGCTGGGCACCCACGATTAGGGTTGAGCGGACACCTAGATGTCCGTGTTCGACGGGTTTGGCCGAACTTTAAAAAAAAGTCCGGGTCCGTGTCCCGGACTTTTACCGAACTTTTCCCGGACACCGAACCCCATTGAAGTCAATGGGGACCCGAACTTTAAGGCACTAAAATGGCTCTAAAACACCAAAGGAAAGGGCTAGAGTGCTGTAAATGGCAGCAAAACGTAATTAAGAGCATGGCAAGTGCTCTGCAAACAAATGTGGATAGGGAAATAACTTAAAACAACAAAAAAAAACAGAAAAATAAAACAATGTTCTTCTTCATCTCTGAAGGACGAGGCCCATATGGAGTAGGAGGGAGGTTGAGGTGGTGGTGGATGTGGCGGTGACATAGGCGTGCGCACAGGGTGTGCTGGGTGTGCCTGGGCACACCCTAATCACCTAGGGCACATAGCATTGCCAGTGAGGAGATGGGAAAGATCTCCCTCGGACCTGCTCTGCTCTATTTCTCTTTGCCTACAGGTACATGGCCCCGATACATTACTCTCCCTGCTGGCAAACACATGCATGTGTATTTCAACTTTGGGGTGCACACCTTAATGCAATAGGCTGCGCACACCTATGGGCGGTGTAGGTGGAAGCGGCGGTGGAGGAGGACCAGGGCCGGATTAAGAGCATCATGGGCTTGGTGCTGAGGATTTTGAAGGGCCTTAAGGGCCGTGCCTTGCCATGCACCCAGAGGAGGAAGGGTGCAGCCATGCATGCCTAATTCAACATGGGATGCTGTCTCTGAAGCCCATAAACACATCCATGCATCGGCAACTGTCCCTCCTTGTCCGGCCTTCGCGCTGTGTGGGGAGGTTCTGAGGGTGCTGCCTGGGGAAGCGAGCATAGAAGCCAGACTTCTGTGTTTACAAGTGACAGAAGAGCGGTAACAGTGAATATGGCCAACCCGGGGCCTATATAAAAGGTAGGGATGGGTTGTTATGGAGGGTTGCTATAGAGGGTTGCTATAGAGGGTTGCTATGGATGGGTTGCTATGGATGGGTTGCTATGGATGGGTTGCTATGGAGGGTCGCTATGGAGGGTCGTTATGGAGGGTCGCTATGGAGGGTCGCTATGGAGGGTCGCTATGGAGGGTCGCTATGGATGGGTTGCTATGGATGGGTTGCTATGGAGGGTTGTTATGGAGGGTCGTTATGGAGGGTCGTTATGGAGGGTCGCTATGGAGGGTTGCTATGGAGGGTTGCTATGGAGGGTTGCTATGGATGGGTTGCTATGGAGGGTTGCTATGGATGGGTGGCTACTGAGGGTTGCTATGGATGGGTTGCTATGGAGGGTTGCTATGGATGGGTTGCTATGGAGGGTTGCTATGGAGGGTTGCTATGGAGGGTTGCTATGGAGGGTTGCTATGGACAGGTCGCTATGGAGGGTTGCTATGGAGGGTTGCTATGGAGGGTCGCTATGGAGGGTTGCTATGGATGGGTTGCTATGGATGGGTTGCTATGGAGGGTTGCTATGGAGGGTTGTTATGGAGGGTCGCTATGGAGGGTTGCTATGGAGGGTTGCTATGGAGGGTTGCTATGGATGGGTTGCTATGGAGGGTTGCTATGGATGGGTTGCTATGGAGGGTTGCTATGGATGGGTTGCTAAGGAGGGTTGCTATGGATGGGTTGCTATGGAGGGTTGCTATGGAGGGTTGCTATGGATGGGTTGCTATGGAGGGTTGCTATGGAGGGTGGCTATGGAGGGTTGCTATGGATGGGTTGCTATAGATGGGTTGCTATGGATGGGTTGCTATGGAGGGTTGCTATGGAGGGTTGTTATGGACAGGTCGCTATGGAGGGTTGCTATGGAGGGTTGCTATGGATGGGTTGCTATGGATGGGTTGCTATGGAGGGTTGCTATGGAGGGTTGCTATGGAGGGTTGCTATGGACAGGTCGCAATGGAGGGTCGCTATGGAGGGTCGCTATGGAGGGTTGTTATGGAGGGTTGCTATGGAGGGTTGCTATGGAGGGTTGTTATGGACAGGTCGCTATGGAGGGTTGCTTTGGAGGGTCGCTATGGATGGGTTGCTATGGATGGGTTGCTATGGATGGGTTGCTATGGATGGGTTGCTATGGATGGGTTGTTATGGAGGGTCGCTATGGATGGGTTGTTATGGAGGGTTGCTATGGAGGGTTGCTATGGACAGGTCGCTATGGAGGGTTGCTATGGAGGGTTGCTATGGAGGGTCGCTATGGAGGGATGCTATGGAGGGTTGTTATGGATGGGTTGTTATGGAGGGTCGCTATGGAGGGTCGCTATGGATGGGTTGCTATGGATGGGTTGCTATGGATGGGTTGCTATGGATGGGTTGCTATGGAGGGTCGCTATGGATTGGTTGTTATGGAGGGTTGCTATGGAGGGTTGCTATGGACAGGTCGCTATGGAGGATTGTTATGGAGGGTCGCTATGGAGGGTTGCTATGGATGGGTTACTATGGAGGGTTGCTATGGAGGGTCGCTATGGAGGGTTGCTATGGATGGGTAGCTATGGATGGGTTGCTATGGAGGGTTGCTATGGAGGGTTGCTATGGAGGGTCGCTATGGAGGGTTGCTATGGAGGGTTGCTATGGAGGGTTGCTATGGATGGGTTGCTATGGAGGGTTGCTATGGATGGGTTGCTATGGAGGGTTGCTATGGATGGGTTGCTATGGAGGGTTGCTATGGAGGGTTGCTATGGATGGGTTGCTATGGAGGGTTGCTATGGACAGGTTGCTATGGATGGGTTGCTATGGAGGGTTGCTATGGAGGGTTGCTATGGAGGGTTGCTATGGACAGGTCGCTATGGAGGGTTGCTATGGAGGGTCGCTATGGAGGGTTGTTATGGAAGGTTGCTATGGAGGGTTGCTATGGAGGGTCGCTATGGAGGGTCGCTATGGATGGGTTGCTATGGAGGGTTGCTATGGAGGGTTGCTATGGATGGGTCGCTATGGAGGGTTGTTATGGAGGGTTGCTATGGATGGGTTGTTATGGAGGGTTGCTATGGATGGGTTGCTATGGAGGGTTGTTATGGATGGGTTGCTATGGATGGGTTGCTATGGATGGGTTGTTATGGAGGGTTGCTATGGATGGGTTGCTATGGAGGGTTGCTATGGATGGGTTGCTAAGGAGGGTTGCTATGGATGGGTTGCTATGGAGGGTTGCTATGGATGGGTTGTTATGGAGGGTTGCTATGGAGGGTGGTTATGGAGGGTTGCTATGGATGGGTTGCTATGGATGGGTTGCTATGGATGGGTTGCTATGGATGGGTTGCTATGGAGGGTTGTTATGGACAGGTTGCTATGGAGGGTGGCTATGGAGGGTTGCTATGGATGGGTTGCTATGGATGGGTTGCTATGGATGGGTTGCTATGGAGGGTTGCTATGGAGGGTTGCTATGGAGGGTTGCTATGGACAGGTCGCAATGGAGGGTTGCTATGGAGGGTCGCTATGGAGGGTTGTTATGGATGGGTTGTTATGGAGGGTCGCTATGGATGGGTTGCTATGGATGGGTTGTTATGGAGGGTCGCTATGGATTGGTTGTTATGGAGGGTTGCTATGGAGGGTTGCTATGGACAGGTCGCTATGGAGGATTGTTATGGAGGGTCGCTATGGAGGGTTGCTATGGATGGGTTACTATGGAGGGTTGCTATGGAGGGTCGCTATGGAGGGTTGCTATGGATGGGTAGCTATGGATGGGTTGCTATGGAGGGTTGCTATGGAGGGTCGCTATGGAGGGTCGCTATGGAGGGTCGCTATGGAGGGTCGCTATGGAGGGTTGCTATGGAGGGTCGCTATGGACAGATTTCTATGGAGGGTTGCAATGGATGGGTTGTTATGGAGGGTTGCTATGGAGGGTTGTTATGGAGGGTTGCTATGGATGGGTTGCTATGGACAGGTCGCTATGGAGGGTTGCTATGGATGGGTTGCTATGGAGGGTTGCTATGGAGGGTTGCTATGGATGGGTTGTTATGGAGGGTTGCTATGGAGGGTTGCTATGGAGGGTTGCTATGGAGGGTTGCTATGGACAGGTCGCTATGGAGGGTTGCTATGGAGGGTCGCTATGGATGGGTTGCTATGGATGGGTTGCTATGGATGGGTTGCTATGGATGGGTTGCTATGGAGGGTTGCTATGGAGGGTTGCTATGGAGGGTTGTTATGGAGGGTTGCTATAGAGGGTTGCTATGGATGGGTTGCTATGGATGGGTTGCTATGGAGGGTTGCTATGGAGGGTTGTTATGGACAGGTCGCTATGGAGGGTTGCTATGGAGGGTCGCTATGGAGGGTCGCTATGGAGGGTCGCTATGGAGGGTTGCTATGGAGGGTTTCTATGGATGGGTTGCTATGGATGGGTTGCTATGGAGGGTTTCTATGGAGGGTTGCTATGGAGGGTCGCTATGGAGGGTCGCTATGGAGGGTTGCTATGGAGGGTTGCTATGGATGGGTTGCTATGGAGGGTTGCTATGGATGGGTTGCTATGGAGGGTTGCTATGGAGGGTTGTTATGGAGGGTTGCTATGGAGGGTTGCTATGGAGGGTTGTTATGGACAGGTCACTATGGAGGGTTGCTATGGACAGGTCGCTATGGAGGGTTGCTATGGAGGATTAATATGGAAGGTTGCTATGGAGGGTCGCTATGGAGGGTCGCTATGGAGGGTCGCTATGGATGGGTTGCTATGGAGGGTTGCTATGGAGGGTTGCTATGGATGGGTTGTTATGGAGGGTTGCTATGGATGGGTTGCTATGGAGGGTTGTTATGGATGGGTTGCTATGGATGGGTTGTTATGGACAGGTCGCTATGGAGGGTTGCTATGGAGGGTTGCTATGGATGGGTTGCTATGAATGGGTTGCTATGAATGGGTTGCTATGGACGGGTTGCTATGGATGGGTTGCTATGGAGGGTTGCTATGGAGGGTTGCTATGGATGGGTTGTTATGGAGGGTTGCTATGGAGGGTTGCTATGGAGGGTTGCTATGGAGGGTTGCTATGGACAGGTCGCTATGGAGGGTTGCTATGGAGGGTCGCTATGGATGGGTTGCTATGGATGGGTTGCTATGGAGGGTTGCTATGGATGGGTTGTTATGGAGGGTTGCTATGGAGGGTTGCTATGGAGGGTTGCTATGGAGGGTTGCTATGGAGGGTTGCTATGGAGGGTTGCTATGGAGGGTTGCTATGGAGGGTCGCTATGGAGGGTCGCTATGGAGGGTTGCTATGGATGGGTTGCTATGGAGGGTTGCTATGGAGGGTTGCTATGGAGGGTTGTTATGGATGGGTCGCTATGGAGGGTCGCTATGGAGGGTTGCTATGGAGGGTTGCTATGGAGGGTTGCTATGGATGGGTTGCTATGGAGGGTTGCTATGGAGGGTTGCTATGGATGGGTTGCTATGGACGGGTTGCTATGGATGGGTGGCTATGGAGGGTTGCTATGGATGGGTTGTTATGGAGGGTTGCTATAGAGGGTTGCTATGGATGGGTTGCTATGGATGGGTTGCTATGGAGGGTTGTTATGGACAGGTCGCTATGGAGGGTTGCTATGGAGGGTCGCTATGGAGGGTCGCTATGGAGGGTCGCTATGGAGGGTCGCTATGGAGGGTCGCTATGGAGGGTTGCTATGGATGGGTTGCTATGGAGGGTTGCTATGGAGGGTTGTTATGGAGGGTCGCTATGGAGGGTTGCTATGGAGGGTTGCTATGGATGGGTTGCTATGGAGGGTTGCTATGGATGGGTTGCTATGGAGGGTTGCTATGGATGGGTTGCTATGGAGGGTTGCTATGGACAGGTTGCTATGGATGGGTTGCTATGGAGGGTTGCTATGGAGGGTTGCTATGGAGGGTTGCTATGGACAGGTCGCTATGGAGGGTTGCTATGGAGGGTCGCTATGGAGGGTTGTTATGGAGGGTTGTTATGGAGGGTCGCTATGGAGGGTCGCTATGGAGGGTTGCTATGGAGGGTTGCTATGGAGGGTTGCTATGGATGGGTTGCTATGGAGGGTTGCTATGGAGGGTTGCTATGGAGGGTTGTTATGGACAGGTCACTATGGAGGGTTGCTATGGACAGGTCGCTATGGAGGGTTGCTATGGAGGGTTGCTATGGAGGATTAATATGGAAGGTTGCTATGGAGGGTTGCTATGGAGGGTCGCTATGGAGGGTCGCTATGGAGGGTCGCTATGGATGGGTTGCTATGGATGGGTTGCTATGGACGGGTTGCTATGGATGGGTTGCTATGGAGGGTTGCTATGTAGGGTTGCTATGGATGGGTTGTTATGGAGGGTTGCTATGGAGGGTGGCTATGGAGGGTTGCTATGGATGGGTTGCTATGGATGGGTTGCTATGGAGGGTTGCTATGGAGGGTTGTTATGGACAGGTCGCTATGGAGGGTTGCTATGGAGGGTTGCTATGGATGGGTTGCTATGGATGGGTTGCTATGGAGGGTTGCTATGGAGGGTTGCTATGGAGGGTTGCTATGGATAGGTCGCAATGGAGGGTTGCTATGGAGGGTCGCTATGGAGGGTTGTTATGGAGGGTTGCTATGGAGGGTTGCTATGGAGGGTTGTTATGGACAGGTCGCTATGGAGGGTTGCTTTGGAGGGTCGCAATGGATGGGTTGCTATGGATGGATTGCTATGGATGGGTTGTTATGGAGGGTCGCTATGGATGGGTTGTTATGGAGGGTTGCTATGGAGGGTTGCTATGGACAGGTCGCTATGGAGGGTTGTTGTTCACTGAACCCCAAAAAGGATGTTGTTCACTGCACCCCAAAAAGATTGTGTTCACTGCAGCTCACACACAGAAAAATGGATGTGGATCACTGACACCTGCCTATCTCCTATCCCACACCACACAGCAATATCGATTGTACTTTGTAGAAAACACTGACCCTATAATTCAGCAGACTCTATCCCTAAAATGCCTACAACTCGCCCTGCCTAAACACTCCGACCTGTCCCTCAATTCTATCCGGACACAAATGGTTTTTTCCTGCCTGTCTTTCCCTAATCAGCAGCCAGCACGTTGATGTGTGCTCTGTCCCTGATCTAAGCAGCAGAATGAAGACGCTGCGGCTGCCTGGAACTTATAAAGACTTGGTCACATGCTTCAGACGGCCAATCACAGCTACTGAGACATTTGCAGGCATGGCTGGGATGGCTTAAGGCACACCAGTTAAACGATTGTTGATTGGCTGTTGAAAGCCCGCCATGAAAAGAGCGCCAAAGCATGCAAAACCCGGAAATAAAACGACCGAACGCGGATTTTTACCTGAACATACAGTAAAGTGTCCGTGTCCGTGTTCGGGTACAAAAAATCCAATTATTCGGTACGAACACGAATAATACAGTCCGTGTTCGCTCAACACTACCCACGATCGTTCCCAGCTGAGAGAGAAGGACGGTCAGATGTTGTAAACACAGCAGACCGTTCTCTCTGGAATGATCACAGAAAGCCTGTGATCCTTCTATATAGGAACACAGATCTCTATGATCATTTCACAAGCCCCTCCCGAATACAGTTAGAGAACATCCCCTAGGCTCACACTTAACTCTTTGATCACCCCTGGGTTAACCCCTTCCCTGCCAATGTCATTAGTAAAGTAGCAGTGCCTATTTTTAGCACTGATTACTGTAGTAATGTCACTGGTCCCCCCCAAAAGTGTCAAAAATGGCAGTTAGGGGTCCGATCTGTGCGCCGCAATGTCGCAGTCCCGCTAAAAATCGCTGATCACCGCCATTACTAGTAAAAAAAAAAAAATTAAAAATAAAAATGATAAAAATCTTTCCCCTAGTTAGTAAACGCGATAACTTTTGCGCAAACCAATCAAAATACGCTTATTGCGATTTTTTTTTTACCAAAAATATGTAGCAGAATACAAATTGGAATAAAAACAATTGGATGAAAAAATTTGATTTTACATTTTTTTTTTTTTGGGAATGTTAATTAGCAGAATGTGGATATATATTTTTTTTTTTTTCAGAATTATCGCTCTTTTTCTGTTTATAGCGCAAAAAAATAAAAATTGCACAAATACCACCAAAAGAAAGATCTATTTGTGGGGAAAAAAAAGACATCAATTTTATTTGGGTACAGCGGCCGCACGACCGTGCAATTGTCCGTTAAAATAACGCAGTGCCGTATCGCAACAAATGGCCTGGTCATTAAGGGGGGATCGCCGCCACTCCTCCCCTGGCCCGACTCCCGCTGGGACTGAAAACAGCGGGAGCCTACAGAGGGAGCCTACAGAGGGAGGAGTCTAGCGACGTAGTACTACGTCGCTAGACGATAACGAGCCACATTGCTGCAGTAGCAGCAACGTGAGCAGACGTTAAGTGGTTAAGTAAACAAAAATGTATACATAACAAACCAGAACAGAAGACAGTTGCAGATATAAAACACATATGGCAAGTGTCCTAACATCGGGTAATCACCTAAACTGTGGGCAGGAACGCGTATTCGATAGATTTTGCCAATAGGTCAAACAGAGTAAATCCTCATCTTGGATCTGGCCTGCCCGCAGATTGGACTGGTCCTCTCAGAAATGAACCCCTGCACCAGTCCAAAGGTGTCGTGGCATATATCAAGTACAAAATGCTAGACAGTAGCCAATAAAAAGCAATTGTAATATAAAAAATAGAAAGTAGAAAACCAAACAACAAAAGAAAAGGGAAAGGAAGAACACAAAAGGAAAGGGAACGGAAATTTAGGGGTTAGGAACTGAGGTGGTGGAAAGGTTACAGAGCAGACATATGACTACGTATCAGGACACATGAGCAAGTGAGGGCATGAAATCCCCAGAGCAGCCATGGCATATAACCTCCCATCCAATCCAATCAGTGTACGATGTGTTGTGTATTCCAAAAGAAGATGAGTGCTATATAGCACCCCCTTTTTTCCTGCGCTCGGAACCTGGTCCTCAGGCTGCCTCAATCCCGGAACTCGTGCTAATATTAGGCATCCATGATGGCTAGGCTTTGCTGCCCCTTACGACCAGGGCGGTCGACCAAACACTGAAAATACAAAGCAAAGAAAAAGGGCGCACCAGCCTAGCGCATTATCCTCAGCGAGTTTATTTAAATAAAGATAAAAATCAGCTACTCACAAACAATCGTAAAATTCAGGCACATCAATTCCATATATCTGGCTCTTGCCAGAAGATCAACGTCCTTTACTGGAAGCAGAGGGCTGACGCGTTTCGAGGCCGTGCCTCTTCCTCAGAGCCTGGAGGCCATGGTCAAGTCCGTAGTTTAAGTATGATGTGGAAGGCCAGGCCTCCACATGGCCCTTAGGGATGTGGGAGGAGATACCGCCCAAGTGGGCGTGACTACACAGCTGATTGCCCAAAATTGTTGCAAAACACAATTATAATTACAATATCACTTCACTAGCCCTAAGCAACCATTGATTCCACTGGTGAACTGTCCAATCAATCAAAACTTCCCATCTCATCGTAGACTGTACTGCACATATATCATACAGGCCAAATGTTATATTTAGGCTGATGTAGTGGAACAGACCTGTGCATGTCTCGGTCCGAACCAATCAGAACATCACATCCTCCTCATGCAGTGACACAGGGACAAACCAGCGCATAGTGGAGAACAGACCATTACTTATGTATATCCAAAAGAGATGTGCATGCATACACTCTTTGTAGGTGGATAGTGTATGAAGTTACTATAGTCATACACTACAGACTGTTAGGGGTTACTGTGGTAAACTACTACTGTCAAGTGTGATCGGGGAAGGTAATCATACTAGGCACATTACCTGGTGGTCTAGTGGTGTCCACCACTGGCTTGGCTAACCGAATATTGGAAAGAGTTTACATCATAGTAGCGGAGCGGCGGTGGAACGCACGCCGCTCGTCCCGGAACTGGCTTGCGCACCACCATATGACGTCACTTCCGCCCGTCCAGGCAGTGACGACTTCCGCCCGTCTCACTATCCGGGCGGTGGAACGCAACTTCCGGTTCCGGAAGGTAAGGGGAAGCCATCCAGTCAGACGGCGCCCCCGGCAAGCCGTTCCTACGGCAACCACAAGGAGAAGACGAGTAAATGCTCCGCCCATAATGTATGCAGACTGTACCATACGAGCCAAAATGGAGCAGATCGGTGGACCATATGCAAAAGAATTTATATTTAGATACACAGTACAGAGTCTACTCTGGTGGAAATTACTTGGAGAGCTCACCAGAGGTGGAAACAATGGTGGTCACACATACTTGTAATGATAGAGATATTCATACATAACATCAGATTAGGTAACCTGAACCAGTGGAATTAAAACCAATTAGTAACAACATTAATGACAATAATAACAATAATAACATCAAAATTAGGTACTTGTGCACCAATGATGTGACTTGCTGAGCCAAAATGAAATCACATATATAGATAAATAGGTAAAAAATTACTCAAAATCCAATTACAATATATACAGTAATGAGTAAAAAGTATATATATATATATATATATATATATATATATATAAAATATTAAATTCATATAGATACTGGACTAAAATAATACATTGTATAAAATCTATATTAAAACCATATATATATGTGTACTTATAATGTAACTTGTTGAATATGGCGTGTAGAACCTTCCACGCGAATTTGCGCGTGCTATACCTCCTCTACAAACAGACCTTGGAGAATTTGGGAAACTTAGCTCAGTAAGCCTGTACAAAACATTAGGTATGGGACCTATACTAAAGGCTATACACTTCAAATAAATTGAGGGAGGAAAAAGAAGATGGAATATCAATCAGTGTGTGTCTGTGTGTGCTAAATGCTGTGCACACACACACACATATATAGAGAGAGGGAGAGGGGGGCGCACACTTACACATACGCCAGCCTAAACCTGTGCACACCAGCACATGCGTGTGGACCCCGAAAGAAAATGAGAGTAATACGATACTAGGATGGAGCCATAGGAAAGGGGCAGTAGCAGCTAGAACTGGTGCCGGGGGGACAGGAACACATACAGAAAGGTGGGAAAGGAGTGTGCTGTAAAGAACTACAGTACGCCCTGGATTTCGAGATCTTCATTCAATCCCCCAGGGGACATAGACCCTAGGGTAAAGATCCAGTATGACTCCCTTCTGCACAACTTCTGAAACCTAGCCCCCTCATCAGGGTCCTTAGCTATTAACTCAATGCCAAAGACCCGTAGGCCCGTTGGATCCCCATCATGATGCTGCTCAAAGTGGCGAGGTATCGAATAGCTATTGAGGTCCTTCGTTCCTGTCTTCGTTTTCCTGTTCAGTATGCTGCACTTATGTTCACCAAACCTTACTCTAAGGGGCCGTATAGTACGGCCTACATAGAGTAGGTTACACGGGCAGACTATACCGTAGACTACAAAGTTGGTGCCGCAATTAATAAACTGCTTGATACTCCTACTGCGGCCATCCAACCCGAGGACCTCACTCTTTCTATGCCACATATATGAACAGGTTCCACAATTCCTCACTCCGCACCTAAAACTGCCCTTTTGGTCGAACACAGTGAACCACGGGTTACTCGGGGTAATACCACCGCGCTCCTTGATCTTCCTAACTTTACTGGGGGCAATCTGACTCCTGAGATCCCTAGGTTTTCTAAAGACCACCTCTGGGGCCGGGGGGAGGAGGGAACCTAAGACTGGGTCTTGTTTCAAGATGTTCCAATTGCGTTTCAGAGTACGCTGTATGCTAAAGGCTTTGTTGTTATACATAGTGCTAAACCTGGTGATCCTTGTTCCAGATGACTTAGCAAGCAATTTCTTGGGCTTGTCACCTAAGCATGCGTTCCTGGCTTGGATACCACCATCATTGGTACCCTCTCCCCCATAGTTTTGTAGATATTTGTTGTAGGCTTCGTCAATAAGACTAACCTGGTAGCCCTTTTCTAAGAATCTGCTTTTCAGTACCTGGCCCTGCTCTTCATAATCTGCGACCAAAGTACAGGTTCTTTGTAATCTGCAGAATTGGCCAAAAGGAACATTTCTAATCCACCTCGGGTGGTGATTACTCTCCGCGTGGAGGTAGGAGTTCCCTCCACTCGGTTTGAAGTGTGTTTTAGAGATTATGCCCCCGTCCTGAGTAGCTCGCAGTTCAAGGTCCAGGAACACCAGATGGTTATCACTTACAACGTGGGTGAAGGATATCTCAAAGGGATTGCTACTGCAATGTGAGATGAACCCGTCCAACTCCTCACTAGTACCGTCCCAGATGATCAATATGTCATCAATATATCTGGAATATAAGGCCAAATGGGCTCTATAGGGATTATTATTCCAGATATACTGGTCCTCCCAGTACCCCATGAATAGATTGGCATAGCTTGGGGCAAATCGAGCTCCCATGGCTGTGCCTCTGGTTTGCCTGTAATATTCATCCAAGTATACGAAGTAATTGTGATTTAACGTGTATTCTATACAGTCAACCACAAACTTCGCTTGGAGGGGGTGTAGATTGCTAGTTTTTAAGTAATGCTCAACTGCTGCAAGGCCAAAATCATGTCTAATAGACGTATACAAAGATGATACATCCAATGATACCCATTTATAGTGTTGCACCCATTGTATAGGTGCCAGGATATCGAGCATGTGTCCTGAATCTCTAACGTATGACGGTAGTGCCATCACTAGCTCCTGCAGGAAGGAGTCTATGTAACTACCCAAATTGCTTGTCAAGCTATCAATGCCAGCTATAATCGGTCTACCGGGGGGATTGGTCTCATTCTTATGTATCTTGGGGATATGGTAAAAGTGAGGGGTTCTGGGATGCTGGACATACAGGAAGTGATATTCACTCTTCGTGATGATGCCTTTGGACAGTGCATCATCGAGAAGGGCCTTGAGCAACCTTTTGTAGTCGCTCAAAGGATCCTTCCGGAGCTTTTCATACGTTGCTTCATCGCCCAATAGCCTGAAGGCTTCTGCTAAGTATGCAGACCTATCCTGTATTACCAGGCTGCCCCCCTTGTCAGCTTGTCTAATAATGACATCATCCCTGCCCTTCAGTTCTTTAATCACATCCCCCACAGTAGGAGCCTCCTGGGTCAGGATATTACGCCTGAAATTGGACCTACTGTGGTCCCTTTTGGTGCATAATTGTCTAAGTTCCCCAAGGACTACCTCGTAGAAGACGGGAATAAAATTGCCCTTAGCCCGATGTGTTGTGACCTGGAGAAAGATGGAAAAGGGAGACACTTCCCTAACACTAGAAATATTACACATCAGAATAGAACATCCATCCCAACCAGATGTCCAGAAAAAGAGCCAGTTGGTCCTTAACCACTTGCCGACTGCTGTCAGTATATTTATTGCGGCAGTCAGCCGCTCCTGGGCAAACCGACCTAGTACTACGTCCCTGTAACGCTCATGCGTTTTATGTATAATGTGGATTTACAGCTGCAGAAATATTCCACTTCAGTAGTCATGTAGAGAAACGCTGAGACACCAATCCCAACTCCCAAGACTCATCATGTGTGGATGATCTCAATTCAGCAAGTAAATACACACACTCAATAAGATGTTCCTAGAGTGACTTATGTATATAGTAATACAGTGATGATAGCTGAAGAGACAGGTTGGGTAGAGATGGTAGATGACAGACACTTGAAAGGAATGTTCTTGAAAGTAAGATAGTAGCAGATGGGATGCAGATAGGTTAGCAATCATGTATGGTAGCAGATGATAGAGTAGCAGGTGAACATACAGGAGAGACCAACCCAGTGCAAGAGCAGATGGTAGTAGGCTCAAGAGCTAGCAATCTTAGATAATGCAGATGTAGTAATAGTCTTTAGTATGCAGCGCTAGATAGTGTAAGCTTTTAGTATGAAGGGTATAGAGGTTTCCCCTGTGGGGTACTTATCACTAGTAGCAATGTAGCAGAGGAGAGGTTCGGCAAGAGCGGATGATCCGGTAGCGGGATACAGGGATCAGCGCAGCGTGGTTCCGACAGCGAGGTATGCTTGCAAGCATGAGAGCTTCAAGGCAGGTTAGCATCAAGGCAACAAAGCAGGTTGAACGAACACATGTGAGTGAAAGCTGGTGATTTAAATAGCTGTGCAGTCCGGCGCTCAGTGATGACAGCATCAGTCTTAAAGGTGTATGCGCACCTTACCAAAAGAGAATGGTGGGGCGCATACACTTAGGAAAAGAGTAATTAGGGTACCCAAAGGTACCAGAATATTACAGTCCCTCGCCCAGGAACCTGTAGGGGGCGAGCGCACGCCGCCGGAGGCACGCTCTCGCCCCCACTCATTCACAGGCATCCCCGCACGTGTGACCGGTGGCTTCGATGTCCGCCGGCCACTCGCGATCTCCCGCTGGAGAGGGAGAAAGGCAGGCGGCTGATGTAAACAAAGCTGCCTGTCATTCTCCCTGATGTAACTGCAGAGATCATATGATCCTGCTATGTAGGATCGTATGTCTCTGTAGTTACATCACTAGCCACGCCCCCCACAGTTAGAAACCCGCCTCTAGGGATACATTTAACCCACTGATCACCAATAAAGTTAACCCCTTCCCTGCCAGTGTCATTTTTACAGTAACAGTGCATATGTATAGCACTGATTACTGTAGTAATGTCACTGGTACCCCCAAAAGTGTCAAAAATGTCAGTCAAGGGTCCGATCTGTCCACCGCATAGTTGCAGTCCCGCTAAAAATCGCAGATCGCCGCCATTACTAGTTTAAAAAAAAAACAATAAAAATGACAGAAATCTTTCCCGTAGTTAGTAGACGCGACAACTTTTGCGCAAACCAATCAAAATACGCTTATTGCGATTTTTTTTTATACCAAAAATATGTAGCAGAAAACAAATTGGCCTAAAATGTTAAAACATTTTGATTTTTACATTTTTTTTTGGGGGGGGGGGGGGGATTTCATATAAAAAATTGTGAAAATATTGTTATTTTTTCAAAATTGTCGCTCTTTTTTTGTTTATAGCGCAAAAAATAAAAAATCGCACAGGTGATGAAATACCACCAAAAGAAAGCTCTATTTGTGGGGAAAAAAAGGACGTCAATTTAATTTGGGTACAGCGTCGCACGACCGTGCAATTGTCCGTTAAAGTCACGCAGTGCCGAATTGCAAAATAGGCCCTGGTCTTTGAGCAGCCAAATTCTCCGGGGCTTAAAAGTATAAACCCAACGCTCTGCTCTCATGACACTATTGACCTCTCTGTTCCATTCAGCCACGGTAGGACAGGAAGCTTGTTTCTAGTATCTCGGGATCAGGCATTTGGCAGCATTCAGTAAAAATGGGACAACACTACATTTTCCAGCCTGCACTTCTACCTGTTCCCAGTGCCTATATATGTTCCGTGCACAACTGCCTGATTGGACTCTATTACCTATTGACCTGTGAATCCTGTGTTCCAGCACCGTAAGAGCTATTACCTGCACATCTGCTCTCTGTTCCCACTAGCTGCCTGCTCAGGGGAGTCAGTGGGTGTCAGGACCTGGATCATCTGCTGGTGGAACCGTGGTTTCCATAGCAGAATGTTGTAGTTCCAGTGTCCACCAGCAGGTGTCTCCCAGCAGCAAAGTAGACCCCAATAATCAGTCTCCCCCTGATACCATCTTCTAGGACGGTATTTAGTCCCTTCTTTACTATTCCCTGGTGCTTTGTTTTTGCTCTGCTAGCCAGGTACTGCTTTCCATGAATCCTGAGCCTGCTCTTGCTTTGTACCTACTGTATATCCTATACCAGGGATATGCAAACTGTTGCCCTCCAGCTGTTGCAAAACTACAAGTCCCATGAGACATAGCAAGACTAACAGCCACAAGCATGACAACCAGAGGCAGAGGCATGATGGAACTTGTAGTTTTGCAACAACTGGAGGGAGGGCCACAGTTTGCATATCCTTGTCCTATACCCTGCCACCTTGTTCCTGACCCCAGTCATGGTTCCCTTTTCCTGACTGTTCCTTACACCTCCAGTTTATGCTGTTGATCAGTATCCCTCATTTTGTATATATTGTATATAGTTTGTTTGCTAGTAAAGCTTTCTGTTACTCTGTTAGTTTGCTTGTTAGGAATGCTTGTTTTGTTGTTTTACTTATATCTTCATGTTTGCAGTGTATACCGTTTGCTGGTGTTTGGACAGGTTTGTGAATAATCTTGCTTAAATCCTATAAAGTCTGGTCTCAGATTCCCAGTTTTTTTCTAGTGCAGATCTAGCGATCCTTGCTGCTGGTATGCCTGGCAGAAGGCCTGGATGTCTTCTGCAGGAAAATCCATCTACACCTTCAGGAGTTCTGTTGAAGACAATACCGCTCCCTAGATTTTGCGATTCGGCCCTTCTGAGGCCTGTCATGTGTGGGTCCACTAGGCATGCTCTCCTGTCACATACCTGGAGATGGAGCCTGACCTGGAGAGGAAGGCGATCTCTCCCACCTCCGGCCTGGTACCCCTGATAATGTAAACAGAAAGCACGGAAGCCTGGAGTGGCACGAGTGCTTAGAAGTTCAGATGGTGAAGGCTGCTGATGTGAGGTCTGTGCATACTTGGATGCAGGCTGGATCGTGATGCAGGGCAGCAGGTACTTGGCAGACTGGCTGGTAACAGGCAGCAGATGCTTAGCAGGCTGGCAGTAGAGATGTATAGAACAGTTCCCGGCGAACTTAGCATGTTCGCGTTCGCCGCTGCCGGCGAACATATGCGATGTTCGGTCCGCCCCCCATAAGACATCATTGAGGCAAACTTTGACCCTGAACTTTACAGTCAGCAGACACATTTCCAGCCAATCAGCATACCTCCCTCCCACACCCTCCCACCTCCTATAAATAAGCAAGGGCAGCATCCATCTTAGATCATTCTGAAGCAGTGTGTGTAGTGAGAGTAGGGAGAGAGGTGCTGCTGCTGCTGTTAAGCTAGGGACAGTTAGTCAGTGTTCCTGGTCTTGCAGTGTTCTTGGTCCACTACTGCTGTAATATCAGCACCCCAAAAAGCCCTTCTAAGGGCTGGTATTTGTGTTTTTTTTTTTTTTTTTATATATATATATATATATATATATATACCTAGCGTCCCCAAAAGCCCTTTTAAGGGCTGGTAATTGAGTTGTTTCTTCTTATATATATATATATATCTATATCTATCTAGTGTCCCCAAAAGCCCTTTTAAGGGCTGGTAATTGAGGATTTTTTTTATTTATATATATACATATATATATATTGTGAGGGATTAGCTCGGTGGTAGGCGTATGGGTGACCCCTTGGGGGGTGCGTTTTCCCAGAGAGGTAGCCGACAAGTGCTTGCAAACAAACAGTGTGGTTTATTAAATGGTGTTTTCTTCACCAGGCTGTATGCAGCAAAACATCCAAAATAAAATAAAACAGAAAATAAATCCTTGCCTCTGTGGGCGGCTACCTTCTCACAACTGGAACCTGCCTAAGTGTCTGTCTCCAACCTACCGTCGGGCAGACTTCCTTATCCTACAGCGGACACTCAATAGTCCTTTTATAATAGCTTCACAGGGCAACACAGTCCTTTGTTTCTTTCACATCAACAGTTCGTCTTCTCACCTTTGAGACGTATTCACCCTTGGTTACCGTCCCGGGCACACATCACTCCGGGGGGTCTTCTCCCAGGCCCACACATCCTGTCGGGAGGCACACGCTGACTGTCCTCCTGCTCCCAGCCCACATGGCTTCAGGACACAGCTTCTGGAGGCAGCAAACAATAGGAATTTCTCTGAACAAATTATAGAGCCTTAACTCCCTCATTCTGAACAGGTGAAGGCCTTTCAACTTCCTGCTGGCTAGCTCTGTAGCCAACACCCTAAATTAATTAATGGACTTTCTAAATCAGGTAGAAATGTATCTCCTTCCTGTGACTACATTCCCAGATTTAGCTGACTTCCTGTTACATACCCCCCCCTCTTGTTTCAACCCTAGGGTTGGGACACAGATTTCCAGGCACGCATGTGTCAAGCACTGCTGACTCACTGATAAGCCTCCTATTATCCTCAAGCTTCCGGATGAAACTGTTTTGTCATCTTCATTGACGGATTTCTCATAAATGCCACACAGTTTGTCTCTCATCTCATATACACATTCTTCAACTGCATTTTTGGCATCATTTCGCTCCTTCTCGTTTCTGTCATCTTCATTGACAGCTTTCTCATAAATGTCAGACAGCTTGTCCCTCATAACCGTCTGTCCAATCCACCATGGAGGACCGTGATCCATAGGCAACTCAATTGGGCTAGTCTTAATGTCTTCAACATTCTTAAGACGCCTCTCTCTGCAATCCATAAATGTTTTCCACAAAACTTTGAGAACCTTTGCTTCACTAAGCTTTGTTCCAAGTAGGGACTCTTGACATCCCTCTGTGACTTGAGTTGCCTCTCCATACAGCTGTACACAATCATTGACTTTTTGTTGTAAAAGGGAATGATCTTCCTTCTTGAGCTTTGCTTGCTCTAAGATGCTGTGCAGAGGATTTTCCAATTGAGACAACAGGCTGTCACACATTTCTTCAAAGTGACCCCTGTTCCTTTTCCCAGAGATATCAATATCATTCAAACATTTCATATTCATAGGCAGATCTGAAGCATTTGCACTCATCAACTTCTTAAACTTTTCGCCCTCCTGAGCGAGTCGCAGTAAAGGCCTACTATTTGATTTGATATTCAGTTTATATTTCTTGCCAAACTCTTCACAGAAGTAGCCAACCAGAACATCATCGACTTTCCTTCCACCAACATAGGGGTCAAAGGCAACAACACAGTTGAACCCAGCGATCTGGGTGGTATCCATTATAGACCTCCTCTCTGCATCAGTGAAGAAGCATGGAACTGCAACACATTCTTTTACAGGTTTCTTAAATGCACTTTCTGCTGAACTATTTGACCGCTCAAGGTCACCTAGTTCTTTTTCTCTATCTGAATTCCACATGGAATGCATCTCAAGATCACGATCAAACTTCTGCCACCCGTCTTTCACCAGTTCCATTTTGGAAACACTCCCTGAAAGGCACTTATTCATTTGCTTCACGTTTTCACCAACAGCCTTAGTTTTCTCCACTAGGTTTTCAGCCTGAACTGAGAAATCATCACATTTCTTACTCAGCTCCTTTGTTTGCTGAAGTTCTAATGATACATTTTCCAATGCTTGAAGTTTTTGAAGGAACGGTTTATTCCAAAGGGGTGATTCAAGCCACATGTCATCACATTTCTGAGGCTCACTCAGGACAGACCCCAAAACACTGATCCTTTTAAAAACTGCATCAGGCACACTATCCCCTCTTTGGGACAGATCCTCTGTTGCCTGGAATTCCTCTTCCAGTTCCTGCAACGGAATCTTCATCTCTTCTACTTGCTGTTCTAAGGCTCGCTTAGACTTTTCTAGCTCCTGAACGCTTTTCACAACATCATCCTTGGAGCTGACCAATTCTTCCATTTCTGTACGCAGCTGTTTAACACTTTCTAGTTCAGCCTTACACTCTAGAGCTTCCTCCAAAGAGCGAGCCAAGAACAGGGCTTTGCTCTCGTTATCACGCACCTCCGTTTCTGCACGTGCGCGTTCTTCTGCATATTTTGCAGACACAGTCTTCTCTTCACCAAGCATCTGATCAAACTTCTTTTTCACATCTTCAACACACTGTAATGAACCAACGCTTTCTTCCATGCGTTTTTTCATATCCGCTATCTGAGCTTGCAATGTTGCGACTTGCTCTGATAGGTTTTTCTTTGCTTCCGCCTCCTCTTTTAATTGTTCCAGGAAGCCATTTTTCTCATCTTCCATTTGTTTGAGCTTTGTGCTAAAACTCAGCCTTTGACACCTCTCTTCCTGTAAGAGTTCCTGCGTGTCTTGCAGCTGCGATTCCAAGATAGAAAAATCTTCCGCAATTTCTCTAGATTTGCTGTCTGCTTGAGAAAGCTGATTTGTAACATTGTCCAACTCAACCTGCAGTCGGTTTGCCTTCTCTGACAGCTTAGCACACAATCGGTCACCTTCTGACACCTTGACTTGCGATTCCAGAAGCTGTGCCTCTACTTTTTCCCTCTTATGTTCACAATCTTCTTTTCCCTGCATAAGAGCCTTCACCTCATTGGCTAGCATCTGGGAATAAGAATGTAATTCTGCCACACAGGCTTCTTTCTCCTTTAACTGCTGCTGGACACGTTGGGCTTCCCCTTTCCAACTTTCACAGTCCGCACGCCATTCATCTACCACATTGCTCAAAGTAGTGAGCTCATACACAGTACTCAGTAATTTAGCCTCTCTTTCACTTTTCTCGTTGTCGCTGAGAGACAATGTCGCTTCCAGAGCAACATTCTGTTCCTGCGACTCCTGCAGGTCTATTTTTGTAGCTCCCAAAGACTGAAGACTTTTTTCCAGCTGATTACGCAACTCCAACATATCAGCCATACTTTGCTTCTGCAAAGTCTGAATTTCACTTTCCTTTTCCATGAGGATGGTATCTTTCTCCATTATAGTCTCTCTGCGTTTTTGCAACTCGACCAAAAGAAGAGCAGTGGATTCTTCCCACTGTAACACATGAGACTTGAGTAGTTCATTTGTTTCCTGCAAGTTTCTATGCTCCATTTTAAGCAATTCCAAGGCTTGTTCCTTTTCTTCCATTTTCCGTTGCAAGGCATCCAACTCAGCCCTGCACACATACTCGGTTTCCTCCAAACCGATGGCCTCCATTGGCTGCTGGCGTCTCTGTTTCCAGCCTGCCATGCTCTCTTGATGAGCCTTTTGTTGAGCTGCAAAGCTCTGCTGAAAATCCGCATTTGCCTGCTGTTGAGCTGCATTTGCTTGCTGTTGAGCTGCATTTGATATAATCAGATGTTTCAACATCTCCTCCATTTTGAGTTTACTTTTCATCTGAGCACACTGCGTCTCCATAGCAGTTTCATCAGTGTTGCTAGGGACAACAACCTTCCTCTTTAGTAGACTCTCTTTAGGCATGGATGGGGCTGGTTCAGACGGCAACATCCCCTCCATCCATAGAATCCGGTCTCTCATTTCATCTATCTTTGCATTCTTCAGGCGTTTTGAACGCCCCATCTTCAATAACTCCACAAACAAATTTTTCACAGTCCAGCAAAAAATTTTCAGACCACTGTCTCTTTAACACATGTAGTTTTTCTCTCTCTCTTGCAAGATCTCTTTTCCTGCACACACAGTTTGTGCAGTCACTTGCACCAGACACAACAAAGTTCACCAAATAATTTTTGAGACCGCTGTCTCTTTAAAACACTTTTTTTTTTTTTTTCTGTCAGGATCTTCTCTCCTGCACACATAGATTGTGCAATCTCATGCACCAGATAAAGTTCATCAAACATTTGCACTTCCTTGCAGGGATCTCTGCTTATGCCCACTGCATACCTCCACCATATGTGAGGGATTAGCTCGGTGGTAGGCGTATGGGTGACCCCTTGGGGGGTGCGTTTTCCCAGAGAGGTAGCCGACAAGTGCTTGCAAACAAACAGTGTGGTTTATTAAATGGTGTTTTCTTCACCAGGCTGTATGCAGCAAAACATCCAAAATAAAATAAAACAGAAAATAAATCCTTGCCTCTGTGGGCGGCTACCTTCTCACAACTGGAACCTGCCTAAGTGTCTGTCTCCAACCTACCGTCGGGCAGACTTCCTTATCCTACAGCGGACACTCAATAGTCCTTTTATAATAGCTTCACAGGGCAACACAGTCCTTTGTTTCTTTCACATCAACAGTTCGTCTTCTCACCTTTGAGACGTATTCACCCTTGGTTACCGTCCCGGGCACACATCACTCCGGGGGGTCTTCTCCCAGGCCCACACATCCTGTCGGGAGGCACACGCTGACTGTCCTCCTGCTCCCAGCCCACATGGCTTCAGGACACAGCTTCTGGAGGCAGCAAACAATAGGAATTTCTCTGAACAAATTATAGAGCCTTAACTCCCTCATTCTGAACAGGTGAAGGCCTTTCAACTTCCTGCTGGCTAGCTCTGTAGCCAACACCCTAAATTAATTAATGGACTTTCTAAATCAGGTAGAAATGTATCTCCTTCCTGTGACTACATTCCCAGATTTAGCTGACTTCCTGTTACAATATATATATATATATATAGTGTCCCCAAAAGCCCTTTTAAGGGCTGGTAAGGTAATAGAGTTTTTTCTTTATATATATATCTATATATATCTATTGTACACTGCAGTTGCCTGCCCGCTGTGTGTGAGAGGCCACAGACCTACCACAGACTGTACTGTGTGCACACCACACTCATTTCGGGTGACACAGGCACAGTACCTGGCATTTTAAAAAATATTTTTCTCTTACGTCCTCCGACAGTCGCCGCCTCTTCATATTCGTCACATATGGGGTATTAGACTTTGCTCCGAAGGAGTAGCTAGGCAACAGAATATGTTAACAATAAAGCTTTAACATATCCCACCCTCAAGGGGTGGTCCCCTCAGTCAATACCCTCCTACTTCCTGCAACCATATCTCAGTTTTAATGTCTAGCTTGTCAGGAGTGGCTGGCTCTCTCTGTGCTGGGACTTTTTGTCCCAGACTCTTTCTTCTTTTTGATATTTTGTTTGAGTTTTCTCTCTACCTTTACTTAGCTGTTATTTTTGTCAGCATTAGTTAGTTCTTCGGACGAAGAGGATCGTGCGGACTGGGTCTCGGGCTGATCCCCCTGGTCGCAGGTCGTGGGTCAGTGGCTTCCCAGTCTGCCATCGAGCGTTCAGCCAGGTAACGCTCCTGGCACAGTGAACGACCCATCCCTGTTCGGTGCAGGGATGATTGGTGAGGTGGCTACCTCACCGGACGCTGTGCGGTTTCTGAACCGCCATTGTGTGCGTCTTGAATTGCGACTCTCCCTGCCTCATGTGCAGCGGCTTGTTCGCCTGTGCGGGTTCCCCACGCCATGTGAGGTAAGTGTATCTATGTGGGGACCTGTCTGTCTGGGGGGGGTCTCAGTCTGGGACTGTGTAACCTGCCTTTAATCACACTGCTTGTCTCCCTATCTCTCGGCTGCATGCTGTGGGCTGCAAGGGGGGGGGGGGAGCTGTATGACACTGAGTATGTCAGGCTGGGCAGTGTGAGGAGCTGTGTGCTGTGGGGCATGTTTTTAATGGCATGTTGGGGCATATACAGCGATCGCTGCGGCGATCTAACATGTATCCATATAATGGGATAATATTGTGTGTGATTTTATGCACTGTGGAGCGGCGATTTCGGCGCCAAACGACGCCATTTTACCGGCGCCCGCTCCGGCCGCATGGTTTACATGCACGGCGGCCATTTTCTTGTAGCCTCCATAGGCTTACATAGAGCGCCCTGGCAGCATCACTTCCTCTCTCCTGGAAGCACCGATCGAGGCAGCAGCAGCAGCGGAGTCTCCTCAGGTTTTATCCTTCTATTCCTGTGTTCCATTGCCTGTATTCAGTCTGTATATTCCCTGTGGGGGTCTCATTGTGCCTGAGTGTGGTGCGGTGGGCTGCGCTTGCCGCGCTTGCTGTAAGGGGGCAGTTAACCCTTGGTTGTCTGGCATACAGGGGCAATGGATTCTCAGGAGGGCAAGTTTCCCACAGTATTGGTGGAAAGCCAGGGGACCGCTGTTTCCCCCCCAGGGGGGGATTTAGCCACTATTGTGGCTGGCCTTGCTGCACAGGTGCAAATGCTGGTGGCTGCTCAATCTACTAAACGGCCCAGAGTTGCTCTGTCCTCTGATTCTGAGGGTGAAGGTGATGGGGCTGTTCTGGCGGGGACCCCCCTATCGGGGTCCCGCTCCTCTCTTGATCTAGTGGGGTCTGAGGTAGAGGCTGAAGTTGAGGGGGTTGATAATTCTCCCCCTGGCTCGCCTGAAGAGCTTGCAATCATGGATGAGTTGATTGCTTCCATTAAGCAGACGCTACGTTTGCAGGACGAGGTGTGTCCCCCAGCTGCCTTGGCGGCTTATGGGACGCAGAGAAAACGCAGGACGCCGCAGGTTTTTCCCTGCAATGCTGATTTTCAGCGCGCTGTTAAGGACCAATGGTGCGATTTGCGCAAGCCTTTTGCGGTACCAAGTAAATTTAAGCTGCGTTATCCTTTCTCGCCTGCCACTGATGAACGGTGGTGTGTGCCTCCGCCAGTGGATCATGCTATTGCGGTTTTGAACAAAGCCACTGCGATCCCTGCAGAGGGATCCCCTGTTTTCCGTGATGCCACGGATAGGAGACTGGAGTCTCTTGCCCGTCATACTTATTCTGTTACGGGTTCTATGCTTAAGGCTCTGTTTGCTTCTCTCATGGCGGCCCAGGCGATCGCAAGTTGGACGCAGATGCTTAGGCGCGTCCTAGTGGCCGATTCGGCCTCGGCGGCGACCCTGGATATGGTGGATCAGATCCACCAGGGTGTCATGTATCTGTGTGATGCGGACCTGGACCTGATTCCGTTGGCCGCGCGTGTGCACAGCGTGGCGGTGTTGTCTCGCCGCCTGGTTTGGTTGAAATGTTGGTCGGTGGACCAATCTTCACGTAAAACCTTAGCCAATCTGCCTTATGATGGGTCTCGCCTTTTTGGGGAGTCCCTGGATGTGTTGATTAAGGGGATTACCGGGGGTAAGAGCACTCTCTTGCCCCATTTCCCCAAGGCTAAGGGGGCTTCTGGGAAGAAGCATGCTCATTTTCGGCCCCCTCAGGGGTCCTTTCGTGCCTTTCGGCCGCACTACAAGGGCAAACCGTTCAAGGGCCAAGGCTCTCAGAAGAAGCCCTGGTCTGGGAAACAGAAGTCCGGTCAATCCGGACCTGCGGCCCATAACAGTTCGGCCTGAAGGGGCGCCCTCACCCAGTTTTGGGGTGGGGGGACGCTTGCTCGGTTTTCTTCAGCCCTGGTTGGCCCGTGTGAGGGACAGATGGGTTCTGGAAATCGTTCGATCTGGTTACAAGATCGAGTTTCTCTCTCGGCCGGAGAGCAGATTTTTTCCCTCAAATCTTCAACTGTCTCCAGAGCGCCTGCGGGATCTGCACCTGGCGGTGCGGGACCTGAGGGCTCAGGGAGTGGTGGTTCCGGTGCCTCATCGGGACAGATTTCGGGGGTTTTATTCCAATCTGTTCACCGTGCCCAGGAAGGAGGGCAAGGTTCGTCCGATTCTGGACTTGAAAGCTCTGAACCGCTCTGTGCGAGTTCGCAAGTTCCGCATGGAATCCCTACGCTCGGTGGTGGCTGCCCTGGTTCCGGGGGAATTCATGGCCTCCATCGATTTGAAGGATGCGTACCTTCACATCCCCATATTCGAGGGTCATCAGAAGTACCTTCGATTTGCCATTGCGGAGGATCACTACCAGTTTGTGGCGTTGCCCTTTGGGCTCGCCTCGGCTCCGCGGGTCTTCACCAAGGTGCTTGCACCGGTTCTGGCATTATTGAGAGCCCAGGGCATTTCTGTCCTGGGGTATCTGGACGACATTCTGGTTCGGTCTGCGACCAGACAGGGTCTGGAGAAGGACCTGTCTGTCACAATGCAAACTCTGCAGGAGTTCGGTTGGACGATAAATGTTCCAAAGTCGACACTGAGTCCGTCGGTTCGTCTCCCCTATCTGGGAATGATACTGGACTCGGTGCAGGCGAAGGTCTTCCTGCCGGAAGACAAACTCAGGACTCTTCAGGAGGAAGTCAGGTCCCTCAGGGACGTTCCACACTCGTCTCTTCGGACGGGTATGAGATGTCTGGGATTGATGGTCTCGGCCTTCGAGGCGATTCCTTTCGCGCAGTTTCACACGCGGGGTCTCCAAGCGGAGATCCTGTCCAGGTGGGACGGGCGACCTCAATCTCTGGATCTTCAGATCTCGTTGAGTCATCGCACCAGGGAAAACCTTCTGTGGTGGCTCCAGTCCCCGTTGGTGTCCGGGGGCAAGTCGTTTCGTCCGATCTCGTGGACGATAATCACCACGGATGCCAGCCTGTCGGGCTGGGGTGGTGTTCTGGGCGTTCTGTCTGCCCAGGGGACCTGGTCGGAGGGGGAGTCTTCCCTTCCGATCAACATTCTGGAATTGCGTGCGATAAGGCTCTGTCTTCATCGCTGGACGGACCGGCTGCAGGGCTGCCCGGTTCGGGTGCAGACGGACAATGCCACGGCGGTGGCCTACATCAACCACCAAGGGGGCACCAGGAGTGCCCGAGCGGCTCGAGAAGTGGCCGACATTCTGTCTTGGGCCGAGACTCATGTCCCGGCGATAACGGCGGTTCACATTCCGGGAGTGGAGAACTGGCAGGCGGACTATCTGAGTCGCCAGACCCTGGATCAGGGGGAATGGTCTCTCCACCCGGCTGTCTTCCAGATGTTGTGCGCAAAGTGGGGTCTTCCAGATGTGGACCTGTTCGCGTCTCGCCTCAACTACAAGGTGAAGAGGTTCGTGGCAAGGACGCGCGACCCTCGGGCAGACGCGTCGGACGCGTTAGTGGCCCCGTGGCATCAGTACAGGCTGATGTACGCGTTTCCACCGATTCAGTTGCTGTCCAGGTTCCTTCGCAGGTTGCACTCGGAACGCAGCACGGTGATTCTTGTGGCACCGGACTGGCCTCGCCGGTCCTGGTACGCAGACCTCGTGAATCTGGCGGTCGACGCTCCTTGGCGTCTGCCTCTTCGAGACGATCTACTGTCTCAAGGACCGATTTACCATCCTGCTTTACAGTCGCTGGCTTTGACGGCCTGGCTGTTGAGACCGAGGTCCTGAAGGAGAAGGGTCTCTCTCCAGAGGTCGTTCATACTTTGATCAACGCGAGGAAGTCTTCCTCGGGGAAGGTTTATTACCGTACTTGGAAGGCCTATTTTGCCTGGTGTGAGTCCAGGGGGTTTTCACCCCGCACGTACTCGGTTTCCCGTGTGCTGTCTTTCCTTCAGACGGGTGTCGATCAGCGTTTGGCGCTGGCTACGATTAAGGGTCAGGTGTCGGCGCTGGCCGTTCTGTTTCAACGTCCCGTGGCTTCCAACTCCTTGGTTGGCACTTTTATTCAGGGTGTGCGGCATCTGGTTCCTCCTAGGAGGGATCCTTTGCCCCCTTGGGACTTGAATCTAGTTCTATCTGTGTTACAACGTGCTCCTTTTGAACAGATCAGGGAGATCTCGTTGTCTATGTTGTCCAAAAAGGTCGCCTTTTTGGTGGCGATCACTTCGGCTCGCAGAGTGTCGGAACTGGCGGCTTTGTCCTGCAAGTCTCCGTACCTGGTTGTTCATTTGGATAAGGTGGTCTTGCGACCTAATCCTTCTTTTCTACCGAAACGAGTTTCGGAATTCCATCTTAACGAGGATATTGTTTTGCCTTCGTTGTGCACGAAGCCTAAACATCCGAAGGAGGTGAGATTGCACTCTCTGGATGTTGTTCGGGCGATAAGGGTTTACCTTAAATCGACTGAGTCTTTTCGTAAGACTGACTCCTTGTTTGTTCTTCCAGAGGGTCCTCGGAAGGGCATGGCGGCTTCCGCCTCTACCATTGCCAAATGGATCAGGCAGACCATTGAACAGGCCTATGCCTTGCAGGGGAAGGTTCCCCCTGTGCCTGTGAAGGCGCACTCTACTAGATCACTGAGTACGTCTTGGGCCTGCCGTCATGGGGCTTCTGTGGCCCAGGTGTGTAAGGCGGCGACTTGGTCGACCGTACACACTTTCACAAAATTCTACAAAGTAGATGTTCAGGCATCGGCGGATGCTTCCTTTGGCCGCAAGGTTCTTAGTGCGGCTGTTCCATAGGGTCCCTTGTTGGGGACTCCTGGCTGTTGGGATAGTTTTTTTGTATCCCCTGTTTTTTTTGTCTTTTCCTGGGTTGTTGCTCCTGTTGAGCACTTATTTTTGCTGTTGCCCAGCTGGTTTCCTTCCTTTGGTAAGGTTCCTTTCTTTGATGTGGAGACTGCGTTGCCTTTCGGCGCGGATGCGTTTCCCACCCCTCATGTTTGCACTGCTTTGGGACGTCCCCATATGTGACGAATATGAAGAGGCGGCGACTGTCGGAGGACGTAAGAGAAAACGGAATTTTTGTAAAATCTTACCTGTAAAATTCCTTTCTCTGAGTCCTCCGACAGTCGCCGCCCCCGCCCCTCTTTTGGGGTTTGAATGTATACTCTACTGCTATTCCACTAAAACTGAGATATGGTTGCAGGAAGTAGGAGGGTATTGACTGAGGGGACCACCCCTTGAGGGTGGGATATGTTAAAGCTTTATTGTTAACATATTCTGTTGCCTAGCTACTCCTTCGGAGCAAAGTCTAATACCCCATATGTGACGAATATGAAGAGGCGGCGACTGTCGGAGGACTCAGAGAAAGGAATTTTACAGGTAAGATTTTACAAAAATTCCGTTTTTTTTTCCTCTGTCATAATTGCAGTGAGTGCTGTGTCAGGTCCACAGAGTGTACTGTAACCACTGCAGTGCACTGCCCACCACTGATATATATACGGTGGCACAGCATCTTGTTGCAATAAATTGAAAAAATAAAATATTTTTTATTATTGCAGTTGCCTGGGCTGCCAGTTACTGTCAGGTCCACAGAGTGTACTGTGCCCACTGCAGTGCCACTGTGTGCCCACCCACCACTGATATATAAGGTGGCACAGCAGCTTGCAAAGTAAAATAAAATATATTTTTTTAAAATTGCAGTTGCCTGGGTGACAGTGACTGCTGTCAGGTCCACAGAGAGTGTACTGTGCCACTGCCCACCCACCACTGATATATAAGGTGGCACAGCAGCTTGCAAAGTAAAATAAAATATATATTTTTAAAAATTGCAGTTGCCTGGGTGCCAGTGACTGCTGTCAGGTCCACAGAGAGTGTACTGTGCCACTGCCCACCCACCACTGATATATAAGGTGGCACAGCAGCTTGCAAAGTAAAATAAAATATATTTTTTAAAATTGCAGTTGCCTGGGTGCCAGTGACTGCTGTCAGGTCCACAGAGAGTGTACTGTGCCACTGCCCACCCACCACTGATATATAAGGTGGCACAGCAGCTTGCCAAGTAAAAAAAATATATATATTTTTTAATTGCAGTTGCCTGAGTGCCAGTGACTGTCAGGTCCACAGAGTGTACTGTACCCACTGCCCAACACTCCTATAGGGTGGCACAGCACCTTGCACTCATAGTACACAACACATTAAAAAAGAAAATGACAGGCAGAGGCAGGCCACCCGGCAAGGGCCGTCGTGGTCGTGGTGCTGTGATTTCCTTAGGCCCTAGAATAATGCCCAGTGTTCAGAGGCCACCACAGACCCTGAACTCAAAAAATTCTGAGGCCATAGTTGACTGGCTTACACAAGACACCCAATCGTCTACAGCTTCCGCTCGGAACCCTAATGCACCATCCTCCTCCAGCTCAGCTTCGGGCACCTCTCAATTTACCACTCGCCAGCCCGCCGGCACCACCACCAACACTAGCACCACAGCCGCTTCACTTGATCCGTCAGAGGAGTTATTTTCACATCAGTTTGAAGAAATAAGTGATGCGCAACTATTAGTGCCAGAGGATGTAGATAACGGGGATATGTCTCAGTCAGGCAGCATTATACACATGGACGTACATTGTGATGATGATGATGTTGTACCTGCTGCTGCTGCCTTTGCTGAGTTGTCAAGTGAAGCGGCTGATGATGACGATGTGTCTGTGGATGTCACCTGGGTGCCTGCTCGAAGAGCAGAAGAAGAGGGGGAAAGTTCAGATGGGGAGACAGAGAGGAGGAGGAGACGAGTTGGAAGCAGGGGGAGGAGGTCATCGCAAGGAGCTAGTGGCGCAGTCAGACAGCATGTAGATTCGGCACCCGGGGTCAGCCAGACAGCACGCCAATCAACGCAAGCTGTTGCCACCACCAGAATGCCGTCCTTGCAAAGCTCAGCAGTGTGGCATTTTTTTTGTGTGTCTGTTTCTGATATCAGCGATGCCATTTGTAACCTGTGCCAAAAGAAACTGAGTCGTGGGAAGTCCAACACCCACCTAGGTACAACTGCTTTGCGAAGGCACATGATCTCACATCACAAACGCCTATGGGATCAACACATGAGTAAAAGCAGCACACAAACTGAAAGCCACCATCCTCCTCCTGGTCCAGCATCTTCAGCCACGTCAACCACTGCTGTCCTCCATGCCCCCTATCAACAACCCGCCCCTCCGCCTCTCACCTTCAGCAGTTCCTGCTCGTCACCTGCCCACAGTCAGGTGTCTGTCAAGGAAATGTTTGAGCGTAAAAAGCCAATCTCGCAGAGTCACCCCCTTGCCCGGCGTCTGATAGCTGGCTTGTCGGAACTCTTAGCCCGCCAGCTTTTACCATACAAGCTGGTGGAGTCTGAGGCCTTCAAAAAATTTGTCGCTATTGGGACACCGCAGTGGAAGGTACCCGGCCGAAATTATTTTTCACAAAAGGCAATCCCCAACCTGTACTCTATTGTGGAAAAGGAAATCATGTCACGTCTGGCACACAGTGTTGGGGCAAGGGTCCATCTGACCACTGATAGCTGGTCTGCAAAGCACGGTCAGGGCAGGTATATAACGTACACTGCGCATTGGGTAAACCTGCTGGCGGCTGCCAAGCATGGAATGCGTGGCTCTGCTGCAGAGGAGTTGGTGACACCGCCACGACTTGCAGGCAGGCCTGCTGCCACCTCCTCTACTCCTCCTACTCCATCCTCTTTGCTAACCTCCTCGGCTGAGTCCTCTTCTGCTGTTGCGTCTTGCTCCACACCAACTGCACCCCCCCAGCTCCCCAGGGGCTATTCCACATGCCGGATACGACAGTGTCACGCTGTCTTGGGGTTGACTTGCCTGAAAGCAGAGAGTCACACCGGACCAGCACTACTGTCCGCCCTGAATGCACAGGTGGATCAGTGGCTGACCCCGCACCAACTGGAGATCGGCAAAGTGGTGTGTGACAACGGGAGCAATTTGTTGGCGGCATTGAATTTGGGCAAGTTGACACATGTGCCGTGCATGGCACATGTGTTGAATCTGATTGTGCAACGTTTTGTGCAGAAGTACCCAGGCTTACAGGACGTCCTCAAGCAGGCCAGGAAGGTGTGTGGCCATTTCAGGCATTCCTACACGGCCATGGCGCACTTTGCAGATATTCAGCGGCGAAACAACATGCCAGTGAGGCGCTTGATTTGCGACAGCCCGACACGTTGGAATTCAACACTGCTAATGTTCGACCGCCTGCTCCAACAAGAAAAAGCGGTCAACGAGTATTTGTATGACCGGGGTGCTAGGACAGCCTCTGCGGAGCTGGGTATTTTTTTGCCACGCTACTGGACGCTCATGCGCAATGCCTGTAGGCTCATGCGTCCTTTTGAGGAGGTGACAAACCTAGTGAGTCGCACTGAAGGCACCATCAGCGACATCATCCCATATGCTTTTTTCCTGGAGCGTGCCCTGCGAAGAGTGCTGGATCAGGCCGTAGATGAGCGTGAAGAGGAAGAGGAAGAGTTGTGGTCACCATCACCACCACCAGAAACAGCCTTACCATCAATTGCTGGACCTGCGGCAACACTGGAAGAGGAGTGTGAGGAAGAGGAGTCAGAGGAGGAATGTGGCTTTGAGGAGGAGGAACACCAACCACAGCAGGCATCCCAGGGTGCTCGTTGTCACCTATCTGGTACCCGTGGTGTTGTACGTGGCTGGGGGGAAGAACACACCTTCAATGACATCAGTGAGGACGAGGAATTGGACATGAGTAGCTCGGCATCCAACCTTGTGCAAATGGGGTCTTTCATGCTGTCATGCCTGTTGAGAGACCCTCGTATAAAAAGGCTGAAGGAGAACGACCTGTACTGGGTGGCCACGCTACTAGACCCCCGGTATAAGCAGAAAGTCTGTGATATGTTACCCAATTACCGGCAGTCGCAAAGGATGCAGCAGCTACAAAATAAGTTAAAAACTATGCTTTACACAGCGTATAAGGGTGATGTCACAGCACAACGGGAATCCAACAGGGGAAGAGGTGAAAGTAATCCTCCTCCTACCACCACAACCACGCCGGCAAGGACAGGACGCTTTACAGACGTCTTGTTGATGGAGGACATGCAGAGCTTTTTTAGTCCTATGCATCGCCACAGCCCTTCGGGGTCCACCCTCAGAGAACGACTCGACCGACAGGTAGCAGACTACCTTGCCTTAACTGCAGATATCGACACTCTGAGGAGCGATGAACCCCTTGACTACTGGGTGTGCAGGCTTGACCTATGGCCTGAGCTATCCCAATTTGCCATTGAACTTCTGGCCTGCCCCGCTTCAAGTGTGCTGTCAGAAAGGACCTTCAGCGCAGCAGGAGGTATTGTCACTGAGAAGAGAAGTCGCCTAGGTCAAAAAAGTCTTGATTACCTCACGTTTATTAAGATGAATGAGGCATGGATCCCGAAGGGACTGACAGTGGGGGATGCATTTGACTAAAAAAGGCCTGGTGATGACTGAGATGCCTTGGCCTAAAAATGGTCCACACGCTGCTGTATATAATCATTCTCTGCATGCCGGATGACTTACGTGACGTCTCCGCCACCAACTACGGTTCAAGCCGCAATGTTTTAGTGCACTTTCTGCCTTAAAACCTCAATTTTTCAGGCCGCTGCTACAGCAGCGGCTGCAACAATACCTACTTTTTCATGCATGTGTACATGCCTAATTTTTCTGGCCTCTGGTGCTACACTGTGGCTGCAAAAAAACAAAAAACAAAAAAAAAGGCACATACATGTGTCAATTCCCCTTCGTGATCGTTACCTTGTCGTGGTGAAGGGGCTTGCGTATCACAATGAAGCGATCACCTCTAGGATTGTGTTGGCACACCCCAGATGATAAGGTCGTTGCTTCATTGTGTACAGACCAAAAGCGATCCGCAGGATAATTTTTCATAAAAAAAAACATTCATTTTCTTTCATTCTTTCTGCGGAGCTGGGTATTTTTTGGCCGCGTTACTGAATGCTCATGAACAATGGCTGTAGGCTCATGCGTCCTTTTGCGGAGATGACAACCCTGGTGGTCAGTCGAACCCAAGGCAACATCATCGACCTCATCCCATATGGGTTTTTTCTGGAGCGTGCCCTGCGAAGAGTACTGGATCAGGCTGTAGATGAGCATGAAGAGGAAGAGTTGTGGTCCTCATCACCACCAGAAGCAGCCTTGTCGTTGTCAATTGCTGGACCTGTGGCAACGCAGAGAGAGGAGTCTGAAGAAGAGAAGTCAGAGGAGGAAGGTGGCTTTGAGGAGGTGGAATACCAGCCACAGCAGGTGTCCCAGGGGGCTTGTTCTCACCTTTCGGGGACCCTTGGTGTTGTATGTGGCTGGGTGGAGGAAGAGACCTTCAATGATGTCAGTGAGGACAAGGAACGGGACATGGCTAGCTTGGTATCCAACCTTGTGCAAATGGGGAGTTTGCGGTTGTGCAAATGGACTGACTGACTGTTAAACGGGGAGTTTGGTCTGTCAGAGTTTGGTCTGTCACTGTGAAGCGGGCGACGGGCGTAACCCTTACACTACTTGACCGATAAAACATCATACCTGATCGTATTCACACACTGGATGTTTTAGTGCTGGTTTACACTGCCGCTACCACTAAAGTAGCGTCGCTTCCAGTGCGACTTTGGCGCGACTTAGCGCGACTTTGGCGCGACCTCATCGCGAGGCGACTTTTTATTTGGCCAATCACAATATCATGTTTTGTGACCGTCACCTAATTTCCTTTTCTGTTTTTTGTTTTACATATTTCCCCATGTGTGCAGTGTTGTCTGTGTCATAGCTCAACTGATAGGCATGTTTGCCTTGGCATATCATATTTCAGCTTGCCAGAAAGAAAAAAAGACAGCTGGAAAGACACTGCATTAGTTTTCTACTAAAAATCATAAGAAAAATGCTGTTTTTTTTGGGTTGTGGACATACTACAGAGCTGAAACTTGACAGGTACACTTTTTAGACCCCCCAGACACTAAATACAAAAAATGACATGCCTGCCTAAAAAAATGCCCGATAAATGCCTGCAAGAGAAAAAGCCAGCCGCAGAGAAGCCGTATTACTGAAAATATAATAAAAATGCTGTTTTTTAGGGGTTCTGGACATGCTACAGAGCTGAAACTTGACAGGTACACTTTTAGACCCCCCAGACACTAAATACAAAAAATGACATGCCTGCCTAAAAAAATGCCCGCTAAATGCCTGCAAGAGAAAAAGCCAGCCGCAGAGAAGCCGTATTCCTGAAAATATAAGAAAAATGCTGTTTTTTAGGGGTTCTGGACATGCTACAGAGCTGAAACTTGACAGGTACACTTTTTAGACCCCCCAGACACTAAATACAAAAAATGACATGCCTGCCTAAAAAAATGCCCGCTAAATGCCTGCAAGAGAAAAAGCCAGCCGCAGAGAAGCCGTATTCCTGAAAATATAAAAAAATGCTGTTTTTTAGGGGTTCTGGACATGCTACAGAGCTGAAACTTGACAGGTACACTTTTTAGACCCCCCAGACACTAAATACAAAAAATGACATGCCTGCCTAAAAAAATGCCCGCTAAATGCCTGCAAGAGAAAAAGCCAGCCGCAGAGAAGCCATATTCCTGAAAATATAAGAAAAATGCTGTTTTTTAGGGGTTCTGGACATGCTACAGAGCTGAAACTTGACAGGTACACTTTTTAGACCCCCCCCCAGACACTAAATACAAAAAATGACATGCCTGCCTAAAAAAATGCCCGCTAAATGCCTGCAAGAGAAAAAGCCAGCCGCAGAGAAGCCATATTCCTGAAAATATAAGAAAAATGCTGTTTTTTAGGGGTTCTGGACATGCTACAGAGCTGAAAATTGACAGGTACACTTTTTAGACCCCCCAGACACTAAATACAAAAAATGACATGCCTGCCTAAAAAAATGCCCGATAAATGCCTGCAAGAGAAAAAGCCAGCCGCAGAGAAGCCATATTCCTGAAAATATAAGACAAATGCTGTTTTTTAGGGGTTCTGGACATGCTACAGAGCTGAAACTTCACAGGTACACTTTTTAGACCCCCCAGATGCTAAATCCAAAGAAATTTTTTATTTTTATTTTTTTTTTAATTTTTCCAATAATTGGCTCTCTATCAAAAAATTATAATTTTTAAGAACTTTTTTTTGCGTGATCCCTCTCCGGCATGCCACAGTCCAGGTGTTAGTCCCCTTGAAACAACTTTTCCATCACTATTGTGGCCAGAAAGAGTCCCTGTGTGTTTTAAAATTCGCCTGCCTATTGAAGTCTATGGCGGTTCGCCCGGTTCGTGAAAATTTGCCGATGTTCGCGTTCGCCGTTCGCGAACGGCGAATTTTAGGTTCGCGACATCACTATTTGTCACCCTGCCATAGCAGTCACTGTCAGTTAACCCTACACTACACTACTGTCCCCTGACACTTAACACTTTCCCTACAGAAACTAAATTTTTGAAGCTAACTTAAGTGTAAAGGAGCACTCTAACTACACTAGATATCCCTTTCCTCACACTAAAAATAGCTAAATGACACTTTTCAAGTAAAATTAACAGAACTGCTTCCACTCTCTTCCATGTCCAGTATAACAATGCTGGGAATATGGCGGGGGCGATCTTATATACTGGGGGGCGTATTCACTAATGATTGGTCTAGGGACCCCCTAGTCACTCCAATCACATTCCTAGCATTCTCCTGCCCCCTCAATTGGCTTTTGCTAATGGTTCTGGTCCAATCACAGGCTTTTAAAGCCCATTTCCTGAAGCATTGCATTTTGGGCGGTTCTGGTTGCCGAATTCCGAACTTTTTGGGCAAAAAGTTCTAAATTCGGCCGAACCTCGAACACCCAATGTTCGGGCCGAACCGATGGTGGACCCGAACCGTTCGATCATCCCTAGATATAACACTGTTACATGTTCTAGTTATGTAGCAAACTTAAGAATATACAAAGCAAACATCTTTTTTTTCACATTTTGGCAAAATCATGGATTAATTAAAGAAACTCTATTTGTTTGTCCCGTGGCTTGCAGGAAAAACATTTTGCCTTGCTTCCACCATCAACACAGACAGGGGAAACCCTCCTGCGGAGCCATTGTGTTCTCCCGGTGCTGCCCCTGCCAGGAAAACACAGTGATTATTGCTAGTGGCTACAAGAGCTGCTGAGTGTGTGTCAAATCTGACAGACTGGTTGTACGTTGTCCTCAAGGTGATCGATCAATCAACTTGGGTACCTTCAGCCTAGCCATACATAGTTTAAATCTGCATCTCAAATGAATCAATCCCATTTACATGTAACACTCCATAAAGGAGAATGGAGGGGCTTATCATGTCTGCGTGAAAAATGAACAGCCACACCCAATCAGACAGCTCATGTTAAAAGGGACCTGAAAAGCAATCTGCATGGCTTGCTTTTCCAAGCATTGTCTAGTTTAGTGAGCCTGGACTTATAACAGTCACTATAATGCTACCCATACTGCTGTCCTTTTAACATGGTGACAAAAGTTGATACCTATGCTACATGTGTGTAAAGTTACTTTCACCCTGCTAAATGGACAGCAATAAGGTTGTAAATACAGTGACTGGCTGTCCCCCCCGATGGCGGACCTGGGTGCATAATGAAAGGCCAATTGAGAAAATGGCAATATCATGTAGAGGAAATCACCAGTGTGGGGCAACCTATGTCATGGAGGTAGATTTGGACATCGATGTATATGTATCACCAGAAATGGAATTCTTTGTTCTACAATATCTCAAAGACGACCTAGCATGTTTTTTTAAGACTGTACTATTTTGGACATACTTGGACTCAAACATACACTGCTCTTTCCACAGCTCCTCCTCCTCTGGGGGTATGATAGGGTGAACATGCATCTTCACCAAAAGCACAAGATGATGTGTCGTGTCCGGATGAGGCTGCGGCGGAGATTCATGTTCCAGGCTCGGGTGGTGGATCTGCAGCGGGCCTGGAGTGATGCCAAAAGGCGATCACCCATGCTCCTGCTAAAGGCTGTTTAGCAAATCTCCGGTAAGTAAAAATATACATTACATGTGACCAGATAGGTTACAATTTTTTGGGTAGGTGGACATGTGTTTAGGTATGCAACAACACTAATACCAACACCCCCCCCCCCCCTCCCTCTCGCTCCTACCTTTCCTACCTCCATCAAGTGTCTCTTCACAACCTTTAATACTACTATGTACATTCGTATTTTTTATGTTTCTTTTTTCTCTTCTGCTTCTAGCCAAAGCGGACGGCCGGCACCCTCTTGTGCTTTTGGTGAAGAAGGGGAGGAGGAGGACGGCCACACTTAAATACGCCTTCCGAGACAGCGAGCCATTTCAGCAGCTCGAAATTGTGGATCGTAAGTAGAAAAAAAAAATTGTTGAAATTTCAAATCTCTAATCACATTTTACAGAGCCCCCTTTACATCAGAGTCTCCAGACTTACTACACTGTAAGAGGGAAGTGTGAAGACTCTGATGTAAGGAGAGTTCACGGAACCATTATTTGAGGGGGGAAGCTGGGGACTCTGGTGTAAAAGGGAACTCTGTGGTCACCAAAGCTCCCCCATACATCTGAGCTTAAAGAGACCCCCTCACACTTCCCTTCCTCAGTCCACCACAGTCAAGGGCACAACAAGTCCCACTGCAGAAGGCTACCTGCTTGGACTTGTACTGCTCTCTGTAGGGGACTGAGGAACTACTGCCTGCTATGCTAAGACTTGTAGTGCCCTCTGTTAGGGACTAAGGATTCCTCAGTCCTCAACATTCTAGGGCACTATAAGTCTCAGCATAGTGGGCTGTCATAGCTCAGTCCCTCACAGCTCGGGGCAAAAACAACATAGTTAAACATCTAAAGGACAACTCCAAACAAAACTACCAATAATGGACAGAGTCCATATGCTATATAATGTCAAAGACCCGCTACCACTCACCTTCCACCTCGGGTGCTGTCATTGTGTAGGGCAAAGGGCTCCATCTACACCATGTTTGGCTTTCAGGTCAGATATGCAGGACTTGCTCAGCTCCACTCTCTTCCCTGGCAATTGACTCTGGCGTCATTGGGGGTCTTTCCTCCTCTAGAAAACACCCAGGGGCCCTCTCCTTGTCCCCCAGCCACCCAGGGCCTTCTTCTCCAACAACCATTTTCGGACTCTTCCAACTTCCCTGGGGCTACTCACCCCCTTTGCATAGTAGACACCACAAATCTATGACCAGCCTGCAAAATATCAAGTCTGGGCCTGGTTACCTGTATGTTCTGGGTCCAGGGCGGAGCTCTCCTCCCAGAGCAACAACTGATGATAGCAGAGTGAGTTGACCGGGCAGTCACTTCCTACTGGTGCAGGTACACACCTACCATTTCCTCAACATCTTAGGATAACATGATCAGACGGCCAATCCCCAGTCAGAGAAGGAGGGGTAAGTGTCAGTGGACAACAGACACCTGGCAGACGCAGTGAAGGGACAGCAGCACACTGCTGCAACTTTTAGATCCGAGGATTGAAAGCAATCTTTTACTTGGGCGATTTCCCTGACTGCGCCCTTCTAAATGTTGTTGCTCCGCCACTGGCCGCAAGGCCCCTGTAGGTGCGAGGCCTTAAGCGACCGCCTAATTTGCATGTTGCCCTCCTGTTTTAACCACTTGCCGACCGCCGCACGACTATCTACGTCGGCGGTCAGCCCCTCACAGGCAAACTAACGTAGGGCTACGTTGCTTGCTTGTGAGGGTCTAGGGAGCGAGCGCGCGCCCCCGGGGGCGCGCTCCCGCTCCCGCGTGGTCACGGACCCCCCCGCGCATGTGACCAGCGGACCCGATGTCCGCCGGTCACTCGGCGATCGGCGGGGGAGAGGGAGAATGTCAGGCAGCTTGTGTAAACAAACTGCCTGTCATTCTCCTCGCTGCAAAGACACTGATAAAACGGATCTGGTATGTAGATCCGTTGATCAGTGTCCTTACAGCTAGAGCCACAGCCAATCACAGTAGAAACCACGCCCCTAGGGACACACACAGCCCCTCCCTTCCAAATAAAGTTAACCCCTTCACTACCAGTGTATTTTTACAGTAACAGTGCATATGTATAGCACTGATTACTGTAGAAATGTCACTGGTAACCCCAAAAGTGTCAAAAATGTCAGTCAAGGGTCCGATCTGTCCGCCGCAATGTCGCAGTACCGCAAAAAAAATCGCAGATCGCCGCCATTACGCGTTAAAAAAAAAAACAACAAAAATGACAAAAATCTTTCCCTTTGTTAGTAAACGCGATAACTTTTGCGCAAACCAATCAAAATACGCTTTTTGCGATTTTTTTTACCAAACATAGGTAGCATAAAACAAATTGGCCGAAAATTTTTAAAAATTTTGATTTTTACATTTTTTTTTGGGGGAATTTCATATAAAAAAATGTGAAAAATATTGCTATTTTTGCAAAATTGACGCTCTTTTTTTGTTTATAGCGCGTGATCAAAAAATCGCACAGGTGATCAAATACCACCAAAAGAAAGCTCTGTTTGTGGGAAAAAAAGGACGTCAAATTCGTTTAGGTACAGCGTCGCACGACCGCGCAATTGTGCGTTAAATTCACGCAGTGCCGAATCGCAAAATACCCCCTGGTCGGAATGGGGGTAAAATCTTCCGGGGCTTAAGTGGTTAAAACATGGTCAATGCATCTCATTGGTGTAAGTGCGCTTCTATGTTATGAATTGTAGGGGCATTGAGTATGGTGCTAGCATGATGAGAGGTTACTGGCTATTTGTGTCCATAAATAATATATAATGTTTTTTTGTTTTTTTTAGAAACCAGTGATGAGGATGTGTAGGCTCAGCCTTCTCAGGCCCATTGTAAGTAATGTGGATGTGCTGGTGTGTTGTGTATTAGGTCTAACTTGGAGGAATGATTGTTTGTTTTGTTTTCTTTTGTGGTTGATGTCGCTTCAGCAACAGAGGAGCCTCAGGCAGGGCCAAGTCGCCAGGATCTGGGGCAGGAGGACATTGGTGCCCAAGAAGAGGCCGATTTGACACCCAGTGATGAGGACCTGGGCTCTCCTCAAATGGGAAGTAAGTATTCTACATGTGTTTGTGTGTTCAATGTGTCCTGGGAAATATAAGGGCTGTAATATATATATTTTGCCATTGGGGTTATGTAGCAGCTGACATTGAGGATGTTTGTTGTGGAGGACTGGGGAAGAGGGGCCGCTGCTTACCCAGTCCACTGTAACTACTACCTTCAATGTTTCCCAACTACTTTCTGTGTGCCTTTATCAAATAGCTTTTGTTCAAGGATTGTATTCGTGTCTTTGTGTTTCTAGGAGATACGACACCATCCCCCCATGAATGGACACCATCCCCCCATGAAGGGTCTCCCCCATCCTCCCCCACTCCAGGGGTGGAGCCGGATGATGTTTGTGGCTCCCCTGAACTAGTCTGTAAGTACATAAAATTAGATTATCACATGTATTGTGTGTGCTAGGATGATGTGTATCTCGGATAATCTAAGTTGGAGTCAAAGCAAGTGCAGTTTTGCTATATGTGACAGGAAGGTTGGTCATGAAACACTCTTGCTTAACCTTCATGTTTGAAAGGTGGTTTTGGGGAGCATTACAGGACATGTTATTATTTTTAAGTTTTCTCAAGCCACCCTATTCTAAATTGGTGTTAGTTTCTCTACATTGGAAATGGTGTGCTTTGTACTTAGAAATATTTGGGGACATTGTAATTTACTCATGTCCGGATTTAGTCAACACTGAAAATGCGTGTTTATCAATCTTTCATAAATACTCTTCCTCGGTAATGTACCACATTCCAGTTCTCAATTTGTGTTCTTTTTGTGCAGTTTCTCCTGAGCCGGCAGTCCCATCAAGTTCTGGGGGCCAACCAAACCTTTTTGATGGTAAGTTGTGTGCTTTTGCAGTAATGTGTCTACTTAGTAAGTGGAGAAATGCTAACTGTGTATGTCCCCGCTCAGGCTTCAAGTTGTTCTAAAGGCAGCAGGTTCTTTATGTGAATGCATTCTATGCATTAGTATTCCAAGTGATAGGTGTGCATATTCCCCCTAAGACTTACTGGGACCATTTTCTTACTGTCCAAAATTTTGCACAAATACTTGTCTGGAACAGACTCCCCCTCCTCCTTAACTGAGGTGACAGCATGCCAATATTGCCTCCTGATGCTGTCACTCCTAATCATTGAGACCATCGGAAGGGAGGGGGGCAAGGCTGGCTCACAGCCTAGTGCCTGAACAGGCACAGGGTGCTTGGCTTCATCTCATGGGCCTCCATAGCAAGCTGCCTGCTGTGGGGTCAATCAACAGGAGGGAGGTGCCTAGAGGTGTGTACAGGGGCCATGTAAAAAGGAGGATCGTGATTTCTTTCGTCCCCAAAAAGCTAGAGAGGGTAAGTCTAACCTGATTAGTTTTCCACAGCCCTCCAAAAATGATATGTTACCAACACTTATAACAGGCAGGGCTGAGGCACAAAAAACATCAGAGAAACACAATCAGCACAAAAGCAGGGAGTACGTATCCTTAACGCTACATGCTTCACCCAGAAGATTGACGCTTGCACTGTACGAATCTGCATCACCACCATATCAATGTCTAAATCAAACTTTCAGGGAAGTGTGGAGGGGTAAGGAGTGGGTGTTAGAGCGTTTTCATGACTGCGTAACCTACAGTTAGCGTGAGTCCATTTGTTGAGAAACTTTTTATTCTCTCTTAACACAGCTGGGATGGCGGAAAGGAGATCAGGGGAGCAGACACATCTACTCCGGCCAGAACTGTCCCTCATAATTCCAAAGGGTGAGTCTCTACTATGTGTCAGGTTCAAACTATAGACAGTAAGAGGGAGAGAGAACGCTCCACAGATTCCAATTGTGATAGAGATAAATGTGTGCACATGTATCGTGTTGACCAATTAAACACAAAACACCTTACATTCTTCAAAATGATTGCTTGTGTTTCCATGCAGAAAAGCCTTTTACTTAGCTTTGGTGGAACTGCTACTAACATTCCAAGCCATCTTATGTAACCTTTTGAACAATTTGAGTTGAAAGTTTGAGTTCAAGGTTTAAAACAGCAATTTTGCATGTTTGCTTCAGAGTGTTCATAAAAGCCAACCAATAGACTCCTAAGCATATTTGTTGAGGCACATTAATTACAATCCTTGTTAGGATCATTTTGCATAAAACGAATTGTCATGTCTTTTTCTACCCAGGGCACACCCACCTCACCAGCGAGGTAATGCTGGAGTATTTAAAGTGGTGTGGAGACCGAATACTGTATTTGGAGCAGCTGTGTGGGGTGGATCCGGACCCTAAGCAGCCATTTGTGCGTAATGTCACACCTTTGACTCGTTGTTTCCAAAAAAAATGAAAAAAATACAAACAAAAATTTGTTAAACAAAAATATCAAAAAATGTTTACAAAAAAATCCCTGTTTTGGGAAACAAAAAAAATAAAAAAATGTTTACAAAAAAATCCCTGTTTTGGGAAACAAAAAAAATATAAAATAATGTTTACTAAAAAAAACCCTGTTTTGGGAAACAAAAAAAATATAAAATAATGTTTACTAAAAAAAACCCTGTTTTGGGAAACAAAAAAAATATAAAATAATGTTTACTAAAAAAACCCTGTTTTGGGAAACAAAAAAAATATAAAATAATGTTTACTAAAAAAAAACCCTGTTTTGGGAAACAAAAAAAATATAAAATAATGTTTAGTAAAAAAACCCTGTTTTGGGAAACAAAAAAAATATAAAATAATGTTTACAAAAAAAAACCCTGTTTTGGGAAACAAAAAAAATATAAAATAATGTTTACTAAAAAAACCCTGTTTTGGGAAACAAAAAAAATATAAAATAATATTTACTAAAAAAAAAAAAAAAAAACATAATTTTGGAAAAAAAAAATTTAAATAAAAAGAAAAATAAAAAAATTGTATGTTGCACGTTGCAACACAAATGGTACATTTGAAATTTTGTTCATTATATTATATATTTTAATAATATATTTTTTGGACGCTACAGTTGGTAGACACCTACATGTGTTATTAAAAAGAGTTTATCTTTTATTACCAAAGTTTTCTTTTTGGTGTACACATCGAATGTCTTTTGTGTTGTATTTGTTTTGTCGAGTGGTGTGGTCTGTAATTGTTAGCATGTTGGCTTTGGTTTATGTTATCCTTGAGACTTGTTTTGAAGCTACATTTGAAGGGAGACCTTTTCTTGGGTCATTATGTGAACATAGAGTTTTCCAAATTTAAATGAAATCATATGTTTGGAGATAGAGAAGCACGTGTGTATAAATGCCTACATTAACCAGGGCCCTTACTTGGCCACCAACACTCCTAAAAAACCAAAGATCAAACACAAACTAATCATTTTGCATAAAATGTAATTGCATCACCAAAAAAAACACTATAATAAATCATATTGTGCCACCCTCAAATTAAACAAAAACATGGCCCCACAAATTGGCCAATGTAACAATCATTAACAAAACTAACACAAAAAAAAAAAAAAAAAAAATTAAGTTGGTGGTGGTGGTGGTGGTGGTGGTGACTGATGCAGTGTGGTGAACACTAGAAAGGTTCCTGCCATCAAATGTTGGGCCAATAGTCCCATCTGCTCTTGGGTCAGCCTTAGAGTTGTGGTATAGTGGCCCATTATGATCAGATCTTGTAAATGAGGCTGCTGCTGATGCAGGGTGGTGAACCCTGGAAATGTCCCAGACTGAAGATCTTGTGCCAATAGTCCAATCTGCTCTGTGCTCAGCCTAAGAATTTGGGGAACGTGTGCCATTACCAGTAAATTTGTTAGCTGCTGCCCCGAGGCTATTTGATGCTGCTGGTGGTGGTGCAAGGGTTGTGAAGATGTGTGGGGAGTGGTGGTTGATTGGTTGTTGTGGTCCACGGTGCGGGGGGAAATGGCATGTGGGGCTGTTGACAAAGGGTGATGGCCTGGGTAGGAGTGAAATTCTAAAGGTGTGTAGGGAGTGTAGTCAAATGGAAGGGGCATTGTGGAACCAGTGCGCAATGAGGTTGTGCAGGAGGATTGCTCATTGAGGGGTGTGGGAGTCCGAACGGAGTGTGAAGTGCTAGGAGTGGCTACAGGAGGAATTGTCCCATCCCCAGCTGCCTGACAAGTGGCCAACACTGGCATTACCCTCCCACTACCACAACCTGCAGTGGCAGGTGAGTGAGATGTTTGGGAGGGCTCTGCCAATGGGGCATCTTCAGATCCAAACAGGCATTGGCGTGTGGCCAGCACCTGAGTGTCAACACTTTGCCGATCCCGTTGATGCTGGTCTGCTAAACTTACCAAGCTGTTACGCATATCCTGTTGAACCTGTACCATTGTTGCTACAGATTCCTGTATGAGCCCGAGCAGACGTACTACCTCAGTAGATTGCTGAGTACGCCTCCTTAACTCATTTTGGATCCGATACTCATCAAGCAGCCTCTCGGCTACATCCAGCATAGATGGACGAGGTTGGGTAGGTGACAATCCCTCTGCATCGAAGGCTACCTGAAAGCAGAAGAAATAGACCAAATCAATATCAAACATCATGACTAAATAGTTCAGATTAGTTTGACAACTTAACACCCCAAGCAGAACGTAGAAAAGTTTGATGTGCTTCTAATAAGTACTTGTTCATTGTAATATTATCCAAGCTAGCAACACTTCTGATAATGGGTACATATTATATTGGTAGGACTAATATGACAAAGGCAAAAAGTTTCGACATGAAGGTGTTCCCAATTAACCCTGGTGTGGTAGGTTGTTTATGCTTTTGGTAAATCTGTTACTACACCAATGACTTTCTACATCTACATATGTTGTCTAAAATCTCGCCATCAATCGGCTACAGGACAACCCAACAAAACGATACACATGAATTTGGACCTGGAAAATCAAAGACTGGCCGGACTTTAAAGGTCCTGGATGTTTTTGGAACATTAGTGGCACACCAAATTATAACATAATTCCCTGATGTTCAAGATCGAACTCTTGTTGTGCTGGTGCATCGTCAGAATGTCATAGCACTAATTTAACACACACAATGTAAGCCACATCTAGGCCAAAATCATTACTACCATTGAAATGTTACATGTGCACCTTGTTCCCTTATATCACATACCACAGCACTGGATGCAGAATCGTCGCCAGCTCCTGATCCAACTCCAGCTGCTACGTCAAGAGGGGCCTGATGTTCTTTGAAAAAAAAAAAAAAACATGTTTAGTACATAACCTTAGGCAGTAATGATTATGGCCAGATTGCCCTCCTAGCTTCAGGAATGAAGCATTGAGGCCAAACATTCAAAAGTGCTTTCCTGGCCTCATAGGACACTTGCTAAACCCTCACAAAAGGTTAAGAAGGCTTGGTCTGAATACTAATGACGGCACCCATTAATGCTGTCAACGGTGTTTTGCAGGGTAAACATCTAAAAGGCAACACTCTTTCAAAAGAAAAAAACATGTGTGTTAACGGGGTTAATAAGATTCCAAAAAAAGTATTAATTTGCTAGACATACCAACACCTTCCTGCACTGGGTGTGTTCCCTGCTGCGGATCTTCTGTAAAGGACATAGCAATATGAGCTATCTTGGAAAGAATAAAACATACATCTACATTGTTTGGCACAGTATGATATGGGACCTACCAGGAGGAGGGTCAGCACTGATGTCAACACCCATGAGTCCGTCTGGGTCGCCAAGCTGCATGGGCTGTGGAGGGGCTGAGAAACAAAAAAAGGACAATTGGAAGGGCAAGTATCAAATTCTATTCATGTCACACATAGGATAGTAGTTCATCTTTTCAAAACAACTCACACAATTGACATCCAAGATAATATCCTACCTCGGTGCAAAGCATCCGAATCTAAGTCCTCTCTGGAAAAGATGGTATCGGGTCCTATGATCTGTAAGAAAGGTAATTGATAATCCCAGAGAGAACTTCGTGCATGTTCATCCAGCCGACCTTGTTGGTCATAAAGACCCTCCGCAGCCCATGCAATTAGCTTCTTCCGAATGGACGCACAGATGTCGGTGACCTTCTTCCGCACACTGTCACGGTGGCGAGGTGCTTCACCCAGTGCATTTACAGCATCCCGGATTTCATCCCACAATCTGCGCTTCTCGGTTACAGAGCTAACCGCGGCCCTGGTCCCATGTATCGCCTGATATCTGGCCATATAGGCCTGGACCAGGACACAGCACTGATTGTGGGAGAAACGGGGAAGCCGGGATAATGTGGACAAGCTGACTCGGGTGGACGGACCCTCTCCAGGACTACTGTCAGAAGAGCCAGCTTGTCCACTTGGTGTGTTACCACCTCCCCCGGCTTTCTCCTCTGGGATGGGGATGGTGGACTCCCTCATGGATACAGCTGGAGCCTCCCTCACACCAGAGCCAGACGATCTGCCCACCCTGCCCCCCATGGCCACCCTGGCCACCCTGCCCCCCCTGGCCACCCTGCCCCTTCTCCTCAGCCTTCCAGTGGGTGGGGCCATGGGAGCACGAGGTGGGCAGAGAATCTGGCTGTCCAGCAGCAGCAAATAGCCCCAAACGCCTAAATCTGAAATGACAAAAGAGAAAACAGAAAAAAACATGATTTGCAGATTGCTCTTCATATACAATATAATTAGTGAACAGTTACAGAACACACTTACCTAATGGCACAAACAGACTTGGTGGTGGTGGTGGTGGTGGTGAAAGAGCAGAAGAGGCTGCAAAGAAATAGAAAAAAAACACATAAGAAAACGCATATGGTCAAACATCACACGAGGCCCCCCAAACACTTACCTAATGGCACAAACACGGTGGTGGGGTGGTGGTGGTGGTGGTAGTGGGCAAAGAGCAGAAGAGGCTGCAAAGAAATAGAAAAAAAACACATAAGAAAACGCATATGGGCAAAAATCACACAAGGCCCTCCAAACACTTACCTAATGGCACAAACACAGTGGTGGTGGTGGTGGTGGTTTGAAAAGAGCAGAAGAGGCTGCAAAGAAATTGATAAAAAAAACATAAGAAAACGCATATGGGCAAAAATCACACGAGGCCCTCCAAACACTTACCTAATGGCACAAACACAGTGGTGGGGGTGGTGGTGGTGGTGGTGGTGGTAGTGGGCAAAGAGCAGAAGAGGCTGCAAAGAAATAGAAAAAAAACACATAAGAAAACGCATACGGGCAAACATCACACGAGGCCCTCCAAACACTTACCTAATGGCACAAACACAGTGGTGGTGGTGGTGGTGGTTTGAAAAGAGCAGAAGAGGCTGCAAAGAAATTGAAAAAAAAACATAAGAAAACGCATATGGGCAAAAATCACACGAGGCCCTCCAAACACTTACCTAATGGCACAAACACAGTGGTGGGGGTGGTGGTTTGAAAAGAGCAGAAGAGGCTGCAAAGAAATTGAAAAAAAAACAAGAAAACGCATATGGGCAAAAATCACACGAGGCCCTCCAAACACTTACCTAATGGCACAAACACAGTGGTGGTGGTGGTGGTGGTGGTGGTGGTTTGAAAAGAGCAGAAGAGGCTGCAAAGAAATTGAAAAAAAAACATAAGAAAACGCATATGGGCAAAAATCACACGAGGCCCTCCAAACACTTACCTAATGGCACAAACACAGTGGTGGTGGTGGTTTGAAAAGAGCAGAAGAGGCTGCAAAGAAATTGAAAAAAAACATAAGAAAACGCATATGGGCAAAAATCACACGAGGCCCTCCAAACACTTACCTAATGGCACAAACACAGTGGTGGTGGTGGTGGTGGTTTGAAAAGAGCAGAAGAGGCTGCAAAGAAATTGAAAAAAAAACATAAGAAACGCATATGGGCAAAAATCACACGAGGCCCTCCAAACACTTACCTAATGGCACAAACACAGTGGTGGTGGTGGTGTTGGTGGTGGTTTGAAAAGAGCAGAAGAGGCTGCAAAGAAATTGAAAAAAAAAACATAAGAAAACGCATATGGGCAAAAATCACACAAGGCCCTCCAAACACTTACCTAATGGCACAAACACAGTGGTGGGGGTGGTGGTGGTGGTGGTAGTGGGCAAAGAGCAGAAGAGGCTGCAAAGAAATAGAAAAAAAACACATAAGAAAACGCATATGGGCAAACATCACACGAGGCCCTCCAAACACTTACCTAATGGCACAAACAGACTTGGTGGGGGTGGTGGTGTAATCTTTTAGAGGCAAAAGGAGGCTGCAAACATTAAACATACATGAGAAATCGCATGACCTACATACGTGCACATAATAAATTACAGTTATCAGGAAAGCAAAAATGGTGTCTTTGGAAGCTGGGAAGATAAGGGGGCAGGTTTAGATGCCAAATCTAGACTGCACACCTTTAACAAACATGAGAAAACACATGTCCAAACCACATGCACATGGGGCCAACTGCCAATGATTAAAAGACACTTGAGGGGTTCACAAGCTATTGTGGGTTGGAGGGGATTCACCATAGACAACTTAAGCACACCCAAGATAAGTACAAATTCTCTCCTTCAGTAAACAATAACGGTGAGCAAGAACACACAAACAGACAGATCTAGATATATATATATATATATATATATATATATATATAGAGAGAGAGAGAGAAAGAATTTGTTTTTGTTTTTTGGGGAGAGAGAGATACAATTGTCTTACCTCCAGATAATGTACGTTGTGGGTCACAGGGTCTTGCTAGCACATAAGAAACATTGATCTATAACATCCAGCAGCCATATTGGCCATGTGCTCCTTTTATAGCTGGCTCACAGGTGTGATAATTAGCGGCCGTTTCTATATATATCTGCGCATTCGCGAATTTGCGCGCTCAAAATGGAGGACGATATCCCAGACGCATTAGATGGTGCAATGTTGGCATTCATCGGTGCCTTGTTTGAGGAGGCCCTAGCACAGGAGGCAACAGAAGGTGGGGAAGCAGCAGCAGCAGCAGCACCTCCAGTCCGTGTGCCCTTACCTCGCCAGCCACGCATTTTTGCTCCAAGGATCTATTTGGACAAGCTGCGGGATTCTGATGTCAGGAGGAAATTCCGGCTCGAGCGAGGAACTATTCTCCACCTCTACCAGCTCATAGCAGACAAAATTGACCCGGACACACAGCGCGGCCATGCGGTGCCCGGCATGGCCAGATTGCTGGCCACTTTGTATATTTTAGGGCGTGGCAGCTTCCAAGCCACTTCGGGAAGTATCATGGGCATTAGCCAGCCCACAGTTTCAAGGGTGTTCATGTTGGTCATTAATGCCATAGTCGATATAGTGCCCAATTTTATCCACTGGCCACAGAATGAAAATGAGTGGAATGAAGTCAAGTTGGGTTTCTACCTGCAGGCACACATGCCGCAAATACTAGGGGCAATCGATGGCACCCACATAGCCATTAGGCCACCAAGGAGCCACGAAGTGGAGTACCGCAACCGCAAGCAGTACCACTCCCTGAACGTCCAATTAGTTTGTGACGCCAAACAGCGCATCATGAGTGTCAACACTGGTCACCCAGGGCCGTGCCATGATTCCAGTATGTTAAGAACCAGTACTCTGTACGAGGCGTTTGAAAGTGGCCAAATGCCCCAAGGGTGGCTGATTGGTAAAGTATTTTGTCTTAACAACATAAACTGTAAGATTACATAGACATAGGAATAAGCTACATCGGTGTACACCCTGATTTAAGCAAAGCCTACCTAAAATGGATGTGTAAGGAGTTGGCAGGCTGTTCACACACAACCAGATCAGCAGCTTAGCAGCTCACAAAAGAAAGATTTCCAAAGTTGTCTTTGAGTCAAATGAAGGTGGTTAACCAATGTGTAAATGGTGTCCTCTAGCCACCCAAACAAAACCTACAAATGATTCCAATGGTATTGCCATATCCCCAAAGTACTTTGCATAAGTGAGTCAATATTGGTTTCCTCACTATAGTTGCAGATATATTCCAGAAGTAAGACCTAGGCTAATGTAATAGGAACAAAATAGGGGCCAAGTTGGAACTTGCAAGAGAAACACACCACTTTGTGTGTCCTTTTTCCCATTTGTATTAGTGATTTAGGCAGTTAGACAGAGTTGAGATGTTTCATAAGAGTTTTTGCAAACAGACGAGCAGGTTTTTAGTAAAATGCATAATTGTCTCCCATTTTGAGGAGTCATCTAAAGTCACATGATATGAAGAACTAATGTATATTTTTCATTTTTTTCAGGGGATGCTGGTTACCCGCAGCTGACGTGGCTGATGGCTCCAATCAGATACCCCCAGGGCCGAGCAGAAATGAATTACAACAGGGCCTTGCGGAGAAGCCGGAGTATCATCGAGTTGACCATAGGTCTTCTCAAATCCCGGTTTCTCTGCTTGGCCCGGCCTGGGGGTGAACTCCTGTACTCTCCTACAAAGGCTTCCAAGATCATCCTGGCGTGCTGCGTGTTGCACAACATGTGCGTTGCCCGGGATGAATCTTGGGAGCTGACGGAGGAGAGGGAGCCAGAGGTCCGTCAGCCGGCGGCCCCCAGGCGGCGGAGCACCGCTGCAGGTATGGCCACCCGGAATACCCTGGTTGCTAGCCACTTTACATGTAAGTACTGTAACCGGTCAAGATAGGGCATGTGTATTAATTTGCTAGTTAGCAGAGGTGCCACTCACAGGGAGACAGAGGGTCATTATCATCTGCCAATGACACTTGCCATTGTAGATAAAGTGTAGTCAACATTGGTAAAATTGTGTTAATTGAGCAAAAACATGCACCTCTAACCATAAACATGTTGGTATTGTGAATAGTGTAAAGGGCTGAGAAGAGCTGGCAGGTGTTTATTTGTGTCTATGCCACCTGTGTAGTTATTGATAACATGAACGGCTGCTTGGTATCTTATGGTGTTGTAATTTTCCAGAACGTGAACATCTTGGAATCATGGCACGTACCATGAGAAGCCTGTGGTGATGGGCTGTCTGGCGTCACAGGTGTGTATTCAAATGTTTGCATTAATGTTTTCTGGTTTGTGTAAGTTGGCAGAAAATGTGTTATTTCACTCGTGATGTCAAAATTAAATGAAGTTCAGAATGAAGCAAACAGGCATTAAGATGTGATTTTCATAATGAAATGTCTTATCCTTTGTTTTATTTTTCCAGGAGTGGTACTGCTTGTGGTTGTAGCTGGTAGAAACCTGTTAGCTCAATTCTCGTCAGGAGGCAATCACGATGATATTACAGCCCTTCAGTTGCTAACCCCCCAATCGATAATGGATTCACCCTCCAACCAGCTGGGAGTTATGACGACACACAGCACTCAAACTTAGTGCAGTCACAACTGTTTATTTCAAGTTTCGTGCTCCCATTTAAAGGATATATGATAAATATGTAACTATGTAACCATGTAACCATGGTAGCTGTGGTAACTGTGGTAACCATGGTAGCCATGGTAACCAAGAAACCATGTAACTATGATAATCATGTAACCATGGTAACCATGTAACTGTGGTAGCCATGGTAATCATGGTAACTATGTAGCCATGGTAACCATATAACCATGGTAACCATGTAACCACGGTAACTATGTAACCAAGTAACCATGGTAACCATGTAACAGGCAACTATGTAACCATGGTACCCATGTAACTATATAACCAAGTAACCATGGTAGCCATGTAACATGCAACTATGTAACCATGGTAACCATGTGATTATGTAACCATGTAGCCATATAATCATGGTAACCAAGTAACCATGGAAACCACGGAAGCCATGGTAACCAATAAACCATGTAACCATGGTAACCACGTAACCAAGTAATCATTTTTACATGATATTCAAGTAACCATGTAACGATGGTAGTTATGGTACCCATGAAACCATGGTAACCACATAACCATGGTAACCATGGTAGCCATGTAGCCATGGTAACCAAGGTAACCATGGTAGTTATGGTAACCAGGTAACCATAGTAGCCATGGTAACCATGTAACCATATAACCATGATAACCAAGTAACATTGTAACCATGGAAACCATGTAACCATGGTAGCTGTGGTAACCAATTAACCATGTAACAATGGTAACCATATAACGTGGAAGCCATGGTAACCATGTGGTTATGGTCACCATGGTAACTATTTAGCCATGGTAACCATATAACTATGGTAGCCATGGTAACCATGTAACCATATAACCACAGTAACCGTGGTAACCAAGTAACCATAGAGACAATGGTAGCCATGGTAACCAAGTAACCATGTAAATGCTTGTAACCATGTAACCATGGTAACCATGTAACCAAGTAACCATGGTTACATGATAACAAAGTAATCATGTAACCATGGTAGTCATGGTACCCATGAAACCATGGTAACCACATAACCATGGTAACCAAGTAATCATGGAAACCGTGTAGCCATGGTAACCATGGTAACCAAGTAACCATGTAACTATGTAGCCATGGTAACAATGGTAACTATGTAACCAAGTAACCATGGTAACCATGTATCAGGCAACTATGTAACCATGGTAACCATGTAACTATGTAACCATGGTACCCATGTAACTATATAACCAAGTAACCATGGTAACCATGTAACATGCAACTATGTAACCATGGTAACCATGTAATTATGTAACCATATAACCATGGTAACCAAGTAACCATAGAAACCATGGAAGCCATGGTAACCAAGTAACCATGTAACCATGTATCAGGCAACTATGTAACCATGGTAACCATGTAACTATGTAACCATGGTACCCATGTAACTATATAACCAAGTAACCATGGTAACCATGTAACATGCAACTATGTAACCATGGTAACCATGTAATTATGGAGGGTTGCTATGGACAGGTCGCTATGGAGGGTTGCTATGGAGGGTTGTTATGGAGGGTTGCTGTGGACAGGTCGCTATGGACCTGTCCATAGCAATCCTCCATAACAACCCTCCATAGCAACCCTCCATAGCAACCCTCCATAGCAACCCATCCATAGCAACCCTCCATAGCAACCCTCCATAGCGACCCTCCATAGCAACCTGTCCATAGCAACCCATCCATAGCAACCCTCCATAGCAACCCTCCATAGAGACCTGTCCATAACAACCCTCCATAGCAACCCATCCATAGAAACCCTCCATAGCAACCCTCCATAGCAACCCTCCATAGCAACCCATCCATAGCAACCCTCCATAGCAACCCTCCATAGCAACCCGTCCATAGCAACCCTCCATAGCAACCCTCCATAGCAACCCTCCATAGCAACCCTCCATAACAACCCATCCATAGCAACCCATCCATAGCAACCCTCCATAACAACCCATCCATAGCAACCCTCCATAGCGACCTGTCCATAGCAACCCATCCATAGCAACCCTCCATAACAACCCTCCTTAGCAACCCTCCATAACAACCCATCCATAGCAACCCTCCACAAAAACCTGTCCATAGCGACCCTACATAGCAACCCTCCATAGCAACCCTCCATAGCAACCCTCCATAACAACCCATCCATAGCAACCCTCCATAGCAACCCTCCATAGCGACCTGTCCATAGCAACCCATCCATAGCAACCCTCCATAGCAACCCTCCATAACAACCCATCCATTGCAACCCTCCATAGAAATCTGTCCATAGCGACCCTCCATAGCAACCCTCCATAGCAACCCATCCATAGCAACCCTCCATAGCAACCCATCCATAGCAACCCATCCATAACAACCCTCCATAGCAACCCATCCATAGCAACCCTCCATAACAACCCATCCATAGCAACCCTCCATAACAACCCTCCATAGCCACCCATCCATAGCAACCCTCCATAGCAACCCTCCATAGCAACCCATCCATAGCGACCCTCCATAGCGACCCTCCATAGCAACCCTCCATAGCAACCTTCCATATTAATCCTCCATAGCAACCCTCCATAGCGACCTGTCCATAGCAACCCTCCATAACAACCCATCCATAGCAACCCATCCATAACAACCCTCCATAGCAACCCATCCATAGCAACCCTCCATAGCAACCCTCCATAGCAACCCTCCATAGCAACCCATCCATAGCAACCCTCCATAGCAACCCTCCATAGCAACCCTCCATAACAACCCATCCATAGCAACCCTCCATAGCAACCCTCCATAGCAACCCATCCATAGCAATCCTCCATAACAACCCGTCCATAGCAACCCTCCATAGCAACCCTCCATAACAGCCCATCCATAGCAACCCTCCATAGCAACCCATCCATAGCAACCCTCCATAACAACCCATCCATAGCAACCCTCCATAGCAACCCTCCATAGCGACCTGTCCATAGCAACCCATCCATAGCAACCCTCCATAACAACCCTCCATAGCAACCCTCCATAACAACCCATCCATAGCAACCCTCCATAGAAACCTGTCCATAGCGACCCTACATAGCAACCCTCCATAGCAACCCTCCATAGCAACCCTCCGTAACAACCCATCCATAGCAACCCTCCATAGCAACCCTCCATAGCGACCTGTCCATAGCAACCCTCCATAACAACCCTCCATAGCAACCCATCCATAGCAACCCTCCATAGCAACCCATCCATAGCAACCCTCCATAGCAACCTGTCCATAGCAACCCTCCATAGCAACCCATCCATAGCAACCCTCCATAGCAACCCATCCATAGCAACCCTCCATAGCAACCCATCCATAGCAACCCTCCATAGAAACCCTCCATAGCGACCCTCCATAACAACCCTCCATAGCAACCCTCCATAGCAACCCTCCATAGCAACCCTCCATAACAACCCATCCATAGCAACCCTCCATAGCAACCCATCCATAGCAACCCTCCATAACAACCCATCCATAGCAACCCTCCATAGCAACCCTCCATAGCGACCTGTCCATAGCAACCCATCCATAGCAACCCTCCATAGCAACCTTACATAGCAACCCTCCATAGCGACCTGTCCATAACAACCCTCCATAGCAACCCTCCATAGCAACCCTCCATAGCAACCCTCCATAGCGACCTGTCCATAACAACCCTCCATAGAAACCCATCCATAGCAACCCTCCATAGCAACCCTCCATAGCGACCTGTATATAGCAACCCTCCATAGCAACCCATCCATAGCAACCCTCCATAGCAACCCTCCATAACAACCCATCCATAGCAACCCTCCATAGCAACCCTCCATAACAACCCATCCATAGCAACCCTCCATAGCAACCTGTCCATAGCAACCCTCCAAAGCAACCCTCCATAGCAACCCATCCATAGCAACCCATCCATAGCGACCCTCCATAGCAACCCTCCATAGCGACCTGTCCATAGCAACCCTCCATAGCAACCCTCCATAACAACCCTCCATAGCAACCCTCCATAGCAACCCATCCATAGCGACCCTCCATAGCAACCTATCCATAGCGACCTGTCCATAACAACCCTCCATAGCAACCCCCCATAGCAACCCATCCATAGCGACCCTCCATAGCAACCCTCCATAGCAACCATACATAGCAACCCTCCATAGCGACCTGTCCATAGCAACCCTCCATAGCAACCCTCCATAACAACCCATCCATAGCGACCCTCCATAACAACCCATCCATAGCAACCCATCCATAGCAACCCATCCATAGCGACCCTCCATAGCGACCTGTCCATAACAACTCTCCATAGCAACCCTCCATAGCAACCCTCCATAGCAACCCTCCATAACAACCCTCCATAGCGACCCTCCATAGCAACCCTCCATAGCGACCTGTCAATAGCAACCCTCCATAGCAACCCTCCATAGCAACCCATCCATAGCAACCCTCCATAGCAACCTGTCCATAGCAACCCTCCATAGCAACCCATCCATAGCAACCCTCTATAGCAACCCATCCATAGCAACCCTCCATAGCAGCCCATCCATAGCAACCCTCCATAGCAACCCATCCATAGCAACCCTCCATAGCAACCCTTCATAGCAACCCTCCATAGCGACCTGTCCATAACAACCCTCCATAGCAACCCTCCATAGCAACCCATTCATAGCAACCCATCCATAGAAACCCATCCATAGCAACCCTCCATAGCAACCCATCCATAGCAACCCTCCATAGCGACCTGTCCATAACAACCCTCCATAGCAACCCCCTATAGCAACTCTCCATAGCAACCCTCCATAGCAATCCTCCATAGCAACCCTCCATAGCGACCTGTCCATAGCAACCCTCCATAGCAACCCTCCATAGCACCCATCCATAGCAACCCATCCATAGCAACCCTCCATAGCAACCCTCCATAGCAACCCATCCATAGCAACCCTCCATAGCAACCCTCCATAACAACCCATCCATAGCAACCCTCCATAGCAACCCATCCATAGCAACCCTCCATAGCAACCCATCCATAGCAACCCTCCATAACAACCCATCCATAGCAACTCTCCATAGAAACCTGTCCATAGCGACCCTCCATAGCAACCCTCCATAGCAACCCATCCATAGCAACCCTCCATAACAACCCATCCATAGCAACCCTCCATAGCAACCCTCCATAGCGACCTGTCCATAGCAACCCATCCATAGCAACCCTCCATAACAACCCTCCATAGCAACCCTCCATAACAACCCATCCATAGCAACCCTCCATAGAAACCTGTCCATAGCGACCCTCCATAGCAACCCATCCATAGCAACCCTCCATAACAACCCATCCATAGCAACCCATCCATAACAACCCTCCATAGCAACCCATCCATAGCGACCCTCCATAGCAACCCTCCATAGCAACCCTCCATAACAACCCATCCATAGCAACCCTCCATAACAACCCTCCATAGCAACCCTCCATAGCGACCTGTCCATAGCAACCCTCCATAGTAACCCTCCATAGCGACCTGTCCATAACAACCCATCCATAGCAACCCATCCATAGCAACCCATCCATAGCAACCCTCCATAGCGACCCTCCATAGCAACCCTCCATAGCGACCCTCCATAACGACCCTCCATAGCGACCCTCCATAGCAACCCTCCATAGCGACCCGTCCATAACAACCCTCCATAGCAACCCTCCATAGCAACCCATCCATAGCAACCCATCCATAGCAACCCATCCATAGCAACCCTCTATAGCAACCCTCCATAACAACCCATCCATAGCAACCCTCCATAGCAACCCTCCATAGCAACCCATCCATAGCAACCCGTCCATAGCAACCCGTCCATAGCAACCCTCCATAGCAACCCTCCATAACAACCCATCCATAGCAACCCTCCATAGCAACCCTCCATAGCGACCCTCCATAGCAACCCATCCATAACAACCCTCCATAGCAACCCTCCATAGCAACCCTCCATAGCAACCCATCCATAGCAACCCTCCATAGCGACCCTCCATAGCAACCCTCCATAGCAACCCTCCATAGCAACCCTCCATAGCAACCCTCCATAACAACCCATCCATAGCAACCCTCCATAGAAACCCATCCATAGCAACCCATCCATAGCGACCCTCCATAGCAACCCTCCATAGTGACCTGTCCATAGCAACCCTCCATAGCAACCCTCCATAACAACCCATCCATAGCAACCCTCCATAGCAACCCTCCATAGCAACCCATCCATCGCAACCCGTCCATAGCAACTCATTCATAGCAACCCTCCATAGCAACCCATCCATAGCAACCCTCCATAGCAACCCTCCATAGCAACCCTCCATAGCGACCTGTCCATAACAACCCTCCATAGCAACCCTCCATAGCAACCCATCCATAGCAACCCATCCATAGCAACCCATCCATAGCAACCCTCCATAGCAACCCATCCATAGCAACCCTCCATAGCAACCCTCCATAGCAACCCATCCATAGCGACCCTCCATAGCAACCCTCCATAGCAACCCTCCATAGCGACCTGTCCATAGCAACCCTCCATAGCAACCCTCCATAACAACCCATCCATAGCGACCCTCCATAACAACCCATCCATAGCAACCCATCCATAGCGACCCTCCATAGCGACCCTCCATAGGGACCCTCCATAACAACCCATCCATAGCAACCCTCCATAGCGACCCTCCATAGCAACCCTCCATAGCGACCTGTCCATAGCAACCCTCCATAGCAACCCTCCATAACAACCAATCCATAGCGACCCTCCATAACAACCCATCCATAGCAACCCATCCATATCAACCCATCCATAGCGACCCTCCATAGCGACCCTCCATAGCGACCCTCCATAACAACCCATCCATAACAACCCTCCATAGCAACCCTCCATAGCAACCCTCCATAGCAACCTTCCATAACAACCCTCCATAGCGACCCTCCATAGCAACCCATCCATAGCGACCCTCCATAGCAACCTGTCCATAGCAACCCTCAATAGCAACCCTCCATAGCAACCCTCCATAGCGACCTGTCCATAGCGACCCTCCATAGTAACCCTCCATAGCAACCCTCCATAGCGACCTGTCCATAGCAACCCTCCATAGCGACCTGTCCATAGCAACCAATCCATAGCAACCCTCCATAGCAACCCTCCATAGCAACCCTTCATAGCGACCTGTCCATAGCAACCCTCCATAGCAACCCTCCATAGCAACCCTCCATAGCAACCCTCCATAGCAACCCTCCATAGCAACCCTCCATAGCGACCCTCCATAGCAACCCTCCATAACAACCCATCCATAGCAACCCTCCATAACAACCCTCCATAGCAACCCTCCATAGCAACTTTCCATAGCAATCCTCCATAGCAACCCTCCATAGCAACCTGTCCATAGCAACCCTCCATAGCAACCCTCCATAACAACCCTCCATAGCAACCCATCCATAGCAACCCTCCATAGCAACCCTCCATAGCAACCCATCCATAGCGACCTGTCCATAGCAACCCTCCATAGCGACCTGTCCATAGCAACCCTCCATAGCAACCCTCCATAGCAACCCTCCATAGCGACCTGTCCATAGCAACCCTCCATAACAACCCTCCATAGCAACCCATCCATAGCAACCCTCCATAGCAACCCTCCATAGCAATCCTCCATAGCGACCCTCCATAACAACCCATCCATAGCAACCCTCCATAGCAACCCTCCATAGCATCCGTCCATAGCGACCTGTCCATAGCAACCCTCCATAACAACCCTCCATAGCAACCCTCCATAGCAACCCTCCATAGCGACCTGTCAATAGCGACCCATCCATAGCAACCCTCCATAGCAACCCTCCATAGCAACCCTCCATAGCGACCTGTCCATAGCGACCCTCCATAGCAACCCTCCATAGCACCCTCCATAGCAACCCTCCATAGCAACCCTCCATAGTAACCCATCCATAGGAACCCTCCATAGCGACCTGTCCATAGCAACCCTACATAGCAACCCTCCATAACAACCCTCCATAGCAACCCATCCATAGCAACCCTCCATAGCAACCCTCCATAGCAACCCTCCATAGCAACCCATCCATAGCGACCTGTCCATAGCAACCCTCCAAAGCGACCCATCCATAGCAACCCTCCATAGCAACCCTCCATAGCAACCCTCCATAGCGACCTGTCCATAGCAACCCTCCATAACAACCCTCCATAGCAACCCTCCATAGCGACCCTCCATAACAACCCATCCATAGCAACCCTCCATAGCAACCCTCCATAACAACCCATCCATAGCAACCCTCCATAGCAACCTGTCCATAGCAACCCTCCATAGCAACCCTCCATAGCAACCCTCCATAGCAACCCATCCATAGCGACCCTCCATAGCAACCCTCCATAGCAACCCTCCATAACAACCCATCCATATCAACCCTCCATAGAAACCCTCCATAGCAACCCTCCATAGCAACCCTCCATAGCAACCTGTCCATAGCAACCCTCCATAACAACCCTCCATAGCAACCTGTCCATAGCAACCCATCCACGGTAACCAAGTAACCATGGTAATCATGGTAACCATGTACCTAAGCAACTATGTAACCATGGTAAACATGGCAACCATGTAGACATGGTAACAATGGTAACTATTTAGCCATGGTACCATATAACCATGTAACCATGATAACCATGTAACCATGGTAGCCGGGGTAACCATGTAACCATATAACATGGTAACCAAGTAACCATGGCAATCATGATAAACCATGGTACCATATAACCATCGTAGCCGTGGTAACCATGTAACTGTGGTAGCCATGGTAATCATATAACCATGGTAACCATGTAACCATGGTAACCAATTAACCATGTAACCATGGCAACCATATAACCGTGGAAGCTGTGGTAACCATATAACCATGTTAACCATGGTAACCAAGTAACCATGGTAGTTATGGTAACCATGGTAAGCATGGCAACCATAGTAGCCATGGTAACCATGTTAACCATGTAACCATGTAGCCATGGCAGCCATGGAAATTATGTAACCATGGTAACCATGTAACAGGCAACTATGTAACCATGTAAACATGTAACCATGGTAACCATGTAATTATGTAACTATGTAACCATGGTAAGCATAGTAACCATGTTAACCATGTAGCCATGGTAACTATGTAACCATGTAACCATGGTAACCATGTAACCATGGTAAATATGTAACTATGTAACCATGGTGACCATGTAACCATGTAACCATGGTAGCCGTCGTAACTGTGGTAACTGTGGTAGCCATGGTAACCGTGTAACTGTGGTAAGCATGGTAGTCATGTAGCCGTGGTAACCATGGTAACCATGGTACACATGTAGCCATGGTAACCATGTAACCATGGTAGCCGGGGTAACCATGTAACCATATAACATGGTAAACATGTAACCACGGTAACTAAGTAACCATGGTAACCATGTAACTGTGGTAGCCATGGTAATCATGTAACCATGTAACTGTGGTAGCAAAGGTAACCATTTAACCATGGTAACTATGTAACCAAGGCAACCATGTAACCATGTTAATCATGTAGCCATTGTAACCATGGTAACCATGGTACCCATGGGTTGCTATGGAGGGTTGCTATGGAGGTTCGCTATGGAGGGTTGTTATGGAGGGTTGCTATGGAGGGTTGCTATGGAGGGTTGTTATGGACAGGTCACTATGGAGGGTTGCTATGGACAGGTCGCTATGGAGGGTTGCTATGGAGGGTTGCTATGGAGGATTAATATGGAAGGTTGCTATGGAGGGTTGCTATGGAGGGTCGCTATGGAGGGTCGCTATGGATGGGTTGCTATGGATGGGTTGCTATGGACGGGTTGCTATGGATGGGTTGCTATGGAGGGTTGCTATGGAGGGTTGCTATGGATGGGTTGTTATGGAGGGTTGCGATGGAGGGTGGCTATGGAGGGTTGCTATGGATGGGTTGCTATGGATGGGTTGCTATGGAGGGTTGTTATGGACAGGTCGCTATGGAGGGTTGCTATGGAGGGTTGCTATGGAGGGTTGCTATGGATGGGTTGCTATGGATGGGTTGCTATGGATGGGTTGCTATGGAGGGTTGCTATGGAGGGTTGCTATGGACAGGTCGCAATGGAGGGTTGCTATGGGGGGTCGCTATGGAGGGTTGTTATGGAGGGTTGCTATGGAGGGTTGCTATGGAGGGTTGCTATGGACAGGTCGCTATGGAGGGTTGCTATGGAGGGTCGCTATGGATGGGTTGCTATGGATGGGTTGCTATGGAGTGTTGCTATGGATGGGTTGTTATGGAGGGTTGCTATGGAGGGTTGCTATGGAGGGTTGCTATGGAGGGTTGCTATGGAGGGTCGCTATGGAGGGTTGCTATGGATGGGTTGCTATGGAGGGTTGCTATGGAGGGTTGCTATGGAGGGTTGTTATGGATGGGTTGCTATGGAGGGTCGCTATGGACGGGTTGCTATGGACGGGTTGCTATGGATGGGTTGCTATGGAGGGTTGCTATGGAGGGTTGCTATGGATGGGTTGTTATGGAGGGTTGCTATAGAGGGTTGCTATGGATGGGTTGCTATGGATGGGTTGCTATGGATGGGTTGCTATGGAGGGTTGCTATGGAGGGTTGTTATGGACAGGTCGCTATGGAGGGTTGCTATGGAGGGTCGCTATGGAGGGTCGTTATGGAGGGTCGCTATGGAGGGTTGCTATGCAGGGTCGCTATGGAGGGTTGCTATGGATGGGTTGCTATGGATGGGTTGCTATGGAGGGTTGCTATGGAGGGTTGTTATGGAGGGTCGCTATGGAGGGTTGCTATGGAGGGTTGCTATGGAGGGTTGCTATGGATGGGTTGCTATGGAGGGTTGCTATGGATGGGTTGCTATGGAGGGTTGCTATGGAGGGTTGCTATGGAGGGTTGTTATGGAGGGTTGCTATGGAGGGTTGCTATGGACAGGTCGCAATGGAGGGTTGCTATGGAGGGTCGCTATGGAGGGTTGTTATGGAGGGTTGCTATGGAGGGTTGCTATGGAGGGTTGTTATGGACAGGTCACTATGGAGGGTTGCTATGGACAGGTCGCTATGGAGGGTTGCTATGGAGGGTCGCTATGGAGGGTTGTTATGGAGGGTTGCTATGGAGGGTTGCTATGGAGGGTTGTTATGGACAGGTCACTATGGAGGGTTGCTATGGACAGGTCGCTATGGAGGGTTGCTATGGAGGGTTGCAATGGAGGATTAATATGGAAGGTTGCTATGGAGGGTTGCTATGGAGGGTCGCTATGGAGGGTCGCTATGGAGGGTTGTTATGGATGGGTTGCTATGGAGGGTTGCAATGGATGGGTTGCTATGGAGGGTTGCTATGGAGGGTTGCTATGGACAGGTCGCTATGGAGGGTTGCTATGGAGGGTTGCTATGGAGGGTTGCTATGGAGGGTTGCTATGGAGGGTTGTTATGGACAGGTCGCTATGGAGGGTTGCTATGTAGGGTTGCTATGGAGGGTTGCTATGGATGGGTTGCTATGGAGGGTTGCTATGGATGGGTTGCTAAGGAGGGTTGCTATGGATGGGTTGCTATGGATGGGTTGCTATGGATGGGTTGCTATGGAGGGTTGCTATGGAGGGTTGCTATGGATGGGTTGCTATGGACGGGTTGCTATGGAGGGTTGCTATGGAGGGTTGCTATGGATGGGTTGCTATGGACGGGTTGCTATGGATGGGTTGCTATGGAGGGTTGCTATGGAGGGTTGCTATGGATGGGTTGTTATGGAGGGTTGCTATGGAGGGTGGCTATGGAGGGTTGCTATGGATGGGTTGCTATGGAGGGTCGCTATGGATGGGTTGCTATGGAGGGTTGCTATGGAGGGTTGCTATGGATGGGTTGCTATGGACGGGTTGCTATGGATGGGTTGCTATGGAGGGTTGCTATGGATGGGTTGCTATGGAGGGTTGCTATGGAGGGTTGCTATGGAGGGTTGTTATGGACAGGTCGCTATGGAGGGTTGCTATGTAGGGTTGCTATGGAGGGTTGCTATGGATGGGTTGCTATGGAGGGTTGCTATGGATGGGTTGCTAAGGAGGGTTGCTATGGATGGGTTGCTATGGATGGGTTGCTATGGAGGGTCGCTATGGACAGGTCGCTATGGATGGGTTGTTATGGATGGGTTGCTATGGAGGGTTGCTATGGAGGGTTGCTATGGATGGGTTGCTATGGAGGGTTGCTATGGATGGGTTGCTATGGAGGGTTGCTATGGAGGGTTGCTATGGAGGGTTGCTATGGACAGGTCGCTATGGAGGGTTGCTATGGAGGGTTGTTATGGAGGGTTGCTATGGACAGGTCGCTATGGAGGGTTGCTATGGAGGGTCGCTATGGATGGGTTGCTATGGAGGGTTGCTATGGAGGGTTGCTATGGACAGGTTGCTATGGAGGGTTGCTATCGATGGGTTGTTATAGAGGGTTGCTATGGAGGGTTGCTATGGATGGGTTGTTATGGAGGGTTGCTATGGAGGGTTGCTATGGAGGGTTGCTATGGATGGGTTGCTATGGACAGGTTGCTATGGAGGGTTGCTATGGAGGGTCGCTATGGATGGGTTGCTATGGGGGGATGCTATGGATGGGTTGTTATGAAGGGTTGCTATGGATGGGTTGCTATGGAGGGTTGCTATGGATGGGTTGCTATGGACAGGTCGCTATGGAGGGTTGCTATGGACAGGTCGCTATGGAGGGTTGCTATGGACAGGTCGCTATGGAGGGTTGCTATGGAGGGTTGCTATGGATGGGTTGTTATGGACAGGTCGCTATGGAGGGTTGCTATGGAGGGTTGCTATGGATGGGTTGCTATGGACAGGTTGCTATGGAGGGTTGCTATGGAGGGTTGTTATGGAGGGTTGCTATGGAGGGTTGTTATGGAGGGTCGCTATGGACAGGTTGCTATGGATGGGTTGTTATGGATGGGTTGCTATGGAGGGTTGCTATGGAGGGTTGCTATGGATGGGTTGCTATGGAGGGTTGCTATGGATGGGTTGCTATGGAGGGTTGCTATGGAGGGTTGCTATGGAGGGTTGCTATGGACAGGTCGCTATGGAGGGTTGCTATGGAGGGTTGTTATGGAGGGTTGCTATGGACAGGTCGCTATGGAGGGTTGCTATGGAGGGTCGCTATGGATGGGTTGCTATGGAGGGTTGCTATGGAGGGTTGCTATGGACAGGTTGCTATGGAGGGTTGCTATCGATGGGTTGTTATAGAGGGTTGCTATGGAGGGTTGCTATGGATGGGTTGTTATGGAGGGTTGCTATGGAGGGTTGCTATGGAGGGTTGCTATGGATGGGTTGCTATGGACAGGTTGCTATGGAGGGTTGCTATGGAGGGTCGCTATGGATGGGTTGCTATGGGGGGATGCTATGGATGGGTTGTTATGAAGGGTTGCTATGGATGGGTTGCTATGGAGGGTTGCTATGGATGGGTTGCTATGGACAGGTCGCTATGGAGGGTTGCTATGGACAGGTCGCTATGGAGGGTTGCTATGGACAGGTCGCTATGGAGGGTTGCTATGGAGGGTTGCTATGGATGGGTTGTTATGGACAGGTCGCTATGGAGGGTTGCTATGGAGGGTTGCTATGGATGGGTTGCTATGGACAGGTTGCTATGGAGGGTTGCTATGGAGGGTTGTTATGGAGGGTTGCTATGGAGGGTTGTTATGGAGGGTTGCTATGGAGGGTTGTTATGGAGGGTCGCTATGGAGGGTTGCTATTGATGGGTCGCTATGGACAGGTCGCTATGGAGGGTTGCTATGGAGGGTTGCTATGGATGGGTCGCTATGGACAGGTCGCTATGGAGGGTTGCTATGGATTGGTCGCTATGGAGGGTTGCTATGGATGGGTTGCTATGGATGGGTTGCTATGGAGGGTTGCTATGGAGGGTTGCTATGGACAGGTTGCTATGGAGGGTTGCTATGGATGGGTTGTTATGGAGGGTTGCTATGGATGGGTTGTTATGGAGGGTTGCTATGGATGGGTTGCTATGGAGGGTTGCTATGGACAGGTCGCTATGGAGGGTTGCTATGGAGGGTTGCTATGGATGGGTTGCTATGGAGGGTTGTTATGGACAGGTCGCTATGGAGGGTTGCTATGGATGGGTTGCTATGGACAGGTTGCTATGGAGGGTTGCTATGGATGGGTTGTTATGGAGGGTTGCTATGGATGGGTTGTTATGGAGGGTTGCTATGGAGGGTTGCTATGGAGGGTTGCTATGGATGGGTTGCTATGGAGGGTTGCTATGGACAGGTCGCTATGGAGGGTTGCTATGGAGGGTTGCTATGGATGGGTTGCTATGGAGGGTTGTTATGGACAGGTCGCTATGGAGGGTTGCTATGGATGGGTTGCTATGGACAGGTTGCTTTGGAGCGTCGCTATGGAGGGTCGCTATGGAGGGTTGCTATGGAGGGTTGCTATGGAGGGTTGCTATGGATGGGTTGCTATGGAGGGTTGCTATGGAGGGTTGTTATGGAGGATTGCTATGGACAGGTCCATAGTGACCTGTCCACAGCAACCCTCCATAACAACCCTCCATAGCAACCCTCCATAGCGACCTGTCCATAGCAACCCTCCATAATTACATGGTTACCATGGTTACATAGTTGCATGTTACATGGTTACCATGGTTACTTGGTTATATAGTTACATGGGTACCATGGTTACATAGTTACATGGTTACCATGGTTACATAGTTGCCTGATACATGGTTACATGGTTACTTGGTTACCATGGCTTCCATGGTTACTTGGTTACCATGGTTATATGGTTACATAATTACATGGTTACCATGGTTACATAGTTGCCTGATACATGGTTACCATGGTTACTTGGTTACATAGTTACCATTGTTACCATGGCTACATAGTTACATGGTTACTTGGTTACCATGGTTACCATGGCTACACGGTTTCCATGATTACTTGGTTACCACGGTTATGTGGTTACCATGGTTTCATGGGTACCATGACTACCATGGTTACATGATTACTTTGTTATCATGTAACCATGGTTACTTGGTTACATGGTTACCATGGTTACATGGTTTCAAGCGTTTACATGGTTACTTGGTTACCATGGCTACCATTGTCTCTATGGTTACTTGGTTACCACGGTTACTGTGGTTATATGGTTACATGGTTACCATGGCTACCATAGTTATATGGTTACCATGGCTAAATAGTTACCATGGTGATCATAACCACATGGTTACCTTGGCTTCCACGTTATATGGTTACCATTGTTACATGGTTAATTGGTTACCACAGCTACCATGGTTACATGGTTTCCATGGTTACAATGTTACTTGGTTATCATGGTTACATGGTTACATGGTTACCATGGCTACTATGGCTACCTGGTTACCATAACTACCATGGTTACCTTGGTTACCATGGCTACATGGCTACCATGGTTACCATGGTTATGTGGTTACCATGGTTTCATGGGTAACTACCATTGTTACATGGTTACTTGAATATCATGTAAAAATGATTACTTGGTTACGTGGTTACCATGGTTACATGGTTTTAAGTGTTACCATGGTTACATGGTTCATTGGTTACCATGGCTTCCGTGGTTTCCATGGGTACTTGGTTACCATGATTATATGGCTACATGGTTACATAATCACATGGTTACCATGGTTACATAGTTGCATGTTACATGGTTACCATGGTTACTTGGTTATATAGTTACATGGGTACCATGGTTACATAGTTGCCTGTTACATTGTTACCATGGTTACTTGGTTACATAGTTACCCTGGTTACGTGGTTACCATGGTTATATGGTTACATGGTTACCCCGGCTACCATGGTTAAATGGTTACCATGGCTACATAGTTACCATGATTACCATGGCTACCACAGTTACATGGTTACCATGGTTACATGATTATCATAGTTACATGGTTTCTTGGTTACCATGGCTACCATGGTTACCACAGTTACCACAGCTACCATGGTTACATGGTTACATAGTTACATATTTATCATGGTTACATATTTACATGGGTACCATGGTTACCATGGTAACCATGGTAACCAAGTAACTATGGAAACCATGGAAGCCATGGTAACCAAGTAACCATGTAACCATGGTAACACTTAAAACCATGTAACCATTTTTACATGATATTCAAGTAACCATGTAACCATGGTAGTCATGGTACCCGTGAAGCCATGGTAACCATGGTAACCAAGTAGCCATGGTAGTTATGGTAACCATGGTAAAAATGGTAACCATAGTAGCCATGGTAACCATGATAACCATGTAACCATGGTAACCATGGTAACTATGTAACCAGGTAACCATGGTAACAATGTAACAGGCAACTATGTAACCATGGTAACCATGTAACCATGGTAACCATGTAACATGCATTTACATCATATATATTGCTAAATAATGTTACACTCAGAAGCGCTTGCAAACTTACAGCATTTTAAGTGATTTTATGATCTTGTCTGTGTGTCGAATCGATCTTATGATTGAAAGTAGGAAAGGCAAGTGACCAAACCCCTACACTACTTCAGGGCAAGATGAAACCTCACAATTTTACCATGGTCTTCTTCCCACATTCCATACAATGTTTAGTACTTTAGCTATATGTGCTTTTTAGCCTTAACACACTCCTTTTTTTTCACCAAACAGCTTTATTCAGCACAATAGCTAAGTGCTTTGACACTTCACTGCAGTTAACAACGTCATGGGTTCAAATCCCAACAATCACTACACTTGGGATCTCTTTTCACTCTCATTTTTTTTAGAGTTTTTTTAAACTATCTTGAATTTTTTTTCGGGGGGGTGGAGGGGGTGGGGGTGTCCTACCCAAATTTCAAGCACATTAATGGAACCAACACAATTTTGATTTTATTAAAGTGGTCCTAGTTTTCTCGAGATGCAATTCTTTACATATTTACCATGGTTCTTACAATTTCTTGACCAATAAACATAGGTGTCTGATATTGGACTCTCTCCATATTTCAACAACACAGACCCTCATAGTCCAACACTACATTTGCCTCACACCTCAACACAACACTGTCACATCCCTACTCTACATTACAACCCCTCACATCACCAGTACAAGCAGCATGCAAAGTGCAAAGCTCCGGCCTTGGCAGCTTAATGGGCCATACACTAAGAATTTTTCAAGACTTTTTCCTGTAGACTTAACCAAACCATATAATATGAGGTCAAACCTCAACACTTTCAATTTGTATGCAATCAGGCAGGCCCTTGCACTACATAGAAAATGTCAATCTGAAGGATAAAGTCTTCTCTAAATCTTACAGTGTGTATGGCCCTTTTGTCTGTAGGCACCCACACAAAACAAAAAACACATGTTCTATTCAAAAGTCTTTATTTATTCTAGAATGACAGCATAAGGAGGAGGGATGCAGCAAGATAATAATGTCAGTCTCCAGTCCGTGTGCCTTTACAGCACCAGCCCACGATCTTTGCTCCATGGCTACGGGATTCTGATGTCTTCCCCAACTTCATGCAAAGTTCAGAATCCATTCTGCACCTCTACCAGCTCATAGGGGACAGGCATGGCCAGGTTGCTGGTCAGCTTCCAAGCCACTTTGTAAGTTCCAGGGTGTTCATGTTGGTCATCGATGCTGCTTTTGGCCATGTGCCTTACCAAATATCCACTGACCACAAAAGAAGATGAGTGGAGTCCATCAAGGTGGGTTTTGAAAGATTGTATTAATATGCCGTATGATGTTTCAGATATATATTTCAGTTCATGCTCATTCTACGATAGACTGTGGCCCCCTTGCATTCACATATTAACGAGCTAAGACTGAAAACCATTCATCCACCTTGGTCAGCAGACAGCTATGTTTTGCATTTAGACGACATGTAAACACCTGTTCATTCATTCATTGGGACACTTGACAAAGTTAAGTCTGCGCATGAAAATTACGGACACCACCTGTACCCATTTGACAATTGCTTACATTAACACATGACAGCTGAACACAGACCAAGTGTCTGCCCCACAAGACACAATCTCCAAACACACGACACCCCACATATTGTCACAGATGTATAGGACACAAAATCCTTTTCATGTAACTGTTTCTATGAGTGATGTTGTACTATTCAATTGACTTCGGCTTGTAAACCAGTTTCAAGCCGTTTTTGCCGCCGAAATATCCTTTAAATGGGAGCACGAAACTTGAAATAAACAGTTGTGACTGCACTAAGTTTGAGTGCTGTGTGTCGTCATAACTCCCAGCTGGTTGGAGGGTGAATCCATTATCGATTGGGGGGTTAGCAACTGAAGGGCTGTAATATCATCGTGATTGCCCCCTGACGAGAATTGAGCTAACAGTTTTGGTGTCAGAAAGTGAGATCTGCCAAAAACAACAGTATGGGGTAAGTGATTATATTTTCTATTATTATTATTACTACCCTATACTGTCAGAGCAGATAAACGGTACCCAGTTAACCGCTAATTTTAGCAACTCCCGGGAATCTGAAATTCCCAAAGATGGGGTCTGGTACTCCAGCGCGTCTGAAGCGCCAAAGATAAAATGGGGTTTGGAACCCGGTTACAAAGCAGTACTGTGTGTGATGGTGGATTCCCCCTCCAAAACCTTGTATATATTTGTACAGACACTTAAGTGTATTTAGTCGTTATATAAGAGTGCATGCCATTGTATAGATCTATGTGGAGATTGTATGTGATATTAAGCTGAGCTTGAAGGTATAGTCTTGCCCACCAAGGATAGTTAATCAGCAGACCATGAGTTGGATATGTATAAATCTGATTATTTAGACGCAGGAAACCACATAAATTGGGAAACTAGGTTTTTCCAATAAAGTATAAACACTGATGTCACTACCCATAGATATATAAACTTCAAACTCAGCTGATCTCACGTTGTATTCTGAGCTTAAGATAATGGGAAATTTTCAAGGTAAGGAGAATTCTGAGAAAATGATGAAATTTACGTTTAGGAAGATTGTATGAAAATTGTATCGTGTATGGGCAACCTTAGATCCATGAATCGTTATGTTGTGTTCGTTTTAACACTGTCCCTATAGGTGCTGCTGTATCAGCAAAGCATTTCATAACATTGAATGAATGTTGGTTGCATAATAATTTGTTTTGTGGTTATTACTTATGTTTTAAAAGTGATGTGATTTTGCCGTACTATGCTGGTCATGGCAGCTTTTAGAAGCAAGGAAATATATATTTGGTGTGTAAAGTGTGACCTTAAGGACTAAAAATTGTATCTCTATCCTTAAAAAAATCGTAAGCAATTTTGAACTTTCATCATTAAGGTTTTGTGTCACCAACTTTTCTTTCTTCACTGGCTTTTTTAAAAAAAAATATATTTTCTAAGTGCCTTGTTAGCAAACAAACCCCCCTCCCCCCCCCCCCACCTCTTTTGGTCTGTGACACAGGTAACTGCAAAGGGACTGTAAACAGCTGTATTGTCATACAAATTAACGATCAGTTTTGCCTTTTAGAGAAAATATATATATATACCCCTATGCAGAAGTTCAGATGTTATGCCTGCCTCCAAAGACGCCCAGAAAATGCCTAAAAAAACGCCTGCAACAAAAACGCCCAGGTGTGTTGTTGCAGGCGTTTTTTTTTGGGCATTTTTAGGCGTCTTTGGAGGCAGGCATAACATCTGAACTTATGTATAGGGGTATATATACACACACACATATATGTATTTATACACATACACACCTATAGGTGTGATAGGAGCGAAGCCCTATACCTGCTAATAATTTAATTGGCGCAGGCATAGGGTTCTGCTACTTTCACACTTAAATATGTGTATGTGTATATATACATACATGTGTGTGTATATATACCCCTACACAGAAGTTCTGATGTTATGCCTGCCTCCAAAGACGTCCACAAAAAAGCCCAATAAACGCCTGCAACAAAAACGGCCAGGTGTGAAAGTAGCGAAGCCACTATCCTGCTCTACTGCAATTCTAATACAAACAATCTTTTCTCTATAGCGGTCACCCTGACATGGAAGGGTTTGGTCACCCTGCCATAGCAGTCAGAGTCAGTTTACCCTACACTACACTACGGTCACCCTGGCACTTAACACTTTCCCTACAGAAACTATATTTTTGAATCTAACTATAGTGGAAAATAGCACCCTAACTACACTAGATATACCTTTCCTCACACTAATAAATGCTAAATGACACTTTTGAAGCAGAAGTAACAGAACTGCTTCCACTCTCTTCCATGTCCCTGTATTACAATGCTAGTGATTTGGCGGGGGCTATCTTATATACTGGGGGGCGTATTCACTAATGATTGGCCTCTGGACCCCCTAGTCACTCCAATCACATTCCTAGCATTCTCCTGCCCCCTCAATTGGCTTTTACTGATGGTTCTGGTCCAATCACAGGCTTTTAAAGCCCAGTTCCTGTCCCATTGCATTTTGGTCGGTTCTGGTTGCCGAATTCCGAACTTTTTCAGCAAAAAGTTCGGAATTCGGCCAAATTTTGAACAGTCAATGTTCGGGTCGAACCGATGGTCGACCCGAAACGTTCGATCATCCCTAATGGTGACACGGTAGGTCAATGTAAGAAATGCTGTATATCTGGGGGTCACTGAGAATGCTGAATTATGGGAGAAGTTAGGAATGATGGGAGGGGCAATATAATTGACATAAATGTCTTTTTCACCCAAAGTTCTATCACTTCTCATCCTTTCTGAGCCAAGAACATCTAAACACAGAGGCCTCACCCTCTGGAAAATATCTGAGTTTGCTTCTCCTGAGGTCACCTGGCAGAGTTTAATCCATCCATCCATCCACTCCACAGGTCTCTGTCACGTCCCATAGACTGGCAGAGACTTCCTGCAATCTTCTTGTATTGGGGGGTTTATTGTGAGCTCACGCATGCACAGACACACCACGGGTCCCCGACAGGACCTATAGACAGCGTGTGTCTGGGCATGCTCATATTATTCTTGCCTTAGGTAAGAATACAGGAACTAAAAACTGTAAAAATGTTTAAAAAATGTATTTATTGTTAAAAAAAAAAGTCAATTGTGTAAGAGGAAGGGGGAGGAGTCAGAGGAAAGGCGGTGCTTTAAACCCCCAAA